>NC_030813.1:71067079-71692079 GCF_001704415.2 Capra hircus
ACACAGAAGGTGCTCGATGGTATCAGTTTAGTGAATGAAGGAAAATGGAAATGGGATTTAAAGGACAAAAAGCATTTGAAATGGTGGTGCTGTGTACTAAGTCGCTTCAGTAGTATCTGACTCTTTGCAAGCCAATAGACTGTAACCTGCCAGACTCCTCTGTCCATGGGATTCTCCAGGCAAGAATACTGGAATGGGTTACCATGCTCTCCTCCAGGGGATCTTCCTGATCCAGGGATCTAACCTGCGTCTCTTACATTTCCTACAATGGCAGGCAGGTTCTTTACCACTAGCATCACCTGGGAAGTCCTTGAAATGATGGAGGAAGGAGCAAATAGCTGTGCTGGGAAAGCCAGAGCTTAAGGATTGACTTTGGAGGGAAGCAGGCCTGGGTATGTCACTCACCAACTGTGATTCTGAGCAAGTCAGGGAAGCACTCTAAGCTCTACTTCTCTGGTCCATTATAAGTCAGCACCCACAATACCTCCATCATAATTTTAGAGAAGAATTAAATGAGATTAGTGAATATAAAGTTCTTAGCCCAATGCCAGGCATATAGTAACTATTCAGTGTTTATATATTACTATTGTTTCTATTAGTACTAGGAAAAATATAAACCAAGGCAGGAATTGCTCAGTCTGAAAATAGGTTTTCTCCATAATAAAATAATTTAAATACTTGATATTAAGTGATATTTATGTATAATAAATTTGAGCAGCCAGAACCTGCCCATTGCATCATTTTGAGGGAAAGAAAATGTCTATTTATACCTCTCCCAAGCTCTGGTTTCCTGCTTCTTTTCCCATCCCTACTACCTCTGTATCCCCACGGTCCCACTGAGCACCTACAATCTCTCCTCTTTACCCTCTCCTCCCTCCAGTCCCCACCTTCTTTCCCAACCTAACCCTGGTGAATCATAAGGATGGATCTACAACTGTAATCTTTCAGGCAATGATGATAGACTAAGGGGTCTGGGGACCGAGATTCTCTTAAATACTTTTTGATCCTATCAAGTCATATATGGACAGCTAATCACCTCGAACACAAGAAGCTCTGAGCAGGAGAATTTCAAGTTCCTTTATAGATCAAATTTTCAAGAGTGAAAACAAGAATTCTTTCAGGCAGAGACATGGATTGGACCGCCAGTGTCATAGCTAAGCCATGATGTCACAGATCATTAGGGCTGTTGGTAGCTGCACACAAGGGCCTGATGCAGACCTCTGCTGGTCAAGTTGTGATCTCTCACATCTCTCCCTGCCCAATGGTTGACAGTCATGCCCCTACTGGGATGGTCTTGGCCTCATTCCTAGGTTCATAGGTCTGTCTTGACTTCAAATCATTCAGTCACTCAGTCATGTCCAGCTCTTTGTGACCCCATGGACTGCAGCATGCCAGGTTTCCCTATCCTTCACTATCTCCTGGAGCTTGCTCAAACTCATGTCCACTGTGTTGGTGATGCCATTCAACCATCTCATCCCAAACTTCTTAGCCTATCAGATAATGGTCTTTACACTCATCTCTTCCTTATTCTCTGCCTTCTCCTTAACTCCTGCCATGATAAACTTCTCCCCAGTGCCCTGAAATACCACATCCTTTCAGGTCATTGTTCTTTAATCTGAACACCTTCCTTAGCCTGGTCAACCCTTGCTCACTCTACCAGAAGCAGCTTCAGTATCATTTCCAAAGTAAAAACTGTCATCTCTTCTCTAGCCTTTGGACTCAACAATTCTTTGTTCTGGGTTTTTTAGACTCCAGAAGTTTTGTGTATAGTAATATGTTCAAGAAATATTTCTTGAATGAGTTTAGACTTCAATAATAGCATTTATTATGATGTGTGGTAATTGTCCTACTTAACTTGGTTTCTTCATCAGGCCATGAGTTTCTCAAAAGGATGAGGTGAAGGGAAATTGTGTCCTTTATATTTGTATTCTAGGATCCTAGTATGTGACTCATAAGGCTTTAAGTTGAGTTCTGACAAATTTAAAATTTTCTAATATATTTTTTGCAAAACTAATATTTTTTTCTTATTATGAATTCTTTCTTTGATGATTAGGTTGCCCTTCTCTGTTAAATGTTGAGTTGAGGAAAGGGATAGGGAGATGTATCCAAAATACAGCTCAGAACATGAACAGCAGGAAAGCAGGTGAACCTGTCTTAGGTTCAGTTCAGTCGCTCAGTCGTGTCGGACTCTTCGCGACCCCATGAATCGCAGCACGCCAGGCCTCCCTGTCCATCACCAACTCCCGGAGTTCACTCAGACTCACGTCCATCGAGTCAGTGATGCCATCCAGCCACCTCATCCTCTGTCGTCCCCTTCTCCTCCTGCTCCCAATCCCTCTCAGCATCAGAGTCTTTTCCAATGAGTCAACTCTTCTCATGAGGTGGCCAAAGTACTGGAGCTTCAGCTTTAGCATCATTCCTTCCAAAGAAATCCCAGGGCTGATCTCCTTCAGAATGGATTGGTTGGATCTCTTTGCAGTCCAAGGGACTCTCAAGAGTCTTCTCCAACACCACAGTTCAAAAGCATCAATTCTTCGGTCCTCAGCCTTCTTCACAGTCCAACTCTCACACCCATACACGACCACAGGAAAAACCATAGCCTTGACTAGACGGACCTTAGTTTAGAGTCTCTGAAATTGGAGGCTGAGTCTCATGCAAGTGCTCTCAGGGATACTTTGGAGGCAAAGTTAAGCAAGACATGGATTCTGCTGCAGTCCAACCTTAGTCCAATGCCATGGGAAGCTCTGGGAGAAGGGACAAGGATGGCCTCACAGAATTATCCCATCTGGAGGCAAAGGAGCTGGGATTTTATACCCTTGAATTTGTAGTTGGCTGCAACCACCCCTGGACACCTCCCAGGCATTTCTGGGTAGAGGACCTCCTGTGGACAAAGAGCAAGTCTTCAGGGAAGGATCAAGCTGCAAGCCATTGGTCACCAACTCACAGCAGTGGAGTGACAAGAGAGCTGGCCTGGGAAAGGATCTGGGAAGCACAACCATAAAGCTTCTACCATACCCTTAAAACAAAAGATGATGAAAGGATTAACCCCTAGAAAGGATTACGTAAACCTTTATTTAAAGCCTATCTCCTCTTATTTTATTAACAGGTCTATCTGGACCAGTTGAAGAGACTCTTAAAGGTAAATGCACTTGTAGAACCTAAAAAGAAGCAGGAATTCCAAACAGCATAGCAGTCTGGAACCTGGTGGTATAGAGCCCTAGAGGGTTGTAAATTCAAGTCTAAAAATATTGAGATTTACAGCGATACCCTAAGTCAACAAGAAAGGTTAGCAAACTGCATTTTGCATCCTGTGTTTAAAAACACAGGATGATGTGCCAAGTAGCTTTAAAATATTTTGTTCAAAATTTGGAAGCTTATAGAATACAAATAATTACATAGTTATTTTATTTTTGCAGATTATCTCCTTCACTGCCAGTCCTTCAGTAAGTGAGGTGTCACTGAACTACACCTTGGAGAAAACCTGACCTCCAGGAGCCTGTTGAAACTCCTTGGATAGTAGCATAACTTCAGACATGTTTGAACCTTCTGATGGTTCTGATGCCACCTGGCACATGTGATTACATAATCAGAGCTGATAGAAACCTCCCATCACCACATACACACAGTGGTATAGAGCGAGTTCTAGCCTGGCATCAGACATGTGGGGTTCAAGTTCTTCCACTATCATTACGTCTGTGTGATCCTAAACAAGTCATTTGTCTTCTCTGAATCTCAGTGTCTTTGTCTGTAAAGGGGGCATAATCATATTCCTCATATTAAGACTTGTTATGTCACATATTATACCAATGTATTATAAGTACTATGTTATTAGGCTTATTACATTAACAATATTTTTTATCATGTCTCATCAGCCTGCTATGAAGCGCAAATGAGATAATGAGAAATTGTTCATAAGGCGTGTGAAATAATTAAAATGAAAGAGTATTTGGAAAAGTAAACACTTCAATTCTTTTACTCTTTCTGATGCAATTTTTGACAGTTTACGTAAACCTATAAAACTGAGGCAGTAGACACGAATGCCATCTCCCATCGACTTACTCTGCCCAAGTGCTCTACGGCCTATCTTCCTAGGCTGCCCTCCTGGTGGCCAGCTTGTCCCCACATTTCTTGCTCTGGTTTCAGAATGAATGCCTTTGGAGAATGGGCTTTCTCAGGAAGAACATTGCACAATCAGAAAACGCTGATCTGCCAAGTCTGTAACATTTTTTTTCCTGGAGCCTTTTCAGGAATGTGTCACAGGAGGTGGGGGAGATGGGCCATGGAACAGAGAGTACTAGGCACCAGCCACCAGGTAATAAAATGTCCAAGCATTCCTTTTCAGAATCTAATGAAGACATCAATCTTCATTAAGTCAAAGGGTCTGGGGTCCACAGCAGTGAGATTCACTAAAGCCGCTTCAAAAAGCGGGAGGAACAATGACCAAAATCCAGGCCAGAAAGCAGGAGGCGGTGAATGCTAGAACTCGATGATGTCTTTTTTCAACAAGGGTTGAATTCACCAATAGCTATAGCAATTTTCACTAAATATGAGCTCAATGTTGCGTCGGAGCTGGCTTGCCCCAAGTCAAGAGAGCCAGTTTTTCCCAACCTCACACTCAGTGATGTCATATCGGGAGCTTGTCACTGACCAAGGTGGCAGTATTTACACCATGGAAACCAGCAGGTGCCATCAATAGGGTCCCTCACACCCCACCCAGAGAGCCAGCCTACCAGTACATCACTGCTTAAGTTTGTCTCCAAATGTCAACAAGATGTGTGGAATCCTGAAATAGCTTTCAGAAGAGCAGTGCTGTTCTTGAATTTCCGTGTGAACCACTGAGGGGAAAAGGTCTGTGTATATAAATATCAGAAATTTTTTGCTTTCGGGTTCCGAATCACCTTCCTCACATAACCTCTCTTTTCCTTCAGGCTGAATGTGGAGAATGGCTACTACTGAACTGAGAAAAACCTGAGTCACTACAACATCCTTGGCATTGTGCATTTGATTGTTTTTTCCCACAAGTGTTTCCCAGGCTTTAGCTTCTGCCGGTACAGAGGACTCCTACGGACAGCAATTATCCCATGGGAAGTACACCCTCGTTACCGGATCCTGCAGAAAAAGGAGGGGCAAGATGCTGCTCTCTGCTTGGAGGAAGTTTGTGAAACAGATTGGATCCAACTGAAAGTGTCCAACCCTAGTGGTGTGCTGTGCTTAGTCGCTCAGTTGTGTCTGACTCCTTATGACTCCATAAACTGTAGCCCACCAGGTTCCTCTGTCCATGGCAGTTCTCTGGGCAAGAATACTGGAGTGGGTTGCCATGCCCTCCTCCAGGGGATCTTCCCAACCCAGGGATTGAACCCAGGTCTCCCAAATTGCAGGCAGATTCTTTACCATCTGAGCCACCAGGGAAGCCCAAGAATACTGGAGTGGGTAGCCTATACCTTCTCCAGGGGAATTTCCTAACCCAGGAATCGGCCGGGGTCTCCTGCATTGCAGATGGATCATTTACCAGCTGAGCTACCAGTGAAGCCTGGCCAACCTTAGTAGGAGAACATAATTTTCTTTTTCTTTTTCTTTTTTTTTTGGTCACATGACATGGCTTATAGAATCTTAGTTCCCAAACCAGAAATTGAACCTGTGCCCTCAGCAGTGAAAGTGCAGAGTCCTAACCATTGGACCATAGGGAATTCTCCCTTCTTTCTTTCCATACCAAACTGTAGGACTAATGGAGAATTAAGCGGAATAAAAATACAAACATGCACAATATCCACTTCCACAGACCTGTCTTTCTGACATCTTTGTGGCTGTAGCTGGTGATCTGCATCACTCTTTCCCATAACTTACCTAGAGGTTGAAAGGAAAAGGGGTGGGGAAAAATTAGCATTTACAGAGCACTAACTGGCTATCAGGTACTACAGGGTCTTAACCAAGTTGCCACAGCAACCGTGCAAGAAAGGTACTATTACTTCCATTTTTTTCAGAGAAGGAAAGATAAGAATTACCTAAGGTTATCAAGGCACAGAAGCAGGAATTTGAATATTGGTCTCTGGCTTCAGATTTTGGGCTCTTTTCACCGTTTCTACTACTCCATTGACCCGCGGAAAAAACAAAGCCCAACTGTGGAACTAGTTCTGGAGACTTGGTGCAGGCTGTCTGCCTCCCTGGGGCTGGCCTTCCACAAGGATACACACTGAATTGCCCAGTGAGGGAAAAACTAGCAGACTTTCAGGTGCGGAGCTTACAGTTTCTCACGGGCAGTTTTGAGACAAACCCCAAGTCTTTGCTGCCATGCTCACTAAAGATGTAGAGCAGGACAAGAGCATGGGAATCAAAGACAAATCCTGAGCAAAGTTTTGAAGAATTTTTTTTTTTTCAAGCTGTTCGGTTTTATAGCCTAAGAAGCCAACTCCTCCTCCTCCCAATTTAGCCTCAAATGATCACCTATATTCTCTAAAGAAAGAAAGAAAAGAGTGTTCTTTCCAGTAACTTTACACTAGGAGAAATACATGATGGTCTTACCTATAGACTTCACATCAGCAATTGTGCATCATTTCGTGTCCTATCCCAGGCTAAGGAATGTGACTCATTCCCTTTGGTTTTCTGGGATACACCCTGACAAAGGACTTGTCTTTTCAGGTTTCAGTGATAAAGATGTTATGGATATTCATAACTTAAACTCATAGAGTATGCCAACTCACAACTCAGTGAATTTAATAGGTTATTTTTTTAGATTTTAGTTGAAGTGGTGAAGAGATATTGTATTGATTTATGCTTGCTACACCTTTACACATTCAAAGACAATCATTTATACTTCCTCTAAATCTTCTTTATGCCTGGGCAATGACTTCTTTTAATAGACTTTTTATATTTTTGATTATGTAAATAATATATATTCAAAGGTCAAATAATAAAAATTCTAATGTAAAATGATATAAAATAGGATGTTGGCTTAATTATTAAAGTGAACACTTTAACAAAAAATTATACCTTAGGAATTTAATCTTGGTACCCCAATTATTAATATAAAAATTTTATGTACAATTTTATATAAAGTATTTAAAAATTTTTTATTGTGATATCCTAAAGTCTGGGCTTCCCTGGTGACTCAAATGGTAAAGAATCTGTCTACAATGCAGGAGATGTGGGTTCAATCCCTGGGTCGGGAAGAGTCCCTGGAGAAGGAAATGGTTACCCACTCCAATATTCCTGACTGGAGAATTCTGTGGACAGAGAAGCCTGGTGGGCTACAGTTTATGGGGTCACAAGGAGTCAGACATGACTGAGCAACTAATGATTTTTCACAAAGTCTAGCAAGAAAAGAAAGAGAGAGAGAATGTGTACATGTATTATGTTATGAATATGCTCAGTTGAGGAGAAGGAAATGGCAACCCACTCAAGTATACTTGTCTGGAGAATCCTGTGGACAGAGGAGCCTGATGGGCTGCTGCCCAAAGGATAGGACAGAGTCAGACACGACTGAAGCAAATTAGCATGCATGCATGCATTAGAGAAGGAAATGGCAACCCACTCCAGTATTCTCACCTGGAGAATCTCAGAGACAGAGGAGCCTGGTGGGCTGCCGTCTACAGGGTTGCACAGAGTCAGGCACAACTGAAGTGACTTAGCAGCAGCAGCAGCATGCTCAGTTGAAAGTGTCTTTATGACCTGCAGATGGAAATGTACACAGTGGATATTCGGGTCTGGAACTTAGGAAGTTTCGGGCTATAAGTATAGCTCTGAAATTTATCAGTATGTAGATAGCAATTGGAGCCGTAAGAATGGATAGGATCATCCAGTAAAAGTACATAGAGTAAGAAGAGGATAAAGTCTAAACTGAACCCAGAAAATCCTCTACATTTGAAACCTAGGACTATTCAGATGTCTAAAGTCATCCAAATATTTTCACCATCTCCAGGCTGACCCCAGTGGGATTCTGTCTTCTTCTACCTTTCAGGTAAATTTTAAACCATAAAAGAGGCTTCACTGACATTTCAGATCATGTTGGATTTTTTTCTACACCAATTTGAAAGCTGCATCATGGGAGAATTGACTTTTTAAGAAATGGCATCAGAGAACTCATATTTGGAGTTAGGATGTAGGAGCAGTCGACAGATACAAACCCAAAGATGACTCAGTTATTAGAATTATCATAGCAGGACTTTTAATCAACTATTGTAATATGTTAAAGAAACTGTATTAAAATATGGATATAATAGGTAAAGAGATGAAGTATTTTAGGAGAACAATTTAAACAATAAAAAATTGAAAATATAAAACTGAAAAATATAGTATCTATGACAATGGCACTGAAGAATAGCATTTAAATACTGCAGAGGAAAGGATCAGTGAATGGGAAGAAAGCACAATAGCAATTACTGAAATAGGAGGAAAGAGAAAAAAAGATAGAAAAATGAATATGTTATCAATAAAATAAAATCAAGTTTCTAATGTATATGCAAATTTTTTAAACAGTCACTCCCCATTCTTTCGTCTCCTCAGCCTCTGGAAACTATGCCTTCTTTATTTTTTATTTTGTTATCTTTTGGCCACACTAAATGGCATGTGGAACTTTCCTAACCAGGGATTGAACCTGTGTCCCCAGCAGTGGAAGCATGGAGTCTTAACCACTGGACCAGCAGGGAAGTCCATATCCATGTAATCTGAGCATGACGGGGAGAGATATAAGCAGGCAGAAAAAAATACTTTAAGAAATAATAACTGAAACTCTCCAAATCTGATGGAAACATGAACCCATGGATCCAAGATATTCAACAAGCCCCATGCAAGATAAATATAGAGAAAACTCCTCCTAAATATATGATGCCCAAACTGGTGAAACATAAAGAGAAAGAGAACATTTTAAAAGCAACCAGAAAAATAAGATATACATACCAGGAACAATGATATGAATGATAGCTGATTTCTCATCAGAAGCTATACAAGACAAAAAACATCTCAGAAGACAATGCAATACCATCTTTAAAGAAAATAAAACTGTCACCATTGAATTCTATGTCCAACTAAAAGATTCTTCAAAAATGAAGGTAAAGTAGGGACATTTTCAGATGAAAGAAGGCAGACAGAATTTTCTGCAAGTAAATTTATACTATTCAATACATTATATGCTAAAGAAAAAAAATCTCAGACTAAAAAGAAATTTATCAGATAGCAACTTGGATATACAGAAAGTAAAAAATAATGAGGAAAGGTAATGAGCTCCCAGTTTCCTATCCAACATGTAAGGAACTTTAAGAAGTCACTACTCTGTCTGATGCTGGGAGGGATTGGGGGCAGGAGGAGAAGGGGACGACAAGGATGAGATGGCTGGATGGCATCACGGACTCGATGGACGTGAGTCTGAGTGAACTCCGGGAGTTGGTGATGGACAGGGAGGCCTGGCGTGCTGCGATTCAAGGGGTCGCAAAGAGTCGGACAAGGCTGAGCAACTGGGCTGAACTGAACTCTGTCCTAAGAGTGAAAAGCTGAACAAACTGGAAAATCAACAATTCTTAGACTTCTCTGTCGGAGAAATGAGGTCAAAGGTCAAACTGTTGCCCTTCAAATTGAAGAAACAAGTGAATACAGAGAGCCATAACTTATTGCAGCAGAAACTTATAAGTAGAAACTTCTGTGGGAACCACTGCCTGGATAGGAAAACCTCAACTGTAATTGACAAATTGCTGCAGGCTGAGTGTGGATAACTCTGAGAATTCTCAAGGAAAGGTAAAATTTGAAACTAAAAATGCACTTTCTTGCCTTGTAGGCAAGAAAGGCATCTATTTGGTTTTTATTCATGGGGTCGCAAAGAGTCGGATACGACTAAGCGACTGAACTGAACTGAACTGAACTGAACTCAAAGAAGCACAGAAAGCCAGTTATTGAAAAAATTCCCCAACAAATTTTAGCCACAGTCCCTGTCTTCAGCTTGGACTAGAAAACAATAAACTATAGGCAAAGCAAAACCTGCCCTTTTGAAGAAATCTTATTTAAAGAACAGAAAAGAGGAAAATAAAATAGTCTTTGAAATGTGGCAGCTGGTTTTTAGAGAGCCCTGGAAGCTTGCCTTAATCATTCTGGTGAAATGGAATACATGTGGTCATTGGAAGATGGCCATATTGTTTTTTGTCAGTAATGATCTTCATATGAAGGGAGGATGCTGGCCTGGGCACCGTTTGATGTCACTTAGGCAATCTGAGATATCAAGGTCAAGTAGCCTCAAGTCTTCCATTCCATATCTTCACTGAATCTCCCCCATATAAGTTTCTTGTCACTGGATGATGAGTGAATGATGGACTCATCAGGGTAGAAAGACATTTCACTGATGGAGCCAGCATGGTTGGGCAGCTCTCACAAAATACTCCTGTTTCTGAAATCCTGCACAAAGATAAACATGTTGATTGAGCCAGCTGCTATTATGATTCTATCAGATGATCAAGACCATCTCAGAAGATTCTTTTGAAAGTGGTGCCCATTTTCTTGAAATTCCTTATCATTTACTTATCACCCTCCAAGATTAAATATTTGTAAATCTAACAAAATATATACAAGATCTATATAAGGAAAACTACAAAATCAAAGAACTGAATAACTGGAGAGATATTCTGTGTTCATGAATGGGAAAACAGCATTATCAAGATGTCAGTTCTTCCCAGCTTGATCTATAGATTCAGTGCAATCCCAATCAAAATCCTAGCACATTACTCAATAGATATTGGCAGACAAACTGATTTTAAAGTTTACATAGAGAGGTAGAAGACCTAGAACAGCCAAAACAATGCTAAAAGAGAAGAAAAAAGTTGGAGGATGGATACTACCCAGCTTTAAGACTTACAACAGTAATCTTGTGTGATGTTGACAAAAGAATAGAAAACAGATAAATGGGATACAATTGAGAGCCTAGAAATAGCTTTCCACAGATATAGTCAACTGTTCTTTGACAGAGGAGAAAAAGCAATCAGTTCAGTCAGTTCAGTTCAGTCGCTCAGTCATGTCCGACTCTTTGCAACCCCATGAATTGCAGCACACCAGGCCTCCCTGTCCATAACCAACTCCCGGAGTTCACCGAAACTCATGTCCATAGAGTTGGTGATACCATCCAGCTATCTCATCCTCTGTCGTCCCCTTCTCCTCCTGCCCCCAATCCCTCCCAACACCAGAGTCTTTTCCAATGAGTCAACACTTCGCATAATGTGGCCAAAGTATTGGAGTTTCAGCTTCAGCATCAGTGCTTCCAATGAACACCCAGGACTGATCTCCTTTAGGATGGACTGGTTGGATCTCCTTACAGTCCAAGGGATTTGCAAGAGTCTTCTCCAGCACCACAGTTCAAAAGCTTCAATTCTTCAGTGCTCAGCTTTCATCACAGTTGAACTCTCACATCTATACATGACCACTGGAAAAACCATAGCCTTGACTAGATGGACCTTTGTTGGCAAAGTAATGTCTCTGCTTTTTAATATGCTGTCTAAGTTGGTCATAACTTTCCTTCTAAGGAGTAACCGTCTTTTAATTTCATGGCTGCAGTCATCATCTGCAGTGATTTTGGAGCCCAAAAAAATAAAGTCTGACACTGTTTCCACTGTTTCCCCATCTATTTCCCATGAAGTGATGGGACCGGATGCCATGATCTTCATTTTCTGAATGTTGAGCTTTAAGCCAACTTTGTCACTCTCCTCTTTCCCTTTCATCAAGAGGCTTTGTATTTCCTCTTCACTTTCTGCCATAAGGGTGGTGTCATCTGCATATCTGAGGTAATTGATATTTCTCCTGGCAATCATGATTCCAGCTTGTGCTTCTTCCAGCCCAGTGTTTCTCATGATGTACTCTGCATAGAAGTTAAATAAGCAGGGTGAGAATATACAGAATTGATGTACTCCTTTTCCTATTTGGAACTAGTCTGTTTTTCCATGTCCAGTTCTAACTGTTGCTTCCTGACCTGCATACAGGTTTCTCAAGAGGCAGGTCAGGTGGCCTGGTACTCCCATCTTTTTCAGAATTTTCCACAGTTTATTGTGATCCACACAGTCAAAGTCTTTGGCATAGTCAACAAAGCAGAAAGAGATGTTTTTCTGGAACTCTCTTGCTTTTTCCATGATCCAGCAGATGTTGGCAATTTGATTTCTGGTTCCTTTGCCTTTTCTAAAACCAGCTTGAACATCAGGAAGTTCACGGTTCACGTATTGCTGAAGGCTGGCTTGGAGAATTTTGAGCATTACTTTACTAGCGTGTGAGATGAGTGCAATTGTGTGGTAGTTTGAGTATTCTTTGGCATTGCCTTTCTTTGGGATTGGAATGAAAACTGACCTTTTCCAGTCCTGTGGCCATGCTGAGTTTTCCAAATGTGCTGGCATATTGAGTGCAGCACTTTCATGGCTCCACTGGGATCCCATCGCCTCCACTAGCTTTGTTCATAGTGATACTTTCTAAGGCCCACTTGACTTCACATTCCAGGATGTCTGGCTCTAGGTGAATGATCACACCATCATGGTTATCTGGGTCTTGAAGATCTTTTTTGTAGTGTTCTTCTGTGTATTCTTGCCACCACTTCTTAATATCTTCTGCTTCTGTTAGGTCCATACAATTTCTGTCCTTTATTGAGCCCATCTTTGCATGAAAGGTACCGTTGGTATCTCTAATTTTCTTGAAGAGATCTCTAGTCTTTCCCATTCTATTGTTTTCCTCTATTTCTTTGCATTGATCACTGAGGAAGGCTTTCTTACCTCTCGTTGCTATTCTTTGGAACTCTGCATCCAAATGGGAATAGCTTTCCTTTTCTGCTTTGCTTTTTGCTTCTCTTCTTTTCACAGCTATTTGTAAGACGTCCTCAGACAACCATTTTGCTTTTATGCATTTCTTTTGCATGGGGATGGTCTTGATCCCTGTCTCCTGTACAATGTCACTAACTTCCATCCATAGTTCATCAAGTACTCTGTCTATCAGATCTAGTCCCTTAAATCTATTTCTCACTTCCACTGTATAATCATAAGGGATTTGATTTAGGTCATACCTGAATGGTCTAGTGGCTTTCCCTACTTTCTTCAATTTCAGTCTTAATTTGGCAATAAGGAGTTCATGATCTGAGCCACAATCAGCTCCCGGTCTTGTTTTGCTAACTATTTAGAGCTTCTCCATCTTTGGCTGCAAAGAATATAATCAGTCTGATTTTGGTGTTGACCATCTGGTGATGTCCATGTGTAGAGTCTTCTCTTGTGTTGTTGGAAGAGGGTGTGACCAGTGCATTTTCTTGGCAAAACTCTATTAGTTTTGCCCTGCTTCATTCCGCATTCCAAGGCCAAATTTGCCTGTTACTCCAGGTGTTTCTTGACTTCCTACTTTTGCATTCCAGTCCCCTATAATGAAAAGGAGATATTTTGGGGGTGTTAGTTCTAAAAGGTCTTGTAGGTCTTCACAGAATCGTTCAATTTTAGCTTCTTCAGCATTACTGGTTGGGGCATAGGCTTGGATCACCGTGATATTAAATGGTTTGCCTTGGAAACGAACAGAGATCATTCTGTCGTTTTTGAGATTGCATCCAAGTACTGCATTTCAGACTCCTTTTTTTGACCATGATGGCTACTCCATTTCTTCTAAGGGGTTCCTGCCCACAGTAGTAGATATAATGGTCATCTGAGTTAAATTCACCCATTCCAGTCCATTTTAGTTCACGGATTCCTAGAATGTCAATGTTCACTCTTGCCATCTCCTGTTTGACCACTTCCAATTTGCCTTGATTCATGGAACTAACATTCCAGGTTCCTATGTAATATTGCTATTTACAGCATCGGACCTTGTTTCTATCACCAGTTACATCCACAACTGGGTATTGTTCTTGCTTTGACTCTATCCCTTCATTCTTTCTGGAGTTATTTCTCCACTGATCTGCAGTAGTATATTGGGCACCTACCGACCTTGGGAGTTCCTTTTTCAGTGTCCTATCATTTTGCCTTTTCATACTGTTCATGGGGTTCTCAAGTTAAGAATCCTGAAGTGGTTTGCCATTCCCTTCTCCAGTGGACCACATTCAGTACAATGCAGCAAAGATAGTCTTTTCACTAAATGGTATGGGAACAACTGGACATCCACATGCGAAAAAAAAAAAAAAAGCTACACACAGACCTTATACCCTTCACAAAAATTATTTCCAAAAGGTCATAGACCTAAGTGTAAGATGCAAAACTGTAAAACTCCTAGATTATAACATAGGAGAAAATCGAGATGACCTTGAGTATAGAAATGACTTTTTACATATAACGCAGAGGCATGATCCACAAAAGAAACTGATAAGCTGGCTTCATTACAATTACAAACTTCTTCTCTGTGAAAGACAATGTTAAGAGCATGAGAAGACAGTCCACAGACTGAGAGAAAATATTTGCAAAAGATATAACTGATAAAAGACTGTTATTCAATGTATACAAAGAGCTCTTGAAACTTAACAATAAGGAAAAAAATGATTAAAAAATGGATCAATTACCTCACCAAAAATGATGTACAAATAAGGTGGCAAATAACCATAAGAAAAGATGCTCCATAGACTATGTCATTAGGAAGATGCAAATTAAAACATCAGTAAGGTATGGATCACAATAAACTAGAAAATTCTGAAAGAGATGGGAATACCAGACCACCTGATCTGCCTCTTGAGAAACCTATATGCAGGTCAGGAAGCAACAGTTAGAACTGGACATGGAACAGCAGGCTGGTTCCAAATAGGAAAAGGAGTACGTCAAGGCTGTATATTGTCACCCTGCTTATTTAACTTGTATGCAGAGTACATCATGAGAAACGCTGGGCTGGAGGAAGCACAAGCTGGAATCAAGATTGCCGGGAGAAATATCAATAACCTCAGATATGCAGATGACACCACCCTTATGGCAGTAAGTGAAAAGGAACTAAAAAGCCTCTTGATGAAAGGGAAAGAGGTGAGTGAAAAAGGGCTTAAAGCTCAACATTCAGAAAATGAAGATCATGGCATCTGGTGGTCCCATCACTTCATGGGAAATAGATGGGAAACAGTGTCAGACTTTATTTTTGTGGGCTCCAAAATCACTGCAGATGGTGATTGCAGCCATGAAATTAAGACGGTTACTCCTTGGAAGGAAAGTTATGACCAACCTAGACAGCATATTAAAAAGCAGGGACATTACTTTGCCAACAAAGGTCCGTCTAGTCGAGGCTATGGTTTTTCCAGTGGTCATGTATGGATGTGAGAGTTCAACTGTGAAGAAAGCTGAGAGCCGAAGAATTGATGTTTTTGAACTGTGGTGTTGAGAAAACTCTTTAGAGTCCCTTGGACTGCAAGGAGATCCAACCAGTTCATTCTATTTTTTTATTTCTTCTGTGATTTGTTGTTTATTCAGAAGTGTGTTGTTCTGCCTCCATATGTTGGAATTTTTAATAGTTTTTCTCTTGTAATTGAGATCTAATCTTAATGTATTATGGTCAGAAAAGATGCTTGGAATGATTTCAATTTTTTTGAATTTATCAAGGTTAGATTTACGGCCCAGGATGTGATCTGTCCTGGAGAAGGTTCCGTGAGCACTTGAGAAAAAGGTGAAATTCATTGTTTTAGGGTGAAATGTCCTATAGATATCAATTAGGTCTAACTGGTCTATTGTATCATTTAAAGTTTGTGTTTCTTTGTTAATTTTCTGTTTAGTTGAACTATCCATAGGTGTGAGTGGGGTATTAAAATCTCCCAGTATTATTGTGTTATTGTTAATTTCCCCTTTCATACTTGTTAGTATTTGTCTTACATATTGTGGTGCTCCTGTGTTGGCTGCATGTATATTTATAATTGTTATATCTTCTTCTTGGATTGATCCTTTGATCATTATGTAGTGTCCTTCTTTGTCTCTTTTCACAGCCTTTGTTTTAAAGTCTATTTTATCGGATATGAGTATTGCTACTCCTGCTTTCTTTTGGTCTCTATTTGCCTGGAATATCTTTTTCCAGCCCTTCACTTTCAGTCTGTATGTGTCCCTTGTTTTGAGGTGGGTCTCTTGTAGGTAGCATGTATAGGGGTCTTGTTTTTTTATCCATTCAGCCAGCCTTTGTCTTTTGGTTGGGGCATTCAACCCATTTACGTTTAAGGTAATTATTGATAAGCATGATCCTGTTGCCATTTACTTTATTGTTTTGGGTTCGGGTTTATATGCCCTTTTTGTGTTTCCTGTCTAGAGAATATCCTTTAGCATTTGTTGGAGAGCTGGTTTGGTGGTGCTGAATTCTCTCAGCTTTTGCTTGTCTGTAAAGCTTTTGATTTCTCCTTCATATTTGAATGAGATCCTTGCTGGGTACAGTAATCTGGGCTGTAGGTTATTTTCTTTCATCACTTTAAGTATATTTTGCCATTCCCTCCTGGCTGAAGCGTTTCTATTGAAAGATCTGCAGTTATCCTTATGGGAATCCCCTTGTGTGTTATTTGTTGTTTTTCCAACAAGTTTATTCTAAAGGAGATCAGTCCTGGGTGTTCATTGGAAGGACTGATGCTGAAGCTGAAACTCCAATACTTTCGCCACCTCATGCGAAGTGTTGACTCATTGGAAAAGACTCTGATGTGGGGAGGGATTGGGGGCAGGAGGAGAAGGGGACAACAGAGGATGAGATGGCTGGATGGCATCACTGACTCAATGGACGTGAGTCTGAGTGAACTCCGGGAGTTGGTGATGGACAGGGAGGCCTGGTGTGCTGCGGTTCATGGGGTCACAAAGGGTCAGACATGACTGAGCTACTAAAGTGAAGTAAAGTGAAGGTATTACCACACCTATGAGAATGACCACAATCTGAAACGCTGACACCACCAAATACTGGCAAGGGTGTGGAGTAACTGGAACTCATACACATTTCTGGTAGGAATTCAAAAATAGTGCAATCATTTCGGAAGATGGTTTGCCAATGTTTCACATAAGTAAACATACTCATATCATAAAATCCAGCAATCATACTCCTTGGTATTTATCCAAAAGAGGTGAAAACTCATGGCCCACAAAAACTTGCACACAGATGTTATAACTGTTTGAAATAACCTTATGCATTATTGCTTAAACTTGGAAACAACCAAGGTGTCCTTCAGTGGGAGTATGGACAGATAAACTATCCAGGCAATGGAATATTATTCAGTACTAAGAAGAAATGAGCTATCAAACCGTGAAAGGACACGAGAGATACTTAAATGTGTATTAGCAAGTGAAAATGTACTTTACTATGTGAAAGCCTGGGAAGACTACATACTGTGTGATTCCAACTCTACAACATTCTGAAAATGGCAAAACTGTGGTGACAGATCAGAGATCGCCGGGAGAGAGGACATAAAGGATGAAGGGGCAAAGCTCCGAGGAATTTTAGGGCAGTTAAAATACTCTGCATGATATTATAATGATGAGTACACATCATTATACATTTGCCCAAGCCCCTAGAATATACAGTTTCCAGAATGAACCCTAAAGACTTTGGGTGATTATGTGCCAATGTAGATTCATCCCTTAGTAAAAGATGAAACATTTGGTTGAATGATGTTGGTAGTGGGGAAAGCTATGCATGTGTAGGTGCAGAGGGTATGAGGGAAATCTCTGTACCTTCCTCTTAATTATGGTGTGAACCTAAAACAGCTCAAAAAAAAAAAAAATCAAGTCTGGGGCTTCCCTGGTGGTCCGGTAGTTAATTTGCTACTAATGCAGGGAACATGGCTTCAATCCCTGGTCCAGGAGGATCCCACATGCTGCAAGGGAGCTAAGCCCACGCACCCCAACTACTGAGTCCATAAGCTGCAACTACTGAAGCCTGTGTACCTTACAGCCTGTGGTCTACAAGAGAAGCCACTGCAATGAGAAGCCAACAAACCACAATGAAGAGTAGCCTCCATTCATGCAACTAGAGAAAGCCCACAAGTAGCAACAAAGACCCAACACAGCCATAAATAAATTAACTAAATAAAATTTAATAAATGCAAACATTGAAAAGATAAAATCTTTTAAAAAGTCTTCAGAGAGGCCCAGTCATAGAGGCTCACAACTCGCAAAAACTCCCACACTTTTGTGAGGTTTACTTCTAAGAGTTTTACCAGATCTTTACAGTAAACAGTGGAGAAATCTCTCTCAGTGCTTCCAGCAGGAAACTAGAAAAGAAACCCTTTTGAAATATGCTAGAGCATTCTGTTCTTCTTAGCAAGACCTGTACTCTAGAGAAACTATTCTATCAAAGCCCAACTTCCTAGGGTTCTATCAGAACCTAAACTCACTGGAGAAAGGGAAATACCCAACTTTAGCCCGTACCAGGCCTTCTGTCCTACTGAAGGACAGAATGGTGGGGAATAAAATTGAGAAGAACTGATGACATTCACTGTCCAGGACACAGGTCACCAAAAGACTGAGGCCTAATCATAGGATTAGTGACCATTTTCCCCCTCCCCAGACTTTACCACCATCTTACTAAAGGCATATTTACTGCAGTTCCTTTATACACTACATGATGTCCACCTTTCAACAAAAAAGCACAAGGCATGCTAGAGGGCAAGAAAAACACTATTTGAAGAGATGAAACAGGCATCAGATCCAGAGCCAGAGATTACAGGAATGCTGGAATCATCAGACCAGGAATTTTTAAAACTATGATCAACATGCTAAGACTTTATGGGACATTCAAGAACACATGTACAACTTAAGCAGAGAGATAAGAAATCTTAAAACTCGTTGAAACAAGATGTTAAAGACCGAACATTCTGTAACAGAAATGAAGAATGCCTTTTGATGTCACTAGTGGACTGAACATGGCTGAGGAAAGAATCTCTAAGCTTGAGGATATGATGTTAAAAACTTCCAAAAGAGAGAAGGAAAAAAAAAAGGCTGAAAAAAACAGAGCAGAGTATCCAAAAATAGGCATAACTACCAAAGGTGTTACAAACACATAATGCAAATCTTGGAAGGAGAAGAGACACAGGAAATAAAGAAATATATAAAGCCATAAGGTCTCAGAATTTCCCCAAATTAACATTAGACATGAAAGCACTGATCTAGGAATCTCAGAGAACACTAAGCAAAATAAATGAAAAATAAACACAGAAATAAAAAAAAAACACATGGTATATTTCTCCGTCTATTAGTGTCCTCTTTGATTTCTTTCATCAGTGTTTTATAGTTTTCTATATATAGGTCTTTAGTTTCTTTAGGTAGATATATTCCTAAGTATTTTATTCTTTTCGTTGCAATGGGGAATGGAATTATTTCCTTAATTTCTTTTTCTACTTTCTCATTATTCGTGTATAGGAATGCAAGGGATTTCTGTGTGTTGATTTTATATCCTGCAACTTTACTATATTCATTGATTAGCTCTAGTAATTTTCTGGTGGAGTCTTTAGGGTTTTCCATGTAGAGGATCATGTCATCTGCAAACAGTGAGAGTTTTACTTCTTCTTTTCCAATTTGGATTCCTTTTATTTCTTTTTCTGCTCTGATTGCTGTGGCCAAAACTTCCAGAACTATGTTGAATAGTAGCGGTGAAAGTGGACACCCTTGTCTTGTTCCTGACTTTAGGGGAAATGCTTTCAATTTTTCACCATTGAGGATAATGTTTGCTGTGGGTTTGTCATATATAGCTTTTATTATGTTGAGGTATGTTCCTTCTATTCCTGCTTTCTGGAGAGTTTTTATCATAAATGGATATTGAATTATGTCAAAGGCCTTCTCTGCATCTATTGAGATAATCATATGGTTTTTATTTTTCAATTTGTTAATGTGGTGAATTACATTGATTGATTTGCGGATATTGAAGAATCCTTGCATCCCTGGGATAAAGCCCACTTGGTCATGGTGTATGATCTTTTTAATGTGTTGTTGGATTCTGATTGCTAGAATTTTGTTAAGGATTTTTGCATCTACGTTCATCAGTGATATTGGCCTGTAGTTTTCTTTTTTTGTGACATCTCCAAAGAACTAAATAGACATTTCTCCAAAGAAGACATACGGATGGCTAACAAACACATGAAAAGATGCTCAACATCACTCATTATTAGAGAAATGCAAATCAAAACCACAATGAGGTACCACTTCACACCAGTCAGAATGTCTGCGATCCAAAAATCTGCAAGCAATAAATGCTGGAGAGGGTGTGGAGAAAAGGGAACCCTCCTACACTGTTGGTGGGAATGCAAACTAGTACAGCCACTATGGAGAACAGTGTGGAGATTCCTTAAAAAATTGCAAATAGAACTACCTTATGACCCAGCAATCCCACTGCTGGGCATACACACTGAGGAAACCAGAATTGAAAGAGACACATGTACCCCAATGTTCATCGCAGCACTGTTTATAATAGCCAGGACATGGAAACAACCTAGAAGTCCATCAGCAGATGAATGGATAAGAAAGCTGTGGTACATATACACAATGGAGTATTACTCAGCCGTTAAAAAGAATTCATTTGAATCAGTTCTAATGAGATGGATGAAACTGGAGCCGATTATACAGAGTGAAGTAAGTCAGAAAGAAAAACACCAATACAGTATACTAACACATATATATGGAATTTAGGAAGATGGCAATGACAACCCTGTATGCAAGACAGGAAAAAAGACACAGATGTGTATAACAGACTTTTGGACTCAGAGGGAGAGGGAGAGGGTGGGATGATTTGGGAGAATGGCATTCTAACATGTATACTATCATGTAAGAATTGAATCGCCAGTCTATGTCTGACGCAGGATACAGCATGCTTGGGGCTGGTGCATGGGGATGACCCAGAGAGATGTTATGGGGAGGGAGGTGGGAGGGGGGTTCATGTTTGGGAACGCATGTAAGAATTAAAGATTTTAAAATTTAAAAAATAAAAAAATTAAAATTAAAATTAAAAACACACACACACACACACCTGGGTATATCATATTCAAATTTAAAAAAACCAAGCATAAAGAAAAATTCTTAAAAGAAACAGTTATGTATAGAGGAGCAAAGATATCAATTACATCCAACTTCTCTACAGAAATTATATAAGCAAGAAGAGAATAGGGTGAAATATTTAAAATGTTAATAGAAAAAACTTCCAACTTAGAATTCTGTACTCTGTGAAGTTATCCTTCAAAAGTGAAGGAGAAATAAAGACTTTCTCAGAAAAACAAAAACTGAGGGAATTTGTTGCCAGTAGACCTGCCTTGCAAGAAAATGTTCAGAAGTGTTTTAGAGAAGGAAATTGATTTTGATTAAAAACTCAGATTTACAAAAAGAAAGAAAGAGCACCAGATAATAAATGAAAGTAAAATAAAAACATCTATTTTTCTTATTATTAGTTTATATAACAGTTCATTCAAAATAATAATAGCAATAATATGTTGGGTTATAAATGTTTATAAATATAAAAGCATATATATATACAAGCATGCATATGTTTGTGAGTATTCATTATGAAAAAAGCTCAATTATTTTTTTAAGTGTTAGTTGCTTAGTCACATCTCACTGTTTGCAACCCCATGCACTGTAGCCCACCAGGCTCCTCTGTCCTTGGAATTCTCCAGGCAAGAATACTGGAGTGGACAGCCATTCCCTTCTCCAGGGGATTGAACCCAGGTCTCCTTCACTGCAGGAGGATTCTTTACTGTCAGAGCCACCAAGGGAAGCCCATACATAGGTTTCAGTTCAGTTCAGCTCAGTTGCTCAGTCATGTCCGACTCTTTGCGACCCCACGAATCGCAGCACGCCAGGCCTCCCTGTCCATCACCAACTCCCGGAGTTCACTCAAACTCACATCCATCCAGTCGGTGATGCCATCCAGCCATCTCATCCTCTGTCGTCCCCTTCTCCTTCTGCCCCCAATCCCTCCCAGCATCACAGTCTTTTCCAATGAGTCAACTCTTCACATGAGGTGGCCAAAGTATTGGAGTCTCAGCTTCAGCATCAGTCCTTCCAATGAACACCCAGGACTGATCCCCTTTAGAATGGACTGGTTGGATCTCCTTGCAGTCCAAGGGACTCTCAAGAGTCTTCTCCAACACCACAGTTCAAAAGCATCAATTCTTCAGCGCTCAGCCTTCTTCACAGTCCAACTCTCACATCCATACATGACCACTGGAAAAACCATAGCCTTAACTAGATAGACCTTTGTTTATGTATGATTATATATAAATTAAATGAATGATACCAGTGATATAAGGAATAGAAGGGAGGAATTAAGAACATTCTGTTATTATACATGTCAAAAAGCCAGAAGAATAGTAAAAAGCATCCAAGTAATCCAAGAGAAAACATGTAAGCAAGAACAAGGAAATAAACAATCAGATAGAACAAGTTGAAAACAAACATAAGATGGTAAGCGTAAACCCACTGGTGTTAGTTTTAACACATGGTTGCAAATTCTCTGATGTCCACACCATTGAATGTTGGAGTCTGTCTCTCCTCCCTTGAATCTGGGTAGGCTTATAAACACTTTCATCAAGGTGACTTTTGAGGCTAGGTCAAAAAATGTCACACAACTTCGGCCTTGATTCCTGAAAACACTCACTTTTGAAAGCCTGAACCAGTATGTAAAAATTTTAACTACCTTGAAGCTGACATACTAAATCTGTGGCTTAGCCATAAAATGGAATGCTACTTAGTAATATAAACCACTGATGAACCACTGATAAACAAAAAAATATGATTGAAACTTAAAAATATTTTGCCGAGTGGAAAAAGCCTCACACAAGACTAAGTACTGCATGACTCTGTTATAAGGAAAACTAATTATGATAGAAAAAATGAGAACTACGGTTGACTCTGGTGGGTGGGAGTTGGCAGAGATTGACTGGGAAGGGCAAGAAACAACTTCCTGAACCTGAAGGTACTGTTCAAAAGAGGTTTGGGTATTACAAGTTTACGAATTATCAAAATCAGCATATATACCTAAGATAAATTAAGATTTGTTCTGTGCATTTTATAGCAAAACAAAAGGCTGCAAACAAATACTGAACCCTCCTTAACGTTACACATACTGAAATATTTATGGGGAAAAAAAACTGATGTCTGCAATTTGCGATGCAGTAAAGAAAAGATGCATTCATGGATGGATAGAGGGAGAAACCGATGAACAGATACATGAAAAAGCAAATTTAGTTAAATGTTAATAGTAGATTCTAGGTGGAGGGTGTACAAGTGTTTACTGTCAATTTTATCAACTATACTATAATTTGAAATTGTTCACGTTAAAATATTGGAAAATTCCCCCCCACCCCAAAAAGAAGAGAATTTTTTTTTATTTTTTTAGAAAAAGGGGAGGGGGACTGGCAGGAAGGGAATGGGTAATTAGGGAGCTGCTCCTTCTCCTTAGAAGATTGTTACTTCTGCAGAAGAAACTGCTTCTATAAAAACTGATTATACAAAGATCCCAGTAGAATGGAGTTCTACAGGATATCTATATTAAGGGGGTTTCAAATCCTTCCAGAATAGGTCGGAAATGCCCAGGTTCCTGAAGTTGTAGGAGATTTCCTTGCCTAAATTTGCCATGGCTCCTTCATGGCTGGTGGCCTATTTGGGATTGAGCTAGGGATCCCCAAATGCAGCAAGCATTGCTTCCAAAGGTGCTCAGACTGAGAGATCTGTTGAGAGGACAAGGTCTCCAGATGGACATCTCAAAGGATCCATTATTCTAGTACAAAGAATATTGCCTATATGGCCCAAAAAAGGATACAAGGCGGGGGAAAAGTCCCCTGTGCTATCAACTCCAGGAAGGCAGAATCCAATTTATCGTGCTCACCATTTTATCTCCAGCATTTTAGTACAGTGTCCAGCACAAAGTATAAACATGTTAATTAATAAATTAAGTGATGTTCTATCCTATTGAAAACCTTGGAGTAAATTTCAAAATAAATGATCCACACATTTCAACTGTCCTCTTTACCCAGCATCAGTGGAAACAACTTTCAGCAAGAAGTATAAAGTATAGAACTGATAAAGTATAGAATTGTGTATCTTTGTCAAAATGGTTAATATGTTTTTCCAGTGAGAGAACAAACAAAATGACAGTTACTACTGTTACTCTATTTACTAAGCAGGTACCATAAAGCTAGGGAATATGTTAAGCACCTTACCTTGTTACCAATACTTGCAATAATCCTAAAAGGTAACTGCGGGATGAGAAACCAGTGTTTAGCTAATTTACCAAACATTATACTACGAGTAAGACCCAAAGCATTCGAATGTATGCTGCCTGACTCCAAAGTCTATTTACAACACATCACAGTGTAAGGTATACATGCTGTATACTGAATAACACATAAATAAATGTAGATTATCATCTAGTTAGGTTGCTTTTCACCATGTGCATATATGGAGAATCTGCTCTTGGCAAACACCTACCGTAGAACATGAATGTGTGTGTGTGTGTGTGTGTGTGTGTGTGTGTGTGTGTGTGCAGTGACTGCCTAAACAATTAGAAGAAGGAAGGAAGCATATCCTCCCTGGCCTTTGGCCTCTCCCTTCCTCACCCTCTAGTAAATATAAATCTGTCCAAACCAAAAAGCTTTTCCTAATTCTAGTAGAAATTGTTGCTCTAGCATTATTATTCTCCACCCAACACAGTTTTTTTAAGTTTTTTTGAAGTATCTTTTCTCATGAAAGGATGCTCCCGGGGGGTTGTTGTTTCCTCATGCCCTCAATGGACACTCTAGAGCTCTGTTCCTCTCTCCAGTGAAGATCTGTTTGAACACTGAACAAGAAAATCACACATATGAGGACACAGGAACCATCAACCGGGGGAAGAAACTCATACTGCAGAGAATCAAGACGTACTTAAATTTTGTCTTCAGTGAAATCCACCACTCCTGCTCAGGGGTCACAAAGAGTCCAACACAACTAAGTGACTAACACACACACACAACATAGAAAATAATGTACGAAAGAAGGAATTGAAAAAAGAAGAAATGAATGCATAAGGCAGTAAACAAAAAGTTGATAATGTTATTAAATCTAACTAACAATAATCTAAGCAGATGCAAATAAGAAAAGGATACTTACAATTGGTTCTTATAGTCAAAGTCTTAAAGTCCCAAGACAGGCAAACCAAAATTATACTGTTTTGGAAAATATACATACTTACTAAAACTGTATACAATGAAAAATTTTTTAAAATAGTTTTTATTGGAGTATAGTTGATTCACAATGTTGTGTTAGTTTCAGGTGTACAGTGAAATAAATCAGTTATATATATACATATACCTACTTTTTTTAGATTCTTTTTCCATATAGGCCATTACAGAGTATTGAGTAGCGTTCTCTGTGCTATACAGTAGGTCCTTACTAGTTATCTAATTTGTATATTGTAGTGCCTATATATGCTTCAACAGTACGTGAACCATGAAATTCCAGATGTTCAAGCTGGTTTTAGAAAAGGCAGAGATCAAATTGCCAACATCCACTGGGTCATTGAAAAAGCAAGAGAGTTCCAGAAGAACATCCACTTCTGCTTTCTTGAGTATGCCAAACCTTTGACTGTGTGGGTCACAACAAACTGTGGAAAATTCTGAAAGAGATGGGAATACCAGACCACCTGATGTGCCTCTTGAGAAATCTGTATGCAGGTCAAGAAGCAACAGTTAGAACTGGACATGGAACAACAGACTGGTTCCAAATCAGGAAAGGAGTACATCAAGGCTGTATATTGCCAACCTGCTTATTTAACTTATTATGCAGAGTATATCTTGAGAAATGCTGGGCTGGAAGAAACACAAGCTGGAATCAAGATTGCCGGGAGAAATATCAATAACCTCAGATATGCAGATGACACCACTCTTATGGCAGAAAGTGAAGAGGAACTAAAGAGCCTCTTGATGAAGGTGAAAGAGGAGAGTGAAAAAGTTGGCTTAAAGCTCAACATTCAGAAAACTAAAGATCATGGCATCTGGTCCCACCACTTCATGGCAAATAGATGGAGAAACAATGGAAACAGGGACACACTTTATTTTGGGGGCTCCAACATCACTGCAGATGATGACTGCAGCCATGAAATTAAAAGACACTTGCCCCTTGGAAGAAAATTTATGACCAACCTAGACAGCATATCGAAAAGCAGAGACGGTACTATGCTAACAAATGTCTGTCTCGTCAAAGCTATGGTTTTTCCAGTAGTCATGTATGGATGTGAGAGTTGGACTATAAAGAAAGCTGAGCTCTAAAGAATTGATGCTTTTGAACTGTGGTGTTGGAGAAGACTCTTGCGAGTCCCTTGGACTGCAAGGAGATCAAACCAGTCCATTCTAAAGATCAGTCCTGGGTGTTCATTGGAAGGACTGATGCTAAAGCTGAAAGTCCAAAACTTTGGCCACCTCATGAGAAGAGTTGACTCATTGGAAAAGACCCTGATGCTGGGAGGGATTGGGGGCAGGAGGAGAAGGGGACGACAGAGGATGAGATGGCTGGATGGCATAACTGACTCGATGGACACGAGTTTGAGTAAGCTCTAGGTGTTGGAGATGGACAGGGAAGCCTGGTGTGCTGTAGTTCATGAGATCACAAAGAGCTAAACAGGACTGAGTGACTGAACTGACTCACGGAGTGTGTATATATCAATCCCAATCTTCCAGTTTATCCCTCCTCACCCTTACATCCTGGTAACAATAAGTTTGTTTTCTGCATCTGTAACTCTAAGAGATGTTTTTGTCACTAAAACTTAGATAGTGACTAACTCTGATGAAGTAGGGGGATTTGATTTGGGAGGGTTGTGAATGGTTTCTGGAACACTGGTTTAATTCAATTTCTTGAATTAGCTCATTGTTCTCAGAAGTAAATCTCTTTTGGAATTTGGGTATCAAGGTGGATATTGACATTGTAATTATTATTTTAACTGTACATATAAATCTTTTGCACTATTCTGAATTATGATTTATCTTATGTTAAAAATACTAATTTTAGAGAATTTGAGTTCTAGTTAATATGAAGATGGAAACTGGGACAGTATAAAATTAGTGCATTCTAAATTCCTATGTTATTTAAGAAGAAACTAGAAATACAGATGAAGCTTTGCTTTGTTTAAAACAGGTAGATTTTCTTACAGAACATTGTTTTTAAAATATCTTTTACATTAAAAATATTTTAATGTTTTCTAATTTTAAAAATAGTATTATCTTATAAGCACTGTACAATGAGGCTCAAGTAGGATATATAGCTTTTTCAATGCTTTAAAATCTTATGAGATTTTACATTTGTAAAATTAGCTTATTTTGCATATATCATAATATAATTTATATTATATTTTAGAAACTTTATTTCCCCCCCAAAAGAGATTAAATCTTTAAGGGTGGAGTATTCATTATGAATAAGGTTTAATATTTTGAAAAAATAAGTGAGTTGAAGTGTAGCGGCTCAGCTATGTCCAACTCTGCGACCTCATGGACTGTGGCCCACTAGATTCCTCTGTCCATGGAATTCTTCTGGCAAGAATACTGGAGTGGGTAGCCATTCCCTTCTCCACTGGATCTTCTCAAGCCAGGGGTCAAACTAAGGTCTCCTGCATTGCAGGCAGGTTCTTCACACTCTAAGTTAAACTTTTATAAGTCTCCTGCTACAGGACGGGAGTCAGAATACCTCAGCTTTCTGTGTGATTGTAGGGAAGTTACTTTAACTCTCTGGATGCTAGTTTTTCACATGTGGAAAGTAAAAGATGATCTCCAGAACGCTTCCAGTAATGTATTTCTAAAGCATTTAGTTGTTTCCAAAAGTTTACTGTTATAAAAGAGGCTGCCAGTAACATCTTTGTGCAAATAACCTTTTACTTTTGTTTAGTTCAAATTAATTCCTCAGTATAAATCCCCAGGAACAGGATTAGTAGATATAAATATGTTTAAAGCTTTTGATACAACAGACCAGATACATTCTCTAAGTTGCTTTCCTAAGGCATTATACCACTCATCAGTTCAGTTCAGTTCAGTCGCTCAGTCGTATCCAACTCTTTGAGACGTCATGAATCCCAGCACACCAGGCCTCCCTGTCCATCACCAACTCCCGGAGTTTACCCAAACCCATGTCCATCGAGTCGGTGATGCCATCCAGCCATCTCATCCTCTGTCGTCCCCTTCTCCTCCTGCCCCCAATCCCTCCCAGCATTAGAGTCTTTTCCAGTGAGTCAGCTCTTCACATGAGGTGGCCAAAGTATTGGAGTCTCAGCTTTAGCATCAGTCCTTCCAATGAACACCCAGGACTGATCTTTAGAACGGTCTGGTTGGTTCTCCTTGCAGGCCAAGGGACTCTCAAGAGTCTTCTCCAACACCATAGTTCAAAAGCATCAATTCTTTGGCTCTCAGCTTTCTTCACAGTCCAACTCTCACATCCATACATGACCACTGGAAAGACCATAGCCTTGACTACATGGACCTTTGTTGGCAAAGTAATGTCTCTGCTTTTTAATATGCTATCTAGGTTGGTCATAACTTTCCTTCCAAGGAGTAACCGTCTTAATTTCATGGCTGCAATCACCATCTGCAGTGATTTTGGAGCCCAAAAAAATAAAGTTTGACACTATTTCCACTGTTTCCCATCTATTTCCCATGAAGTGCTGGGACCAGATGCCATGACCTTAGTTTTCTGAATGTTGAGCTTTAAGCCAACTTTGTCACTCTCCTCTTTCACCTTCATCAAGAGGCTCTTTAGTTCCTCTTCACTTTCTGCCATAAGGGTGGTGTCATCTGCATATCTGAGGTTATTGATATTTCTTCTGGCAATCTTGATTCCAGCTTGTGCTTCCTCCAGCCCAGCGTTTCTCATGATGTACTCTGCATATAAGTTAAATAAGCAGGGTGGCAATATACAGCCTTGACGTACTCCTTTTCCTATTTGGAACCAGTCTGTTTGTTGTTCCATGTCCAGTTCTAACTGTTGCTTCCTGACCTGCATACAGATTTCTCAAGAGGCAGGTCAGATGGTCTGGTATTCCCATCTCTCTCAGAATTTTCCACAGTTTATTGTGATCCACACAGTCAAAGGCTTTGGCATAGTCAAGAAAGCAGAAAGAGATGTTTTTCTGGAACTCTCTTGCTTTTTCCATGATCCAGCGGATGTTGGCAATTTGACCTCTGGTTCCTCTGTCTTTTCTAAAACCAGCTTGAACATCTGGGAGTTCTTGGTTCATGTATTGCTGAAGCCTGGCTTGGAAAATTTTGAGCATTACTTTACTAGCGTGTGAGATGAGTGCAATTGTGCAGTAATTTGAGCATTCTTTGGCATTGCCTTTCTTTGGGATTGGAATGAAAACTGACCTTTTCCAGTCCTGTGGCCACCGCTCAGTTTTCCAAATTTGCTGGCATATTGAGTGCAGCACTTTCACAGCATCATCTTTCAGGATTTGAAAGAGCTCCACTGGAATTCCATCACCTCCACTAGCTTTGTTCATAGTGATGCTTTCTAAGGCCCACTTGACTTCCCATTCCAGGATGTCTGGCTGATAGCAGTTGATAAATTGGCAGTAGTTAATAAAGGCTTTAAAAATGTTCTTAATCTTAAGTCTACCACTCCACCTCTAGGAACAGATCTCTAAGACAAAGAAAAGACCGTTATGTTTATCTAACTAATATTTATAATTTTAAAAACATGAGAAAAAACAAAGGTCAAAAACAGAATACTGGATTTTATACATTTAACTATGGAAGACTCTGACTATCAAAAATCAAGATTTAGAAGAGTATTTACTAACATGGGGAAATGTTCACAGTATATATTTAGAGAAAAAGCAGGCTTACAAATGCCATGCTTATTATCATACAATTATATACTTACATATCTATGTATGACATACATAGATATCTAAAATATATGCACACATATAGACATAAAATAAATGTGTTTTGTGTTACTGTTTGGTTTCCAATCATATACATTCTAAATATACTATATATGCTAAATATATATAACATATATTTAAAATGTGTATCTATGTGTTTAGCCACTCAGTTGTGTCTAACACTGTGACCCCATGGACTGTAGCCTGCCAGGCTTCTCTGACCATGAGATTTTCCAGCAAGAAGACTGAAGTGGGTTGCCATTTCCTTCTTCAGGGGATCTTCCCAACCCAGGGATTGAACCTGCATCTCCTGTGTCTCCTGCAGTGCCATCAGGGAAGCTCATATTTAAAACATATCATTAAAACCAAATTATAATAATGTTATTAGGTAGAGAGTAATGTGATTTTAATTTCCTGAATTTTAAAAATTTTGTGTAAAGAACATATATTAGTTTTGTGACTTGAAGAAAAGAAAAAGCAGTAAGGAACTTCCGTGTTGGCCCAGTGGTTAAGAATCTGCCTTCTAATGCAGGGGATGCAGGTTCGATCCCTGGTCGGGGAATTAAGATCCCACATGCTGCAGAGCAGCTAAGCCCACATGCTGAAACAAAGACCCAATGTAGCCAAATAAATAAGTATTTTTCAAAGCAGTAAAACGTAAAATAAAACCAAACAAGTCACTCCAGTTCATCTCATCATTCACAGTGAATGGTCTCCTTCATCCAGACTTTATTTTTTTTCATAAGAGTTTATTCAGGCACATGGTCTTGTGCTTTATGGCAAAGCCATGGGTGTTGGCCATCTTACTTTTGGTTCCCAGGGCTTCTTGATAGATCTAAGGATAATCCCATTCTCCTTGCCAGTGACTGACTCAGAAGTGGCTAATTCTGACAAACGAGCCATCAGGTGAAGTCCAGAGTGTGAGTAGGGATCATTTGCTTGCCTCTGAGAGAGAGCCCAAGGAGGAGAGGGTTTCTCCTTCACTTTCTCTCACTGTGGTCTAGACCAGCCACAGCCATCTTGCAGATCTTTGCAACTGCTGCCAAAGATCAGAAACCAGAGAGATGGAAATAACCTGGGTATCAGGTGGCAGCGCAGAGCTGCTGAAGCCAGTTTTACATCCAGGCTTGCTGTTATGTGGGCTAATACATTTTATTATTGCTTAAATCAGTGTTTCATAACTTTCACTGTGTAACAGAATTTCTAGGGAGTTTAGAAACTACCAATTTCCAGGTTATCCCAAGGTTACGTCAAGGTCTTCAGGGGCAAACCCATCTGAGTCAGGTTTTCTGTTCGTTACACCTGAAAGCATTTTGATGGATGAAGACACCTCTGCAGACACCTCCATTGCTATTTCCCTTAAACCTTCAAGTCAGGGATTTGCTTTGGGGTTTTCTCATATCAGTTCCTCCTGGGCTGAGCTTTTTGCCTCTGAAGTGCACCATGACCAACGTCTATTTCTTGCAGATCTACCAAACCCATTAATGCCTGTTCCATGTTACTTTGCATATTTGTAACATGTTAAGGATCAAGGATGTGGATGAATCTACTCAGGCTTTCCATAAAAGTGTTAATGTTTTTAAAAAAATGTTTCGTGAAGACTGAGCTTCCCAAGTGGCACTAGCAGTAAAGAACCTGCCTGCCAATGCAGGAGATGTAAAAGACTCAGTTTTGATCCCTGGATGGGGAAGATCCCATGGAGGAGGGCATGGCAACCCACCCCAGTACTCTTGCCTGGAGAATCCCATGGACAGAGGAGCCTGGTGGGCTACAGCCCATGGGGTCACAAAGAGTCAGGCACAACTAAAACAACTTAGCACGCACACACCTTTAACACAGTAGTTATATGATATTTTACTAAATGTTGAGTTTAACTCAAGTGAATATGATATTTGAATATCTTATGTTTTTGGTTGGTACATTGTAGAAGGTATAGGATGCTAGAATCTTCATATATTCTATTTTTATAAATTGCCAGTAAGCTTCAAAAATACTTTTCATGAAAGTACATTCATAAAACCACTCTTAGCAAGGAAACTGTTATAAATAGTGCTTGCTTAAAAGAATTCAACAAGGTCTTAAAGATGAAGTCTTTCAGAGAATCGATTCTCAATGCAAACCATCAAAAGCACCATGTCTGAACAGTTGGTGGGTTCAATGGAAGGGGTGTGTATCATGACATACATAGTGAAAAAAAAATCAGAGAACCATAAAGAAGAATGACAACTTTCAAACCAACCCACTACTCTACTTAACCAGGCCCTAGAAAGCAAACTGATCTCAGGAGGGCCAACCCTGCACCTCTTAGGGACTAACCCTTCATAGGGACGGCTGTACAATTAACACAAGCTGTGGGCTGCCAATGGGCTTCCCAGGTGCAGAGGTAAAGAATCTGCCTGCCAATGCAGAAGACGCGGGAGAAGTGGGTTTGATTCCTGGGTTGGGAAGATCCCTTGGACTAGGAAATGGCAACCCATTCCAGTATTCTCGCCTGTAGAATTCCATGGACAGAGGAACCCGACAGGCTACAGTCCATGGGGTCAAAGCGTTGGACACAACTGAGCATGCACAACCAAGCATGCAAGAATGCCTGTGGGCTGCCAATAAAACATAGTAAGCTTGCCCCACAAGGTGGCAGGACCCCTGCGGGAACCCAGTCGGACCCACCACGCTACTGATGGTTTTCTTGCCATTAAACAGCAAGTAAGTTAATAATTGTAGTGGTTTATCTCAACACTCCCTGCTGCTTTTAGCGCTTAACTCAAATGTGATGTTCATCAGGTTTTGCTGGTAGCAAGAGGCAGAGCTTTATCAGAAAATGTAAAGATCACTTTGTGATTATTATTTCGCCCTAGAGCAAGGCTACCCTAAGTGCCCCCACACGGCTCCTGGCGGGATGTTATCTCCTGAAGGCTCTGGAAATGAGTACAACGGCATTTAGATTTCCATCCATGCCTGCCCCACTCCACCCACACACACTCTTTTTTTAAAAATTAATACTGGGCTTACTTAAGTCACACAAAATGGCAATTGATAAGATATGGAGTTAGCAGTGTTTTTGTCTCAGCGTAGCCTGGCTGACCTGGTCACTCTACTCCAGTCCCACCTGGCTCTTGTTGACCACAAAACCGCTTACTTTCTTGTCATCCTAAGTCTCTTGCACAAACTCCTGTCATCTGGTGCCCTAAATGCTCAAGGCAGTCATACTGTCCTCCTCTGTGGACTTAGCATTTTACATACAGTGCAGAGTTTGAGGGAAACCATGGGTTAAGAACCCCAGCAGCTTGTGGAGGTCGGTAGTAAGCTGAGACTTTTAATTAAGCGCCTGGTGGGAGACTCTCTCATCATTTAAGAGAGATTGACAAAGCTTCCACTTAGAGTGAATCAGTCTCTAAGAATCGTCCATCATGAGTTGGTGGACAGAAGATCCAGCCAGCATCTTAAAGAGAGCAGTGCCATCACTAAGCCATCACATCACAACCTGCTTCGGCAGGAATGCACATTGGATTCTTAGATCAGACATCATCAGTATTCAAATACTTCTGATTGGAAGCTTCATAGAGGAGAACAGAAGAGAAAGAGAATGTCACTTCAGAAATTGTCATCTGCCACCCAGCCAACCCTCACACATCTTATCCTGCCCAGGCACACAAACTCCAACGGACAGTTGGAGTGCTAGTTAGCTAATTCAAAGGAAAGAGGCTTTCCTAGATTCTGCTTAAATATCCAAAATCTTAACTTGCAATGATTTCCCCAGCATCCCACCTGAAAAACAGGTTATTTGCCAAAAAAAAAACTGTAGCTATGAAATATGAAGATACTCAAAGAAATAATTACCAGTGTTTTCACTGATCGCTTTGTTCTTACACCGTCTTAAAAAGTTCCCAAATAATGTAAAGTTAGCTATGACATTTTTTTGAGCCCCAAATGAGTTTCTGAAGGTCAGGCTAAATCAAGCTGACAAAGCAAGGGGATGGAAAAGAGCATATTGTTATGGGCTCTGTTCAGTTCAGTTCAGTTGCTGAGTCGTGTTCGACTCTTTGCGACCCCATGAATCGCGGCACGCCAGCCTCCCTGTCCATCACCATCTCCCAGAGTTCACACAGACTCACGTCCATCAAGTGTGTGATCCCATCCAGCCACCTCATCCTGGGTCGTCCCCTTCTCCTCCTGCCCCCAATCCCTCCCAGCATCACAGTCTTTTCCAGTGAGTCAACTCTTCACATGAGGTGGCCAAAGTACTGGAGCTTCAGCTTTAGCATCATTCCTTCCAAAGAAATCCCAAGGTTGATCTCATTCAGAATGGACTGGTTGGATCTCCTTGCAGTCCAAGGGACTCTCAAGAGTCTTCTCCAACACCACAGTTCAAAAGCATCAATTCTTCGGCACTCAGCCTTCTTCACAGTCCAACTCTCACATCCATACACGACCACTGGAAAAACCATAGCCTTGATTAGACGGATCTTAGTCAGCAAAGTAATGTCTCTGCTTTTGAATATACTATCTAGGTTGGTCATAACTTTTCTTCCAAGGAGTAAGCGTCTTTTAATTTCATGGCTGCACAGTCACCATCTGCAGTGATTTTGGAGCCCACAAAAATAAAGTCTGACCCTGTTTCCACTGTTTCCCCATCTATTTCCCATGAAGTGATGGGACCGGATGCCATGATCTTCATTTTCTGAATCTTGAGCTTTAAGCCAACTTTGTCACTCTTCTCTTTCACTTTCATCAAGAGGCTTTTTAGTTCCTCTTCACTTTCTACCATAAGGGTGGTGTCATCTGCATATCTGAGGTTACTGATATTTCTCCCAGCAATCTTGATTCCAGCTTGTGTTTCTTCCAGTCCAGCGTTTCGCATGATGTACTCTGCATATAAGTTTAAAAAGCAGGGTGACAATATACAGCCTTGACGGACTCCTTTTCCTATTTGGAACCAGTCTTTTGTTCCATGTCCAGTTCTAACTGTTGCTTCCTGACCTGCATACAGATTTCTCAAGAGGCAGGTTAGGTGGTCTGGTATTCTCATCAACATATTTTTTTAATTTATTTATTTTAATCAGAGGCTAATTACGTTACAATATTGTGGTGGTTTTTGCCATACATTCACGAGTCAGCCATGAGTGTAAGAAGAGGTGGCAAGAATACACAGAAGAACTGTACGAGAAAGATCTTCACGAACCAGATAATCACAATAGTGTGATCACTCATCTAGAGCCAGACATCCTGGAATGTGAAGTCAAGTGGGCCTTAGAAAGCATCACTACGAACAAAGCTAGTGCAAGTGATGGAATTCCAGTTGAGCTCTTTCAAATCCTGAAAGATGATGCTGTGAAAGTGCTGCACTCAATATGACAGCAAGTTTGGAAAACTGAGCAGTGGCCACAGGACTGGAAAAGGTCAATTTTCATTCCAATCCCAAAGAAAGGCAATGCCAAAGAATGCTCAAACTACTGCACAATTGCACTCATCTCACACGCTAGTAAAGTAATGCTCAAAATTCTCCAAGCCAGGCTTCAGCAATACGTGAACCGTGAACTTCCTGATGTTCAGGCTGGTTTTAGAAAAGGCAGAGGAACCAGAGATCAAATTGCCAACATCCACTGGGTCATGGAAAAAGCAAGAGAGTTCCAGAAAAACATCTATTACTGCTTTCTTGACTATGCCAAAGCCTTTGACTGTGTGGATCACAATAAACTGTGGAAAATTCTGAGAGAGATGGGAATACCAGACCACTTGACCTGCCTCTTGAGAAATCTGTATGCAGGTCAGGAAGCAACAGTTAGAACTGGACATGGAACAAAAGACTGGTTCCATATAAGAAAAGGAGTCCATCAAGGCTGTATATTGTCACCCTGCTTATTTAACTTACATGCAGAGTACATCATGAGAAATGCTGGACTGGAAGAAGCACAAGCTGGAATCAAGATGGCCGGGAAAATATCAAGAACCTCAGATATGCAGATGACACCACCCTTATGGCAGAAAGTGAAGAGGAACTAAAAAGTCTCTTGATGAAAGTAAAAGAGGAGGGTGACAAAGTTGGCTTAAAGCTCAAGATTCAGAAAATGAAGATCATGGCATCCGGTCCCATCACTTCATGGGAAATAGATGGGGAAACAGTGGAAACAGGGTCAGACTTTATTTTTGTGGGCTCCAAAATCACTGCAGATGGTGACTGCAGCCATGAAATTAAAAGACACTTACTCCTTGGAAGAAAAGTTATGACCAACCTAGATAGCATATTTGAAAGCAGAGACATTACTTTGCCGACCAAGGTCCGTCTAGTCAAGGCTATGGTTTTTCCAGTGGTCATGTATGGATGTGAGAGTTGGACTGTGAAGAAGGCTGAGTGCCGAAGAATTGATGCTTTTGAACTGTGGTGTTGGAGAAGACTCTTGAGAGTCCCTTGGACTGCAAGGAGATCCAACCAGTCCATTCTGAATGAGATCAGCCCTGGGATTTCTTTGGAAGGAATGATGCTAAAGCTGAAACTGTAGTACTTTGGCCACCTCATGTGAAGAGTTGACTCATTGGAAAAGACTGTGATGCTGGGAGGGATTGGGGGCAGGAGGAGAAGGGGACGACCCAGGATGAGGTGGCTGGATGGCATCACTGACTCGATGGACGTGAGTCTGAGTGAACTCCCGGAGTTGGTGATGGACAGGGAGGCCTGGCATGCTACGATTCATGGGGTCGCAAAGACTCGGACACGACTGAGCGACTGAACTGAACTGAACATGAGTGTATATGTGTTCCTCATTCTGAAACCCCCTCCAACCTCCCTCCCCATCCCATCCCTCAGGGTCATCCCAGTGCACCAGCCCTGAGCATCCTGTCCCATGTATCAAACCTGGACTGGTGATCTATTTCACATATGATAACATACACGTTTCAATGCTATTTTCTCAAATCATCCCACCCTCGCCTTCTCCCACAGAGTCCAAAAGTCTGTTCTTTACATCTGTGTTTCTTTTGCTGTCTCGCCTATAGGGTCATTGTTACCATCTTTCTAAATTCCATACATATGCGTTAATATATTGTATTGGTGTTTTTCTTTCTGACTTACTTCACTCTGTATAATAGGCTCCAGTTTCATCCAAAAATATGGAACACTTCATAAATTTGCGTGTCATCCTTGTGCAGGGGCCATACTAATTTTCTCTGTATCGTTCCAATTTTAGTATATATGCTGCTGAAGCGAGCACTCTACAACATATTTTTGTAATACATCTTATTTTGGGTTGGTCTTGATACCAACTGGAGTCTGAGGAATTGCAAATTTCTCCACAAGCCTAGTGGAAGATGTTTCTAATGGGTCCTAAAATATTTACTGTGAGTTTCAGCACTTGAATCATCTTCTGGGATTAAAACCTAAACCCATTATTTCTTCCTAACTGTACAGTTTTGTACAAATCAGTGAACCTGCCAAAACTTCTATTTTCTCATCTATGAACTGGTGATAATGTTAGTACTTGGCTCTTAGGCTTGTTATGAAAACTATGTTTTTATAAACTGCTTTGTAACCAGCCTTTGTACCGTCAGGTGGCTCAGACGGTAAAGCATCTGCCTACAATGTGGGAGACCCAGGTTTGATCCTTGGGTCGGGAAGATCCCCTGGAGAAGGAAATGGCAACCCACTCCAGTACTCTTGCCTGGAGAACCCCATGGATTGGAGGCGCCTGGAGGGCTATAGTCCATGGGGTCGCAAAAAGTCAGACACGACTGAGCAACTTCACTCACTTCACTTGTACCCAGCCTAGCACAGGACTAAGTTCCTAATAATTTACTGATTAATATTGTTTCTGTTATTTCTATGAAATCAGTGGAGGTTATGAGGAGGTGCCACTGGTACTTGAGAGGAGGGCCATTTAGTAGCTACTTGCCCAGAAATGAGACTTTGACTCTCCTTCCAACAGATGCAGCTTTATTTTATTTCTTTAGCATAAGGGAACTTTTTTTTTTTTACATTTATTTTTTATTTATTTATTTGACTGTGCCAGGTCTTACTTGCAATACATGAACCCTTAGTTGCAGCATGCAGGATCTAGTTCCCTAACCAGGGATGGACTCTGAGCCCCCTGCATTGGGACCATGCAATCTTAGCCACTGGACCACCAAGAAGTGCCCAGATTCAGATTTAATGGCCTTGCCAGGCATCCACACCTGGCCATTTTGGAGGGCACTTGACCTTCACCAGGATCACCTGGCAACCTAATGCCACAGTGCCAAAGCCTGTGTTAGCAGGAGACACTGAGCAAGCTGGCTGCCACATGGAACAGTGATGGGACTTCAAAGCCTCTCTCAGAGATGACTCTCACCCTGCCAATATAAGGGAAACAAATTGGTCCTTGGTGGCTGTGGCTGCCCCAGGTCCTTCCTCCTCAGGGGCTTCATGGTTGCTGAAACTGCAGAAAGCTCAGCCTCTTGATCCATTATCTGTCACCATTCTAATGATCTGGCAGGAAAAGATACCTGCCCTCAGTCCCCCTGGGACAGACGCACATTCATTTATGAGCCAGCAGAGCACCCCTTCCTCACAACTTAATATGTTTAACAGCTAATTGCATCTGTGTAGGGATTACACTTTACATTGTGCAGCTTTATGGAAACAAACTCCGGGCTTCCTCAGATTCCCCTAAACAACTCCTTATCTTGGAGAGTGAGATCCTTATCAGGGCCATATGTTAGAGGGCCTGGGCTGCTTCCAAATGACCCCAAGAGAGTCTGGGGCCTCATCAGGCTGCAGGGGACTGAATAGAGTCACAACCTGAACCAGCTCAGAGCCCCAAGCCAAGGGAGGAGCTTCTTCCCTGCCTTCTGTCCTGCATAAACCTGTCGAAGGCCACTCAGGACCGGGGTGGCCCACATCAGCTCCTCTCCCCAGGTGATTTCCTGTACTGTCAAAGTCTGGGGGATTCATGAGCACCTCATGCAAAAATCACAGTGAAGCCTCTGCCTGTTCCTGGGGTGCTGTGGAAGCACTAACACATGGCTTTTTAACTCACTTAGGAGCTAATCCCTCTAACCCGTGAGGAAACTAGTTAACACTAATGGCTTCCTTTTGCCAAGATGGCAAGGTGGGCTCCAACCAGAGAACCAACTTTTTTCACACAGTTATCACAAGTCTTGGGAGATTCCTGGCCTTGGCAGACACTAAAAACACTCCTTCCCCTGGGTTATAACAATTCAGTGAGAGACCTTGTCTTAAGGAACTCCTGGGGGAGGGGGGTCGGCAGAGCGCAAAGAGCAGGAAACGTCTCCCAGTGAGAGAAGCCTGGAGCCAGAGGGGCCCTGCTGGAGTTTTCCAGCCTGTGACTCACGGGGCTACTTCCCTACTTGACCTGGCCTGGACTCCTGCTCCTCGGCCAGTGTGTCTCAGAGCCTCTTCCTGTCTCCATTCCGCCCAGGCCCCTGAACAAAGCAGAAGTCTGGAATCCACAGCAAGGACTGAAGTGTTATGTATACAGTTGGGCGTCATCTGTGGAAGCAGCTCTTTTGAAAACAGAAAATAACTTCCCTACCCTGAGAAGAACTTGTTGAGCTCTTAGAAGTGTCTACTTTAACAGTTGGAGACTGAAACCTTGATTATCATCTCTTGAAAAAAGAAGACCTAGTACATTCTTTTTCATTGATTCACGGCAATAAGTAAGGCACTTGTTGAGCACTTAGGTGCCAGGCACTGTACTAAATGCTTTACATCTATTACTTTATTTAATACTCACCACAACCTTTTGAGGTCTGTACTGTTGTTATCTCCATTGCATGACTGAGGAAACGGAGGTTCAGAGAGCCTTGTACATGTACTTTTTACGTGATCATTTAGCTACTACATGGTGGAGCCAGGATACAAACACGGGTCTGTCTTATTCAAGCACTCAACTTCTTTGTCTGTAATATTCTGGGCAGAAAGGGAACTTGGAGACCAGCTGAGTCAATTGGTACTCTGATCCTCAACTCTTATAACTCCTTAACTCCTTTCCAACAACCTCACAGAACAGTCTCTGCTTACTACCCAAAAGGAAGACCCTGGGAGGCACAAAGGAAAGAGCATTAGACATCAGATGACCCAGGGTCTGCTGTTCTCATGGTTTTTATCCATTGGTCTAATTGCCATTTGGAAACACAGAAGAATGTCAGAATACTCTCCATGGACACCTCTTCATATATGAAAAGAGAGCCCTTGCTTAGCCCCTTCCGTCTTCTCCAGTCCAGCTTGTTCCAGTTTGCCAGCCGTTCTGTAAGTAAGGCCGGCGCAGGCACTGTCAAGTTAGAGTTAAGTTGGTCTCATCAACTTGGAGACAGTGGGAACCCTCCCTTCTTTATCTCCCCGTACTCACCTAGTTATACAACTTAAAATTTCCTCACCTCTTTGGAAACCCCAACATACCCTGAAAATGCAGTCAACAAAAGTCCTTAAGGTGTTTTGCTCTTGCTGATGCTTAGGAAAGCAAGCTAAAATGCCAAAACTCAATTTGCAGAGAGTCAATTGGCTAAAGTTCTATCTACCAAATGATAGATTTTATCATTGCATTCCACAGATACTGAGTACCTACCACTGTCTGGACATTGTTCTAAACACTGAAGATGAAGCAATGAACAAAATAGACAGAAATTCTTGTCCTGATGAAACTAACATTCTTACTATAATGGAATTGCTCCAGCCACCTTTAAGTTCTTCTGATTGCTTTGAAGGTCACTTCACAATACCTCAATGGGCATATGAGCATTCATCTAGTATTTCTAGCAGTCAAAAAGAAAAATTCAGCATTTCACATCAGTGTGATTAGTTTGGATTCCTTTACAGAATTTACATATAAATGGCAAATAAATATTATAATTTTATGCCAAAACTGATGAATTTGAATGAATCATTGAAAATGATTAAATGTATTCATGGGAAATGTAAGCCTATGTCCATCAATTTCTGAAAAATTGAAGTTTCCATAAAATTCTTTTATGAAGATAGAGTGAAAACCAATCCATTACAACTTCACAGAAATTGTCACTACAAATTGAGGTAAACTTTGTAGATAATTTTTTAAATTTGGGGGCTTGTTGATAATTTCTTTTCACTTTTTCAAGATTTTATTTTTTAGAACAGCTTTAGATTTACAGGAACACTGCAGAGAAAGAACAGAGTTCTTCTATACCCCATCCCCTGGTGCTATTTCTTCCATTATTATTTTTTTTAATTTTAAAATCTTTAATTCTTACATGCGTTCCCAAACATGAACCCCCCTCCCACCTCCCTCCCCATAACATCTCTCTGGGTCATCCCCATGCACCAGCCCCAAGCATGCTGTATGCTGCGTCAGACATAGACTGGCGATTCGATTCTTACATGATAGTATACATGTTAGAATGCCATTCTCCCAAATCATCCCTCCCTCTCCCTCTCCCTCTGAGTCCAAAAGTCCGTTATACACATCTGTGTCTTTTTTCCTGTCTTGCACACAGGGTCGTCATTGCCATCTTTCTAAATTCCATATATATGTGTTAGTATACTGTATTGGTGTTTTTCTTTCTGACTTACTTCACTCTGTATAATCGGCTCCAGTTTCATCCATCTCATCAGAACTGATTCAAATGAATTCTTTTTAATGGCTGAGTAATACTCCATTGTGTATATGTACCAATGCTGCTGATGGACATCTAGGTTGTTTCCATGTCCTGGCTATTATAAACAGTGCTGCGATGAACATGGGGGTACATGTGTCTCCATTATTTTTTAATAATTTTTTAACTTTTTATTTTTTACTGCAGTATAGCTGATTAACAAACAATTTTGTGATAGTTTCAAGTAAAGAGTGAAAGGACTCAGTCATACATATACATAGAACTTGATGAGTTAATTATTAGGTAAACCAAGTATCTGACAAACTGATTCTTAGCAAATTGATCACTGGTTAGCTGATTTGGGGCAAACTGATATTTGTAAACCAATGTAAAGTTATGCTAAACTGTGGTACCCCGTCCCAAAATATGTGCAGAAAAATAAAATTAATTTATTTGCGTCTCTGACCAGTGAGTTTTTCTGAATCCTGACTCTGTCACACTTTGGTCTTCCCAAGCACTTGTTATCCAGCAATTTGTTCCTCATGCTGAGTCCTTATGCCAGTCTTCAAATCCAGGGGACCAGGGATGGCAGAAAATTCCACTGGACGCTTCCATCTAGTTTGTCAATGGTAAGTTAATTAGCAATCTCTGAATCATTCAACATGCTATAAATTTAACTTCCCTATCGCCAGCATCATCATAGGAAAATAATTACCTTTATTAAACACTTTCCACTTATCAGGCAGTATGGTGGATGTCTTATATACATACATCATTTAATCCTCATCAGGCTGAGGAAAGGGAGACTCAAAGCAGTTAAGTAATTTGCATGAGACCATACAGCTAGTAAGTAACACACTTTCTTCCCTCTGGCAATCCGATGTTTATTGTTACACCAAGCTTTTACATTTAATCAAAATGGTTTTATTTTATAGATAAAGCTGCCTGAAAGATGGGAATCCTGAAGGCAACCATATATTAACTGAGACAGTCTTCTCCTGGTGGCTCAGTGGTAACAAATCCACCTGCCAATACAGCAGACACAGGTTCAATCTCTGGTCTAGGAAGATCCCACATGCTGCGGAGTAACTAAGCCTGTGCACCACAACCATTGAGCTGTGCTCTAGAGCTGGGAAATGCAACTACTGGAGCCCGCATGCCCAAGAGCCTGGCTCTGCAACAGAAGAAGCCACTACAATGAGAAGCTCAAGCACCTCAACTAGAGAAAAGCTCATGCAGCAACAAAGACCCAGCACAGTCAAACATAAGTAAAATTATATTAAAAAAAAACTAAGACACTTAAAGGTACCAGACTACCTTCACATGTATCTTTTCTTTGGTTTTGATTTATCAGAAGACAAGTCGGTGCACTGCCTTCCATCAGGATTCCATCCTGATTCCCATCCCAAATATGAGCATGTCCTCAGGATATAAGTAGACAAGATCTAATCCTGGCATGACCTTGCCTCCTGGGGCTTCAAATTTTAACTGCCAGTCTTCACTTGTAACCTGGTGATGATCGCACCTAACATAAGGGCCATGACAAGGATTTAATGAGATAGTATATGTGGAGTGAATAGTTCAATGCCTGGCATATGGTAGACAATCAACAATCAAGGTTATTTCTCTGTCTTTCAGGCTACTCAGGTCTGAGTGGCTGCAGAGCTAATTGAAATGTTTATCACCATGAAACAGAAACAATGAAATTGGAATCCCTAATATACGTTTATCTAAAAACTCTATTAAACTTGCTCTAATATATATATGTCATCCGAAATTAATACTTATTGGTACTTCCTTTTAAAGTGAACATTGCCAATTCTGTAAGTTCTGACTCAGGAATGGTTCCTGGCATGACATTTTTTTTTCTTGTTCATCAGTCAGAGAAGCAATAAGCTCTCCTGCAGTGCCGAAGACTACAAGAGTGAAAGCTGGGCAGAACACTGAAATTTACCGATAAATGAGGTGATAAGGGAAGAATGAGGATCTTTTTTTCTGTCTTCATGACAGGTCCTCAAGGCAATTTGCCAACCATATTAGACAGCAGAGGTGGGGGCGGGGGAGAAGGTATAGAAATGTATCATGATCTATTCAGAGTGATGAACTAAAAGAAAATTCTATTTCTCTTGACTTCAGGTATATGCTGCTTAAAAGATTCTCAAGTTGGTTTATACAGGAGCACACTTTGATTTGTAAAACAGATATATTTATGAAATGTTGTACCTTACCTGATAGCATTTTGAAATACCCAAGGGGAAGTCACTGTATACAGCAATCCCTACTGAAGAATTCCTAGTAAAACTAATGGCAGTGATGGAATTTACTCTTTCTGTACTTCGAATGTTCACTAACTGGAAAAGTTTAAAATGTGGAAGATTAGTATAAAGGTCAAACAATGTTAGTTATGACAAAACAAAAGATTCCTTCTGTGTTGCCATACAATGCCGGCCAACGTGGAATTCTTTCGAATGCATTATCAGAATCTCCTCTTGCTATATAAGTGAAATGCAAATTTTTCAACACGAGGTGAACCAGACCAAGAAAAGCCTCATTCTCCCAACTTGCTGTCAAAGAGCTTCTTACCTGATTTTTGCCATGAGCATTCTGACTCTAAAGTCAGGATAAGTTCCCCCACGGTAGAATCTATGTATTATAATACCTAGAAATGTCCTTGAATTCAGATCTTTGTTCAAAAATGACTGAAAGAAGAATGAGCCAATAATGAGAAATATGCTCAATTGGTTAAAGGGATACCACAAGAATATGTAGAGAATTCTGGGATAAGATTGAAATTCCTCCTTTCCAGGGTTCTGCTAATAACTTTTAACCCAAGCAGCTAAGAAGACAGTTCTGACCACTAACTGTTAAGGTGCCTGGCACATAGTAAGTCCCTAACAAACATTTGTAGAAACCATCAATGAGCTCCTTTAATGTCTCCTACATGGGCTTGCCGCCACGTCTACACTGTGATGCTTATATCTTGCTTTAGAGTCTCTATTAGTTAAATGGGTTAATATTAATAAACTCTTTTCAAAACAGCATCTGGCACAATGTAGCATTTTTAAAGTACAGTTAAATACAAACAAACCAATGTTACTTACTTATAATTGAGTATTAAAGGCTGAGTCTTTGGTCCTGATTTCTCTGGAAGGCCTGCTTTCCCACTGGTGGTGGTGATGAAGTCGCTCAGTCGTGTCCAACTCTTTATGACCCCATGGACTGTAACCTACTAGGCTTCTCCGTCCATGGGATTCTCCAGGCAAGAATACTGGAGTGGATTGCAATTTCCCTCTCCAGGGGATCTTCCCAACCCAGGGACCGAACCCAGGTCTCCCGCATTGTAGACAGACGCTTTAACCTCTGAGCCACCAGGGAAGCCCTACAGGCTGCCAGTTTTCTCGTTAGCTTAGGCAATGAATGTGGAATGCTGTTGCCCACTGTGCATCCAGCCTGAATTGTCAACATTGGGTCTGGGCTTTCATAAGCCCATTTCTGCTCTTTCTGTGGCAATGAACAGAATGTTTTCAATCCCCTTTGTCATGATAAGTCATTTTGGCTTAACGAGATTCCCTATGCAAAGCACCAGGCTCCCATGAAATCTCTCTTCCTAACAATGGCTCAGAGGGTTCTTGATGAGTCATTTCTTACCCCATAACCTGTGAAAGGCGCATGGGATCAGAGTCAGTCAGTGCTACTATCCTTCCCACTGAAGAACTCAACCCCCTTTCCTGTGTTTATTCCCCCCAAATATTACTCCTTGAAGAAGGGAGAGGACAAAGAGCAACGAATGGGACAGAACTGGAGCAGAGGTCAGCTTCTCATTCCCTGCCTTTTTCTTTTTGTAGTGCGTCTAAAAGTGGAGTCCTTCAAACAATCCAAGTATAGGGGTATGCTGTCGCCAGTTACTAGTAAGTATGCTGCCATAGGTTCTAAAGTATTTAGTGTAAACAAAACGTGAGACTAACATAAAAAGAAAAAACCGTAAGTTTTCATTCTTTTATTTTTAAACCAAAAACTATGAAACTACCTAATGTAATGCTGTTCTATAGGCATCAAGAAATTACAGAAAGGTCACATACTGTGCTGTAAAAAAAAAAACAAAAACCTAAGATACAATTTGATGTCTTCTCATTAACATTCACTCGTCACATATCTGTCACAGTTTACTGTAATCCTCGTCTTATCAATAGTCTTCCTTAGAATAAGTCTTCCCTAACTCAGAGCTCTTTCTTATCTCTGAGTCAGACCTCAGCTGAGTCTGTTATGCTCTACCACTTCAGCTCCAGAACTTCAGGCTAACTTGACTGTTATATTTCTCTCCAAGTTGCTACTTCAGATTTTTCTTCTTCTTTTCATTCTGATCAAAACCAGAGTAAATGTCTTTAGTTTACCTGTTTAACCTCTATTACGTAGAAGCATTCTGTAACTTTCCCCCAAAAACATCAGGCTTAAAATTACTTTCACAAAGACTGCGCAGATTTTTACTTATGTCTAAACCCTTTTGTGGGAGAGACTCATGTAGAAAACACAATTTTATAAAAACAGATTGGAAGTCCCTTTAATCTGTGCTCACTCCTTACCTGAAAGCCTGGGCACGATATGCCTACTACCCCTATGGGACAAGGGCACACAAATGTGAAAAGTTGTATATTAAGAGCTACTCTCTGATTATATGCCAATTAAAAAAAAATAGAGAAATTTGTTTTTTAAAGAGAGCTACTCTCTGAAAGGCATTAGCTTTGGGTTTGCTACATTTTACAATCAAGGTGATAAATATCTGAGTGAGACTTCTAAGACACACTAGGGCAGACAGGAAAACTGGGCTAACTACAAAGTGATGGGTTTTAGATTTTTACTTTTCTTCTTTCATTGAAACAAAGGAATATGCATTGATAAGAAAAGCTACTTTATGGGTAATGAACTTAAACCTCCCACCACTCTCCTCTCTCCTGTGGTGTGTTTGGGGAGAAAGGCTGCTGGTGGTGGGGGAGGTGGGAAGGTTGAGAGGAGAGGAAGTTTAGCGGAAAGAGAGAAACAGAAGGTGAAAGGACAGGGGTTTGAGAGGAGGGAGAAGAGCAAAGCAAGTCAATGGAGAAAATGAGAGCGGCCAGGAGCCAAGGGGAGACAGCGTGGCCTCACCTAAAACACACCAAACGTCTCCAGTGAAAATTTTGAAAATAAGGCCATGCAGGAAGCACTTTTAAACGCTACAAGGTTCTTTTCAATACAGGGGCAAATGAGGAGAGAAAACGAGCTAAGAACAAGGGGCATGGGAAACAGAAGAAGGAAGGGGAGGGCTAAACCTCCCCTCCGGATTATTCTGAGTTGCTGAAAGCATTTCTTTATCAAGTGTGAAGTTTCAACTGAATCCAAACCCCTGGCACTGAAACAGTGCCAGGGGCCGCTTATGAGAAACAAAATCTCTTTTTCTTAAAATGAAGAAAATTCTGTTTTTCTGTGAGGTCTTTTCCATCTTGAATAGCCTAGACTCTCCTTCCATTCATTTACTGGACAACATTGTAACAATAGGAAAGATAAGACCAGACCTGATCTACAGATTAGCATCTCTAAGAAGACCCTGCCTCCCTAACTCCAGCCAATGGCTCAACCTGTAAGTGCAGTGCCCAGGAGCCACACAAACCTGGAACTGCCCTCTTTTCCATCATAAAGTTGTACAGAACGTCTGAGTGAAATGATAGGGTATGAAAAATGTACAATGTGTATTTCCCCAACCACAGGGGAAAAGAGATATATTTAATAAATGACGCTGCTACAACTGCTTGAAGGAAACAAAGCTAGATCCCTACCTCAGTCCATTGTTGTTGCTGTTCAGTAGCTAAGTCAGGTCCAACTCTGTGACCCCATGGCTGGCAGCACGCCAGGCTCTCCTGTCCTTCATGTCTCCTGGAGCTTGCTCAACTTCATGTCCATTGAGTCGATGATGCTACCTAACCATCTCATCCTCACTCTCAAATCCCCAAAGGATTTCAATGTAATAAAAGAAAAAAGACAATTAAGAGTTGTGCATTATTTTAGAATTGGGAAGATCTTCCTCAATATGATTTTTAAAACTTAGAAGACATTTAAAAATATACATAGGCATATTTTTTGACTATATAAACATTTCAAAATCTTTTATGAAAAAAATCCCTTTGAATAGGACTACTCTTCAGTGGCAATAATCTTTAGATAACTCTACTCACTGAATTCAAGCGAAAGTAATCACTCAAAATGGCAATGTTGGATCAGAGGTTCTGACACTGTAAGGATGGTGTGTGTTAGTCACACTGTAGTGTCCGACTCTTTGTGACCCCATGGACTGTAGCCCACCAGTCTTCTCTGTCCGTGGAGTTTCCAGGCAAGAATACTGGAGAGGGTTGCCATTCCCTTCTCCAGGGGATCTTCCTGACCCAGGGATCAAATCTACGTCTCCTGCACTGCAGGCAGCTTTTTGCTGTCTGAGCCACCAGGGAAGCCCCGTAAGGAGAGAGTAAAGCGTTATTGAAAACTATAAAAACGCTCCAAGCTTCCCTGCACTGCTGGGTCTGGTCACCTTCCTCAGATATCTCGGTCCCTGATTTTCATGGTTGGCTGTTCTGAGAGGCACGGGGGTTACTAGAGAGCCAGAAATGCTGTTAGAGTACTTATCACGTATCTCTCAGTCCATGCTTTAAGAATCTCAAAAGTGCTCAGAATTTAACAAGAGTATGTGTGTGTGTGAATTATTTGTGCTATGGAGAAGAGGGGGAGAAGCAATTATACCTCAAGCCAGAAATATTCACCCTCAAGACAGCTGTGATGGTATTATACCATTGTATTTTTTTAAACTAAGAATACATTTGTTTATAAAGTATATAAGCATTTTATGAAAATATCCTTTATAAGAAGAGTAAGAGAACAAGCAAAAATAAAAAACAGCCACAGGAAACGCTGTCGGACTCTCCCTCTTCCATTTTAGAAGTGAGGGAAATGGTGGGTATAGTGATGCAACCTTGCAAAGGATTCCTTCAGGTTTTTCACTTTTTTTTTTTTTAATAAAATGGCATCAATTGCTAAAAGCATTATGACCTTTGTTATGCTACATAATACTGATACAAAATGTGAATAGTACAAAGTTCGTTATATATAATATAAGGTTTTAATATATTACATTTGTTTCTACATAAACAGACTATAAATATATGTGCCATAGCATGTTTTATAGTCATTGCTCCCAGCTTCTCATACTATGGTACCAAACAGAAAATACATCTTTTTTAAAAAGAAAAGAATAAGGGCAGAACCAGTAGAAAGAGCTTTACATGTTAAAAGTCTAAATAATACAATAGGTATTGTTATAACTTGAGCTACAAGGTAATTTTGAAATCTGGCTAAGAATTACTCAGAGAGTGAACAAACCAAATCATATTTTACTAGGACATACAGGTCAAATGACTAGAATACTGACTGGCTGGGAGCGGGCAGGTGGGGAAGGGACAGTCAGGAAAATACTGAAGGGAGGGGGGAAGACTCGGAGAGGGGAGAAGGCATAAGAGAGTAAAATCCTTCCTGAAGCTTTGACACCACAGCTCCACACCGAATCTACTGCATTCAGGCTCAGACATATCACATCAAGACAGATAGGTAGGTGTCCATCCAGAAGAAACCAGAAGCTGGTTCACACAGTCAGAAATCCTCAACGTGACACGGAGCCTCCGTCTGAGTGTCCTTTTCTGTGGCATCCTGAGTAAAGGATCAGTCTCGAGACAAGGAGCCAGAGCTGCCTCATTTCCTTCCTGGGCCTTGGCCAGGAGACACGTAAGAGAACGGAAGGATCTCTCATTAGGAGTCGGAAACAGCACAAGGAACTCTCATTTAGCCCAAATGGGAAGAGCACGCAACCTTCTAAAACCAGTCACCTTGTCTGAAGCCTTTACATTTCCTCACAAACCCTATGTCCACCACCTCCACACCAGAGCCAACACAAGGCATGCGCAGGTTCCAGGGCACTCCCAAAGCAAGTCAGCGTCTTCCTTTCCATCAGTCCAAACCCCACAGGCAAGACGTGGCTCCAACAAGCAAAGCTTCCTAGATGGATTTAGCTCTAAAGGTCTTTCACGTCTTCAACACCTAAAGCACTTCCATTGCCTGGTTTGTCTTCTAGTTTAATGAGGTGTCCGCTCCCCAGGCGCTGCCACTTCTGAGGGTGAAGTCGTTTCTTGAACTCCTTTTGCTGCAACCCTTGGGGCAACCCAGGGTAGGGTGCATCCACCATGCTTTTCAAATGAATGAAAAAAGAATGAGGCCAACATGGGGAGAAGACACAAACACATTCTTGGGTCGCAAGCATCTCAGGAAATGCCTAGGGGACCGGCTCCCTGCAGTCTGAGGTCCTTTTTTTGAAATGAAAATCAAATGTGGCTACTTCCTGGTGGTGGAAAGAACAACACTTGAAAATCGGAGCAGCACCTCTCGTGTGATTTCCAGGACTGGGGGACGCAGGTGCCTCCTTTTAAACTGGAGGAGAGCTCAGTGTGGTCCCAGAGTCAGGCTGGAGAATCGGAGCTGCACTGCCGACCTGCGGTCCAATCTCCATCAGCTTTAAAAGTTCAGCCTCCTCGCTGGAGTACACAGTGGTGTCCGTGTCATCAGAATGGTATCCCGACTGGTAGCCGCTCGTCTGGTTTGAGCCTTCGGATGCCACAGACTCCTTGCTTTTGCTGGGCATCAGTCCACTGTGGAAGAGATGGCAACCAAATAAGTTGGCAGAGAGAAGGCAGTTCTTGTGTATCTTATCCTAACCCCATCCCCTAACCCGTGTGGGCTGTCAGTTTCCTGGAGAAACAGCCCATCCCTCCCACTTGTTAATCAACATAGCAGGTTTACTCAGACAATGTCTATTTTCAGGTACTAGGATGAAATCTGAATTTCAGATAAGTCCTCTTATTCGGGTCCAAGTCTTTCAAGCCTGAGATGAGATGAAAGGCAGTTCTTTTGGATTATGCAAAGGCTCCAACCAATGGAACCTTTTTATGGCCTTGCAGACTGACAAGTTTGTGTACAAGAATAGGAGCCAAAGGGACTCTTTCATGACGTGGGAGGAAACTGGGATGTTCTGAAAGTCCAATGGTACTTGTCACACACTGCCAAGTAGGGGATCACAAGGCCCGTGTATGGTGTTAATAAAATTCTTGAGCAACTTTAAACTTTAGTAAGCTGAAGTGTGTGTGTACAATCAAGCTAGACATGTCAAAAAACTGCTTTTTACTCATCAAAACCACATTCTTTGGAAGCATGGAGGACTGGATCACTCAGCAGCAACCAGAAAATGTTTTCAATGGCGTGGAATTGTGACAGACGGTAATCATGTCAAAGCTTAGAAAAAAGCTTAAAAAGGCCTTTTGTAGCTGGGTGTAGGCTGTGTGGAGCTTAAGTCATTCTGAAGTATAGTGATTTCGCCCCTTACTAGGTGTTTTACCAATCTATGCATGTTACAAACCAAAAACAAAACAAAAAAAAAGGGTTTTATTAACTCTATGTTCATATATGGTTTAAAAGTTATTTCAAATAACTAGAAATGTATCTTTCCTTTCAATCCAACCTCAATACAATGGACTTAGTGTCTCAGACAATGGAATGGTACATAGTCATTGCTAAGCAAATAAAATACTTTGAATCGGTAAATAAAACATATAATTGGCTCTCACAATTTCTCATCATGGGCCTAGGGCAAATGATAAAATTGCACAATGGCACATTTTAATTTTTTTTTTCTTAACATGAGCATCACTCAATAATGCAAGGGGGCTCCCATTTTATCCAACAGGTAGATTATAGGTAGATCAAAATCTTCTCAATCATACCTAGAGTGAAACTGCCAGAAAATAAATAACCATTCTACATCCCACTATTGTTATAAATACAGAGTTTCTTATTTATTAAGTTAAAAGCAGGTGGAGGTGGTTTAGTCATTAAGTCATGTCCAGCTCTTGCAACCCCAAAGACTATAGCCTGCCAGGCTCTTCTGTCCATGAGATTTTCTAGGCAAGAATACGGGAGTGGATTGCCATTTCCTTCTCCAGGGTATCTTCCCGACCCAGGAATCGAACCCAGGTCTCCTGCACTGTAAGCAAATTTTTTACTGATTGAACTACCAGAGAAGCTACAGGAAGCCAGCTGTAAAAGCAGGTACATCTATTCAAAACAACTACAAATTCCTATAGAACCATGTGGAAGATATTATACTCAGAACCAAATTCACTGTTTTCCCCACAATTAAATACTCAATAATTCAGCCAATAGTATTTAAATAACTTAAGCAAGTAGACGATGGCTTACTTAAGGACAGGTGCACCATTTCTATTCAGGTTTGAAAATTCTTCACTGTAGACTCCACAAAGATTTTAACTGTCTCAAGAGTTTTATTAAAGATCAAGCCAATGACCTTTTTGTCACTTAGCCAATATCACACAAACCATTGACCACAGCAAATATGCTCAGAAATTCCTTAGTATACATAAAATCTGGTAAAAAGCAACCAAATCCTCTTATTTCAGATTCTTTTTAGACTTGCCAGATAATGTGTTTGTTTCTGTTCTTTATTAGTTAGGTTGATGCAAATTTGCCTAACCGATAAAGATATAAAAAAAGGAAAACTCTGCATTTATGCTCAAAGTCCTACGTTCCTTCCAAAAATTCCCTTTGAAATTTGTCTTTTCTATTTGGCTGAACCTTACCTAAAAGATGGGGCTAACTTGGTTCTGTCTTCCAGGGTTTTCAGCTCTTCAGATGCAAGAACCATACCACTGTCCGTCTGGCTGTCCTTTTTAAAAGACAATGAGATGGCACAGTTGATTGAGTGTAATATACTGACCAATCACTTAATCAAACTGATTTCCTAACCCATCTCTGAGACAGCATTTTCATGTTCTGCAGAGACAGGTAAAGGTATTACAGCCAGAAACTGTACTGGCTATGAGAGGAAGCAACTGCTTCCACAATCGACCCAGGCCTGGAAGAAGAGAGGAATTCAGAAAGAAGCTAAGGAGACCCGTTTCTATCCCTCTTTCCACAATAATATTATTTACATTTCAGTGGAATTGGGCATGAAGCTCAGTTGTCTTGAACCTTAACCAGGGGCTTCACTTATGGAAAAAACAAGGTGGCCCAATAATTTCCATCACTATAATGACCCCAAGACACATACCTACAAGGGCACCCTCATAATGAGGCTCCAAGACTCTAATGCTTAGGCTAATATTTATCTAGCTAATGTTTCATCTTTGGTATTATTTCTAAGACTATTTTTAAAAGATGTACTTACATCTGGGATGACTTTTACTTCTGGTTCTTCCAACGGGATATCTTCAAATGTTTTTACACTGACGGGCCGGCTCTTTCGCTTACTGTTCTGCAGATACTGACTGCAAAAGAACAAATATTTATATTTTAGTAGTGGTATAGTTGACTGCAGATTCCACAAGTGATACCTAAGTTCATTATCTTTGAACCACAAGTTTAATAGCGACCTTCAAAACATCCTCTGGAAAAAGAAAAACAAAACAAAAATCTCTGCTAGCACACACAGAAGGCTTAATTTCCTGTGAAAGTCCATTTAAAAGTATAATATAACGGAGGGGCCTAGATGAGCCCCTTTCCTTTGAATCTTACTTCTGAGGTCCAGGGCTGGACTGAAGACAATAACAGCAGACTCAGTGGTCTGCCTACTACTTGGCTTCCCGATTGCCTGCGATTCCTCCACTAAGCTCTCAGCATATTGCCGAGTGTTTCACATCTTTCTGGCCATCTCCTAGGCAAGTTAGCTAGACAACGTCCACAGAGCAACCATTCCATGAAAGATGGGCAGAGGAAACACTCCCAGATTTCACTGGGTTCAGTAAAAGATGCTGAACCCAGCAGACTCTGGAAACCACCTTCTCCTGCTATACGTAATAGAGGCTTAATGGGTAGATGGGAGCTGAATCTCACGATCTCCTGCTTTTGGCCCCCAGAACTGGGGCAGTAGTTTGAGAATCATGAGATATTTTGCCTATTTCCAAGTTTACCATGGATTACACAGACTTGGGAAAGCCATGAATATATTTCTATGTCCCTATTTCCCCATCTTTAAGATGTACCGGCCAAAGCTTTCCTTCCCTCACTCACAAAGATATCTGGAGGATGAATGAGGTGATCAGCGGTGGGCGGTAAAGGATCTTAGAAAGAGTAATGATCCATCAACCAAAGCTTGTTTTCCTCCTTCGAATTCCAAAGACTACCAGTTTCTTTCAAGAGTCCAGAGGACAGAACATGTCAGACAGCACATCACCTGTTCCTTAGGGGTGCTTTTTCCCCTACCACGTGACTTTGGGTGAGTCGGAGTGATTTTGTGAAAATCAGCCCAAGTGGAGAGAAGCAAAGTCTTACAGCAAATTCACTCTTCACCTGAATCCCACTGTACTTCCCATCCTAGCAGCCTTCCAGATACATTGCTTATTCCTTGTGTTTTCTGTGCCCAAGTAAAGAGAGGACTCATTTGGGCAAAGGAGGATAATGGAAACCAAGTCTTCCTCCCCTGCCCGAGGAGGTTGGTTTTTCCTCTACAAAGAGAGAATGAGGTTCACCAGTGACATCCTCACTCAGGAAACCCCACGGGAAAGAGGACACAATGTATTAAAAATAAGGAGACTGAAAACCCTACTTCTCTTAGATCCAGTCCCCCAAAGTGATAGTTCTACCAAATTACTGGTACCATAGTCAATCATTCATTCACTCACTCATTCAGGAACCCTCTATTGAGACTCCCATGTGCCAGGCACTGTGTCAAATGATCCTCAACCACTGCCTCATGGCATCTCCATGGTACTTCTCTAGGTGGGTATCATGAGCCCAGCGACAGATGCGGAACTAAGACAGAAAGGTCAAGGAACTTGTCCAAAATCACATAACTAGACAACCTGGATTATCATCCTGAGGGCAATGAGCAGCCACTGAAGAATTTTAAGCATGAGATTGACAAAGTCAGAAACACCTTTTAGAAAGATGACTCTGGGTTCAGGAAGGTAAGACCAAAAATCATGAGATCAATTAGGGAGCTGTTCCACTTATCTAGGAGGAGGAAGGGCAGCTTGACCAAAAGGTGATGCCCCCAGGTCTGGAGAAGTAGACAGATTCCAGAGGTATTTGAGTTGTAGCATCAAGTAGAGTTGGTGAGCTTGGACAGTAATGCAGCTGCCTTAGAAAGGCTACTTTCCTGATTTCTGAACCCAATAATTTCAAACATTGTTCAGCCAGTCCCAGTTGACAAGGCATTTTCATTGTTGCATCTGTTCTTAACAAATCTACACAGTAGGTTTTTCTTATTTCTTATTTGGAAAAGAGGAGGTGATGGCTTAGGGAGGAAATAACTAGAATTGGAGCTCAAACTTAGGTTTCTAGAGCCCATGCAGGGTTGCTTGTGTTTGTTTTTACCTCACTCCACATTGATGCCCTTGGAATAGCATTAGGAAGGAGAAGGGAGAAAAGGGTACTGGATATAATTGTTCAGTTCTTTGTTAAGCACCTGATGTGCGTGCAGCCCTGCTCCCTTCCATGTGTGCACTGAGCGTGCAGTGATATGGAGTGGAGGAGGGGGAATGTGGGCTGTGAGACAGACAAAAGGTGAAGAAAGGACAGGTTCATTTCAAGCAGTCTAATATCAGAGCCAAATTCAGGAACATCTAGCCAGCAGGCTGTCCCTGGCATCAATCTACAAGGAGCATTTAAATCATCACTAGCAATTAACCAAAATAAGAAAAAAAAAAAAGTATGTGCCAGAACCTTTCTCTGGGAGAGAACTGAAAAGAAGTCTTTGATAAGCTGCTTGGAGTGGGAGGTGAAACTCCCAGGGGAAACAGTGGAACAACCGCAGATGGTCCCCAAACTACCCTGTAAGGAAGATGAGCCCAATTAAGATGTGTTTTCTTGCAGGAAGCATGCAAACTGGGGGCCGGAGCTGATCCACAGGGAAATTAGAGACAAAGCAGAGTCTAGACATTAGTGGTCCTCCCTCGTCACCCTTCCCCTACATACCTCTCAGCCTCTTCTCTAAATAAATGCTGAACAAATATTTTTTAAAATAGTTAATGGGGCAAAAAATCAGGAGGTTGGCTCCCACAGGGATGCCTCTGTCCTGCTTATTTATAACACAATGAAATTGAAAATTATAAGCAGGAAGAAAGTGAGAAAGACACCTCGGCTCTCCTCTTTGACTGGCAACATGAAGATAATGGAACAAGTCCCCTGAGAGGCACCCCAACCTCTCCTCTTGCTCCTGAGGGAAGCAGAACCAAAAGAGAGCATCGCAATGAAGTGTGCTGTGTGTAGACGCCTGGACTTTGCCTCTCTTTTAACCTAAATGATTAAAATGTGACCGTGGTGTCTTATTTTTAGAAAAGGGAAAAAAGTGGAAGGGATTGAGTGGGGATGCAGACAAGAGATTCCAATTTCCATTTTATTTTTCAAATTATGGCTGGATAAAAGAGAAACTGGACTGCAAAGACCAATTCAAAAAGCACAGACAGCAAATAGCAGCCAGGCCTGCACTGGGAGTGTGGTGTCACGTTTGTCCACGCTTCTGGGGATAAACGTTAGCAGCCCTGCTTCAGATCCAGCATCGCATTTGGCACTTCCATCACACATACATGACTTCATCAACTCTCAGCACCATATGCAAAGCACCCAAGTGAGCCAAGAGGCTGCCGGCTGGGTCCTCACCCCACCTGGTCACAGAAAACCCAAGAAACACAGCTCATGATCAAATGGCTTTCTGATCAAGCAGAAGGCAACAGTGTGGCAGGAATAATTACCATACCAGAAGGCCAGTTAAACTTGAACTACGACTTTTTAAATATGAGGGTGGAACTATGGATTTTCAGATTTTCATTTCATTCCCCTTTCTATTTGAGGCCCCCTCCTTGGTATGGGAGAAAACAGCCCTGAATTAGATTTCAGAGGAATGGGATTCATCCCAGGGATGTGTTTTAAGCAGCTCACCTAATAGCTATTATTTATTGGGTATTCTCCAGGTACCAGGCAGTTAGAAACTCATGTCATGTAATTCTCAAAGTCATCATTTTTGTACACCAGTGTCCCAGCCTAGGTCACACTGAAAATTTGCCCTAGATCAGAGCTGCAAAGAGCAGACTTGGGAATCCAAATCAGTTATGAAGTCAAAGTGTTAGTCACTCAGTCATGTCCGACTCTTTGCAACCCCCTGGACTGTAGCCCTCCAGACTCTTCTGTCCATGGGGATTCTCCAGGCAAGAATACTGGAGGGGGTTGCCATGCCCTCCTCCCGGAAATCTTCCCAACCCAGGGATCGGACCCAGGCCTCCTACACTGTAGGCAGATTCTTTATCATCTGGGCCACTAGGGAAACCCAATTCTTCTGACTCTAAAATCTGGATCTTTAACCACAATATCATATTCTTCCAGGTAATTGTTCTGAGTCTCATATTCAACATTTACATCAAAAGATAATAGTATCTACTTTGCCTAACTCTGGCAAAACCTGGTAAGAAAAAGTTCTTTCAAAAATGCCAAAAGTTCTTGACACAGATGGAATGGACAGCTTACTAGCTGGCTTCTACCCACTCTGAGCTTTCCTGTCTCCCATGGCAGCACTCCTGCTGCCCTCCCTGTGCAAGTCCACAGGGCACGCTGACCAGGGTGCCTCCCCACCTGCCATCTGGCACCCTCGCCACAGGCTAGAGCTCCATTCCCCCCAAGCCCCCCACCCCCACCCCTGACCCTGAGCCTGAAGGCGCCCCCTGCAGCCTGTGCGCACTCAAGGGGGCAGGCTGGGCCTATATTGTCAGGGGTGCAGTTACAAGAGGAAAACATCCAAAGGGGTGGGAACGGGAACAAAGTGAAGTGAAGTAGTCCCAGGCTTATGAAAGGCAATTTTAATATCATATTGTAGAAACCGTATCAACTCTTTCCTTATGCGCAGGTGCTGGGAGAGAATAAAAAGAAAGCTGCCTTCAGAACCCTTCTACAAATCAGGAAAATACTGCAGCGCATGTGTTTTAAATAAGCCCAGAAGTCCCATTATGCAAATAAAATGCTGAAAATCAGACTTGGGAGGGGCTTCTGAAGATGTGCTGTCCAGTCTAATTCAGGATGCATCCCCACGGCAACTGTATCCCAGCCAGAGAGGCAAACGTGTGCTTTCATAAACGCATAGAACTCTTCCTTCCTGAATCTTTCCTAAGCTGTTTAATTCACATTAATAAAAGAGTACATGGGGATAATTTAAATACAGATGTCTTTGTAATATTGGTCTCTTTTTCTGGAGATTAACAAACTATGGCATTCCAGCTATTTGCAGCTGCAGGGCTTAGGATTCTGAAAGGAAGAGCTTCGGCCGCAATGTGGACCACAGATGGGAAGAGATTCACCTACCCAGGCGCCCTTCAAGGAGGACCTCTCAGGGCCAAGGGTGAACGTGCAAGTGAAATGCAGCAACTTCATACGATGTTCTTCCTCCACCCACCTCCCTAGGATGACCTTGAAGCCCCTTCCCCCCAGGGGATGTTGACCTTAGACCATACCTGATTCCTGCTGTGTTGTCATAATGGAATTTGGGGTCACATACTTCCTCTTCCTCCATACAGGAAACAGGTGAGGTAGGCAGAGAGAGTCCCGAATCCTCTTCCATGCTCAAAGTCTCTGATATGGGAAGAACAATGTAGTCTTTGCCATCCTGAAACAATAAACACAGAGTGCTATTGTTATGGCTTCAGTCCTTCAAGAGCCTTCACATGAAAAACAAAGCCCATGGGGGCTTCTTGTTTATGGGGAACGTGGCTTTCATATCTGAAGGTAAAACTTTAAGACAAATTTAAAAATGGCTGGTCAAAAACACAAGGGCACTTGAGAGGGATGTGTATATGAGAGTCTACTTAAGGAACTAACAAAACACGAGATGGGCAAAACACAGAGAAGTACGCAGGCTGTGGTTACAGCTGGAGCAACAGAACGGGCAGAGCTGCGCAGGGCTTAGAAATCACTTCTTCACAAAGTCCCATCTACACCAGCCGGGTCCTTTAAAGGGCATGTCATCCAATTTTAGCCTCTACACTTCAAGGCAACGGAAAAACTGATGACAGTCTAAAGAAAAGCAATATATGTGCAGGAAAACGGGTCTTCTGAGAAAAGGTTACACAACTTAACATTATTTCATCAGAGAGAAAGAAATAAAGGGCAATTTGATACTTCTCAGTGTTTGAGAGGTTTATTGATAATGACAGATTTGACACACTGTCCCCCAGCTGTTCAGAAGAAAAGCAGGAGGAAATTGGCTTCCATTCACTGTGGTAAGAGGTGTTGACTGGAGAGTAAATAACTTTCTAAGGGTAAAGACTACAATAAAATCCTGTGATGGAAGTTATGGGGGCCTGGAATTTCATGGAGGGGGGAAAAACAAAACATTTATTTTGCAGGATTCAGATATGTTTTTGCCTGAAGAATGTATTTAAAATTCCTTGAAATTCTGTCCACTGTTGATATTCACCCACTGTTGATATTCACTTAATCAACGAAGTTTTGTTTTTTTCAATTCTGGGGTTTCGTTTGTTGTCTTTGTTTGCTTTTTTCACTTCATAAGAGCACCCGAAGACACCAAAATATACCTCAGTAAAAATAAAACTGATCAGCTGCCAGGTTATGAATTAGGATCTCATCTGTTTAAAGGGGCAATTAAGGCTTTTAGAAAAGCATTTCTGCTCAGATCTGGAATGTGGCTCCTTATTCAGTGGCTGAGAGGACAGTGTGGTGGCCCTGAGAAGGCAGCAAGAGGGCCCTGGACAGCTAAGTACTCTCTGCAGAAGCTTCTTGCATGGAGGTCACAAACCTGTTGAGCATTAGCTTGTAACAGATTTCCCAGATGCTCCACCAGCTCTGAAAATGTGGGTCTCTGATTGGGATCCCCATGCCAGCAGTCAAGCATGGTCTGGTACCTAGGGAAGCAAAACACTGATGTCATCAACTGCCTCCTTCCTCCTGATCTGATGCTGAAAATAAGCACTTGAATGAGTAAACATTTATAAAGAGTCCACCATGAGCCAAGATGCTAAATAGGGATATGAAACTATGTAAGACATAGAGCCCTACACTTGGAGCATGAAGTGTGTATAGAAAAGGAAACGTCATAAATCAACATCTAGTAAAGACTGACTGGTTCGTACAGATAAACTGCTGTCATTTCAAGAAGGATGACTCTGTGGTTGAGATTATCAAGGAAGACTTCAAGGGAGAAGTAAGACATACACTGGGCCACAAAGGAGGTACACAGAATGGAAAGTCTTCTAGGCAGGGAGGATTTTTGTGAGTAAAGAAGGGGGATAGAGAAATAGTGTAAAATCTTACATTTCTGGTGTGGTGTAATCAGGGGCTCTCATTCTAGTTCCTTCTTTCAGTCGCCTACAAAATTCCTCATCAATCTTGACTCCAGGATACGGAGAAGCACCTGAAAGAAAACAGGAATGGGAAATCCCTGAGTCTAATTCACATATATATGAGCCTGACTCACACCTTCTTCACATGTGTATCTTTTCCCCCCTTTCTTTCTCTCTCTCTTTTTAAGATTTTTATAACCCAAAGCTTCCAAGTAAGTTTCATCCAGTGAAGGTGAGATACAGGAGTAACTGACTTTTATCATTTTCTCTGCAGCACAGATGGAGGAACAAGGAGAAGGGACTTACCTAAGGAAAATATTTCCCAGAGCAGGACACCAAAAGACCACACATCACTCTGAATTGTGTACACTCGGTCAAAAATCGTTTCTGGGGCCATCCACTTCAAAGGGAGGCGAGCCTGTAGGGGTAGAAGACGAAGAATGAAAACCCAACTTGGCAAAAACCTGAAGAAAAAACTTCCACTATGCCTGCACACAGCTTCTCAGGCTGGCCCAGGAGAGTTTGGATTCTGCAACTTAATAGATCGCAGGGTGCATCTTTGAAACTTACGTCTCCTTTTCGGACATAATCTGGGTCTTTATAAATATCCCGGGCCAAGCCAAAGTCACAGATTTTAACCACGTTCTTTTCCGACAAGAGGATGTTTCGCGCTGCCAGGTCCCTGTGGATACACTGCAAAAAGAATTGTGTGCATTAGAGTTCAGCCTAGCTGATCCCTTCGACATCTGTTGTGACCTCATGCTTTAAAAAAAAAAAAAAAACCCACATCAGAAAACCAACTGATTAACAAGCACTGGGTTAACATCTTTTATCAACACTTGGGAAAAAAGTCTGTGAGTTTCACTGAGACACACATCTGCTTATTCCATAACAGCCTCGGACTCTGGAACTAAATAATCAAATTATAGCATGCTGATGGAGTCATAAATAGACTTCTTTGGGCACAATTAAGAATGTGTTTCTGGTCACATCCACACATCCCTTTTGCCTGGCACCATATACGGTTAAAATGTGTTATTCCAAGGAGGCCCTAGAATGAATGAATGCATGGACTCAGAAACAAGGGGCTCTCCTTGGTTTGGGGCCATTTGTTGGTTTCTCCACTTCATATGTAACCGAAGCTGGACAAGCTCTGAGAAACAATTCTGAGTGGGGCTCATCCTGTTTTCAAAGTGCTGGCTTATCGCAGAAGCCAATGAAGGCACTCTCAGCCTCTCGCCCATCAGGGAGATTCTCTGATGCACACAAAAGGAAAAGCCAATTCTCCTTGGCTTTCTTTCTACTCTTTTCTGTCCCTCAGTTTCTCTCTTCTATGCATCTCCTAACTTCATCTAACTTCCTACACTAAGCAGTTCTATCTCTACTGGACAGATCTGTGACGGAACAAGAGCCTTGGGGAACATTTAGCAATGAATGAAAGCCTCAGATGAGAAACTCTTAGGTCTGTGGAACAGTGATGCGTGAGCCAAGCATGAGGGACCCCACACCTTGCATCTCTATAGCACTTTTCCTCTGAACAAGCAAGGCACAGGGATATATTTGTATAACACAGGGAATATAGCCAGTATTTTGTAATAACTATAAATGGAGAAAAAATTCTATGCAAATTTCAAAAAAGTTTTTTACAAAGCACATTTTATAGTATGATTAAGCAAGCCAGGAGACTCCAAAAAACACAGTCCTTCCTACTTCCTCCTCCACGCCCTACCAAAGATCTTCCTTTTTTGAAGCAACCAGGTGTTATTCAAGAATCAGCTGGTAGATGCAGGGAAATGAAAGAATCCTCACCTCCACCCCCCATTCCCTTCCCTGTGAAAGGAGCCCTGACTAAATGGCAGGCTCTGGCCTTTAAAACATGGTAAAATAAAATCATCAAGAAGGGCAGAAAGCCTTTCTCTTTGGGAAAATCCTCTAAGATTCCACTTCTCTCCCTTCTCCTTGGGAGCGAGAAGACAAGAGTTCCCAGGCAGAAACCTCTGGGATCCTGAGGCTCTGAAAGCTGTGACAAGCTTTAAACTCCAGAAAAAGACATGGCTGAGGGATTTCACCCTAATTTAGACACAAACAACAAAATAAAAATGTTAAGTCCTTCTTCTGCAAGTAGGCTGCAGCAAATGCATTCCGTCAAATGATCATTTTTCCTGAAACTTGATTTGAATTTGTCTTGTTTCATGTAAAACCAGCCACTTTACTCTTTTCAGGGTGGTGACTTCAACCTCACTCCCTCCACGATGTTTACAACCTTTGGAATGTTTGTGACTTGTCACGTACCCACCTCAGCCTTTGTTCAGCCTACTTTTCTAATTTTAGCTCTTTCAATTGCTCTCTCTAAAGTCTGTCCTTCCTGGTTTCTAATTATACTACTAACAAATACTTTCTGATGGATGGTGATGAATGTAAAAGAAAGGAAAAATAGGCTCTCTTACGCCAAGATATTTGCAAGGCTCAGCCCCTCACCTCTTCTAGGCCATTGCTCAAATTCCGTGTTTCCCTCAAGCCATGTCCACTCAGTTTAAAATCAGTGTTCAGACAGAGGCAGTTGTACATACAAACATATAGCTCCTACAGACTCTATAACTCTTTCTTGCTTGTTTTTCTACACAGCACCTATTCTCATCTAAACCACTAGGTATTTCACTTGTTTCTATTGTTCGTTTCACCCACTGGAACATAATCTCCATGCAGGTAGACAGTCTGTTTACTTGCCCACACAGTGTCCTTAGTGCTTAGAACCCAAACTTTCTGACACCAGGGATCACTTTCGGGGAAGACAATTTTTCCATGGACTGGGAGTTGGGGGATGGTCTGGGGATGATTCAAGTGCATTACATTTATTCTGTCTGCACTTTATTTCTATTACATCAGCTCCACCTCAGATCATTAGGCATTAGATCCCAGAGGGTGGGGACCCCTGGCCTAGGAGACTGCTGACACTTGGAAGCTATTTATCACATGAATTAATTTCATGAGCTCCTAATATCTCTTTAATGAGTAGAAATGGAACCTCCCCAATAGACTCTCTTAACAGTCCCAAGAGTGGTGAATGAATTACTGTTCCAGACAAACACAAAGGGCTGGCATTGGACATCTCATTTCTAAATCTGTGACGTAAAGAGATACTCTGTCTCACCTTCCGTGATGCCAAAAACTCCATGCCCTTAGCCACTTGGAAGCTGTAACAGATGAGATGCTCCAAGGTCAGGAAGTTCTTGTACAGATCTTCAGAAACTGTCAGAAGATACAGGAGCACAGAGATTGGTATTTCAGTCAGAAAGTATTTGTTTCTAAGCTTAATAGAGTAATCTTCATTTTTAAAGTTGGGAGTTAAATGTCAGGAATGCTTCTCTTTTCTGTAAATATGCTGAATCATGGTATATTATTAGCCCTCATCAAACCCTTTAGCAAAAATATTGGTTTTTTCCATTTTAGCCAAATTGGGCGAACAAATCCAGGAGGCAAAATGGAGGTAAAACTGGCATAGATAACAGGGAGGTAGAAGAGGGCTTTTACAAATTTGCTGTTTTAAACTTGTTTTTTTCACGTACCCAGAGGGATAAACAATAGCTTCATATCAAGAACTCTAAAAATAAAACAACAATCTCCAGGGTCATTGAATCTATTCTCTCTAAGCTTTGTCCTAGGATAAAGGCCAAAGGTCAAATTATAATCTACAACGGATAACTAAAAATACCAAAAATATATTTACTTCTCTCACTTTCAAGCTGAGAAAATGCTATAAACACATTAAATCAGGCCTGTGAGGATGCTTTTGTTTCCTTCAAGGATATGAACCAGAGATGACAGGAACATCGAAAGAAAGATAAATTTATATAAACTCATGTTATTTACTTCCGGGCAAGTGGTACAAATAAACACTAAGACATTACTGGGTGTTTCAACATGATCTCTTAACTTTGGTCAGATAAGATAAGGCATGGCTTCTCTCCTGGAGACAAATACCAGAGTAAATGAAAACTCAGATGTAATACTAGCCTTGTAAGTAATAAAAACACTTGAATCTTTTTCTCACTGACTTTCTATGTTTAGGGCTGGAGGCCTCTCCATGAAAAATTAGTGAAACCTCTTCTTTTTCCAAAAAGCTGAAGGCAAAATTCCAGGCCAACACCCCCTCTACTCCAATGGTCCCCTCAAGCTCTTGGGTTTCCCGCTTACTGGCCACCATTTTGTGAGAGAGAAGATGGGGCAGAGACTGCTGCACTCAGTGTGTGCTGGGTTATATGAGCTCTAGACAACCCCACCATGCTTTTCTAGACCACAGTCTACCTCACACCGCCTGCTTGGCTTCTATGGGAAAGAGGTTAGTTTAATGTTCTGTGGCCTAGTATCAAAGGGAAGAGAAGTGGGTTTCTTCCACTGTTTCATAACAGAACTACTCTATGCTCATGCCTCAAGAAGAGCCAGATGTCAAGAAGCCCAATCTCTTCCTCCATGGGGCTGTCTCTGCTCCTTCTGAGGGAAGCAGATATACAGGGTATCGTGAAGCTGGAAGAGGTTCTGGAAGTTAGGCTGGGAGCACAGCTCCACTCATATGGCAAGAATACACAGAACTGTACAAAAAAAATCTTCACGACCCAGATATTCACAATGTTGTGTGATCATTCATCTAGAGCCAGACATCCTGGAATGGGAAGTCAAGTGGGCCTTAGAAAGCATCACTACGAACAAAGATAGTGGAGGTAATGGAATTCCAGTTGAGCTGTTTCAAATCCTGAAAGATGATGCTGTGAAAGTGCTGCACTCAATATGCCAGCAAATTTGGAAAACTCAGCAGTGGCCACAGAACTGGAAAAGATCAGTTTTCATTCCAATCCCAAAGAAAGGCAATGCCAAAGAATGCTCAAACTACTGCACAATTGCACTCATCTCACATGCTAGTAAAGTAATGCTCAAAATTCTCCAAGCCAAGCTTCAGCAATACGTGAACCATGAACTTCCTGATGTTCAAGCTGGTTTTAGAAAAGGCAGAGGAACCAGAGATCAAATTGCCAACATCCGCTGGATCATCGAAAAAGCAAGAGAGTTCCAGAAAAACATCTATTTCTGCTTTATTGACTATGTCAAAGCCTTTGACTGTATGGATCACAATAAACTGTGGAAGATTCTGAGAGAGATGGGAATACCAGACCACCTGACCTGCCTCTTGAGAAACCGGTATGCAGGTCAGGAAGCAACAGTTAGAACTGGACATGGAACAAAAGACTGGTTCCAAATAGGAAAAGGAGTACGTCAAGGCTGTATATTTTCCCCCCGCTTATTTAACTTATATGCAGACTACATCATGAGAAACGTTGGACTGGAAGAAACACAAGCTGGAATCAAGATTTCCGGGAGAAACATCAATAACCTCAGATATGCAGATGACACCACCCTTATGGCAGCAAGTGAAGAGGAACTAAAAAGCCTCTTGATGAAAGTGAAAGAGGAGAGTGAAAAAGTTGGCTTAAAGCTCAACATTCAGAAAACGAAGATCATGGCATCCGGTCCCATCACTTCATGGGAAATAGATGGAGAAACACTGGAAACTGTCAGACTTTATTTTTTGGGCTCCAAAATCACTGCAGATGGTGACTGCAGCCATGAAATTAAAAGATGCTTACTCCTTGGAAGAAAAGTTATGATCAACCTAGACAGCATATTCAAAAGCAGAGACATTACTTTGCCTACTAACGTCCGTCTAGTCAAGGCTATGGTTTTTCCAGTAGTCATGTACAGATATGAGAGTTGGATTGTGAAGAAGGCTGAGTGCTGAAGAACTGATGCTTTTGAACTGTGGTGTTGGAGAAGACTGTTGAGAGTTCCTTGGACTGCAAGGAGATCCAACCAGTCCATTCTGAAGGAGATCAGTCCTGGGATTTCTTTGGAAGGAATGATGCTAAAGCTGAAACTGCAGTACTTTGGCCACCTCATGCGAAGAGTTGACTCATTGGAAAAGACTCTGATGCTGGGAGGGATTGAGGGCAGGAGGAGAAGGGGATGACAGAGGATGAGATGGCTGGATGGCATCACTGACTCAATGGACGTGAGTCTGAGTGAACTCTGGGAGTTGGTGATGGACAGGGAGGCCTGGCATGCTGCGATTCATGGGTCGCAAAGAGTCGGACACAACTGAGCGACTGAACTGACTGAAAATATCACTGGAAGCATAAGTGGATAAAGAAACAGGTATTTGCCAAGACTTCTCTGAAGAAGTATGGAAGACTTGATAAGCCACTTGGGATGGGGTAGAAACAATAGATGCCTACGCTGTCTTGGAAAAGGTTGGGTGTGAGTAACTGAAGGACTTCTGTTGTACTGCTAAAGCAAACAAGGTGGGGCTGAACCCCTGTGGACAATGGGGAGGCTGATCAGCCACCAGGGAGTCTCCTTTGCACTGAGCTTCTCCTGCTGACACATGTTGAACCAACTCTTGAAGAGCACTGGTTTGACTGTTGCCAATTGCCTAGCTCTCCCAGAAGACCAAGATTTCTCAGGCTAGCCACGCTCCACTCACAACCTAGCCCACTGCTTCTTTAAACCTTCCGCCCTTCACTTTTGGAGAAACTGAATGGAAGCCTTCTAGAAATTTAGGTCTCTTCCAAATATTAGGTGAGACTTTTCCAGGACAAAATTCTTTGTCACATCCCGTCACCTGGTCTGTTCTCACAAGAGCATGTATTCAGCATGCAGGAAGCAATGGCAGGTACCTTCCTCTTCCTCCACGTCACTGAGGGACTTCTCCTCAACAAACCCGGAGCTGGCTGAGCTCTGGCTGCTGGTGATGCTGTCCAAGCGGCGTTTAGGATCCATGGTGATCTCCCCAACGTATTCTTTCCCTTGCCGGAACTGTGCCCCTTTGGTCTATAAAGAAACAGATGAACAAACTCCTTAAATACCAGAAAATCTCTAAGATATAAACTTATAGAAGCAATTGTAACTATTAGAAGAAGATGAGGGACATCAATTTCAGGATCATGAAATCTCTGAGCTGAAGTTTTGGGCAGGTGTGCTACATAATATATTTTCTTCCATAAAGCCTGGTTCCTTTTTAACTTAGAGATAAAGGCCTTGCTTGCAGTTTCCCTCAGACACACTTCCAACATGAGGGCACTTTGACAGTGAGATTGATACTCGATAGGGCCAAATATGGCCAAGGAAGAGACATAATAATCCTGAGCTGTTCTCCCCTTCTCATTCTTTTTCCTTAGTCACCCACCTTCCCCTATTCAGCATAACCTATAATGGGTCAGTAGATTACACTCACAAAAACAAACACGAGATGTATCCTCCAGAAGGTAAAAGAGAAAAATACAACAGCCAAGAAAGTAACACGAAAAGATTCCTCACAAGTTCCTCGCAGGATTTTACCAAAACAATTCATCTGTACCATTTTGAGTTTTCCTCTGCTTTACAATGTGGCCACAGTCGAGGTTGAAAATGACATACCTTGTAGGGGACAAATTCATTTCTCTTGCTTCTTAAGTAAGTTGACAGGTTTCCAAACTTGCAGAATTCCACAATGACCATGAGTGGCCCTGCAGATAGCACAGCATGCCAAGAAAGAAAAATGTGTTTTCACTCATGTTTCTCACCAAGTGTTTTTAATACATCAATGAGTCAGAAAACATCATAGACAAGGCTACAACCTTTCCCTGGAAGCAGGATCACAGAAATCAGCTGCTTGCCATTCCCTTACATTGTAATTTTCTTCTTTTTCTAACAGGCAATTCCATAAAAGATTAGTCAAGATTTCAGAAGAAAATCCACCCACTTGCTTTTCCACACAATCACCTGAGCTGATTTCATTTTAGGGAGTACTACTCTTAAATTCCTTTGCTCTCAAATTTGGGAAGAAGTTTACTTTTCTCCTCTGAACACCTTTTACATAGGAAGCAAACTGTAATATAGTGATATGGCATTTTTTAATTCATAGGAAGTTCTAGAATAATCTATAGTTCCCATTAAATCTCCATGAAATATATTTATATCTAGGAATCTGCCAAAGTTTCCTAACTTAAGGAAACCAAGGCCATGGGAGTTGGGTGGTTCCCTCAAATACCAGCAGAAAAGTATATGCTGAAATCCCACAACCAGAGCCATCCATAGACACTCACCCCCTGGCTTGGTACAGGCACCAAGAAGATTGACCACGTTGAGATGGTGGCCAATATGAATAAGGATCTTGAGTTCAGACATGAGGGCTCGGTGTTCACTGTGTGTTGCTCCTTCTACAGACACAGAACAAAGATGGCAATCAAACATGAGGGCATTACCTTAGGAGGATGAATGCCACACTGCATGCATCTGTGCAACCCGCCCTCCAGGGATAATATAACTATGGGCCAATTTACAGACTAGCTACATTAAAAGACAAATATAAGTTATATTTTATAATTCTAGATCAGATTCTTTAAATGCACCCACAATGCTTGACATTTGAAGGAAGCCACTGTGAGGTCTTCTTGCAAAGTGGAGAAATATATCTGCAAATGAAATCATGCCCAGATTTTCTTCTTTTACAAAAGTGGATTTTCACATATCAGGTTTACCATGCTTCCTAGGGCCTGATTATTTCAGTGCTTCCTCATAAGGAAGCAACATCATGTATTAAATATCCTCATGTGTTATGGGCTCTGCTGAAGTTCCCATCAATCTGTGCTGAGCAGGAAACTTAACAAGGGCCAGCTGGCAAAGCCAGTTGGCACATGAGGCTGATGAGGCTAAGACTGTGAGTTTGATCCTGTCCAGACGGGTTACACTTCACTATGATTCACAGACATGGTCCACACCTCAGACCCTGATGAGCCACCTCAAAATTACACACCCCCTTGTCCACAAGGCAGAAAAGGCGAAAGGAGAGAGATGGCTTCAAAATGCACAAGATCTACTGGCAGAGGATCAGCAGCACTGTCTCTATCAGTGAAAGCACATCACAATTCTAGCACAGAGCTTTATAGGCATAACCTCCCCCAGTTAAAATGGGAAGACCAGAATACCATTACTATCAGGCTTAACAATTGTTTGCTGTTATTGTTTAGTTCCTAAGTCATGTCCAACTCTTTTGCAACCCCATGGACTGTAGCCCGCCAGGCTCCTCTGTCCATGGGATTTCCCAGGCAAGAATACTGGAGTGGATTCCCATTTCCTTCTCCAGGAGATCTTCCTGACCCAGGAATCAAACCCGTGTCTCCTGCATTAGCAGGTGGATCCTTTACCTCTAAGCTACCAGGGAAGCCCCCAACAACTGTTTATGAAACTTTTAATTCTTAAAATGTCACCCATAATCCTTTTTTCCCCAGCACAATCATTCTTCTGCATATTATCGTTTATATACTCCAGTTCTAGGGAACATGGCTACTATTTTTACTTCTTAGATCTCATTTCTCTTTCTGCTTCTTGATTGTCTATAGTTATCTTGTTAAGGCACCACAGTACACTAAAACACAACTTTGAAGTAACCAAGCTTTTATTTTCCTATGGCCTAGCAACTAAATATATACATAGTTGTAAAAGCCGTTTCTTGTACGGGGGCTCTCAGGCAAGGTGGGGCAGTAGTAGGGTAGCTGAAATGTATCCCAACTTTGCCTGCCAGGCCATGAACCCTAGCATGAGAGGAACTTTTCATCCAGTTTGCCCAAAGGCATTATATAGTCTGGCTGCAAGTTTGGCTAGTGGGGCCATCTAGCCACAAAGCCACTGATACAAGCCTTTCATCATGTTTAAAGGACGGGATGAAACAGATAGAGGGACATATCACCATATAGTTTTGCTTTTACCTTTCAACATTTTGACAGCCACTGTCTTGCAGGTTGCTGTCTTGTCAATTCCAAAGGCATCTGCTTCAATCACTTGTCCAAAGGCACCACGACCAAGAGGCTTACCTAGAGTTAACAACAAAACAGACGTGGACTTTATCACTACTGAAACCATAGGCAGAGATTCTGACTTGATGGGATGACCATACACCCTAGTTTCACGGACAGTCCTGTTGACCCCTCTGTCCTGGCTTAGTAATCTAATACCTCCCTCTTCCCTGGTGGCTCTGATGGTAAAGAATCTGCCTGCAATGTGGGAGACCTGGGTTCGATCCCTGGGTTGAGAAATTCCCCTGGAGAAGTGAATGGATACCCACTCCAGTATTCTGCCCTGGAGAATTCCATGGACAGAGTTGCCTAGCAGGCTACAGTCCATGTAGGGGGCACTGAGTCAGACACAACTGAGAGACTTTCACTTCACTGGGCTTCTCCCAGGTCCTCATTATCTTCACTCTCCAAATGTCCTGCTCTGAGCAATTATACAAAGAGCCTACTTCTCAGTGACTAAATGGATGATTACTCAAATTCGAGAGATGAAATGAATTTTCTAAACCAGAATCTAACACTTGAATAGACTAGATCTATCATCAGCCTAAATGAGGATGAGATGGCCTAGGAAACCCAATATCAAATCAATATAGATTGAAAACACACCTAGTTTCAGCCGGTCTCTGGGGAATTCCCATTTGCTGGCATCATAAGGCAGGCGTTCACAGTGCTCATCCAAGGGGAGTTCGTCTGGATCCATGACGATGGATAAGTAGCCCGTCTTCAGTTCCCCTCCATTGGCCTGGAAAGCATTACTCTTTCCAGTCACACACACTGTTGTTTGGCTGTTGTTTTGTGTGCTTGTTATTGTTGTTTTATAGAAGCCCCATTCTTGGTGTCTCATTTTCTAAATGGCTCATGGAGTGTGAGGGTTGTCCTAGTATAATTCTGTTCCCAGTGTCCCCTCAACCTGCAAATGAGCTCAGAGTTTAATTCTCAAATCTTAATTACACCAGACAGTCCAAGCCCATTTCTTCTCTAGTTGCTTCTATCAATTAAAGCCCAGTGGTCCAGCCAAAAGCAAGTGGGTAAGAACGTTATTGTATAGAAATAAAATTGTGCCTATTGAGCCAATAACAATGGAAAGAATCAACTCAAAGAACTCCAGTCAGCTTTCATTAATCATGAAAACTAATGTGAATGGGACAGAAGGAAAATTATTCTGTTACCCGCTTAACGGTCCGTAGAACGATGACAAGAAGTAGCCAGAAGAACATGGCAATCACTGCAGTGCCTACTAGAATAATGACTTCCAAGTTTGTCTTTTCCTGGGCACCTGGCAACACACAAATGAATGAACATCAACAACTGGAAACTCATACCTTTTGACATAAAACAACAAAGTTCAATCACTAAAGCAAAATTTCACTCTTATGAACTCAGAAAAATCCTAGGCATTAATAGGCACAATCTCTAACTTGGATGGAGCTTATAATATTCTTAATGGATAATTTAAAAGTTTGCAAAACATTGCTCATGAAAACTTCCAACAATAAAATTCTAAAGTAATTAAGGAGAGAAATATTAATATCTTAAAAGGCAAACAAAGTGTTTGTAAGAAGAGCAGACTTTGATGGAAAGAAAACAGATCATGTTCTGTAGAAAAGAAAAGTACCATATGTGGAGAAAATAAACGTCTGATTTTGTGCCGATAGTCTATATTTTGATCTGTATGGAGTTTGAGGAGGACTGTTTAAGAAAACAAGCAGGGAAATAAATGTATTCCTTTGGCCAGAGAACCATTGGTGACCACGCCATTGGTGACACCACTAGGTGCACATCACTTTAAATATGTCATGCCACTTAAGTCTTCTCAATAACCCTCGGTTTTCAGAGGGAGAAGACGCTCAGAGAGAATTAAGCCATTTCATCAAGGGCACACAACAAGTTGCTGGAATGGTCAAGAGTTAAACAAGGTCTGTTTAACACCAGCTAACATTATATTACCCCATCCTCATGTGGTAGTAGCCTCAGTGAGGAAAGAGAGAGAGCTGAAGTGAGTGCATGATTGCACAATCACTCATGAAAGGACAGAGAAGAGAAAAAGCTGAAGGTCAGCAAGGAAGCTGCAGATGCTCAGGACTCCAGAGGACAGCTCTGAGTGGGGGGAAAATTAAGCCCAGAGGAGGCTTTCAACTAAGAGTGATTAGCAAAGTGGTGATAAGGAAGCAATTATCACTTAGGGTCACCTGCCTGTTGGAGGAGTGCAATGTGAATCAAACCAGGCCACAAGCTGTGAGCCTGGCTCAGGCAGCCTCAAGAAGACAGGAAGACAAGTAATTAATTAGTTAGCAAAATAAGAGTTACAGTTGAGAGACAAGCATCAAGCCTGCTTGGAAGCAAGCAGACTTTGTTTCTCTGGTGGTCTTACTGAAGGATTTCTCCATTTATACATAGAGACTGAAACGTCTGTTTGTTCAGAGTAGGAGGTGCAAAGATACAACTGTCTATATAAGTTGGTGCATTAATACTCCCATATGAACATATGGGAAACTAGCAGGAGCGTTAAATACATACCTCATCCTTTCTTAATATTCTCTCCTGGTGAAAAGTAAACATAATCTCAGTGCCTCCCTGAAACCAGCTGCAGAAAGCTAATAGAGTTGAGGCAGGACATGGGAGAGAACTGGAAATCTCCCTTAGGATTTGCCCTAAAGCATAAAGCAGTTTGAATGTGACCAACCGCCATGCCACTTGAGATCTTTGTTTGCAAGTGCAGGTTATAAAATGGCAATAAGCCTACAGATTCAAAAAGAAGTCAAAGTATTGAGATGTAATACTTGGCAACATAGATTAGACAGATTAAAGGGACTAAAATCTAGACCTTGAGAGACCAATTAGGATGAGTTCATAGAAATCTGTCAATTCCTCCATCTATCAACACTCCTTTCCTTTCCCCCTGCATACCATTCCTTCACCCACATAATACAGTTTCATTGTCCCGCTCATGGGTTATTTTTTTTTTTTAAAGATAGGGACACACTTTTGAAGATAAAATATTCTGTCACAAATTACCGTTCCCATCTGAGAAAAATGCTAGATTTCACATTATTCCTGCATATTCATTTAGAAAAGAACCCCAAATTTTCCATTTCAGAGAAGCAATGGTCCATTGTTCACAATTGAATCTTAATTATCTCCAGTCCAATAAAAACTATGAACCTTTGTGACTATCTAGATAGCACTGATTTTCATGACTAGGCAGTAATTCTACCCAATAAATATAGGGGCTTAATTTTTATAACTAGTTAATTGAGCCAGACATATGAAGAAAGAATCAAGGAAAGAAAGACATTCTACCTGCCGGGCTAAGAATTTTTCTACAGTGAGAACTGCAGAGATAGAAAGGTGATGCAAGCAGAATTAAAATAACATTAATTATATTTTCTGGTTAAAATAAATATATATTTATAGTAGAAAACTTACAAAGTACAAAAAATATTACAAACCAGCCATAACCCTCCCACCCAAAGTACTTGAGTACAGATACAAGCTAATTTTTAAAAGCAATCTGATTGTCTATGAATTCCCACTGACCTTCTACTATGAAAAATGCCTCCACTTTTGCACACCCAAGAACACTGCACGCCTGGCAGGTGTACAGGCCTTCATCCTCCTTCCTCACTCTGCGGATAGTTAGGTTTCGGTTCCCATCTTTTAGCACAATGCCTGAGAAAGGGGGAAAATGCAGTTTTTGTTTTATTTTTAAATTTTTATTTGAATATAGTTGCATTATAATGTTGTGACAGCTTCTACTGTACAGCAAAGTGAATCAGCTATATGCATTCATTTATCTGCTCTTTTTCTGGATTTCTTTCACATTTAAGTCACCACAGAGCACTGCGTAGAGTTCCCTGGGCTGTACAACTGTTGTTGTTTAGATGCTAGAGTGTGCCCGATTCTTTTGCAGCCCCATGGACTGTAGCCAGCCAGGCTCCTCTGTCCATGGAGTTTCCCAGGCAAGAATTACTGGAGTGGATTGCCATTTCCTTCTCCAGGGGATCTTTGCAACTCAGGGTTCGAACCCATGTCTCCTAAATTGACAGACGGATTCTTTAACACTGAATCATCTGGGAAGCCATGCTATACAGTAGGGTTTTTATTTTATGATGTGGTCTGGTGGAGCTTTCCAGGAAAAAAAAAATTAATATACATATTTCCTTTTATCTTGGGCTAGTGTCTGACTCCAAGGAGTCAGGGTCAGTTGCTATCTCAGCACCCGTGGCTTCCATGAGAATTCAGCAGGCTCTGGATACTTGGGCTCTGAGTCTACAAAATGAGTCAGAGCCTGGACACTAATACTGCTTTTTGTTCTGCCTAAAACCAATCAATAAACAACATAGATGTTATACTGTATGACCCTTCTACGTGGAATCTAAAAAATAAAACAAGCTAGTGAACATAACAAATAAGAAGCAGACTCACAGATACAGAAAACAAACCAGTGATGACCAGTGGGAAGAGGGGAGCGGGCAGGGTAGGGGATTAAGAGGAACAAACTACTATGTATAAAATAAATAAGCTACGAGGATATATTGCATAGCACAGGGAATATAGCCCATATTATGCAATAATGATAAACAGAGTAATAATCTTGAAAAGTTGAGAATCACTATGTTGTCCACCTGAAACTTAAATAATATTGTACATCAACTATACCTTAATAAAAATAAATAAGTAAATAATTTTTTTAAAAAGATATATTTCAGAGAATGGCATTGAAACATGTATAATATCATATAAGAAATGAATCGCCAGTCTAGGTTCGATGCAGGATACAGGATGCTTGGCGCTGGTGCACTGGGATGACCCAGTGGGATGGTATGGGGAGGGAGGTGGGAGGGGGGTTCAGGACTGGGAACACATGTACACCTGTGGCAGATTCATGTTGATGTATGGCAAAACCAATACAATATTGTGAAGTAAAAAAATAAAAAATAGACAAATAAAAAGATATAATATGGACTTTAGTCAATATCTCTAGGAAAATTATGCAGTCAGAGTGAGATAGACATGCTCTGTTCACCTGAGTCCTCCACAAGCGTTTCATTATCTTTAAACCATGTAATCTGTGGAGAGGGATTCCCAGATGCTGTGCAGGAAACTTCGATGGTTTCACCAATACTTGTCGTCTGATTCTCCAGGTTTCCTGTGATCATGGGTGCCATGCGCTCTATGTACACGCACAACACACACACACACACACACACACAAAATCACAGGACATTTAGTTATGACTTTTGAAGTGGTTTTCACATTAGTAAACTATTAAACCATTTAGTAAACTATTAATTTACTAAGCTGAAAATACACAGAGGTGGACAACAGGAGTGTTGTTCACTGAGCAAAGTTAAATGGAACAAGTCAGTTCAGACAGATTACTGCATCTCTGAACATTCATACTAGTGATTTGACCTGGTAATCAACACAAAATTAAAGCTGTCATTCTTATGGACTTCCCTCCTATCAAACAGATAGATAGATAAATTCTAGCCACTGATACCCAAGAATTCTGCTATGTTTCTCTTGGAAAGTATATAACTTCAGTGCAATTCAACAAAGAACACCTTATATTTATTTAGTATTTTTTACAAAACTCATTTTCCTACTTCTACTGCTCACTGTCAACTCTATGATGGGAGTAATGGTCTTATTTTGAAGATTAAATGGGTTAAACAACTTGTCCAAGTCCCTGTAACTAAGTTAACAGCTGAATTCAGAATCTAGTTAGCCAAAAGGTTAGTTCAATACTATTTCCACTAAAACATAGACAAAACAATAATACTCTAACAAAAGTCAAAGATTTTTTTTTTTAATTAAGCCCATGGGTATTTGTTTAAATGTACAGGACAACTCTAGATTTAACCTTTCCTACAAATCAGCAAAATGCTATGGAAATAATTTGTCCAAACTAACTGAATATTGAAAGGAATTTTGTTGAAAGAATCCACTTCAACATTTGGCAAAACGACAGTACCTCAACAGTGAACTGCACTAGGGCTTAAGCAAATAGACTCGAGTCTATTTCCAAGAATAATTTTTGGAAAGCAATCTGGAAGTCCTTAGGGAAGCAAACCAGCGCACTGTGAGCAAGTGTTTCCTGGGCATGGCAAGCCGGGAGCCTCCTTTACATCTCTTTCTGAAGTTTTTCATTAGCTTGAAATCAGACCAGTCACCAAGATGAACAGAAAAACCATGCTCATATATGGGCTGTGATCTGAAGAGCCTTGGGATGACCACACTCTCTTCTTTCGACACCAGAATCTTAACACTAGCAAAATCTATCCTAGTTCCTTCCTGAAAATATGCCAAGGCCTTTGAAATGTTATTCGTCTGAAACTGCAGTATAAATTAACTTATCTGGGCAGTTCTCCTTAAAAAAACAGAATGTATGCATCCTAGAAACTAAGAAGGGACACTAAGGAGATGAGAAAATGAGGAGAGAGGGCACAAAGAGAAACTCTCTAAATCTGCCTGATTTCCCCAGAGACAGAGGAGACAGAGGCTGCACAGATTTTGTGCAAGGTGAAATGTTAGAGGAGGTGTAGGGAGTGGCTTCATGTGGAACTTACATAGCCTTTTGCTCATTAGAATGATCAACTCATGACCTTGAGCTACACCACCGAGGCACACACTGAGTGCAGCACCCTCCCAGGGGCTCTCACAGGTCTTAAAACAACCCCATCACCATACTCTCCAGGCAGCAAATGTCTTATCAAGCAGTATGTGCCACTCTGTTCTATGTTTGGAGCTCAGCAAGGAGTAAAGCAGGTAACAATCCCAGTCTTCATGGACACAGAGCATTCACTGGACTACGACAGGTTGTCTGTGTTCTCATCCTACCCACTGAGTCACCACTGTGACCTTCCAGAACCCTCCAAGCTCACAGTGGGCATTCACACATACATGTCTATTTAAATAAATGAATGCCCAAGAATGAGGCAGAAATGTCTCTGGTTTAGGGTAATCCCCTGAAGATAGCAGTGAGTGACCCCACCATCAGGGCTGGAAAGAATAGGATTATTTTCTCTTTTTAATACATCACTTCAGCATGATTAGCTTCCTTCTGGCTTGAGGAGTTTTGGTGAGTCAGATATGAGCTCATCTGTCTAACGTATAAGCACATAGAAGACAATCTTTTCATGGGCCCTGAAAGCATTACATTGAAGGCATCCCAACTGCCTCTGGATGGTCCAGAGTGACTGCCCTACCTAGGACTGTGAGCTGCCTGGCCACACAATGTCTTTTCTTAGTCTTCCTGTCCTGAGCAAAGCAGACATAGTCTCCTTGGTCCTGCAAGGATGCATTCTGCAGCTCCATGATCAAGATGTCATTAGTGCTGTTAGAGATCATGGTGGCATTCATTTTCCAAAGAGCATCCAAGTTCTTGCAGACAGGTGTGGGTAAATCGCCCATGTGGATGGGCAGGGCCTGTGGGCCGAGTTTGTACCACGTGAGGTTCTCAAACATAGTTCTGTCCGCGGAGCACCACAGAGACACACTCTCCTGCTCGGTGGGCTGGGTGCCGGGTTGCAATGTGATTTCAGGACCCCCTGAAATGTAAAACCCATGGTTAGAAGATAGTGATTTACCTTGGGCTTTCTGCTACTGCTTTCGTGTTGCCTTTAGTCTGCAATGAAGCACCAAGGAAAGTGAAGCCCTGGCATTCCCAGACAGCAGAATACAACGAGACCACCAAACTGGACAATGTGGTTTCAAAACGTATTGTTTTGCTAAAACACATTATTTGGAAATGTAAATGAATTCCTCAGATATTTATAAAATCTCCACTTGGAGTCTAAGTATGGTTTTAAGATTAAAAAATTCAAATTGAAAGAGGATAATTATACTATGAGATTTACAAACTTAATTCCTCATTGATATGTTACACTCACTGACAGGAAAGCTATGTTTATTACCATGAATTGGCCCAGACCGAAATATTTTATCCCAGTCAGCTAAAGCCAAACCATAAATTGAGATGAACAGACAAAATCGGCAGCATTGGGAGGGCACTGCTCCAGTGTCATTACAACTGTCTCCCCAAAACCCAACTTTGTCAAGTGTTCAACACCAAGCCCATAAATATTGATTGAATCTCGCTAAGCCAAGCACTGTGCTAAGACTCTGATGACAGAGACAAAACCATGGCACAGGACTTGAGGGTCAAAATCAACTGTTCTCTCCTGTGAAGTCAAATGCACTGACTCCCCATGAGTTCAGGAGCTACCTGAGGAGTTCTCATCTGTGAACAAAAGCATCGATAATCCACCCATGTTCCCTTCCTAAGCCATTGCCCCTCATGGGAACAGTCAGGACGACAGAGTATTTATCAGCCAGCCCAGCCCCTGGAGAGCACTTACTGGTCACGTGGAAGGAGATAACCCTCTCTCCTCTTCCAGCTTTGTTCACTGCTTCACATTTATACAAAGCGGACACATTGGCCGCTTGGATAACAAGAGTACTTACAGTCTGTGAAAAAAATAAATCCCAAGCCATAAACAACGGAGCCTATGTTTATGCACAAGCACTCAGACTAAAACTCAGTGTCCCCCCCACCGCTGCGACCTGCCTACTCCATTCATACTCCAGTACTGCCTGCACTCAAATCCGTGCAATTACAATTATGCTGATACTACTCACACGTCATACAAAATGAGCTTTGGAACCATAAAATTAAAAATGTTTCAATACAACATTACATACCTTTTCTCACTTTCATGTTTATGGAATCAGAATTACCATACAACTGATGCACAGAGTTAATGGCATATGTATTTTATGTTTCTCTGATACAGTAATAGCAAGTCAATAGTGCTTCTGAAAGTCAATGGTGTTTTCAAACTGACTTTATATGCTAGTATTTTATCATTCCACTTATCTGACAGTCAATCTCCAACATTCCTCACCTATTATTTTACCCTGCTTTCAGTCCATCCTTCCATAAAAGAGAGACAGATTTTTCAAATTCAAAAACTTAAGACTCACTTTGTTTCTTCCTTCAATTAGGGCAATCTGATTTTTGTTGACTTCGATTTTGTTTCCCCCCTGGAAGTCCTCCACGTTTCTCCATTCCTTACAAGTGTATGGGTTTGTCGTTAAGGCAGTGAGGCTGTAAGACAGAGGTAACAGGTGATGTCATGACTTAATCTTCCTTTAATTCAAATCAATATCAAGGAAAGGAGTCAGACTTTGGTTATTACATTCTTAGAAATAACTTCGAATGCACTCCACCGAGTTACAAGACTTGGCGCCAATTAAAAATAGGCCTCGGCAATGGAGGAAAAGGTTCTAGGTAGATTCATTCAGGATACAGGAGGGAAGCAGCTATTCTGGGAACAAACCTCCATTCATAAATCGGATCGACAAGACAATTCAAGTTAATTTAGTTCAAAGGAAGGCGAGGAAACTAAGAAGCCATTGGGCTTCTTAAAGTAATTTCCCTGGGACTGTAGCCTTGTGTAGGAAATGGTCAGCATCTGAGGAAGAAACTAGAGAGGCCATCTCAAAAACAACAACAGGAAGCGCACTGCTTAGGGTGGTGGTGGGCGACTTGTTGTTGCTGTTTTTCCTAAGGATGTCTGGACTTGTGTGTTAGGACCTGATAAGCCAGGCCTGAGACTCTGAGGTCTATCACTCCCTTGCAAACATCAGCACTTCCTCTGAGATGGACCTTCTCACAGATAAGGAGATTGGGGTATTCACTGGCTGACTGGCATAGGAAGAAAAACCAAGGCCTGGCAATTAACAAAGTGGCAAAGAAACTGCATTCAGAGAGGTAGACATAAGGGCTAATTAGACAGAGCTAATCTCACAGCAGGATACCCCAAGGAATGACATCTCCTAAGAACACAGCACAGAGAAAGATGGAAGGAGATGAAAAGTACTGCTTGAGGAATAACCTTAGAGATAGCCTTCTTGGTTTAGAATAGAATCGTACCATAGCATGGCTATGTCCACCAACAGCAGTGGATAAAGAAGTTGTGGTACATGTTTGCAACAGAGTACTACTCTGTCGTATAAAAGAGTGAAAGATGTCATTTGCAGCAACACGGTGGACCCAGAGATTAGCATGGTAAGTGAGGTAAGCCAGACAAAAACAAATACTGTCTGTTATCACTTATACATGGAATCTAAAGAAAGAACAAATAAATATATATATATATTTTTTAAAGTGCAGAACAGCAGGGGCACAGGGCATGGTCCTACTCACGTGGGCTGGTAGGTGCACTCTGTCTCCAGCTGCCAGTACCAGCGAATGTGACTTGGGGGAGGAACGGCATAGACGGTGCACGTCAGTGTCTGGGAAGTGCCGTACTGGTAAGAGTCCACGGGAGACAGCAGAGATTTCTCACCAATCTGAGGTGGGACTGGAGGTGAGAAAGACAACTTTTGAACTGTCAGTCAGCTTGGAGGTGTGGAAAGTTGCAGTTTTCAGCACCCAAAGCCTGTATTTTGCCAAGCATAGGATTTTTGCCCCCATTTGCTTTTCCAAGAACATTTAGACTTGGAAACAGGGCACCTGACTTCTCGTGATACTCATGATAATAATAATAAACTAGTAAGATGGGTGACTTTGTGCCAGTCTCACTGCCCTATGACTCGCTTTTCTCATCTGCATCAGCGGGAGAGCTCTCCTCGCTCTTCCAATTTCACAAGACTGGGCAAGCCTCCAGAAAGAAAATACTGTAGTTGTGAATAATACAGTAAGCAGACGTATTATGTGCTGAACATTGTTCTAAGTGCTTTACACCAATTTATTCATTTAATCCTCACAGCCACTATTATTGTTCTCCACTTTACACATGAGAAAAATTTAAAAGTGAAATGACTTGACAAGGTCACCTACACTGCCTCCTTCTCCATCTCTCCCTCCTTCTTCACCTTCCTGCCTTCCTTCCTCTCTCCTATCCCTTCTTATCTTCTTGCCTTCCTCCCTCCATTCCTTCCCTGCCTGACCTCCTTCTTTCCCTTTTTTCTGTTTTTGGCTCTAAAGTCATTAATGTGAAACTATCTTCTCATCACTTCCAACTTAAGGCCCAAGATTATACTTTCAAAACTTGACTTCATTTTAATGCTTGTTTTAGAGAGGAGGGTAAATGCTAGGGTGAATCAAATGTGAAATGACTTCCTGGATGAATGAGATGGTTATTCACTGTCCATTCTTACATCTTTCTTTCTTGTTCATTTCCTTCTTCCCATCCTTCCTACCAGCTTCTCAGCTTCTCTCTGCTCCCAAACCCCTATATCCAACTGGCTCCTAAATGACATTTCTGGAACCTGTTTTCTTTAAAATACTCCTTGAAGCTGATGTCCCAGCAAAGAAATGAAGCCAAGCTCAGTAGACATACAGAGCATGGCAGGATGTATAAGGAAGCACTTTAATATCACATGAGAAGATTCTGAAGTTTTAATCTGCTATGCCAGTAGAAAGCATAAAGGATTACAACAGACAGGTATTTCCCAACCTGTGTCTGGAGCAAGATATTAATGGATGTATGGGGGAGGGGTGCACTAGTCAAATGTTTGTGAAACCTCAGCTACTTTGTCTTCCTGCCCTCTCCCACTGGAAGATGGCAATATACCATGTCCATCAACTTAGCATCTCTTGCATTTGCTTAACCAGATGACCTTCTTCTCCCACCCAGAAGACTTATTATAAATAAGCATCATTCAGGTTGGAAAAAATAAAGTTCAAATTATCCTTAAATCCAAAATTTAATATCTCCCCTTTACAGCCTCAGAGTCAGGTCCCAGACTTCTGTTGAAAAAAAGACTAAAACACTTCCAAGAAATGTCCACCTAGAAAAGCTTTCTGCATTGAAGCTATATGTGCATCACTGATACATCAACCCCAAATCAAACTAGAAATTTCCCACAAAATTCAAGAAGAATCTTAAACATTTGCATGCCAGAAGCACAATTCAAAGGTTACTGCAATTGAGCCTGATGACTGTCCCTGCTAGCACTTTTATTTCACAGTATTTAGCCATGGGCTATACCATCTACTTAAGTCTCACATTTGACCAAGGTTCGATCACCTGGCCTCATAAGCAAACATGTCCAAAGCACACTGTTGCCACCTCGTTTCAAGCCACACTGTTCTGGATCATTTTTATACACAGGAGCCTACTCATGATGCCAGTGAGGCAGAGGTGCCCAGCTGCTCAGGAGGGCATCATCAAATTATTTACAGTAGAATTGGGGTAGAGAAGGAAAACTGAACGGACTTACCATTCACCACCAGAGATACCATGTGGCTCTGTTTCTCCTTTGATATGGGATTGGTAAGAATGACAGTGTAATTTCCTGTATCTTTTTCACTCACTTCCATAATAGTCAGCACATGCCCCACTTTAACTGTGTGATTGGACTCAATGGGTCTTCCATTTTTATACCTATGGGGAAAAAATTCCAGGAATTAGTCCAATCTGAGGATTTGCTTTCATGTGGCACAAGGCTCTGCATTTATGTCTAGTTGTTACCATTTTATTTCTGGAGGAGGGTAACCAAGGTACTTGACAGGGACTCTGACACGTTCCCCCACGGTGGCTTCCACCAAGGATTCCATGCCACTACCGAAAGCAACAAACGGCTTTTCTGGAAGAAAATAAAGATAATTTTTTCTCATAGATGGCAACTTCTTAGAAGTGGGCATTTCTAAGAAGAGTTTCAAGTGAAGAGTCAAAAACTGTGGGTCTGAGTCGCTGCGGTTCCCACACTCCTACAGGTCCCATTCCAGCTCCTCTCTCACCCCTGGTCTCTAGCTGTTGTCTCACCCTCAGTCTGCTCTGCAAGCCTACTGAGCACTCCAGTCTCACTTAGTCCAAGCATCTGCTTCTCTGCGAAGCTTTCTCTATGTCCCCCCGGAGCCCCTGGGTGCTCCTTCTCCTCTGGTCCCTTCACACCCTATACAGAACCCCATGTTCTGTATCCACCAGGACTCAGTCCTCAGACCTCTTCTCTCTATCGACACCTCCTCTTGTCAGTTACACTCCTCCTAAATTTGCATCTCCTGCCCCAACTTCTCTGGGATCTAGGTTAACATATTAAAGTTTCCACTTGGATATTTAATGGGCATCTCCAAATGAAGCCACCAAACCCTGGGTACCCAAATCTTACTCCCCTCCTTACCTTCCTTATCTCGGTTAAGAAAATTACCCTTCACTCAGTTGCTCACACTAAAAACTCAGAGGTCATCTTCTAATTCTTTTCTCTACATCCCACAGGCAGGGAATCAACATGCAGATGCTATTGGCTCTATCTTCAAAGTTATATCCAGAATCAGTTCACTTCTCACCACTTCCACTTCCACCAAACTTGTCCAGGCCACCCATCCATCTCTCACCTGGATGACTGCAATTAGCCTTCTAACTAGACTCTCTACTTCTGCCCTTACTTCCCTAAAGTATTTCACATTAGAAAAAAAAAAAAAACAAAAACGTATACAGTGATCCTATAAAAACATAAGCCAGAGTGTGTCTCTCTCTGCTCAAAACCTATCTTGCATTCCCATACTATAAAATCCAAACTCTTACGAAGGCTTGTAAGTTAGATGCCATACAAATTATCATCTAAACTGAGACATTTATGTGAGTGAAAGAGAATAAATGGGAAATTAAGTTATTTTCTCAAAGCCCCACAGAAACTAACTAAATATAGCTTTCACCAATTGCAAGGCTTATGCTTGCAATTCAAGGAAGCCTCTCAGCCTTGTAATTGAACAAAACTTGTAAAATGATCTTAGATAAAAACCCTCTGCTTACTACAGTGATAATAAGAATAGCAGCAACAACAAGTAATATTTAGTGAGCACTAACTACATCAGCTCATTTCCGCTCTAAAGCTGGGCTCTGAACCCAAGCTATGTTCTTGACCCTGAGGTCCTAGCAACAGCTCAAAAGCATCTTCTGACTGAACAAAATAGGATTCACTAGCTGACCCAAACGTATTTGAATTATCTCACTTTTCAAGGCAGAGCATAATTCTGAAGGCAATCTTCGCTTACCATGTACCCGGACGAACGTGCTGTTCTTCTTGGTCATCAGCCCACTGGAAGCTGCACAGATATACCACCCCTGGTCACTCCGGGTTACACCATCTATAGTCAAGGTGCTCAAAAACTTCTTCATTTCAGTCCCAGACTGGGTTTTTAGGTCCCGGTTTATAAGTTTTTTATGCTGATGCTGAAAAAGAGGTTACTGAACTTCCAAAGGCCAGTATAACATTCCCCAATAGCTTCTAGATACCAACAAAAGTCTTGGCCCTTGGTGAACACTATCTAATGCTAATAATAGAGACTTCTGAATTTTTAACATTATGCAGATGACAATTACATTTGGTTTCAGGAGAAATAAATAGAATCAACTGAATTAGGAATTTTAAAACCTCACATAACAGGAATGAGAGAAATATTAACTGCAGAAACACAAGGAAATATGACCACAGTCTAAGGAGAAGAATGTCTCATGCCACTTCCTGCAAAAAAATTTCCTTAAAGGGAAAATAGATCAAGGACTTTGGAGAACGGAGGAATAATGCAAACTGGAAAGACATAATCATCAAAAGAAAACTAATCTTCACAGCTTGGACAGAGTTCTTGATTTTGCCTCTTTCTTTCTATGGGTGCTGTATGTCCTGTAGTTCTTTCAAAATGAATGTGTATGCATGTGTGTGTTAGTGTGAGCTAAGGCCCTTCAACTTTACCTGGCCAAAGAGGTCCCTGTCTCTCTCAATCAAACTTCAGTGGAGCTCATTATCAAAGTATTTGGAGGTCTGGCTTTGAGTTGTTAGTGTTACCTTCAAAGAAGGGTATTCCCAGTGGAAGTCGATCCCCACATTTAGCTCAGTTCTTGCCGTACAGTTTAAGATGAGCTTCTCTCCAACAGACAGCTCGACTCCATGAGAGGGGCTCAGAACCACATCATAAATCTTGTACCCTGGAGCAAGCAAATTGGAAAAAGAGAAAGTGAGAGGGAAACCAAATCTATAACTTGGCTCACATTTTTTCAGAAATAAAGCAACTTCAAAATGTATCACATCATTTTCCCCTGAGGGCCTCCCCAAACCTTGGTAACTCCCAGGAAAAATGGCCTACAGAGATTCACAAAGCAGCTCTAGAGGGATTTCCAAAGTGTTGTAGCCCAGTGGACAGAAAAGCAGTAAAATCTGAGAAGTCAATAGTCACTGGGGCCAGCTTTAGAAAGCTACTGAACTTTCCATAAAATAGGTATACTTAAAAGAATTGATGCCAAGCAAAGCTCGGAACATTGAATTTTTCATAAAATATGCTCCTATAATAGAACTCTTATTCATCCTTGGTCCTGATAAGAAAGGAGAAAAATCTCAATTGCACATAGGTTTGGAGAAGGAAATGGCAACCCACTCCAGTGTTCTTGGCTGGAGAATCCCAGGGACCGGGGAGCCTGGTGGGCTGCCATCTATGGGGTCGGACAGAGTCGAACACAACTGAAGTGACTTAGCAGCAGCAGCACATAGGTTTACTGGATAGAGAAAGAGGGGATGTAATGAACTGCTTAGCACTAAATCTTGAATTAATATATTTCTCAATATCTTTTGTCTTCCAGGATCTTAATATAAGAAGCTAATTTTTATTATCTAATATTAAAGATTAAAAAGGAATTGTCCTCTTACCTATAACCACAATTATGTACATAATAGACTGGTAACTTTCATCATTGATTTTTGCTTCACAGAAGACCACGCCAGCATAACTGATCATATAGCTGGGAATACTGAAGCCTTTCTTGCTGTCCCAGGAAATTCTGTTACCATCAGGAACAAATCTTTTTTCTGGATACCTCTGGGTAGGAAAAGAAATATCAAATATTTAATCGTGTTATCCAAAAGTGAAAACCATGAACACTAAAGAATTCATCTTATTTTAAGATTACAAATTGGTTTTATTTATTGTCATATTGACCCTTTCTAAAGTTTCCTTTAAAATTCAGTGTTGATTTTAATGTTATATAATATATACAATATATAATATATATAATTACAATATAAACAGGCTAACCATCTTAATATTAGCTAAAAATTAAAGGTAAGAGATGATGGAAGAAGATGTAACTTACTGCACAAAGTGACACATTGAGGTCTGAAACAGTCCCCAAACATGGAATCACCACAGTTTTGTTTTTGTTCTCAGTGATGTACACAACTTCATGCTGGTCGCTAACAGAAGCAATAAACGGAGACCTGTAATCTAGATGAGAATGTCATTTCATTCGTTAATGGCATTTACTAGAAAAGCTGGTCATCTTTCAGGTTCATAAACCCTAACCAGAGAAATGAATGACTGGGAAAGATATTTCTCACTAGGCCAGGGAATCTGGAAGTAGGTCGTCTGGTAGAAACCTGGCAGATTGATCACTACAGTTTTTTCAAAGTGAAAGAGCGTATGTCTTTATTTTCATAAACATTTTCATATACGTTACACATCTCTCATATACATAAATTTTAAAATAAATTTAAAGTTAAATCTGTATAGTTTGCCTATCGAGTTTTATTAATATTTTTAAAAATTCACATTATTTCTCTTTAAGCAAATAATGTGTCATGAAATCAGATGAATGGCTCCCAAAGGATCTTTAAAATAAAGAAATAACTGACCATTTTTAATTCAATTCAAGAGAAAGCTTTACAATTGTGAAGAGTAAATATAAGATTCTGTATAAGGTAATGTTTAATAGTTATTGCTTTTAGCTTAAGATTCAGTAGTCATTAATATTTTCAGTGACCAAAACATGAAAAACCATCATGGCAAAGACTGAGAAAAAAAACAAAAGAGATTTTAATGCTGTTCAAACATGGATCATATGATGTTAATATGCTACTGGGAAACCACTCCTTTCCCCAGAGACAGAGTTGGGGTAAAGGCATGCTTGAAATCTCTGAGAGATAATGGGTCATACCAATACCTCCAACACACCTGACCAAGCATTTTCACAGCTCTTCAAGGTTGCTGGTCCAAGTGAAGAAAGAGTTAATTAAACCAAAGGGGGAAAAGCAGCTAATTCCCTGCAACAGCAGAAGTTTGATTTCCTTCCCAGCTGGAAAACACAGAAAGGCAGCCAATCCAGGCCACCACATGCCACAGCCATTATCTTACGAGGCCAAGACCCACTTCCTGGCTCCATCATTGCTGGAGGGAATGGGGTCAGAAGGCTAAGGAAGTAAGGTGGGGGCCACAGGGGATATTAAAGGACTATCCATAGGGAATACTTCAATGTTTTCTTTTCCATTGTTAAACTTCATGACCAAAATCTTGGACAACTCACCTCCTAGAACACTAGGCTTAGACAGGAAGTAGAATTTGATGGTATTCTCAAAGACAGGCAGTGTACAAATAAACAGGGCTGGAGATGGCTACATCTTAGTATTGCCTATCTTTCAGCTACATGCTATGAAATATTACATAGCTTGCTCATAGAGCAAGTCTTTGGAAGCTAAATTAACCCCTTGACGTAAGACTAAAGCTATTCAGTAAATCAATTCTATTTCAGTACCCCCCAAAAAGGAAATAAACAAAAGAAACCCAAACAACCACCCATCCTCTCAAAATAAAATATTTACTGGAACTCATGAAATGAATTTTCGCTTGTCTCCAGGTTTCCTGACTTGGGGAGAAGGAAATAACGAGATATTATGGGAGAGGTTCATCCTAGTAGTATTTCCAGACAGCCTGAAAGCAGGAAATCCTTGCAATCTTCTGAGAAAGCCTGATCTCCCAAGACTGCCAGATCAAAAGGAGCCAGAAATTCTCAAAGATCTGAGCCTTGTCTCTTTCAACTTCTGCAGAAGGGAGGACGACACGAATCTATCCTGGATTGTGCTTACCCTGCACAAAAGTAATTCTCAAATATTGTGCAATCCAGGAGTGACATACATTATTTGATGGTTCTCCACTGCACTGACCATATTGCACTACTGAAATGTAAATGGCAATATGTAAGTGTGCTTCCCAAAGCTGATGAAATCCCCGTTCTGTAAAAGATGCTTCTGGAAAAAAAGTCTAAGCCATCCTTACCTTCTTCAGATTCTCTGGGATGTACAGAGGTATACAAATGAATAAATAAAATTTAGCTCATCTTTACTGAAAAGAAAAATATTTAGTATATCTAAGCAAAATACTATACTATACAGTTAACACCACCAAAGTTACATGATTGGCATCTACTAGTTAAGTCAGTTTTCCCAGGAAAATTAAGTTAATATAAGATTTTTGAAACACAAAGCAAAGAATAATTCAGATTATAAATACTAAATACACGTGACATGTATTGTACCCTACGTGGATGGTAAGCTGGCCTCCACAGTGTAAATTCCAAATTGCAAGCTCTAGGATAACAGAGCACATCATCCAAGACCTTAGACCACACAAGCAAAGGAAAGAAATCCTGTCTTCAAAAGGCTCTTTGAGTCAGTGTCTTCATTTGCGTGAGTGTATGGAAACTTGTTTTTCATAAAGTGTAAGAGGGGGGAAAAAAAGCTCTTATGAACAAAAAAGCTCCAGAGCCCTTGGCTGATTCCCTGTGCATTCTTGGGGAAATCTCTGAATCTGCTGTAGATAACCTATCTCTCCACAGAAACTGCTCCATAATTCATCCCTGAATCTTCCTTTTCAAGGATTTCAGGGTTTTTCCCCCTCAAACATCAGAAGGCTTCTTATAAATCTCCATTGTCAGTTGCAAACATAGACTTCGCTTAGAAACAAAGATCAGAACCGAACTAATTGGGTAAAAGAGGTGTAACAGGGCCCAAGCTGCAGAACAAATCACTGCATCTTGTCCTCAGAGGAGGCCTTCGGAGAGAGGAATTCTGTGGATTCCTGTTGGCCGACAGCCTTCAGAGCGAGCCTTTGTTGTCCTCAATTCTTCTGTGCACCTATTGTGCTTTGTAACTGGTAAATCAACTTGAGAAGTGAACGGCATTTAAGCACTCACCTTGAACATACACATAAACAGTGGAGGCCATGTCAGTGTCCTGGTAGAAGCACTTGTAGGTTCCAGTATCATTTCCAATCACTTCTGAAATTGTGAGCATCTTACAGAAGAAGCCATCACTGCAATCTGTGACCTCCACTCTTTTCTCAGAGCTGCTCTGATTGTTGGGCCAGAGCCAGCGCAAGTCCCTCTGACCCCTGAAAAATTCATTCCAAGCAAGTATTTAAGTGAAATGCCTACGAGACTGTTTCTAAGAAAATAGAAGGTTTAGTTCTCTAACTTATACAAACTCCTCATATTATGGACAATATGACAAAAAGGCAGAGTCTTAATTTCAGAAATTAACTCATTCATTCATTCAACAAATATTTATTAAACATGAGCTATGTGCCAAACATTGGTAAAGACTGAGAATACAGCAGTGAACAAACCAAACCTCAATCAATGCCTTCATGGAACCTCAGTCTAACTGGAAGACACAGGCAAAAAAAAAAAAAAAAAAGTAAATAAACGTCAATGAAGCCAAAATGTTCAAAAAGTGAATAATATTATATAAAAGGTAGTGATAAGTACTATGAAGAAAATTTAGAAGATGCAAACAAACAAGTGAAGGGTTAGTTCTGGAGGGAGGTAACTTGGTGAAGTGGGCAGTATGTATCTTGAAGGGGACAGAGCTTCAGGCAAAGGGAACAGCAATGCCAAGGCCCTGGGGTGGATTCCTATCTATAGTGTTAGGAAAATGGCAGGTAATCCAGAGTAGCTACAGAAGAGAGGGCAGTCGGGAGAGTAAGAGGTGAGGTTAGGGTGGAAGGGAATGCAACTGTCACTGGCACATACAGTACTCTTGCCTAGAAAATCCCATGGAAGGAGGAGCCGGGTGGGCTGCAGGCCATGGGGTCGCTAAGAGTCGGACACGACTGAGCGACTTCCCTTTGACTTTTCACTTTCATGCATTGGAGAAGGAAATGGCAACCCACTCCAGTGGTCTTGCCTGGAGAATCCCACGGAGGGGGAGCCTGATGGTCTGCCGTCTATGGGGTCGCACAGAGTCGGACACGACAGAAGCGACTTAGCAGCAGCAGCAAGGGCCTCACAGGACGTTGAAAGGATAGCATTAAAACACAGACTACTTTCACTGCAGAATTTCTCTGCAAAGCCCCAAAGAAGACGGTCAACGTGAAGACAAATGTATCATCACTGACCCTTCTTTAGCAAACTTGACATCAAATTGCAGCAACATTAATGAAGTTACTTTTAACATACTCCATCATCTTTTTCACGACATAAAGGGAGTACAGAATCTCAGGGGGTTTAAATAACCTTTCTTGTCAAGGGTGGTTAAGAGGGAAATCTATGGAGAAATGTATCTTGAAATAGCAAAGATAGGCCAACAGCTCCTCTTCCTGTTTTTTCCCTAAGGGCTGGTTATTGGTGACCTACCCTTGATAGGGGGCTAGAGTATCCTTTACACTCGGCAAGCTAAAATAGATTGGTGTCACCGTGCTGAACACTTTGCATTCATCACGCTGAAACAATGACAACAAGCGCCCCAAGGTTCTTTGTGGACCCTCAGCACTCTTCTCAGAGGGCAAGGTCGCCTCCACCCATCATTTCTGCCAAAGCCACACTGATCCCAAGAAGCCTCTGGGTCTGACAAGCATAATCACTACATTAAACCCTAAGTTCTCTTACTTTTCTTCCTGCGGTAGGGGCTGGAAGGCAAAATTTAAAAGCCTCTTTTTCTTGTCAAGAAGACCTATTTCCCCAGTGAGCAAGAATCAAGAGCATGACTTCTTGCTAGCTGGTGAGTGACAGACATGTCAGAACCTCAAGCCAGAGCATGAGATTCACTCAGTAATATTAATGACTGAATATTAAATTGCTACTATAGTCAGAATTTTATCATAAAATGAAGTTCTTGAAAAATGTTAAACAGATGTCCAAGAGCCATGCTGAGAATAACAAATATGTCCCAAAACTTCTTTAACTCTAAGGGTACATCCTTGATTTCATTTATTTATTCAACATTGATAGAGTATATATAACATACCACATGCTAGGTGCTATCAATAATGGTTAGTAGGGTGTGTGTGTGTTGGTAAAGGATTATAGGGGAAAAAATATCAGTAAAATTGCACAGAATTTCGGGGAGAAGACCTTTCTCATGTTTTCATTATTACCTTAGTTCTTAGAAACCTCACTACTTATAAACAATTACAATGACTCTATTACAATTCTGCTGTATGAAAATTATTGCTTCTTTAATAAACAATGAGATATTTGACACAGGAAATCTGAATCTAAAAGGAATCCTTACCTGCAAGTAATCTGAAGCGTTGTGTTAGCCATAATTGTAACTATGTCTTTTTGGATGCTGAGCCTGGGTGGATCAAGGGAAACACTAGAAAAACCTAGAAACAAATTAAATAAATGAATGTAATTGCCACTGAGTCAGGGCCAATAGGAAACACCTTCCATAAACAATGCACACTCTATACTTTAAAAGGCCTCTTCAGCAGTTCATTGTGTAAAACTTGTGAATTTACTTTTCACCATTCCCAGTAAAAGTTCACAAGCTGTGTCATAACAGGAAGAATGGGCAGATGGTCATAAACCAACACAACAGTTCTGCAATTCATGGAGTGAGGGTGGAGTTCCTGTTTTCCTGCACTGCCAACTTCAAGGTCTTAGAAAAGGATATGGGACATTGAAACCAAATGAACCTTCATCTGATGACCTCACTCCTTTGGGAAAGGACCCACTGACATTTTTTATAAAACATAGGACGCACACATTTGACCAAACTGCTGATTACTGAGTACTACACAGAGCGACTTCTACATAGTTTATTGATGTACTTTGGTGGGAAATGTCCATGACCTTGTCTTATTTTTCTTTATCAATTTTCTAATGCACTTACTCTGGTAACTGAACTGCCAAGGTTGAACGATCGTACATTAAAACTAGGTGAGAGGAATTGAGAAAAGAAACATTTTCCAATGTCATATAATATGCATGTACTTTTCCTCAGAGAACAGGACTTTAAAAAGGATGATGCTAATGAATTGCAAGTGGGGAATCTCAACTTATTGATCAAAGTGTTGAGCTTGTGTTGACACCAAGCTTGGAACACAGGAAAAGTGTCTACCTAAATATACCACACAGTTTCCGTGCCATGGGTCACTCCACAGCAAGAAAACTGAGTTCAATGCCAACTAAACGCAAACAGCTACCAGGTGTTAAAAAAAGCATCAGAGAAAGAAAAACTGTCCACCATGCTAGGGTCTTAATTGATATCCAGATTTTCAAAACACCACCTTAAAAAGTGATTGATGCTAGGTAAGCACCCAAGCTTCATATGACCCTTAACTCACATCCATTAAGAACAAATGACTCTATAGGCCTAAACTGGGATTCACATCGTTGAGCAAATAAAAGAGTATTAGCAAATATGAAAATGTATGAATAAACAAGTACGAGCAAATATTTAGTGTAAATGTGCAGAGCACTGACTCTGGACCCCAGCGTGAACAGCTGCAGGCAAAACAAACAACTGATCACAGGTGTTCTTATACACTCATTCAAATGTGCAAAATACATTGTTAATAGATTTGTAGCTTAATATCAAATTTTATTTTAAAAACTGGAAATTGTTATATCAGTAAACCTCAGAAACTAACAGGCATTGGACCTGACATGTTTCGGGGGCAGCAGTCTTAACCTTTAGCATGTATCACAATATGACTAGGCCTACAAATCTGCCTTTTAACAAGCATTTCAGGTGAGGTAGGCATACATGGTCGATGGGCTACTCTTGGACAGCTGTGGTCTGGGGGGTCATGTTCAGTAATCAGCAGAGCACTTTTCAACATGAAGGAAATAACCACCCCCAAAGAAGACAAACAGTAAAGCAAAATGTTTAAAAACAAAAGAAAAGTCTTCCAATAACCGAGCCCTGCTGCATCTAAGGAAAGGAAAATGAAAACAATTCATCTGGATAAGCACAGATATCAAGTGTGGCTGAGAAACGCTCAGTTGAGAAATGTGTCAAAAACAGTAACTTAATACAATTCACACGATGACCCAAATGAGAAACAATCCATTATTTGTGCATATGCACAAGAGAAAAAAATGGTAGTAAAGACTAAGCTCTAAATAAGCTACGCTCCCACCATCACCAAAACAAAACATTCTTGAAAATCTCTCGTAAATCACCTCTACAGATTATCACACACTCTGGACACACTTTCCTATGTTTAAAAAACAAAAAGTTATCCATTCATAGAGAACCAAAACAACATCATACTATTCTAGAGACATATCTCCAACAAAAAACTATTCTACAAGGCTATCAATAATGATAACTTTAAATTCATACATGTAGACCAACGCTCAATTTCTTTTTGCACCAATAAGCTTCATTCATTTTCATTGGCAAGTCTGAGTTCTGTTTTTCAGAAAGTTCTAAAGAAATAACTCTAAGAAGTACATACACTGCTACTCAATAAAAAGCTCTTCTATGTTCAAATCCCATAACCAAAATTAATTCATTTGTGCACTATTACCCTTCCAGCTCAAAGACAGGAAGGAAAAACAACAGTGCCTCTGTCTCTAAAATTTGATGGCATCAATTATAGCCCAATCCAATTAAGCATGTCACACACTCCAAAAGGGCAACCTCATCATTATATTCAGGGCAACCAGATTACAGTTCCTACTGCTGTGCTATGGAACACCCTGGGCTTAAAAGCAACTCACATCTTTGGGGAATACAGAACAAACTACAAGTTCCAGAACTTCACTCTCTCCCCCTAAAGGGAGACAGAGAGAGGTCTTGTCAGGGACAAATGAGTGTCCCTGGTAGAGCTGGCATGGATGAACCAAGTCATTATTAAGAAAATTCAGTAACTACAGACAGATGATCCTGTTACTGTATATGCATGTGAGTGTCCTAAAAAAAAAAAAAAGACAGGTGATTCTTTAATTTATAAGGAATTTTAATTTTATAAGAATTTTCCCCTGAATTATGCTTTTTTTGTTGTTTTTTTGCTTTTTCACCCTCTTCCTTCTGGCCCTCGGAAAAGTGGAAATCTGGAAACCAGCAAACTGGCTACAGAGAGATGAGAGAGAAAGGCGGGGTAAAGGAAAGGGGGAGAAGGGAGAGAGAGAAAGGAAATTTATTGCAACAAGGGCATGTGTGTTCCTAATCTTAAAGGAGAGAAATTTTAGACGGCAAGGAGAGTGGCGAGTGGCACCCAATCTAGGTACCAAATCGCTCAGAGAGTTTTCAGAACGTGAACTTCTGACCATGTGCTTACCCGAAAGACCAAAGCGCTCTGAAAGACGTTAAACTGTTTTACAATAAGAAGGTGTCTATTACTTGGAGACACCTTCGGAAGCTGTCACAGCCCCGGTCCAAGGCCCCATTCCCCTTTCTCTCCGCGAAGAGAGTGCTGTCTTGCACCAGGAAGAAGAAAAGGTTTCGCTCTCCCCTGGACCCCACTTCATACAGTGGGTGTGTATAGATGAGCTCATACCAAAAAGGAACATCCGACCATCAGACCGGGGTCCCGCTTCGACTACTACAGAGCCAGAGCTGAGTGCACGGTGCCCACCGGCCAAGCTGGCTCCCGGCTCCCAGAGGGCTTCCTTCCCCGCGCTCGGGCGAGGATGGTGCGCGCAACCGGACAAGGCTTCACCGCCTGTTCCCGCCTGCGGGGGCACCTCCTGCCTGCCAGCCCGGGGCGCCTTCCCACTGCCGCCTCCCAAGAGCCGGAGGGTGTATCGGCTTCTGCAGGACACTCTCCAGCCCAGGTCCCTGTCAGAAAACAGTAGTGGAGGTGGAACTAGGCTCAAGAGACTTCCAACTTTCTGGGTGAACTTGGGTCAGTCACTGAGCTTCAGTTTCCTCTTTGGTAAATGAAAGAACACAAAGTGTCAAGTCACTTTCACCTCTCCAGCTCTATCAGTCCCGATTAGGTACAGCTTCCAGGTCCTCTCCTAATCCCTATCTCTCCGCCCGCACCCGATCTCTCCGTTTTCTCTCTAGGAAGTGGGCTCCTTACCCACAGAGGCAGCCCGGGTCTCCACGCAGAGCCACAGAGCAAGGGCCAGCAGCGCCTTGCTCTCCATCCCGCACCTCGCGCCGGGCGCAATGCCCAGAAATCAGGCGCCCGTTCTCTTTCTGGTCCTACTCCGCGAAAAAGGCGCGGAGATGGAACCTGCGCAGCCGCGCAGGGCTTCGGGGCGCTCGCTGCAGGAGCGTCTGCGGTGCCAGTCGGAGAGGATGATCCCGGCTGCCGGACAGCTCCTGGCTTTCCGTGGCGCGCAAGTGATGCCTCGCGCGGGCAGAGGAAACGCAACCATACACCTCCGGCTTTCTCGGAGTCCCAGGACTCAGTGCTGGGTTGGGGCCAGAGCCGAAACTCTAGAGCGCGGGGGCGGGGCTATGCAGGGCGGGGCTTCCCTTCGAGACCAGCCCCGCCTCTCAGCCGGGTTCGGTGCGTGGATTCGGTGCTTTCCCACGCCCACTCCATCTCTGCATCTCCCCCACTTGCCCACAACTGCGTCTGGCCAGTATGGCCCAAGGGAGAACGTCCCGGGTGCAACAACTCCATATCTGGCAGAAAGAAAATGTAGCCCGCAATGGGTTCTGAGGCACTCCAAGATTTAGTTGGCCGCTGCCTTCCCCAAACCCCCAAGATATTGGGGAGCAACACCGGGAGAGCGGCGAGGGACACTGCGCCGTCAGGAGGCGCGCCAAAGTTTAGGATAGTTTTGGCTCCGCGAGCGCCCGAAGCGGCTGGGGGACTGGCCGAGGCTCAGCGGCAGGTTGAAGCAACCCGGGAGAATCGGATACTGAGCCGAGGCGAACGCAGGATCGCAACATGGTGGTGACTCCAGCCAGACTCCAGAATGTTTTGCTTGGCCAGCACAGTTGTAGTTTAAAAATCTGAATCTGAATGCCTTTAGTCCGCATATTCACTTGCCCAGTTCTCCAAAGTTCCCACTATTTCCTCTTCCACCTGATGGCTTCGCACGTTGTTAAGTTACCTGTCTCGCCCCCTAAAGCATTTAAATCTGAGACCCTCCCGCTGTTATCTACCTTTCACCAAAAACCTATCTCGGGCCTCCCAGGAGCTGGAAGTACCCAGGGCTCTGGCGTACCTTGTTCGTGTGTGAGCGTCTCCTTGAAAAGGAGATTGTCCACCGTGTGGCCTGACCAGAAGTCCCTAGCGTGACACTTCCCGGGCCTTGTCAAGAGCACAGCTTCCAGACAGGATCCCCTTAGGCGGAGGGGAAGGAGGCCGGCAGCGGCGGGCTTCACTGGAGGGGCAATGAAGCAAAGCTCCCGACCCTGGGCACCCGGAACGGTCTGTGCCAAACCTCTCGACTTTCTCGGCAGGTGTAGACTCCTCGCGGCTCTGTTAGAGGAGAACTCGGCTTCCTTTCTAACCACATGTATTCTTTTCTCTCCATTTCTCCCCAAACCTGGGAAGTGACAGCTCATGTCCTCTAACTTCATTAAATAGGATCTTCTAGATCCCTCCATCTCTTACTTTCCAGGAGCTTTTTTTCTATTTTTTTCTATTAAAAAAATTTTTTTTTACAATATTGTGTTGGTTTCTGCCATACAACAATGCAAATCAGTCGTAATTACACACACATTGCCTCCCTCCCTAGCCTCCCTCCCCTCCCCTCATCACATCCCTCCAGGTCATCAGAGAGAGCTAAACTAGGCTCCCAGCGCTACAGAGCAACTTCTCACTTCCCTGGGGCTTTTAAATGACAACTTAAAGGACCATCTTTCAGGAAGATGGAGAGGTAGAAATATTTCATTTCTACATCTAATCCAAACTCCTCCTCCTGAAATACAAAATTAATGTAACATCTTCCTTTTCTTCTATTTTTTTTTTTTTATGCTTACTATATCTGTGCTGTGTTGTGCTTACTTGCTCAGTCATGTCCCACTCTTTGCGACACCAGGGACTGTAGTCCGCCAGGCTCCTCTGTCAATGGGGATTCTCCAGGCAAGAATACTGGAGTGGGTTGCCATGCCCTCCTCCATGGGATCTTCCCAACCCAGGGACCCAACTGAGCCACCAGGGAAGCCCTTCCTCTATCTACCCTTCTACTTCGCCAGGTTGACATTTGAAATACTTTAACTTTGAAATGTAATGCATGTATATGGTTAAAATTATTTTTCATACGGAAAGTTTTAGAATGAAAAGTCCTTCCTTCAGCAGAGGCAAGCATATTTTTTAAATTTTTATTTATTTTTTGGCAGCACTGGGTCTTGGCTGCTGAGCGTGGGCTTCCTCTAGTTGCGGTGAGCGGAGGGTAGAAAGACTGCTCTCTAGTTGCAGTGTGCGGGTTTCTCATTGCAGTGGCTTCCCTTGCTGCGGAGCACAGGCTCTAGGGCACAAAGGTTGCAGTAGTTGTGGCATGTGGGCTCAGTAGCTGTGGCTCCCTGGCTCTAGAACACAGCATCAGAAGTTGTGGCACACAGGCTTAGTTGCTCCAGGCATGTGGGATCTTCTTGGCCCAAGACTGAACCCTTGTCTCCTGCATTGGCAGGCGGATTCTTTACCACAGAGCCACCAGGGAAGTCCCAGAGGCAAGCATTTTTACCTTTCCTATTTTTCCAAGCAAATAAAGGTGTATCATGATCCTTCTTCCAAAGGGTAGCCTTGGTATAAATACCATTTGAGCGTTGGCTTTTTTCACTTAAAAAAAAAAAAAAAACTTGGAGACCATTCTACATCAAGCCTTAGGGCTCCATCTTGTTCTTTTTCATAGTGGCATGGTGTTTCACTATATAAATACACTAATATTTAATCTAGGAGCTATTTGTCAGGGCCAGGGGTATACTTAAACTCTTCTCTTCCTGCAAGTAAACTTAGCAAGGAAAACAGGATGCGCTCTGGCAAAGTTGGATAAGGGGGAGGGAGATGGAACCTGGTTTGGAGCAGGCAATTTTTCTCCATCTCCAAACAATTCTTCTCTCTCAACTTTATTTACAATTTGTGACACTTCCTTTTCCACGTCTCACTTAAGAAGATAGTGTCTCCTCTGAATGCAAACCAGAACCTGCAGGCCCATGGTAATAGCCCCCTTAGAAGTCTTAGAGGAAATGATGCGTCTTTGATGGCCACAAGACCAGAATTTGGCAGGATCTCAATGAAATCAGTCTACCACATTCCCTCCCACACAGCACAAAGAAGTGCCTTGTGTTCATGAAAAATGACAAAGTCTGTTTTTTTCTTTTTTAAGTTTGTTCCACGTGCAATACCCTCCCATTCTCTGGCACTGCTGCAAAGGAGTAATTTGTGAGTTAATCAGGCAGTACAGGTAAGATCACTACCTTTCAAAGTATGCAAGTGTGTTCAGCTTCCCATAAATGGTATTCAGATATCTTTAGGAACCAAGAGTGGTGCTAAGTACACACAGGCTACTAGCTGGGCTTACCTCCCAGGTCTGCCTCTTACTATTCACATGATCTTGACCAACTTACTGGGTGCATATCTAAGAAACTAAAAGATGATAATAGTACCTTTTGCCAAGGGTTTTTGCAGGAATTGAATGAGTTACTATACATAAAGCATGACTTAACAGCTGCTAAGTCCAAGCACCTACTATATAATAAGCACCTAATGCCCTTTGGAAAGCATTCTGCAAAGATTAATTACACTACAATGCCCAGTCTCTTTCATGTTGCCAAGATCTGAATGGCAAATCAGGCTCATTTCTTCAACAACAATTTCTCATCCCCTACTATGTGCTAGATACTACATGAGGAACTAGGGTATAGAAGGTAAAAATATAGACAACATGAACAGAAATGAGCAGTCCTCACACTAGCTCCACCCAGGGCAAATTTTACTTAATCACACCGTGCTCTGCATCTCCAGCTGTTTCACTGGGCTTCGTGCACAAAGAATATAAATGGTTCATATCACCAAAGCATAATGCATCAATTACATTCCATGGTGCCAACTTTGGTTCCATGACCACCAGTATTTTGGACTTTATGTCTTAAAAAGTATGAAGGCTAGCAAAAGATTAATAACTGTGGAAGCTGGATGATGACTAAAAAAGGGTTCATTTTACTATTCTCTACATTTACACGTTTATAATTTTCCATGATTTAAAAAAAATCTGTTTTAATTAACTATAATCAAAGAGCTGCCTGGTCTTGTACAATACCACAGTCAGTTATCTTGACATTACCTCTGGGAAAAGGTTGGAGCAGAGAAGCAGATGGATGGGAACTTGCACTTTTTAATTCATATATTTCTACAACATTTTGTCAAAATGAGAACGTGTGACTTGTACAAATAAAATATATAAATCAAGATCAACTCTCTCTTCTAGCAGCTGTTATATTTTTCAGCCATCGCCATTTGTTGATTACATATTTGCATGTCACTTTCCCCTGTTTACTTCACTTAATTTGTTTCCAATATTTGTTTTTGCTCTAACCTACCAGAGCCCTGACTACCTTGCCAGATGTTTGCTGGACTTCACAGCCCATTGTACTCATGACACTCATGCACTGGGGGATCACGAGCACACTTTATCTCTCCTTATCCATCTTCCTTACACACCCATGTGTATTTTACTCCCTGTGTGACTTATTTTTAACTTACATATTTGTATGTTCAAGAAAAAGAAGATTTTCACCACAAAGCCAGGCTTGCCTTGGATATTTCTATCAGTGTTTCGTTTCCTTCATAAAGTCCTCCATCCTTTTGGGGAGTTTGTGATATATTTATGAAACAGACTTCACTACTTGCCACCTGCATAGGAAAAATCTCAACTACTGTAAGTATGCATGCCTATGTGCCTTCCCCAAGCTCACCCATATAGTTTCTTGTTATATCACACAAGGATCAATATAACAATTTTTAAAAGTGGAAAGCACGCAGAGAACTTAAATAATCAACTGAAAATCCACATGGCACCAGAGAAGGATGTTAGAAAATTATAATAACAGCCAACATTCACTGAGTACAGTCTGTGAGCAGGCACTGTTGTGAATGCTTCACTGCATCTCTCACTTCATTGCTGCAACATCCCATGAAGGCAGCAGGCACTGTTAGCAATTCTCAATGAAGAAGAGTGACAAGAAATCACCATCCTTAAATAAATGTTCCTTTGCCTTCCTCAAAGTCTTCTAAACCGGAAGAGAAGTCATTTCATCTCTCTGCAAACAATCCATGCATAGTCTTCTTACAATTAGTTAATGATTGGCTAAAAGCCAAGAGACTCATTGCTTTTTAAAAATAAAAATAATAACAATAATAATAAGTCAATTTTTGGAGCACTTTATATGTGTCAGGTATTTTCCTTGAATTATGTTATTGTAATGTTTACAATAACTCAGAGGAGAAGATACTATAATTATTTTCATATGGAAGTGGGGGTAAGAGATTTGCATGTTTAAGAAATTTTCCAGCGTGGAGATTCCTTAAAAAATTGCAAATAGAACTACCTTATGACCCAGCAATCCCACTGCTGGGCATACACACCGAGGAAACCAGAATTGAAAGAGACACATGTACCCCAATGTTCATCGCAGCACTGTTTATAATAGCCAGGACATGGAAACAACCTAGATGTCCATCAGCAGATGAATGGATAAGAAAGCTGTGGTACATATACACAATGGAGTATTACTCAGCCGTTAAAAAGAATTCATTTGAATCAGTTCTGATGAGATGGATGAAACTGGAGCCGATTATACAGAGTGAAGTAAGCCAGAAAGAAAAACACCAATACAGTATACTAACACATATATATGGAATTTAGGAAGATGGCAATGACGACCCTGTATGCAAGACAGGAAAAAAGACACAGATGTGTATAACGGACTTTTGGACTCAGAGGGAGAGGGAGAGGGTGGGATGATTTGGGAGAATGGGAATTCTAACATGTATACTGTCATGTAAGAATTGAATCGCCAGTCCATGTCTGACGTAGGGTGCAGCTTGCTTGGGGCTGGTGCATGGGGATGACCCAGAGAGATGTTGTGGGGAGGGAGGTGGGAGGGGGGTTCATGTTTGGGAACGCATGTAAGAATTAAAGATTTTAAAATTTAGAAAATTAAAAAAAAAAAGAAAAAGAAAGTGAGAAAAAAAAAAAAAAAGAAATTTTCCAAAGTCCCACAACTCTAAGTGGTGGAATTAGGACTTCAAAGCAGAGAGGCAGTAAATACACAAGAAGCACTCTTCCAGATACATACAGTTTCTTGAAGGACTGGTCTCCTTCAGGGGATGAGGCTGAGTCAGTAGGTGTCATTGGCTTCCTCAGCCTCTCCATGATGATGGCTTCCGTTTTGCTGGGTGGATGGAAGGCCCAGGGTGACTAGGAGAATCACTCTGGGTGAACAATCAGAGCAGAATTAAGGACACATCACTAGATCTCTCCATCTCCCACTCCAGAACCCCATCCCAGTGGGATTTTCACTTTACCCTTCAAAGAAAAGCAGGTACTCCTGCATACATAATTACTTGTGTATTTGGAGCATTTGTTTTCTACCATGGTTTTAGAGGGGTTCTTTTAGTCTCCAGGACTTCTATTTGTCCTTCAATACCCAGTTCAAATGACCTTCGCAAGTAATGGTTTAGTTCTTTATTCAACTGCCTTCTTCAACTGAGATCTTCCTGAAAGAAATAGGCAGAGGTTAAATCTTACTTGAGCAGGTAGCTGAGTTTAGCAGGATGGTTATTAAGGTATAATAAGAATGATGAAATGCATGATGTTGATGCTTATTTAATAAAATGTACCCTGTACATTACATACTTATCATGTTATGTCTGATTAAATAGAACCATTGTCAAAAATACTGTGGGATTCAAATTATATGTGCTAGCTATATAAAATGTACCTTACAAATCATTTTTAAATTCACATTTATAAAATAGTCATATAAAAATATAAATATATCCAAAGCTATACTGAATTTATACTTTACCCTAGAACAAGTTAGTTTGGACTATTTTGTTATGCATAGAGCTAAGAAATTATTTTCTTTTTCTTATATACACATAGCACTTACACAATATATGATCATATGACTATGTTCATGTGACTGTTTCTCCCTCAAAAGCAGGAATCAATTCAAATCTATTTTGCGTTTTCAATGCCTAGCACAATCTCTGTGTATCCTTCCTTAATACACTGATGAATCTCAAACTATTTTTATTATTTTGTTTTCTGCTCTTCTTTGTTTCTTCGCTTTTTTTCCTCAGAATCAAGTGTCTCTTGGGTATCCATCACAATTACCTTTACAGAAGGCAACTTCCTAGAATAAATAGAACTAAACAACATCAACAGACACAGAGTGAAAAAGTTCTTAATTTATTAATCAGTGAATATCACAGTTTTGTTTTTTGAGTAACAAAAAAAGCATTATAAGATTTGCATGTGCTATACAAAAAAATGTGTGACCCAAATTTCATGTCTGTGTCCTTTGCAGATTGTAACAATTTTCCAGTGAATTAATGCCATCTCCCCTTAAAAGCTTATCAAGCTTTCAAAGAACTAAATAATGCAAAAACAATTGCTTTGTCTCCTAGAGAATAATTATCAGTCACTCATTCCTCACAGGAAGAATATACCCACTTCCAGGTTAGTTGTATTAGTTTTCAGTGCTTTTCACATTTCTACAGAATAAAGACAGCATTTCCCAGTAATGTTGCTTCACCAGCAATGAGAGCTAATCAATGAAAGCAGAAAAGTTTTACATTCTTTGTATATAAATTTAGTTTCCAGAGTTTCCAAAACACTGGTGAGGAATCCCTTGAGGCACAAATAAAAATTTTCTTTCCGTGTGTTTCTGAACATTCATTTCTCACATGTCACTGTTTGGTGTACGTAATAAAACCAAGTGGAACAACTCAGCAAGGAACACCTCACACAGAGGGAAAGTTTTAAATAAAATAAAAAGTATAACTTCAGATCTAACTGATAATCATCCCCAAATTGGTCAGGCTGATTATAGGCAGATGAAAGGCCATAAGGGAGTCATTTCACGCATCTGACCACATAATATAAATAGAAGTTCCAGATGTGGAGAAAATGAGTCTAGTAACAAAGCAACACATCGAAAATATTAGACAAAATGATCTTTGGATTGTTTACAAAAACACTTACATTTCCTTATCCTGAGGAATAAGGACCGTGACCTTGAGTCTCCCTAAGGCTACTTGGTTGTTGGATACTTTTACCTTTCCTCATCTACAAGTTCTGGAAAGAGAAAGGCCAGCCCTCATCCTCTCTTCTCAAACACCGTAGCTTCTTCTCAGACTTGACTCTGCCCACTGCCTGGTAGGCTGCCGTCCATGGGGTCGTGAAGAGTCAGACACCACTGAGCAACTTCACTTTCACTTTTCACTATCATGCACTGGAGAAGGAAATGGTGACCCACTCCAGCATTCTTGCCTGGAGAATCCCAGGGACGGCGGAGCCTGATGGGCTGCCATCTCTGGGGTCGTACAGAATCGGACACGACTGAAGTGACTTAGCAGCGGCAGCAGCACCTCGACCACATCTATCCATTGTCAAGCCCATCTTGAAGCTCTGTGTTTGCTTGAGTCTCATTACACTGTACATGCCTACCTCTCCAGCCAATGCCTTTCATCAGCTTAAGCTCCTTTGCTCAACTCTGAAGTGAAGTGTTAGTTGCTCAGTCGTGCCGGACTCTTTGCAACCCCATGGACTGCAGCCCAGCTGGCTCCTTTGTCCATGGGATTTTCCAGGCAAGGATGCTGGAGTGGGTTGCCATTTCCTTCTTCAGGGGATCTTCCCAACCCAGGGATTGAACCTGGGTCTCCTGCACTGCTGGCAGATTCTTTACTGACTGAGCTACAAGGGAAGCCCTTGCTCAACTCTAGACATACAGAATCCCCAAATCATTCTTGACCATCATCCCTTTTCCCCTCCCATGAATTTCTCAGGAATCTCATTTTCCCTTGTGCCGTCAACTCTCTTCTTTATGGGGATAACATGCAAAGTTGTGCTTTTCAGCTCTGACATCTACTCTAGCTCCAGACTCTAATTCCAATCTGTCCTGGATATATCCATGTGTATGTCCCACCGATCTTTAAAATTCAAAGTGTACAAAACTGAACACTTGTCTCTGCACTCCTGCACTGCCTTGTGCAGGCTTCTCAAGCGCAGAATCCATCTAAATGTTCGTACTCCATGCCTTGCAGCCTTGCTACCCCCTTGCCTTTTTCCTTCCACCCAAACCAATCTTGTCTACTTTCTTATATCTCTCATATCTAACCCCTATTTTGCTTCACAAACTGCCTTGATTCATGACCATTTGCCTTTGTTCTGGAATTTTCCAATCCATCCATCACTCTGCTGCCAAAGTTATCTTCCTAAAACACCAGGTTCATCTGTCCTTTATCTTTGACTGTTGGCACTTGCATACAACATAAAGTCCCAAATACTAAGCCTGGTGCTCAAAGCTTCATTCTTTGCCTGCTTCCTGTTTTTCCAGCTTATCTTCTAGTATACCATAGACATACTCTATATCCAACCATACAGAGTCCACTGATCACTTACAAAAAAATGCTTTATACTCTCTGGTCTCCAGGCTTTTGCCCAATGTTAGTTCTCTTTGCTTAGAATATACTTTATTTCAAAGTCTGCCTATAGGAGACTGGCCTCCCTTCAAAACCAGACACTAAGAAGTCTCCTCAACCCCTCCTGCTACGCCCCCATCCAACTGAATTATTCGTTCCCTTCTTGCAATAGTCAGAAGTCCTTGGATTGTATGTACATTGTTGTTGTTTAGTCGCTAAGTCGTGTCCAACTCTTTCCAATCCCGTGGATGTAGCCTACCAGGTCCCTCTGTCCATGAGATTTCCCAGGCAAGAATACTAGAGTCAGTTGCCTTTTCCTCCTCCAGAGGATCTTCTTGACCCAGGGATCGAACCCATGTCTCCTCTATTAGCAGGCGGATTCTTTATGGCTGAGCCCTCAGGGAAGCCTCCTTGGATTGTAAGCAATAGAAATAAACCAACTCAATCTGGATGAAATGTATTGGATCATGTTGCTATAAGTTATGGGCTGATTTCAGATAATTTTATCTAGAATCTCAGTGTGTCATCCTGCTATTTTTCTGTATAATTTGCTCAATTGCGCCATCAGGCTTTCCTTACTGTTAAAAAAAAAATTGCTGTACATCTCCATACCACAGTATACACAAAAAATTCTTTGCCAGGATCTCTTGAGAAAAAAAAAAAAATGAGAACGACTCTTTGTCTTCAGCAAAAATCTTCTTGCATCTCATCTGCTCATCCCTAAAGCAGTTACAAGGAGGCAGTATCTTAGTCCATTTGGATTTCTATAACATGACACCAAAGGCTGGGTAGCATTCCAACAACAGAAATTTGTTTCTTACAATTCTGGAGGCTAGAGGTCTGAGATAAGGGTGAGGACCCTTTTGGGGGTTGCAATTTTCTCACTGTATCCTCACAGGGCAGAAAAGTCTGGGGAGTTCTGTGAGGTTTCTTTTAAAAGAACACTAGATCTGCCTGGTGGCTCAGATGGTAAAGTGTCTGCCTACAATGTGGAGACCTGGGTTCATTACCTGGGTTGGGAAGATCTCCTGGAGAAGGAAATGGCAACCCATTCCAGTAATCTTGCCTGGAAAATCCCATGGATGGAGGAGCCTGGTAGGCTACAGTCTATGGAGTCAAAGAGTCGGACACGACTGAGCGACTTCACTTTCACTTTCAATGCCATTCATGAGGGCTTTACTCTCATGACCTAATCACCTATCAAAGGCTCCATCTACTCATACATCATCTTTGGGGGTTATGATTTCAAAATATTAATTTGGGGAGGGGGGACACAAACATTCAGACCAGGAAAGATGCCAATAGGGTGAAGTCAATCAGAGTCTGGTAGTGGTAGTGTGTTAGTCGCCCAGTCATGTCTGATTCTTTGCAACCCCAAGGACTGTAGCCCACAAAGCTCCTCTGTCCATGGAATTTTCCAGACAAGAATACTGGATTGGGTAACCATTCTCTTCTCCAGGGGATCTTCCCAATCCAGGAATCAAACCTGGGTTTCCTGCATTCCAGGCAGATTCTTTACTATCTGAGCCACCAGGGAAACCCATGCAATTAAGATTTGGGTCAATAACATCAAAACCGCAACACTGAAATGTGGTAGGGACTATTTCTCAAAGAGAAATCTAAAGGTTTTTGTAGAAAGTAAGGGGATATGAATGTTAAGGAGACAACCAACTAAGGACTACTATATTCTCCATACTCCAATTATTATTTATAATAATATAAAATTATTATATTTTCCATACTCCATTATTCTATATCTGTTGTAGCACATATGATACTCTGCTTTATATCATATTTATTGGGTCTGTATTTGTCTTCATTTAATTGTGAGTCTGAGGAAGTTTAACGTAGTTTTCATAGCTATTTTCTCTAACCTTCCAATTAATTGAAGACAAGCTTTTTTAATCCTCCTCTGAAATATTCCACTATCTTCCAATGTTATCATCAAAATGCATCATAAATATAACTAATTAAAATGTATTAAATCAGGTCTTCTTGTGTACACTTTATATGTGTTAACTCCCTTAATTGCCACTAGTGTCTTACAAAGTAGGTACTATTGTTATCTTCACTTCATAGATGTGGAAACTAAGACTCAGAGAGGTTAAGTAACTTGCCCATTGCCACATAGTTTGCATGTGGTGGAGCCAGGATATGAACCACGGCAGGATGAAGCTGTACTCTAAAGCAGATTCATGGGATGGTCCAGTGGTTAAGAATCTACTTTGCAGTGCAGTGGACTTGAGTTCGATCACTGTTTGGAAAATTGAGAACTAAGAACATGGAGAACTAAGCCATGGAGCAACTAAGTTTGAGCAGGCTGCAACTACCAAGGCTTCAAGCCACAACTCGAGAGCCCATGCACTGCAATGACCTGATGCAGCCAAATAAATAAATAAATAAATAAATAAATAAATATTTCTTCAAAAGTTAATAAAGCAGATTTGTGCTAGTTCATCTCTCAGTAAAATACACCTCTTGATAAAACAGTCACTAAAAAGCTACTTCTTGTCTTTCAGCCCTCCCATTCCAAGCATCACTCAATATTGCCAATTCTTCTTTCCTAACATATTGGTTCTTTCTAATTTACCCTTATATTGAGCTGACCATCGTCATATCTTGCCATCATCATATCTTTCTAATTTATTCTTATATTGAGCTGACCATCATCATATCTTGCCTCAACTTTTAGAATAATATATTTGAAAATCAATCTCGTATGCTGACCCCAAACTATCCTCCTAGTCTCTACATTCTTCTTTCTGACTTGATCTCCAATAACAAACAGCTAATGTTTTTCTCATTATCATGTAGCATGTAGTACCTCATAATCATGTAGGTAGCATGCTACCTCATAATCATGTAGCATGAGGAACTGATGCTGGGTTATATTTGGAGCTGCTTCTGACAATAATTCTTATGAGACTGCCTGCCAACTAACTCCTTGATGCTGTCCCTCCCATGAAATGGAACTCAGAATTATAGGGGCCCTTATTAGATTACTTAACTCAGTCTCCTGTCTTCAGTCCACAGCCATTAGCCACTAAAGACAGGTCTTGATGAGTTCCCTCTTGAAGAAGTATTGAAAAGACTCTCTATAACCACACTCAGCAGCACAGAACCTTTTCTATCGTGTGACAGTGACAGAGGCTTCCCAAGATGTCAACACCATAAGGTCTCACTTCACACTGTGTACCCAGAAACCCTCTTTAGTACCAGAGGTCTGCTCCTTGAGTACAGATGGCAGACTTCTGGGTAATCCCTATTCATTCAACAAATTATTCATTTCCTTTTTCATAGCAAGGGAATTATGACATATATATGCAAATACCAGGATTTTAGACTTTTTAAAAATAATTGAACTACATATACAGTTCATGTTTTTTATTGTATAGTTTTATTATATTGCATAGCTTTATTGTATAGTTTTTACTTTACTTTTGTTTTTAAATTAAATTATTTAAATTAAAGTTTTATTTATTAGAAAATTTATTTATTAACAACAAAACAGTGGTTCTCAATCCTGACTACATGTTAGAATATTCTGGGTCTGGGGAGCTTTGAAAAACTACCAGTACTTAGAATCATCTTAAATCAGTTCAGTCAGAATCTCTGGGAATAAAACCTGACCAACCGATATTTTGTGTGTTTTAATGTGATTCTAATATGTAACCAGAGTAGAGAAACATCATGTTAAACTCTTGTTCATGAGAATAGAAAAGATCCCCAAAACTTTGAAATTAACACATTATAGCTCCAGGACTATTTCATGCACTGGGTACTACAGTCATAGTGAGCTTTCCAAAGAGTACAAAAATTTGTGAGAAATTTTAAAAGTATAACTCATAAGAATGAAATTATTCTTAGCAAACTCAAAATTATTCAGACTTTTAAATATTTTTCAACCAAAAAAATCTAATGTGAGATGGCAGTACCTTTGAATGTATTTGCCATGATTCTAGGTGCATCTTCCAAAAGTAAGCTCATTTACAACATAAAGAGACCTTAAACCCTCCTTTGAAATAGAGTATTTCAAATTAGAATTCAGTATTTAGAGCTTGAAATGTTCTTATCTACTGCTGAAGAAAATATCAAGGAAGTAAAAGAGTCTGAAGTCAACAGTATGGTAACAACCATTCATTTTGATAGCTTTAAACAGAAGATAAGAGGTTTATGTTTATTGAGGCAATTCTTCCATTCTTTCTGAGTTATGTTTTTTGATAAATGGTATTTTGAGAGAAAGAACTGCTTGGGGGAGGTTGTAAAGGAGGAATACACTAAAATGGAGTTTCAAGAAAGATGAATCATCTAAATCACTTTCTCTGATCTAGAAACACTGTTGAACACAATGCAGTTTGTGTTGTCATTTTTCACTCTTCTTTAACTCCTAAAATCAAAAGCTAGATTCCAATGAACTGAAGTACTATGGAGCACTAGCTCTGATAACCAGTTACAAGAATTCTTCAGGGTCTAAAATGAGGACCCTGGACTACAAACATCTCTAAAATTCTTCAGGAGCTTCCAGTTCAGTTCACTCACTCAGTTGTGTCTGACTCTTTGTGACCCCATGGACTGTAGCACACCAGGCTTCCCTGTCCATCACCAACTCCCAAGCTTGCTCAAACTCATGTCCATCAAGTCAGTGATGTCATCCTACCATCTCTTTCTCTGTCATCCCCTTCTCCTCCCACCTTCAATCTTTCCCAGCATCAGGGTCTTTTCCAATGAGTCAACCCTTCGCATGAGGTGGCCAAAGTATTGGAGTTTCAGCTTCAGCATCAATCCTTCCAATGAATATTCAGGACTGATCTCCTTTAGGATGGACTGGTTGGATCTCCTTGCAGTCCAAGGGACTCTCAAGAGTCTTCTCCAACACCACAGTTCAAAAGCATCAATTCTTCGGTGCTCAACTTTCTTTATAGTCCAACTCTCACATCCATACATGACTACTGGAAAAACCATAGCTTTGAATAGATGGACCTTTGTCAGCAAAGTAACGACTCTGCTTTTTAATATGCTATCTAGGTTTGTCATAGCTTTTCTTCCAAGGAGCAAGCATCTTTTAATCATGGCTGCAGTCACCATCTGCTGTGATTTTGGAGCCCAAAAAAATAAAATCAGCCACTGTTTCCATTGTTTCCCCACCTATTTGTCATGAAGTGATGGGATCAAATGCCATGATCTTGGGTTTTCGAATGTTGAGTTTTAAGCCAGCTTTTTCACTCACCTCTTTCACTTTCATCAAGAGGATCTTTAGTTCCTCTTCCCTTTCTGCCATAAGGGTGGTGTTATCTCCATATCTGAGGTTATTGATAATTTTCCCTGCAATCTTGATTCCAGCTTGCACTTTAGGAGAACAACATTATTCTTAACAAGCTCAAAAAGTTGGAAAATGTATGTATGTGTTTGCATACAGAAAACAGACTGAAAACTTGAGTAACTTCTGAGTTTAACAGAGGTTATTCAACAAAAAATAAGGAGAACTTAAATGATCTTCAAGAATCACAGAGTACTTTTTACTCATATATGCAGAAAAGAAAACTGATGAAGGACACATATGAAACTTAAAAATAATTACTCCTGAGAACGAGGATGGGAATAGTAGATAGAAGCAGTTACATGTATTACTCTATCCTCTTTTGTAATTTTTAATATTTTGATTGATAATTTAGAATCATAATTTAAATAATAATAAACACAACAAGTGTTGGGTTCTTAGAAAGCTCTTAAAGGCAATCCTCATCCTCTGTAATTTGGAAGTGTCTTTGTTAACATCTCATTTGCCCAGGTGGATAAGGGGATGTGAACAGAAGTGCTTGCACTTCTCTCTCCTGTTTAGAGAGCATGGAGCAGTTCTCCTGGAATACTCCCTGCTTCCTCGTGGGTTTCATGGAGGTGCCAAAGCAGGAGCTTGATCTCAGAGAAGCCCTAACTTATCAATAATAATTCTTAAGAGCTCAAATGTATTAAGTACCTGCTATACAAAATGTTTCTTACACATTATCTCATTTTCTCTTCAAAACAATCCTATGAGACTCAGAAATTTTAGGTATCTTTGACAGCCCACACCACTAATGGAAGAGCCAGGATTTAAATCTCTATCTTTCTGGGCCTTCCTGGTGGCTCAGTGGTAAAGAATCTGCCTGCCAATGCAAGAGACATGAGTTTGATCCCTGGTCTGGGAAGATCCCACATGCTGTGAAGCAGCTAAGCCCACGCACCACAACTATTAAACCTGTGCTCTAGAGCCCGAGAACCACAACTACTGAAGCCCACACACCCTAGAGTCCATGCTCCGCAACAAGAGAAGCCACTGCAACGAGAAACCCACGCACTGCAACTAGAGAGTAGCCCCTGCTGTTCACAGCTACCGAAAAGCCTGTGCAGCAACAAAGACCCAGTGCAGCCAAAAAAAAAAGTGAATAAATAAATAACAAGTATAAATCTACATCTTTCTGGCTTCACAAACCAGTGTCCTAAAATGGAAAGAAATTAAAATTGTGAGACAACGAGGAAATTTGAACAGTAAGTGGATATCCACCTAAGTTGGTAACATTTCTGTTACTATAACCCTCCTTAAAAACTTTGTAGTTCTGCTACAACTCTTCCTGACTCCAGAGTCAAAGTCCACAATCTTTGAGGCATGTGTTTCTCTACCTTGGGCTTCTGCTGACATGGCTGGGGGACAACGGCCCCAAGTTTCTTAGAAACGCAACTGTTTGACTGAATAATCCTGAATATCTTCGGTCTTTCTGCTAAACTTGCTGCCTCCAGTGTTCAGTGATATTTTCCTTCTAGCCCTCACCAGCAGGCTTCTCAAATGTCATCATGCTTTTGCTAGCAACTTCAATATTATTTTTTACATATATAATTCCTCCCATACATATATATTGTAATAGTTAAAAACTTTTATTTTTTTGTAGAGAAGTTTCAAGATACTAGGTTTGGTCCATATTACTTTTTAAAAATTTTACATTGACTGATTGCAAGTTTTGATCCCTGTTCAATTCTTCAGCCTAGGTCCTTTCCTCATAATAAGCTCCTAAATAACGATCCTAATGACTGAAAAGGGGGAAATCCTTCAAAATACATCTCCCATAACTGTGAAGGGGGGAGACTCCTTAAAATACAATAGGTGATTTTTCATGAACATATATATAATATATATAATAATACCTTATGTGTAAAGGCTGCCATTGTTTCTTTTCATCAATTTCCTATGGAGTAACATACTGTATTTAGTTTCAAAGGGCTTGTTCTAAAGATATTTTCCTCTTCCAGTTTCCCATATTTGTTTGAAGGGGAAGTACAATGATGTAGTGGAGGAGTGGGAGCTTTGGCGCCAGATGAACCAAGATTCTAATCTCAGCTCTGCTACGTGAGCAGTTTTAACTGTGCTCAATCCCAATTTTCTTTTTAAAATTTTATTCTACTTTAAAAATGTCACTGTGGTAAGAACACTTAACGTGAGCTCTATCCTTTTCATAATAGAATATAGTACTATTACGTACAGGCACAATGTTGTACAGCAGATCTCTAGAATTTATTCATCTTGCATAACTTAAACTTAATTCTGCCAAACACTTACAGAAGCATTAACACTAAACTTTTCCCCAAAAGATGTAGAGGAGGGAACATTTTCAAACTTATTTTGTGAAGTCAGCCTAACTCTGATACCAAAGGCAGACAAAAAAAGAAAAGAAAACTGAAGGACCGTATCCCTGATGAACATTGATGCACAAATCCTCAACAAAATACTAGGAAACTCAACTCAACAGCACATCAAAAGGATCATACACCAGAACCAAATGGGATTTATCCCTCAGATGCATGGATGGCTCAACATATGAAAATCAATTAATGTGATACACCACATTAACAGAATGAAGGATGAAAATCACAAGATCATCTCTTCAATATCCCTTGTTATGCTGCTGAGTCACTTCAGTCATGTCCAACTCTGTGTGACCCCATAGATGGCAGCCCACCACGCTCCCCCATCCCTGGGATTCTCCAGGCAAGAACACTGGAGTGGGTTGCCATTTCCTTTTCCAAAGCATGAAAGTGAAAAGTGAAAGGAAAGTTGCTCAGTCGTGTCTGACTCTTAGTGACCCCGTGGACTGCAGCCTACCAGGCTCCTCTGTCCATGGGATTTTCCAGGCAAGAGTACTGGAGTGGGGTGCCATTCGGTTTTCACTAACAAGCTTCTCAAAATCCTGACAGCCTCTTCCAGCTGCGGCATTTGAAAGCCACTCCTACATTTTTAAATGTTTGTTGTGGCAACACCTCACTTCCAGGTACCAAGAGCTATGCGAGTTTTCTGTTACCACATAACCAATTATTCCAAAGCCTAATGGCTTCAAACAATAGGCATTTATTATTGCAGAGTTTTTGTGGTTCAGGAGCGTGGGAGCAATTTAGCTCAGTTGTTCTAGTTTCAGGTCGCTCATAAGGTTACAGGCAAGATGTCGGCCTGGGATGCACTCATGTGAAGGCTTGACTGGGGATAAAAAAATTCACATAACTACAGCGAAGGATTCAGATCCTCACTGAAAGTTGGGAGTCTCCATAGGGCTACTTGTGTCCTCAGACAAGGAGGTTGGCTTTCCTAGAGCAAGTGATCCAAGATAGCAAGGTGGAAGCCCCAGAGTCTACCATGACCTGGAACTGAAAGTCATACATGATCATGTCCACAATATTCTATTAAGCAGTTCAACCCGATTCACAGTCTGAGGCCATTAATACCCAGGGATTAAATACAGGAGACAGGGGTCACTGCGTATCATTAAGGATTTGGCTATAATTTCTCTTATTAGTGCTGCATCATTTTCAGCATTCAAATCTTGACCATATTTTAACAGATTTTCCCCAAAGCATTTCATATTCATTGATGCCATTTTAATTTCTATCTTCCAATCAGTTTTTGCCATTATATAAAAATACAATTAATTTTTTGTATTGTCCTAGTAACCTGTGCCCTTGCTAGACTCACACAGAAGTTCTAAGTAGCTTTTTGGTAGATTCTCTGGGATTTTCTTTTTCCATGTAGATAACATTTCTGTGAGTAAAAGCAATTTTGTGTTTTCCTTTTTAATCTGTATGCTTTTAATTTGTTGGCTTCTTCTATAGGCTAGAATCTCCAGTATACTGTCAAATAGAAGTGATGAGGGTAGACATCCTTGTCTCAAGTCCATGCTTGAGAAGAAAGCAAGCAGTCCCTCGCCATTGCTATGAAATTGTAAGTTTTGCATAGATTCCTTTCATCAAGCTGAAGAAGCTCTAGTCCTAATTTATTAGAAGTTAATATGAATGCTGAATGCTGTCAAATGCTTTTTCTGAATCTGTTGAGACAATCCTATGGTTAGTCTGGTAAATCGCATTTATGGATTTTTTTGGAGGTTGAACCAAACTTGCATTCCTTGGATAAAAATGCAATTCCTTGCATTCACTTGAACATGATGTGTTACCTTTTCCATATTTTACTAGATTTGGTTTGATAATAAGGATGTTTTAAAATCCATTTTTAGGAGGGATATTTGTCTATAGTTTACTTTGCTTGTAACGACAGTTTCTGAGTGCTTTTTGTTTTTTTAATCATGGTAATGGTAGCTTCATAAAATTAGTTGAAAAGCGTTCCCTTCTCTTCTATTTTTCTGGACCATATATATTTACAGGTGAAATGATACCATTATCTTGGATTTGCTTAAAAGTAATTTGGAAGGAAGGGAGGGATGACTGTGAATATGGATAAAGTGAGATAGGCCAGGAGTTGATAATTACTGAAGCTTAGCAATGGGTATGTAAGGATTTGTTAAACTTTGCTCCTCTGTACATGTTTGAAATTTTCAATAATAAAATATTTTCTCTTAGAAATGAATGTGTCCTTTCCACAGCTCTCCCCTACTTTCCAATGAGTATGCTAGACAAAACGGTGCCCCAAGTTTCAGCAAAGAGTGAAGCAGAAGCTCAGACACTGAGGGTTCCCAAGTGCTTTTAAAGACTACACTGATCACGAACACCCAAATGTGCACTAAGAGGAGAGTAGGATAAAATTACAGCGTCAGTTTAGACGTAGGATTTAAAAGTCTTAATTTCTTGGCTATTTCTCCCATTTAGCTTTGAAAAATTCTATCCTGTAATGCAACGGTTTCAAAATCTAATGTACATGAGGATCACCTAGAGGGCTTCTTAAAACACAGATTGTTTAAGGCAGTGAAACTATTCTATGTGATACTGTCCTGGTGGATCCATGTCATACATTTGTCAAAAACCGAGGAATGTACAGCACCAAGAATGAGAGTAATATAAACTAGGGACCTTGGGTGATAATGATGGTCAATGCAGTTTCATTGACTATAACACATGTACCACTCTGGTGGGGGCTTTTGATAGGAGAGTAGGCTGGGTAGAGAGGGATATATAACAACTCTCTGTACTTTCTGCCCAATTTTGTGGTGAACCTTAAAGTATAATTAAAAACCACCAACAAAAACACAGGTTGTTAGACTCTATCCTCAGAACTTTTCATGCAGTAGATGTGGGGGGGAGCCCCCAAATCTACATTTCTAACAAGTTCCCGCGTGATAATGATGATGTTGACCCAACAACCACAGGAGAACTTCTCCTTTAATATAAAACCTCAGATTTAAGAAATTCCAATTTTCTCACAGTTTAAACTCAGAGTCCAATCCAAGTAGAATATTATTTAGATCACAAACCTCAGTGACTCTAAATTTTGTTTGTTCCGTTTTGGCAAACTTTCAATATTAACCATGTACCAGGTCTTCTGCTAGCCTCTGGAAATACAAGGATACATATTAATGCATTGTCCCTGCCATTGAAATTTTATAGTCCAGTATCCTGGAATGTGAAGTCAAGTTGGCCTTAGAAAGCATCACTATGAACAAAGCTAGTGGAGGTGATGGAGTTCCAGTGGAGCTATTTCAAATCTTGAAAGATGATGCTGTGAAAGTGCTGCACTCAATATGCCAGCAAATCTGGAAAACTCAGCAGTGGCCACAGAACTGGGAAAGATCAGTTTTCATTCCAATCCCAAAGAAAGGCAATGCCAAAGAATGTTCAAACTACCGCACAATTGCACTCATCTCACACGCTAGTAAAGTAATGCTCAAAATTCTCCAAGCCAGGCTTCAGCAATACATGAACCGTGAACTTCCAGATGTTCAAGCTGGTTTTAGTAAAGGCAGAGGAACCAGAGATCAAATTGCCAACATCCGCTGGATCATCGAAAAAGCAAGAGAGTTCCAGAAAAACATCTATTTCTGCTTTGTTGACTATGCCAAAGACTGTGTGGATCACAATAAACTGTGGAAAATTCTGAAAGAGATGGGAATACCAGACCACCTGACTTGCCTCTTGAGAAATCTATATGCAGGTCAGGAAGCAACAGTTAGAACTGGACATGGAACAACAGACTGGTTCCAAATAGGAAAAGGAGTGTGTCAAGGCTGTATATTGTCACCCTGCTTATTTAACTTATATGCAGAGTACGTCATGAAAAACGCTGGGCTGGAGGAAGCACAAGCTGAAATCAAGATTGCCGGGAGAAATATCAATCACCTCAGATATGCAGATGACACCACCCTTATGGCAGAAAGTGAAGAGGAACTAAAAAGCCTCTTGATGAAGGTGAAAGAGGAGAGTGAAAAAGTTGGCTTAAAAGTCAACATTCAGAAAACGAAGATCATGGCATCTGGTCCCATCACTTCATGGGAAATAGATGGGAAAACAGTGTCAAACTTAATTTTTGGGGTTCCAAAATCACTGCAGCTGGTGACTGCAGCCATGAAATTAAAAGACGGTTACTCCTTGGAAGGAAAGTTATGACCAACCTAGATAGCATATTCAAAAGCAGAGACATTACTTTGCCAACAAAGGCCTGTATAGTCAAGGCTATGGTTTTTCCAGTAGTCATGTATGGATGTGAGAGTTAGACTGTGAAGAAAGCTGAGCACTGAAGAACTGATGCTTTTGAACTGTGGTGTTGAGAAAACTCTTGAGAGTTCCTTGGACTGCAAGGAGATCCAACCAGTTCATTCTGAAGGAGACCAGTCCTGGGTGTTCATTGGAAGGACTGATGCTGAAGCTGAAACTCCAATACTTTGGCCACATCATGCGAAGTGTTGACTCAGTGGAAAAGACTCTGATGCTGGGAGGGATTGGGGGCAGGAGGAGAAGGGGACGACAGAGGATGAGATGGCTGGATGGCATCACCGACTCAATGGACATGAGTTTGGGTAAACTCCAGGAGTTGGTGATGGACAGGGAAGCCTGGCGTGCTGTGATTCATGGGGTCGCAAAGAGCCAGACACGTCTGAGTGACTGAACTGACTGATCCTTATCTTTAATCCTGTTTATAAATTTTATAGACTATTTTGTTCAATTGTTACCTAAGCTTTTCATTTATAGTAGATTGTTTTTAAATTTATCTTGGTAAATTAAATTAACAATTAAGTTCAACTGGTAATATAAATTATTACAGTGTTTTTTTTCTATATCTTGGTTTCAGAGTCTAAGTCTTCCCAAGCTTCTTCCAGAAGAAACCTTAGAAATCTCATTCATTCACCACCTCCATTTCACAGCTGAACAAACAGAAAGTCCAGAAAAATGTGGCAACTTTCCCAAGGTCACTAAGCTAGTAAGTGATAGAACTAGAAAATCCAAGGCATTGGACTCCAAACATGGTGACCTTCCCAAGACATCTAGCCTCATGATTTAAATTCCAACATCAAGGAAAATTATAGATTCCTATATTTAGGAAATATTTCACGCATTTCAGTGGAATTTCATGATTACATTAAATTATTGACAGTCTTTGTGAATTAAAGGCGAAAAGGTGGACAGAAAAGATGAAAGACTGGAGTAGTGATGCCTGGCATCACAAAGTGTGCTGGTTACTGTGACTTTCTTAGAACATTCACTCTTCTCAATAACCCCACAAGATGGGTACAATTATTATACCCATTTTACAGATGAGGAAACTGAAGCACAAAGAAATTCAGTAATTTGTCCAAAGAGACATGGCTTTCGTGCTTGTTGGTGAAACATGTCTGACTCTGTGACCGCATAGACTGTAGCCCACCAGGCTCCTCTGTCCATGGGATTTCCCAGGCAAGAATACTGGAGTGAGCTGCCATTTCCTTCTCTAGGGAGTTTTACATTCCATCTAATGGCCTTGACTATAATGAATCCCCAACTATAATTAAATTCTGCTAGGAGGAAAATTTAAATAATATTTAATCATTGTGTAAAGTTGCATAGCTCTTCAAAGCCCCAAATCCTTTCTGGATAGCTTAACAAATCTCAGTGAGATAGTTGAAAACAAGGAAATTTGAAACTCTTTCATCTATGCTTGTTAGAAACCAATTTAAAAACTCTATTCTTCTGAACAAGTCAAATATTAAATCAAAATATTCTTTGAGTAATTGGAATTCATAAATGGGTCAATAGGCTTCATTGGAGTAGAGCACCAGGTACACACACAGACACAGACACGTACACACGCACACACCCTCATTCAATCACACTTATAAACAAACATTACCTTATACCCTTGGGAATTATTTTCAGCTATCTTTAGCCAAACTGGTTTCACTTGGCAAACTGTAACCACTACAGGTGGCACCTATTCTCTGTGAAGTGTTTCCTTTTCCCAGAACTGAGACATTGGCACCGCACACCTTCTTACCCTTTTCGACATCTGTTTCTGCTTATGTGCCAGCTGAGGCCACCTGACCCATGAAAGGAAACAAAACAAAGGTTCATGGTCATTGTCTACCGAAATGTCGTGTTTTGGTCCAACCAGACCTTGGAAACACAGATTGGGATATGAGATGCCAAGCACTGGGCCACCTTAGGAAGGGGCAGAGGAAAAAATATTTCCCTTACCCATCAGATGGTGTTGGATTAAAAAAATTAGGCAGGACTCTAGAGAAATCAATTTATAAACTGACTCTTCACTACCATTTTCGACACATTGCATTTTGCTTCAGAGGTGCTACAAGGGACCTAGAGAGGACCAAGCTTGCTTTGAAGGGGTTTATTAATAAATCTGTAAGGTTAAGTACATGAGCATGTCAAATTTACAAGACAAGCAGCAAATACCACAGGCATTTCTTGGAATAAAAGTTGAGAGTTGGAAAGGATAGGAAAACCTCAGTGATGGTAAGACTTGAAGAAGAAAAACAATTTATTTTGTGACAACTGAAATCACTTTCTTCTAAATAGTTTACTAGGATAAAAATTACCAAGTCACATCTCTCCTAAGAGTTGAACTAGATGACACCCAAGAAAATCCTTGTCCCTGTTTCATAAATATACTTTTCTGCTTCTATTCTTTTCCTATAGTCAGCTGCAATTATCTGTAGCAGTTGAGGATAGAGACCAAAGAGGATAAATCTAGGGACATGTCATACCGTTTATTTTTGCCTCCAGGCTCTCTTTCTAATTTTCAAAACTTTACTTTTGAAAACTTTGGTAATGAGTGCCAAAATGTAATGATTTGAAGACATATACACACAAATCTGCAAAGTTGCCTATAACAAGGATATTCACTGCAATGTTAGATGATTAAAAGATTTTGAAAACAACCTTAATATCCATCAACAAGGAGGATTTTAACATATTGCAAATCAAAAAGCTAGAGCATTAATGTCTCATATGATCCCATTTAGTTAAGACAAAAAAGGACACCTGTACCCCATGACTGCCCCTCATCCTCCAACCAATTCTAGGAGGCAATGTGAGACATTGTCAATGTGATAACTGTGACATCAGTAGCTGACTTTTGTTTTTATTTAATATTTTCTGTGCTGGTGAAGTTTCTTTTAAAAAAAAGTATCACAATTATACTTTTAAAATAGTTTAATTAATCTACATGTACATATATAATTTCGACATTTTTGTTTTTCAGATATTCTGCTTTGAAAACGAATGAGCTAGAGACATCCACTCAAAGTGAGGCAGAATATTAACAAAAGGATCCATAAAAATGAACCATCAGGCATGAAGAATGGTCACTACACACAGACTTTTCTAAATTTCAGTGTATTGGTCATTCCCTCACAGAAAATTATATCTTCCTCAAGTAAATCTGATGGATAGATGGATGAATATTTTGATTTTGGGGTGCTAATCAATAGTTCAAAGCCTCATAAGCTTGAATCCTGTAGCTGAAAAAGCACATGCTTTTTCAGAAAAGAACTAACCATAAATTATGAGAGGCTAACGTAAGGGTTTAAGAAGTGGGAAGCATGTGGCTATGATGCTGTCTTAGTTGATGCCATTCTGTGACAGCTGCCAGCCTTGAGCAAGACTGAAGACTTCCGGATATCCAAGTGGCCTTTCTCCTCCTTCGCCTGCTGGAACTCCAAGCAGGGCAGCTGGATGGCCATGAACTTTGTGCGTGAGATCAGGAGGTAAGTGGGAGAGGCTCAGCCCGTTCTGCTGATGCACCAGTTCAGAGAAAGTTAGATGACGCAGCCCTTTGCTTTCCTCTTGGCTTGAATAAAATCAGGAAAAGTGGTTTAAATTCAGTACTTTCTCTGCTCTCCTCAGGGTCCACATGTTTCCTGACCCTTGCCCCTTTTTTCTGTCCAGGGGCAGTCACCTGCACATGGGATTAGCTGACAATGACATCCTATTCATCTCCATGTTCTGGACCTATCATTCTGCTTCATCAGGTTGCCCATGTCCTCCGCAGAATAATTCACTTCAAATCCAGCCATCACCTGACCACATCATCACCTAACCACACCATCACCTAACCACCCCATCACCTAACCATATCACCAAGCTGGGATTTTTTGGTTTAGGAGGAACAAAACTTTTTGAAGGAGGTCTCTATAAACCTAACTAATTTACATAGTTAAACATAACCCTCAGGAAATTAATTGGAGATCCTTAATTTTTAAGGAGAGTATAATGGCCATACCTTTGAAACTGGGAATAAAGCATCACTCAACACTGGCTGTTCAGTTCTTTCTTTCCTTCTAGGGAAATTCATGGGATTCTCCAGGCAAGAATACTAGGAAACTTTCTCTAAGCTTTCTTTACTTCCTTTGAACCCCCTTTATTCCAACCTTATGGGGGAAAAAAGCCATCAGATGGAATGCCTCATCTCCCATTATTTACCATGTCAACCTACATGCATCTGTTCCTGTCTTATTTTTGTTTCTTTTGACCCCAAAATCATCTCTTCTTCTATGCTTTGTCACCCATCCTCTGCCACTTTCTTAGGACCCTAATACTAACAATTTGTTTTGCAGTAGCTCAGTTGTGTCTGACTCTTTCAACCCCATGGACTGCAGCACGCCAGGCTTCCCTGTCCTTCACTATCTCCTGGAGTTTGCTCAAATATGTCCACTGAGTCAATGATGCCATCCAACCACCTCATCCTCTGTTACCCCCTCTCTCCTCTTGTCCTCAATCTTGCCCAGCCTCAGGGTCTTTTCCAGCGAGTCAGTTTTTCACAACAGGTGGCCAAAGTATTGGAGCTTCAACTTCAGCATCAGTCCTTCCAATGAATATTCAGGGTTGATTTCCTTTAGGATAGACTGGTTTGATCTCCTTACTGTCCAAGAGACTCTCCAGCACCACAGTTCAAAAGCATCAATTCTACAGCACTAGAGAAGCTAAAAAACACAGGCCTCTGTGTGCTTCTTTATGGTTCAGCACTCACATCCATACATGACTACTGGAAAAATCATAGCTTTGACTATACAGACCTTTGTCGGCAAAGGTCTCTTTGTCTTTGCTTTTTAATATGCTGTCTATGTTTGTCGTGGTTTTCCTTCCAAGGAGCAAGCATCTTTTAATTTCATTAAAATGCAGTCACCATTCACAGTGATTTTGGAGCCTAAGAAAATAAACTCTGTCACTGTTTCCATTGTTTCCTCATCTATTTGCCATGAAGAGATGGGACTGGATGCCATGATCTTAGTTTTTTGAATGTTGAATTTTAAGCCAGCTTTTTCACTCTCCTCTTTCACCGTCATCAAGAGGCTCTTTACTCCCTCTTCACTTTCTGCCATAAGGGTGGTGTCATCTGCATATATGAGGTTATTGATAATTCTCTTGGCAATCTTGATTCCAGCTTGGGCTTCATCCAGCCCAGCATTTCGCATGATATACTCCGCATAGAAGTTAAATAAGCAGGGTGACGATATACAGCCTTGATGTATTCCTTTCCCAATTTGGAACTGGTCCATTGTTCCATGTCCGGTTCTAACTGTTGCTTCTTGACCTGCATACAGATTTCTCAGGAGGCAGGTAAGGTGGTCTGGTATTCCCATCTCTTTCAGAATTTTCCACAGTTTGTTGTGATTCACACAGTCAAAGGCTTTAGCATAGTCAATGAAGCAGATGTTTTTCTGGGATTCCCTTGCTTTTTCTATGATCCAACAGATGTTGGCAGTTTGATCTCTGATTCCTCTGCCTTTTCTAAACCCAGCTTGTACATCTGGAAGTTCTCGATTCACATACTGCTGAAGACTAGCTTGAAGGATTTTGAGAATTACCTTGATCTTACCCCTTCAGATGTTTCAGTGTCCACTCTGTTGCATTTAATACTTTCTGCCTGGCCCCTGAGGTCACTGAAGTTTATGATGCTCATCTTAAATTAATAGTACGGTGTATATCCTTCATACTTTTACACTTACATAATATAAATATATTTACTATATTTAAAGCTCTTAATATTGTTGTTCTACAAAATAAAAGGGATCATGGAGTTAAGATATTCTTTTTAGTAGCTGTATCATATTCTATGGGCTTCCCTGGTAGCTGACTGGTAAAGATACCATCTGCCAATGCACGAGATGCAGGCTCAGTCCCTGTGTGGGGAAAATTCCCTGGAGAAGGAAATGCAACCCACTCCAGTATTCTTACCTGGGAAATTCCATGGACAGGAGGAGCCTGGTGGGCTATAGTCGATGGGGTCACAGAAGAGTTACACATGAATTAACAACTAAACAATAACAATCATATTCTATTATGTGAATGTGCTAGAATTTATTCAGTTATTCCTTGATAGGCATTTGGGTTGTCTACAGCCTCTAGGTAAATAATTCTCCAATATATAACCTTGTCAGTAAATCCATACATCTGGTGTTTTGTTTCTTTGGGCTCAGTTCATAGGTGCATACTGCTAGGTCATAACTTATATCAACTTAAATTTTTAATGAGTACAGACATATTTTAACAATTCCTAGAAATTTCAGCAATTCTACTTACAATAATATATAAGGGTATCTTCCCTCCCCCCTCCCCAGATCTGGCCTATATTGGATGTTACCAATATTTTAAACTTTGACCAACTTAATGAGTTAAAAAAAAAAAAGAAAAAGGCCATTTCGTTATTATTTGCATGTCCTGAGTATTACAGAAGTTAAAACAAAGGCCTCTGGCAAGAAAATATACTAAAATGTTAATCAAAGCATTTTCCATGTTCTCTCACTGGTACCTTTGATCTGGACGGTTATTTTTCTATCACCCCACCCCCTAACACACTCTAAACTGAAACAAAGACTCCAAGATGCCTCAGGCCCCACTGCAGAACAGGAAGAGTTTAATGCCTGCTTTTCCTCTCCCAAAGGCTCTGGCATGAAGATGGAAATTGGAGGCAGAAGATCCATCCTAATTGGGGGCAGAGAAAGAGATGGAAAAGATTCCAGAACACAAAGTAGAAAGGAGAAATATCTTTTGCTAAGAGGACCGGGAAACAGGGCAGCAGGAAGTCACTGCCAGGTAGCTCTCAAGTGTTCGCTTTCCCACATCTCACTCCCCCGCTGCTGACACCCCTCCACCCAGCAGCCTTGGACTCTCTGAACAGAGAGGGTCAGGAGGAACTTTAACATCATGAGAGGTAATGGGGTGGAAGGTGGGGTGGTGGAGAAAAGAAGGTGGGGTGGGGAGGAAGACAAAGGAAAACCAAACAGAACAACTGAGATTTCCCTAAAAGCCTATTTACACCATACACGTTGTCACTGTTACCTATTTATTGTTCATTTGCATTTTATCTTCTGTGAATTGCCAGTATATATCCTATTCAAGCTGACTTTTTTTAAAAAAATGTCATTTTATAAAAGTTCATTGTATAATACAGATACAAATGCTTTTTCTGTCAAATGTATTGTAAATATATTTCCTCTTCAGTAAACACTGGACTTTTAATTTTACTTTTGATATCCTGTCAACAGGAAATTTTGGTTTTGTTTTTAATATTGTCAAATGAATGTTTTTCTTTATTTTTTTTTTTCTGGAATTTCTATCTTGCTTACAAAAGTCTCTCTAATAGAGACTAATTGTTCCTCTGGATTATCTTTTTACAGTGTAATGATGTTACAAAGATGCTCTTTTATACAGTTAAGACTTTTAATCCATCTGGAATGTCAGTTTTCATATTGTAGCATAAACCAGGTAATGATCTGATTTTATAGCCTGGGTTCAAATCCTGACTCTACCACACTCTATTAGCTGTGTGACTTTGGACCAGTTACTAAACACCTCTATGTTTATTTTTTTAAAAATTCAAGTAGGGATAAAAAACAGTCTCTACCTCAAAAGCTTGTATTGAGGACTGAGTTAATACATGAAAATATTATAGACTAGTATCTGGCACATAGTAAGTGCTCACTAAACACTAGCTGTTAACTGATTCAGTTGAAAAATCCTGCCACCATCTACTAAACAATTTTTTTCAATCAAAAAAGCCCATTTTAGCAATATGAAGTAAACATATACTCTTGAGTCTGTTCCAGACTCTCTGTGCTCCATCAATTATATATGAATACTATATTGTTTCATTATTACCTTTACAGCAAATTTTTTAATTTGGTGGTGCAAGTCCCTCTCCCTAATCTTCTTTTTCAAAACTTTCTCAGTGATTTTCCATAGTATTTATCTATATAAACTTTAAAACAATATTATCCTCTAATAGTCATCTATGAAAATTTAAACATTTTAAAAATAATTTTGGACAGAAGAACAGAACTAAGATACCAGCTTCACCCTGTCTGAAAAAGAACTAGTATGAAACTAGTACAAAACTATTACCAAGAGTGGAGATCAAGTCTATCTACTTCTACTTGAAGGCACCCACAACTTTTGGCATGGAATGCAAACTCCAGAAATTGTTGGGGAAAGAAGAGCTATCCCATTCATTCAAACAAATTTCGTAATTTTGCTATGCATCGCTACATTATGGAAATCCAAAAATTTACACCCACAGGAGGACACACAGGCAAAACAAGTCATTTAGAGACAACTGTCACACCAAATTATCCTTAATCTGAAGAAGTGCTAGCTTCTCCCAACACCCTACCCATGGGGCGCAACATAAGGCTTCTTATGTGTTTACTTTAAACTTTGTTTGGCATTCATGCTTTCTAGGATAAAATAGTTTATCTGGATTTGCAAAATCATTTCCTGTCGTTCCAAGATCAAGCACCATCTTGACTGTAAACATGTACTCTTCTGTCTGCCCGAGCAACTTAGAGGGCACCAATTCAGGTTTCCCTTCCGATCGTGACCAGGAAGAGGCCCAATAAATATTTCAAACATGAAAGGATTGTTATAACAAAGGGGTCTTAAAATCCTCCTGGGTTATCTGAACAGCTTTCCGTTTCATTTTGTTTTCACCTCTACCCCACTGAAATTGGAAGAGATTTTTTTTCCCCCTCAGGATGAAACAAAAGTTTATGTATAGAAAGGTTGAGATTAGAAAATAAAATGAACAACAAAGGCAACAAAAGTAAAAGAATAGATATGAAGGCGGAGAGCAAGCTATGTGAAGACGATGATCTGACCACAGGCCAGCCTTGGTAATTCCCAATCAGGATGTACCTCCTGATAGCAAACAATTCCTGCCTCAATGACAACTCCATGTATTTGTGTCATAAACACAATCCCATCAAAGCAAGTCTTACACATACCTTACTGTCACATGGCAGATGCTGCCTGGCTTCTAAGATAAGCTTTATGGAGAGTGAAGAGGAAGGGACAAGAGAAACAGGTGAGAAGCCTAGGGAAAACACTTCCCTTAATCCTTTGATGTTACCAAAGTGATCAGTGATGAAAGAAGCATCATTCTTACTCCTCCCCGCCACTTCCTTAGACTGCAACCAGAGGCCAAATATCATCCAACATGGTTCCCTTTAAGGAGATGACTTTCTAAGATCATCAAACCAAAACCCAAAGCAAAGGACAGTGGATGTGTTACCTGGGCAAGGTTGCAAGGCGTTTCTCCAGCTTTATTTCTTCAAAGTTGCTCATAATGAGTGCCATTCTGAACCAAAAGACTTTATTTTCTTAATCTTCTCTAGATTAAAAAGGGAAAATGATAACCACCTTGGTATTGTTACAGAAGCCTGACAGCCCAAGATAATTGATGAGAGGTTTAACTTTACAAAAAGTATACATTGACAATGGAGGATTTAGCTCAATTAGAGATAACAATATCTGGCCCGATAGAAACAAATCACAGTATAACAAAAGCATCTGGATAATTAAATGAGTTGAAGATATATATATTGGTTGTTGTTATTGTTTAGTTGCTCAGTCATGTCTGACTGCTTTACAGCCCCATGGACTATAGCTCACCAAGCTCCTCTGTCCATGGGATCCTCCAGGCAAGAATACTAGAGTGGATTGCCATTTCCTTCTCCAGGGGATCTTCCCAACCCAGGGATAGAATCCAAGTCTCTTTTGTCTCCTGCATTGGCAGGTGTCTTCTTTACCAGTAGCACCATCTGGGAAGCCCATATATATATATATTCAGTTCAGTTCAGTTGCTCAATCCTGTCCAACTCTTTGCAACCCCATGGACTGCAGCACACCAGGCTTCTCCATTCATCACCAACTCCTGGAGCCTACTCAAATGTGTCCATGGTGATGTCCATGGATGGTGGACATCATGTCCACTACATCGGTCATGCCATCCAACCATCTCATCCTCCATCGTCCCCTTCTTCTCCTGTCTTCAATCTTTCCCAGCATCAGGCTCTTTTCTGATGAGTCGGTTCTTCGCGTCGGGTGGCCAGAGTACTGGAGTTTCAGCTTCAGCATCAGTCTTTCCAGTGAATATTCAGGACTGATCTCCTTTAGGATGGATTGGTTGGATATCCTTGCAGTTCAAGGGATTCTCTAGAATCTTCTCCAGCACTACAGTTCAAAAGCATCAATTCTTCGGCGCTCAGCTTTCTTCACAGTCCAACTCTCACATCCATACATGACTACTGGAAAAATCATAGCTTTGACTAGATGGACCTTTGTTGGTAAAGTAATGTCTCTGCTTTTTAATAAGCTGTCTAGGTTGGTCATAGCTTTTCTTCCAAGGAGCAAGCATCTTTTAATTTCATGGCTGCAGTCACCATCTGCAATGATTTCGGAGCCCAAGAAAATAAAGTCTCTCACTTTTTCCACTGTTTCCCCATCTATTTGTCATGAAGTGATTGGACCAGATGCCATGATCTTAGAAAAATGGAGTAGCCCTCATAGTCAACAAAAGAGTCTGAAATGCAGTTCTTGGGTGCAATCTCAAAAAGACAGAATAATCTCTGTTCGTTTCCAAGGCAGACCATTCAATATCAGTAATGCAAGTCTATGTCCCAACCAGTAATGCTGAAGAAGCTGAAGTTGAATAGTTCTATGAAGACCTACAAGACCTTCTAGAACTAACACCTAAAAAAGATGTCCTTTTCATTATAAGGGACTGGAATGCAAAAGTAGGAAGTCAAGAGCTACCTGGAGTGACAGGCAAATCTGACCTTGGAGTACAAAACAAAGCAGGTCAAAGGCTAACAGAGTTTTGCCAAGAGAACACACTGGTCATAGCAAACACCCTCTTCCAACAACACAAGAGAAGACTCTACACACGGACATCACCAGATAGTCAATACCAAAATCAGATTGATTATATTCTTTGCAGCCTAAGATGCAAAAGCTCTAACAGTCAGCAGAAACAAGACTGGGAGCTGACTGTGGCTCGGATCATGAACTCCTTACTGCCAAATTCAGACTTAAGAAATGGATATATTACAAAATTATTTTAGGCTTAGTTCTGTGAAGGACACGGAGGGGAGGGGCATAAGAAAGATGTACACAATCTCTCTGCTTTAAGGACAGACCTTCCTGTTAGAATAATGCTTAGGCAATAAAATGAAGTAATACAAGGCAATATATGATTACACTTTTAAAACAATGCAGAAACAATACACACAATTAGACTTCCCTCAGGGAGAAAATAGTTCTTTGGATTTAATCGCCATGAGATTATCATGTAGAACTCAACCTACAGGCTCAGTTCTTTAAATTATAAATTATTCTAGTTAAAGTATACTTCTTTGTCTTAAAATACAACTTTGGGCTTTTTCCCTCCTCCAAACTGTTATTTAGTTGTTTGGGGAAGGTTTTCTTTTTCTCTCTCTGTAGAGTTTTCAAGTACATATTTAATATATTTAATTTTATTCAACTATTTGAAAATAATCTAACCTGAAATAACATCAATAATAAAATTGTATTCTCCCCCTTGAACAAAGTCAGTTTGAGCTTAACTGTGAAGCCCCACATTAAACCATTTAATAATGTTTAATTATAGTTCTAAATAAGGTTAAATTAGATATAGGAAATAATATGGAAACAAAGCCAATTATTCATCATTCTAACAGCCATTTTCTACAGAAAAAATGGAAGGTCAACAAGCAATCATGGAGAAAATGAACTGAACAGTTGAAGATGACGTGTTAGTAATATATACCCAACCCTCCCAAAAGTCACTGACGCAATCATAAAAGAGGCTCATGTTATTCAGACCAGCTGTCCACACTGATCAAATCCTACAGACAGCTCCTTACAACAGGAGTCATTCAATAAATATTTATGAAATTGAGCTGAATATTCAACTCTCCACTTTAAGCAGTTATACCCTAAATCATGAGATGAATCAGACAGCACACGGAGGAGTGCATTTGAAATTCACTTAATAATAGCTAAGGTTTATACAAACAATAGTTGATTATTATGAACTTTCACTCAGAAATTGACTCACTTGCCCCTACAGAACCCTGTGAGGTGATTAAGAGGTCATTACCGCCTCACATTAATGAAGAAGAAACTTGAGTCTCAGGAAAGTTAAATGGCTGCTCACCTGAGGTCACCCCAATGTAAACGGGCTGGCTGGCACCGCCACCCATGCTTGCTGAGCTGCAAAAGCCGCCCTGCCTGTGCCCGTGTAACTCAATTCATCAGAAGCACACATACATGAAATGTTTCTAACTTTTCCAAATAACTGCCACCAACTGCTCTGCGGACAACTACCCCCACCCCCTTTTCCAGCCATAAAGTATCTCCTTTAATCACATCTCAGTCCAGTTCCCTAACGTCTCACCCCCTTTCAGTTAATAAAGTCTCATTTCGGCTAGCTCCCTTCCTTCCTAGAACAGGCAGTTAAGGGTGAGCCAGGGCTTGGAGTTGGGGTGCAAAGGGCAGCCCTGCCCATGCATGGTGAGGTGGCCATCCCCTTTCGTGGGCCAGCAGGGTGGCAGGTTGCTAGGACCTTGTGGAGGCCTCAATGGGAGGTGCCAAGGGCAAGTTCTGCCAGGGGTACCCACGCAGGTGTGCTAAAGCCTGGCCTGATCTTGGCAGAGAGTGCCACTGCGGGCCAGGAAACGCACCTCTCCCACATGGCTTTTGCGATGCCCAGTCAGCTGGCAGCCCAGGCTTGGAGGACTGGACCCTGTGGCCCTTGTCAGAGATGAAAACTCCTTCACTGGCCTAGTCTCCCAGCCACCCCATCACTCCACTTCTCCTGGGGCTCTTGCTCGAGTTCCCAGCCAGGACAGATGTCAGTCTTGCCTACTTTCAGACATCCACAAAATTCAGATCAAAATCTTTTGAAGTCTGCGTTACTTCAGGACTCACTACTGATCTTTATCCCCTGAACACCAGCACTGCCAGGTAACCTCTGAGGGTAGAAAAGGAGCTCAGGAATGCCCCCAAGGTGACCATATGCTAGTGTGTGTGGACATGGACGTCAGATTGAAAAAGAAGTGTTTACCTTTCCGTATTTATTGTTTTAGCTTCGCTTCTAGGCTTCATCATGTGCATTGCACAAAACAGGCTCTCAACAAACTATTTTTTTCAAAGCTATGTGACTCTTACCTAGATGAGTTTGGAAAACCTGCTTTTCAAGAATTTGACATAATTGCCTTCATTTTTTATACTCTACATTTTTATCTTTTCACTGTGGATTTGAAGTGGCCTTTACAATAGTAAGTAAAACTTTGCAGCTCTTTAAGTTAAAAATAATTGTATCAGGTGTTATTAAAGTTAGCATAGTGTAAACCACAAGTTCCAGTTTATGTATACAGTCTTACTCAAATGACAGTTATGAGCTGTTAAAACTTCATTGTAATCACAGTATCGTAAACTTTCACTCCCACAGCCCTTACTGTGTGTCAGACTCTATTCTAAGTGTTTCAGCAATGCTAACCCAGTTGTAAGTGTCACATCATGTAATCCTCAGAAGCTGTGGAGATAGACAACCTTATATCTCCATTTTACAGATGAGAAAACTGAGGCTAAAGGTTCATGGCTAGAAAGAGAGCAAGATTTGACTCCAGGGGTTGTACCACTCTTAACCACCACACAATATTGTCTCTCTGACTTTATGTTTCTGGAGAATACAAAACATCTTACTTTAATTTCTATCAGCTCTAGTCATAGAATTGCTAGCATATATGAAAGCTTTACACTTTTACAAAACTACTGCGTAAGAGCTTTAAGAGTGTCATGTCACTTAACCTCAAAGTCTGCATTCCCCAAGCCTACCCACAAGCTACATGCAACCCCACTTTACAAATGTGGAAACCGAATCCCTAAGATGTTAAATTCCTTGGCTAAGTTCATGATATTAGTAAGTGTCAAAGTGAGGCCACAAACCTATGTCAGCCAACACCAGATTCTGTGCTCTAAACCATGACACTTTGGGTTCTATTCAAAGTGAACTAAATTAGGTTTAAACACAACTCAACTCCCAGTCACCTGGAACTGTCACCTATGTTATTATCAAGTCAGTGGTTACAAACGGATGACTCTGGGTTCCAGGCCCTCTGGTGAAGCATATGAGATCCAGCAGCACAGAGCCCATGCTGCACATGCTCATGGCCCTCCAATGGAGCTGAATAGTGACAGTTTCCTCGAATCATGCAAGCAAGTACTCAGGTCCCACCCAGTCCACTTCACCCAACTCTTCCAGCTGCCTGGCACCTGTAGGCATTTGAGTTCCCAATCCTTAACCTAGAGATGCTCAGGCCAGTACCAGTCTCATGGTACTACTGACCATTGCAAACTGATGCAGAATATAAGCTGACTCATTGGAAAAGAACTGATGCTGGGAAAGACTGAAGACAAAAGGAGACGAGGGCACTAGACGATGATACGGTTAGATAGCATCACCAACTTGATGGACGTGAATTTGAGCAAACTCCGGGAGACAGTGGAGGGCAGAGAAGCCTGGCATGCTACCGTCAGTGAGGTCACAAAGGTTGGGCATGACTTAGCGACTGAACAGCAACAAGCAGAATATGAAATACATACTTACCAATTGAGCATAGTTTCCTGCTATATAAAGCAGACATGGAGTGAGGAAGTTCCAATTTCTGTGCCCCTTTGCCATTAGGCCAACTCTGTTTTACAATCCCACATCAAGAGTCTAGGAGATGGCTCCTGGCAACAGATGCACGGCACTAACTCTGCTCTCTGGGGAAAAGTATTCCTTTAACATAGAGCTAAAGTCAACCTGCTTTTGCAAGTGTGGGCTCAGCAGTCTTATTTCTCTCTCTGTAGACTGTCATCATACAGCTACATAAGCCTTCCAGGCCTTCTCTTTTCCTCAGACTGGGAGGGGTAAGGCTATTCTATACTGTCAGCATGATTCATGTGTTAACGTGGGGAGGTGTTCATCTGAAAAGAGAAACTTGGCTTCCACCTTCCACAGAGCTCCAGATAAGACCTAGGATGTGTTGAGTAAAGACAAAAGAGGGAGAAGGGACACCTAGTCTCTGCAAAACAGAGATCCGCTAAGCATGATAAGGCTGGACAGACAGGGGATTTCTACACGAATGCTGGCTATCTGAATATCATGTGCCTGTCAGAAACAGATTTGGGAGCCAGAAAAAAAATAATATGATTCCTCATCCTGACACATTTTGGAAACAAGCCAATAGGGAAACAGTCTTATCATCGAGATATTTTCCTTTTTTCAACACCATGAAAATTAACAGAATATTCTGACACTTCATTTCTCTAGGCTATAAATTTGTATATTGGTAGTCTTCCTTTCCGGGTATAGCATCCTTAGAATTCAAGTTGTTACTGACTTGGACAACAACAGAAGACTTTTTGTTTGTTCATATAACAAACATCCAAGTAGTTCTGGCTTTAAGTACAGCTGGATCCAGATACTCGTATGGTGTCATCAGGAATCAGTATCCGTCCATCCCTGGCTCTGCTCTCCTTTATGTTGGATGTCTTCTCTGGCAGGCTCTCCTCCCGTGGTAGCAAGATGACTTCCAGCAGCTCTGGGCGTGCATGCCGCCAGCTTAGCAATCCCAGCAGAGAGAAATGATCTCTCTCCCAAGCATCTTAGTGAGAGGTTCAGGGCTGTCTCTGTTTGCTCTGGCATCAGTCAAGGGTCAAACTCAGCATTAGTTACTGTGGCCGGAGGATGCAGTGTTCTCATTGGTTGGATCTGAGTTCCCACCAAAGCCAGAGGGTTGTGTCCTTTCCATCCAAACCATAAGAGCAGGGTCGGGGACATGTGATTTCCTTGAAGAAGGAGATGGACCCCCTGAAGAAAAAGGGCACTGGGCAGGCAGACCACAGATGGTCTCTATAACATTCAGGGCTTGGAGAGGCTTCATTAATTCATTTTTCCTCTGGTCCCTTTTTCAAGTTTTGAGTTCCTTAGCTTCTTACTCCAACCCACAAATAAACCAGAAAAGTAAAAATTATTATTTTCATTAGATCACTACACCAAATATAATAAAATAAGGGCCAATATATCAACCAAAGAACTCTTTGCATAAGATTTCCTGGCTAGTCTTACAAACCCCAAAGTTATCTCCAGGTAATAATAAGCATCAAACATTATTCACCCAAACTCCCACATATTAATTCTGAGGCTTCCACATTACTCATACAGAGCCAACTCTTTATTACTAAATGCATAGAATATGAAAAACCATGGATAAAACCCAACGTCCTGTTTTAGCCAACAGCCTCAGCCTCTTTCCCAGATGGACCTTCACCTCAGCTGCAGGGAGCAACCGCACTGACTAATTTGACTTTCGCATCTGGTGGAACTGCTCCCACACATACCTAGATAAGTCATACACTCCTCGACACACTTCACAGAGTTTGATTAATTCCTATCAACTTACCCCCAATGCAAAAGGAGAGCATTTTATCATTTTGGCAAAAAGACTCAATTAACTGAGACTCAAAAAGCCAATAGTGAAAATCAAGTCCAAAGGGTAACATTTTAAACTGAATTCCTTCCTGCCCTACCCCCAGCTCCTACATTCCCAAGCCTCTTTCCTCCCATCCTCATAATATAAAATCACTCCTTTCTCCTCTGTCCTTATTCTCTAAGTTTCTGTAACCACCAAAGCATAAACTGATCATTGGGGAGAGGCAGTAGATGAGAAATGGCAAAGGTGGAAGAGAGAACCTTGAAGGCAGGAGGATGCAGAGGAGCCAACTGTCCAGAGATGCTGGATGGGATGTGAATGGGATTTTCCAATGGAAGGCAACATAGAAAGGATTGCCTGTGGCATCCCATTTAGTGGTTAGTGTTATTTCACATTAAGATTCTCCTTACCCCATTCACTCCAAGAGCCAGACAACCTTGTTTTAATCATGTAGAGGCCTTCTCCATGCTCTCTTTTGGAAGCCTTCGTACATGGAACCGATTTAATTGCTAACAAAATGTTCAGTCTCCATCCTGGTCTGTGCTGCTGCCACTGCTCCCTGCTAATACTGATTCAGGCCTCCAGTGTGCCAGGCACAGTGTCAAATGCTGGGCATGAATTCTTTGGTTTGATTCTCACAATAATTCCACAGAATGGGATAGTTTTGTTATCCCCATTTTCCAGATGAGGAAATTTTCTTAACTTGCTCAAGGTTAATCTATTAACAAATGAGAGGGCAATGACAATACACAAAAATGGAGAGAAGGAAGAAGAAACCTAGAAAATCTGTGTATTGCCTAATCGGTTCTTCCATGATCAGACTGTGATTATATTTTTAAGTACTGCTATGATCTTCTTTTTAGAATGTCCACTAAGCAAATACTTGATAAAATATTGTATAGATTGTATTCTTTGATGTAAGGCTTGTTAAAACATTAGGAATAATTAAAACTATAGGGGGGATTAGATAAAGGTGGTCAAAAGGTAAAAACTCCCAGTTTTAAGATAAATAAATACTAGGGCTGTAATGCACAATGTGGTTAATATAATTAACACTGCTCTATATTACATACTAAAGTCTTAGGTGAGAAAATCCTCAAAGTTTTCATCATGAGGAAAAAATTGTTATTCTTTTATTTTGTATCCATCATCTATATGGTACTATACAGGTAGTAATCACTAAACAGGCAGTAATCATTTCATGATATATGTAAGTCAAATCATTATGCTGTACATCTTAAACTTATAGACTGCTGTATGTTACTTATATCTCAATAAAACTAGAAGGGTTTCCCTGGTAGCTCAATGGTAAAGAATTCACCTGCCAATGCAGGAGACATAGGTTTGATCCTTGCGTTGGGAAGATCCCCTGGAGCAGGAAATGGCACCCCACTCCAGCATTTTTGCCTTGGAAATCCCATGGACAGAGGACCCTGGCGGGCTGTAGTCCACGGGGTCACAAAAGAGTCAGACACAACTTAGTGACTAAACAGCAAAAACTAGAAGAAAAAATCCTATAGGAATCATTTTTCAGGATCAGCATATTCTCGTTACACTGAATTCCAATGAAATACTTGTTTTTTTCCTAGGAGCACAAATCCCTCTCTTATCTGAGACAGAAAGAGACCCTATAACAGTGACTGGCTTGGTGATTTAGGCTTAAATTCTGACTCCCAAGAAGAAACCACGTGTACACACAAAGCCATTGCAATTACACACTAAAAGTTAGTGTACAGTGGGCTTCATACAAGATATGGATTCAGGAATTTCATGTATTGATTAGCCATGGGACTCAGGACACATCTCCTAACGTTTACTGTTATGAGGACAACCATGATACCCATGCATGAGGTTGCTGTAAAGTTTCAGTATGATGGTGAAAGGGAAAATATGCTATCAAAACTACTAGGTGCTCAGAAAATAAATTTAACTGAACTCTGACATACACTATTCTTTGACCCAGCAATCCCACTTGTAGGAGATAAACTTCAGACAGAAAAGCAAAAGGACATAAAACGTAGGTTCATAAAGATGAACATAGAAGTGTTCATTAAGTGTTGAAATTACTAAGAAGAAAAAAATTGGAAAGGCTGACAAATCATGGCCCATCTATGGCACAGTGGCTGCAAGTTGAGCGGGGGACTGAGCTGTATCAGTGATGGAGCTGACTTGCCTGAGCTAGAGTCCTGGATGCACTAATGTTTACGAACCTGGACATGTCACACAGCTTCTCAAGGCCTCAGACTCCTCCCTCCATAAAATGGGAATAAGAAAAGTGGTTACCTCAGAGGTGGTTGTGAGGATTATAGTTAATTCTTGAAAATGCTTAGGAAAACAAATAATAATAAACCAATAAATAAACAATAAAATTTGCTAAATGTCATTTTCGGAGAAGGCAATGGCACCCCACTCCAGTACTCTTGCCTGGAAAGTCCCATGGACGGAGGAGCCTGGTAGGCTACAGTCCATGGGGTCGCTAAGAGTCGGACACAACTGAGCGACTTCACTTTCACTTTTCACTTTCATGCGTTGGAGAAGGAAATGGCAACCCACTCCAGTATTCTTGCCTGGAGAATCCCAGGGACAGGGGAGCCTGGTGGGCTGCCGTCTATGGGGTCGCACAGAGTCGGACACAACTGAAGCGACTTGGCAGCAGCAACTTAGCAGCAGCAAATGTCATTTTGTAACCTTTTATTTTTTTAAAAAAAGAGAATAATTCTAAGTCCTGGTGTAGAAAATCAAGTTTAAAAAAGCAAACTATATCCTGTTCTGTTTAAGAAAGTAGGTGAGTGTGTGTGTGTGTAACTGCACAGTTAACAAAACAAATGAGAAGAATATACAACTTTTTTCTTGACAGTGTTACCCCAGGGACATGGAATGAGAGAGCTGAAGACGACATTTTTCTCACACAATTTGTTTAAGTGGTCAGAATATGCATAATTTTTTAAGCATCTTTAAATATTTTTCAAAGAAATAAAACCATTAATGTGACCTGAATTTATTGCTCCATTGGAAAGGAACTTCCTCCTTTCATAGGAACACTGCAAAACAGATGCTAAGGCTTCTGGTTCTTTGAAGGGTCTGAGGAGCTAAGAAGAGGGGCTCCAAGGGCTTGGTCAAACACGTCACAAAGTCCAGGAAAAATTACGCATCTGTCAGTAAGAAGGCAGCTTACTACAGCTTTGCATTGTGGGTCTCTGCTTCTGCCCCAAATTACATTAATTCAGCGTGATAACACTGATTACATCAGGCTGATGAGATATTCCGAGGGGTAGTTTTATTCTTTACAAATCATGATTAATTATAAAAACAACTCTTGGCTGAATAAATGTTGCTAGTCATACAAAGTCTTTCCAAACACAGAATTCAGAGGATTGAAAGATGGAAGACCAACAGGCCAACAGACCTTAGCTGTCTGCTACCATTTTTAAGACGTTTCAAAAACCTCCAGGATGTTTCCTTTACTGAAGCGTATGAAAGTAGTCTCTCCTGGCTGTCCCTGTCTGATACTAAGAACTCCTTAAAGGCTTCAAGTCAGGCAGCAGTTTTCGCCAATTAACAACTTGATGGTCTCCAGGTCCAATGTAACTGCCCTAATCGCTCACTTATTTTCACCAGATAGGGAATAGTTAGTAATACCCTTCAGCTGAACTGTCCATCTCTCCTAAGTCACCTCTGGCCCCTCTTTCCACCGTGGCCATGGCCTCGCCTCTGCCGGGTAAGCCCAAAGTGTCTGAACGTTTAGTCATCACTTCAGAGCCACTCTTCCAGGAAAAGGCTATTGTTCCTGTACTTCCTGATCACTTACTTCCTGTCATTTTTTTTTCAGAAGGGAAAGAATAAAGCCTTTTCTAAAATCAGAGGATTCTGCTCAATTTCATAATTGTAGTTCATTGAATTATAACTATTTACTTGATTTGGCCATCTAAACACGCCAATACTAGCCTACCCTAATCAACAGTGTCTCTGAGCCACGGTCAACTGCTACATGAATGCTCAATACAAGTATCACCTTTTCAAAAATTCACAAGACCATGTGGCTTACAACTGATTTTGCTCCAAGACATCAAAGAAAGCTTGCAAGAGACTCCACCTTATCAATACTACCCCCTGACCCATTTGATGAGGAAGATAATCAGGTACAGAAAGGGTCAACCTCTCCCTTGGCTGAAAAGGAGGTGGCAGGCACATGAAAACCTGGAAATGCCTCCCCGCCTCTCCGCTCTTGCCCTTCCCCCGACTCACATGAAGATAATAACTGGGTCGTAAAACTAAGTCTCACTGTCCAGAGGGACTGAGTCACTGGGAGGGGAAAAATGAAGAGGTAGGGGCTCAGGAAACCAAGAACCTGGGTTTGAATCCTGGCATGCACACACACACACAAACATACATATAGACATATGCACACAAACACACACTTGATTAAGGACGAGATATATACCATCCCAAATAATTTTGACACCCCCCCTCATACGGTAGGTATTTTTATTCTCCCAACTTTACATATTAACACACTTGTCTAAGTTCACACAGTAAAGCAGTTGACTCACACTTGTCTGATAGCAAAGTTGCACCATTAACCTCTCTATTTGCCGTGTGACTTCTGTGAGTCACCCAACCATGCTGAACCTCAGCATCCGCATCTGTAAAATGGGAATAATAAGGCATACAAAATCTGTCTCCATATTGAGTTGAGAATTAAATGAATTTATGTACATAAAGCATTCACCATACACAGAGGTGCATTTCTCCTTACCTCTGCTTTAGTTTGTGTGCATGCTGCAGTCATGTCCGACTCTGCCCCTCTATGGACTGTGGCCCACCATGCTTCTCTGTTCATGGGATTCTCCAGGCAAGAATGCTGGAGTGGGTTGCCTTGCCCTCCTCCAGGGGATCTTCCTGACCCAGGGATCAAACCTACATCTCCTGTGTCTCCTGCATTGCAGGCAGATTCTTTACTACTGAGCCACTGGGAAAGCTCCCAACTTTAGTTTGCTTCTATGTAAAAGGCTTACATCACCAGGTTATTGTAAGATTTTAATGAGAAAATATACAAAAGTGCCTTGGAAATGATAACTTGCTATATAACATTAGTAATTATTATTCTTAGATATATTTTAAACAAAGATACTTGACCAGGTAGTCTAATCTAATCATGTAGTTTGCCAATTATCAGACTGGCAAAGAACCGAATGCTTACACTACATATATTAGGGAGGTAAGGAGCATGAGCAAGTTTATGGGTGTATAAATAGTCACATTATAAGGAGACAAATGACATTTGTCAAAATTAAAAATGCAAATAAAGATGCCTTGATCTAGCTTATCCAATTGCATCAGTGTGGTAATATGATTATTATGGCATCACCTGTAGACACTAGGGGAAAAAACCTGAAACAACCCAAGTGTCCACCACTTTAGGGCTGAAATATAATAAGCTGCAAATGTGAGCCACATATTAATTTAAAATTTTCTAGTTGCTACAAAGTAAAAAGAAACAGGTAAAATGCACTTAAGAATATCCAAAATATGATCATTTCAATATGCACTCAATACAAAATTTATATATGAGATATTTTGCATTGCTCTCTTTTTAAGTCTCTAAACCATGGTGTGTGTTGTACCCTTAAACATATGGACTAGCTACCTTTTCTGCACTCAGCACAGCTACATACACATTGACCCATACAGCAGCATGTCCTTATTGGACATTGCCGGTACAGTTACCTCCAATAACAACAGTTACCTCCGGAAAGAAGAACCTCTCTGGGAATGGGGGTGAAAGGGAAAATTAATTTTCACTCTATGCCTTTTCATGTTTTCTTAATTTCATGCCTTGGGCATGTATGGCTTTTTCAGAATAAAACTAATAAAACAATTTTTACAGTAATTCTTTACAGTAACTTTTTAATCACCCTGGCTTACAGTTAGGGACAGATGATTCATACGACATGAAGACAATCATTAGTGATGACTGACTCCCCTATTCCTTCTACTCCTGTCATTATTTAGTAATTTAAAGAATCTGTCAGAGAGGTGACAGGAGAGCCTTGGTCTGCTACTAACAGAATGGTGTCAGGCTGGGAAATATTTTTAAAGTGAGTCAAATTAGAAAGGGGGGTTTATTACTAATTTACTGCCTAGTAAGCGAAATTCACAATGATCCTACCTGGTGGGGATTCTCTCAGACAAGCCCACTATGAGCTCAGAGAAACCTCATGGCAGGTCACAGAGCAGGAAATAGTGGGGGGTACATGAAGGGAAAGACAGGAAGAAGGGAACAGGAAGGACAGGTGAAGAAAGATGAGGTTTCCATAAACAGGAAACAACCGTATGGCCTCTTTACCTCTTAAATCTTATGTGGAGACAAGCCGAGAACCCCACTCCCAATCAGGAGAGAGGACTCGACTTCTTCCATCTGGCTTAGCCTGCTAAACACTCAACTAGATTCAAGTGAGGTGAATAAAACTCCTTCAGTTCCTTCACTGTGGGGCAAGGTGGGGTTCTCGGGGGAGAGACAGAGTAGGGTGGATTGGTGGGTTGAAGGGAAAGGGACAATGGATGTGCCATGGGGATTTCACACAAGTCAGAAGGACATGGGTTCCAGGAAAGCAGTAACCCAGAAGACAGCTATGGCTGTTCTCTTAGACTTAGCCACCAGGACATTTACCAAGGCTTTGTTCATGACCCAGAGACACACCCCAGTATTTTCATATGGGGATTACTTGTGGTATAATTTAGGCGGAAAGCAAATTATAGAATAGGACATTGTAATTCCACTCAAAAATAATTCTACATGCACAGATATATACACCTACACGCACGCATGTGACCAGACTGGACAGATATTTATTAAAATAAAAAGGGAAGAGGTGGGACCCTAGATGTTAATTTTCCCTTTTAGATCATTTGTATTTTCCATATATTTCAATAATGAGGACACATTCATTAACAATATAAAGCAGGGTCAGAAATGTACCTCACAGCCTTTAGATATACAGAGAAGAGGTAATTTCCTTATTTGATCTGTAACTAATTCTTTAACCACTTATTAGAAGAGAAACACTACCTTTTCATCCTTTTTACTTTAAAATATAGTTCATTCAGTACATTAAATAGCCTCTCCAATATACTCATTGTCCAGTATGGTAGTCACTAGCCATGGGTGGCTGCATAATTTTAAGTGTTAATTAACTCTTATTTAAAATTCAGTTACCCACACCACTGTATGATTTGATTTCCTTTTTAATTCTTTAAAATAATTCTCACAAAACTACAAGATAAGGTTTATTTTCATTGCCCTTGACTCAGAAATATTTTGGCTTTCTTCCCAGACATCCTTAGAGATAAAATAATTAAAAGCTGATTTTTATCTTGTATGTGTTCAATGATTTTTAAAATGTAAAACTAGATATATTGTTGTTTAGTCGCTAAGTTGTTTCTCTTTTACAACCCCATGGACTGTAGACTGCCAGGCTCCTCTGTCCATGAGATTTCCAGGCAAAAATACTGGAGTGGGTTGCCATTTCCTTCTCCAGAGGACTTTCCTGACTCAGGAATCGAACTCTTGTCTCCTGCATTTCAGGTGGAGTCTTCACTGCTAAGCCACCAGGGAAGCCGAAAAAATAAATAAACTAAATAATAAATATTCAAGGATTATATACAAATAATTTTATGTTAGGGTAGAGTTGGACTCTGAAGAAGGCTGAGCGCAGAAGAATTGATGCTTTTGAACTATGGTGTTGGAGAAGACTCTGGAGAGTCCCTTGGACAGCAAGGAGATCCAACCAGTCCATTCTAAAGGAGATTTGTCCTGGGTGTTCATTGGAAGGACTGATGCTGAAGCTGAAACTCCAATACTGTGGCCACCTCATGCGAAGAGTTGACTCACTGGAAAAAACTCTGATGCTGGGAGGGATTGGGGGCAGGAGGAGAAGGGGACGACAGAGGATGAGATGGCTGGATGGCATCACCGACTCGATGGACGTGAGTCTGAGTGAACTCCGGGAGTTGGTGATGGACAGGGAGGCCTGGCGTGCTGCGATTCATGGGGTTGCAAAGAGTTGGACACGACTGAGCAACTGAACTGAACTGAACTGAATAAGGATTTTAAGTCATATTGCTACCTATTTTAAGTTCTCCATTTATATTGTTGGTTTTTTTAACAAAAATAATGGTTAAAATTGAAAAAAAATTCATTTCCTCAGAGTCTCTAGCCACACTTTAATAGCCACATGTGGCTCATGGCGACCATACTGGACATTTAGAACATCTGCATCATTGCAGAATGTTCTATTGAACGGTGCCACTCCAGATAATGTTCAGGCTCAGATTTCTCAGTCATTCAGCTCCTCCCTGACTGGACAGGGTCTAGGTGAGGTCTCAAGGTGGTCTGCGTGTATGGAGAAAGGGGTGTGACTTCCCCTCCTCCAGCCCTATGACCTGGGGCTGGTCTTCAGTGAGCTCAGGCTGTGTCGAATTTGGGGTCCCTCAGCAGCCGTCAAATAAATGCTCATACAAACATCCCCCCAACTCAGCTTCCTGATTTCAGAGTCTTATGGAGGCCGAGTCTCTGTTGCTTCCACTGACACGATCCTCCAGTCCATGAGGAGGCCTGAGAGGGGTCAGGAGGAAGTCCGCTAGCCTCGCTCAGTTAACTACCTTCTGTGACCTACTCTGCAGTCTCAGTTCAGTCGCTCAGTCGTGTCCAACTCTTCGTAACCCCATGAATCGCAGCACACCAGGCTTCCCTGTCCATCACCAGCTACCGGAGTTCACTCAGACTCACGTCCATCGAGTCAGTGATGCCATCCAGCCATCTCATCCTCCGTCATCCCCTTCTCCTCCTGCCCCCAATCCCTCCCAGCATCAGAGTCTTTTCCAATGAGTCAACTCTTCGCATGAGGTGGCCAAAGTACTGGAGTTTTAGCTTCAGCATCATTCTAGGTCCATGGAATTGTCTGGACTTCCCACCACTCCAGCCTCAGTGGGAGCCCTGTTCCACCAGAGTCTCCCCCAATCTTAAGTCCGAAGGCTGCCCAGGTTTTCCAGAGTCTGGCACCAAGGGAGATGAAACTGTAGTTTCTCTCTACAAACTCTCTCTCTCGGTAGACTACAGTGGTCCCAGACTGCACTCACAAAGCATGGCAGGGCCCCAGCCCTCAGACGCCCTAAAACTCCTCTGGCTGAATTTAACATATATCCTCCCACAGAAGTTTCAACCCAGAGTGGGACAGGCTCCCGTTTCTCTCCTCTCTACTCTCTTCCTTTTCTCTCCGCCCATTTCTCTTCTTCCTGTCACTCCTTGGGGCTGGAAAAGAGTGAGATATTCATTTACAATCCAGTGTCCTGTGGCAGGGGCATTCCGGGTAGCATTAGTGGTAAAGAACTCACCTACCCATGCAGAAGACGCAAGATGTGGGTCCAATCCCTGGGTCGGGAAGATCCCCTATTGGAGGGAGGACGTGGCAACCCACTCCAGTATTCTTGCCTGGAGAATCCCATGGACAGAGGGCTACAGTCCTTAGGGTTGCAAAGAGTTGGACATGACTGAAGCAATTTAGCATGAATGCATGTTGTATGGCAGAGTTACTAACCAGGCTTCCTCATCCCTAGTCAAGAAAGCAAGGCCTTTTCCTTTGAGTATTTTAGGGGGAAATGAAATTTAGAAAAGCCCTCCTGAAAACAACAGCTCTCTTTTATTTGCAACCTCAGGAGGGATTGCTACTTGCACCTTTGTCTTTACATTTTTTTATGTAAGATTTCTAATCCACACCCTCTCCTGGTGTTTTTCCACCCCATCCACCAAGGCAGATGAATGTCCTGCTTGTCCCACCAGGGTCAAGGTTATTTCCTCAGAAAGATGAGCATTAAAAAGCATATAAAGAAGTTCCCAATCATCATACCAGCTATGAGGAGGAGGAAAAATGTTAATTAAAATGTTTTATTACAATTGCTGGCTTAGACTAATCAGAAACTGTCTTTAGAGAGAAGGTAATTACCAAGGCCACATTTCTGGATGTAACTGGGAAGAGGTCAAAGATGCTTTAAAAAATGGATGTTAAAGGGTTGACACCCTAAGTCTTCACCACACTCCTAGCTCTGTGACACTGAGCAAGTTGCTTTACCTCTCTTAGCCTCAGTTTCCTCATCCATAAAATGGAAATAATAATCATGCTATCGTGCATTATTGTGAAAATTCAGTGAGACTGCATTTGTAAAATATGATGTCTACAGCATAGCAGTTGTTCAGGAAATACCCCCACAATAATACTACAGCCAGAGAGAGTAACAAAGCAACATCAGCAGAGGAAATCTTGTAATAGGGAGTAATATTATTAGCCTAAATCCTGCTTTGGGGCCCAGAGTTATGGTTTAAAAAGGTTTTAAGCATAACCATTAAAGTAAAGCTTGTTTATCTCCAGAGAAGGGGAACTTGCTACTCCCAAAGGCAACTGATGTTCTTTTTTCAAGTTCTGATGATTCTAATCCTCTTCCTTACATTATGCATTACTTCCTCTCATTACAACTTTTCCCTCATTTGTTCTTTAAAAAAAAAAATTCACGATAATTCAAACAACACAGCAGTCTGTAATATAAAACATTACAAAAGTTTATAAAGAAAAACTCCCCCACTACACTCTGCCAAATCTACTCTCCAGAAATATATCCTCTTAACAATGCTTTTTCCATTCTACTTACTCAGACATTGTCTGTGTATACACAGTTATATAGGTACGCATTTTTACATAAATGAGATCAAACTCTATACATATTTCTACCACCAGCTTTTTAAAAAGTCAGCAGTGTACTGTAGATGTAGTCCCATATCCTGACACAAGAATTGACAGCACTGTGTGGACAGGTCATGATTAATCTAATCGATTTCTCATCGGTGGGCCTCTCCCTGGCCCTTCTTTGGCCTTCTGGTGCCACTTGGAAGAGTCTTAGTGGTTTTAAAGCACTTAAAGCCAGATATCACAGGACAGCTTTCTCTAAGCTAAGCAGCCCAAGTGCCTAATGGTGCTCCCCATAGAACACAGTTCTAGAAACCTCCAAATATTCTGGAGCTTCTGTGAACCTCAGAAAACCAGACAGCATGTCCAGGACAGCTGCTGGGCTGGTACAGAGTACAGGAAGTCATGCCTCACTTCCTGCCAGGGAGCTTAGGAGCCCACTCATGTGCCAGACGGCCAGGTTCACTCATCATTCACAGTTCTGTGACTTTCTCTTCTAAACCTGAACACTTTTGAGAGTGCAAAGTACACTAACTTGATGAGATAAGGAGAAACAAGACTATCTAAGGTGAAATAGAGAACTCTTCATACAAAAGTTTGTCAGTTAAAATATTATGGTTTTTCTCTGTCATGACAACTGCTTTTAAGCTAAGCTCCAAAGCCACAATTTCTCTAACAGAGACAAACTGGCCTCCATGGGAAGTAGGTTTGATTTTTAAATCTAATCCCTTTTTACAGATGAATAATAAGGCCCAGAGAGGTTATGAAACCTATTTAAGGTCATTTATTTAATTAATGACATGTTTTTTAAGGGAAAAAAAGATGTGGGGAAATAGGACCAAAATTCTAACCAGCACCTCCTATATGCCACTCACCACACTATGATTTTTTTTCCAGGTTTCCTGAGATATAATTGACATTATTGTTGTTGTTTTAGTCACTAAGTCGTGTCTGACTATTTTGTGACCCCATGGACTGTAGCCCACCAGACTTCCTTATCCATGGGATTTCCCATGCAAGAATACTGCAGTGGGTTGCCATTTCCTTCTCCAGGGGATCTTCCTGACCCAGGGACCAAGCCTGAGTTTTCTACAATGGCAGGTGGATTCTTTACTATCACTGTACAAATTTAAGGAATAGAGCATAATGATTTGATTTATATATCATGAAATGATTACCATGAATAAGTTTAGTGGACATCCATCAGCTCATAAGATACACCATTAAAAAAATAGAAAAAAAATTTTGTTCCTTGTGATGAAAAGTATTAGGATTTACTCTTAATAACTTTCACATATAATGTACAGCAGTGTTAATTATTTTATTATGTTGTACATTACATTCTTAATAATTATTCATCTTATAACTGAAAGTTTGTACTTTTTGACTATGTTCATCTAATTCCCCTCTCCCCACCCTCCGCCTCTGATCTCTTTTTGTACGAGTTGCTTATTTTTGAAGTATAATTAACCTACAACACTATGTTAGCTCCTAGTATACAATATAGTGATTCAATATTTTTATACATTTCAAAATTATCACTATGCTAAATCTCGCTATCATTTGTCACCATAGAAAGGTATTACATAATCATAGACTATACTCCCCACACTGTATATTTCACACTTGTGACTTTTATTTTGTAATTAAAGCTTTGTGCCTTGATCTCCCTCACCTGTTTCTCTCTTCCTCCCATCCCCCTCTCTGGCAACCACTTATTTGTTCTCTGCATTTATAACTCTGTTTGCACTTAATTATATTTGTTCATTTGTTTTGTTTTTTAGATTCCACGTATAAGTAAAATCACACAGTATTTGTCATTCTCTGTCTGACTTATTTCACTTAGCTTAAACTCTCTAGGCCCACCTATGTTGTTGCAAATGGTAAGATTTCATTCCTTTTATGGCCAAGTAATATTCCATTATGTGTATAGATATATACCACATCTTCATTATCAATCCATCAGTTGATGGGTACTCAGCTGCTTCCATACCTTGGCTAATGTAAATAATGCTGCCATGAACATAGGGCTCCAAGTATTTTTTCAAGTTAGCATTATTGTTTTCTTCAGATAAATACCCAGAAGTGGAACTGCTGGATCATATGATAGTTCTATTTTTAATTTTTTGAGGAATCTCCACACTGTTTTCCACAGGAACTGTACAAATTGCATTCCCACCAACAGTGCACAACAGTTCCCTTTTCTCCACACACACTAGGATTTTTAAAATACATTTTTATTCAGTTAATATTGATTGAATATTTACTGCATGTCAGCCACTGTGTTATTTGCTTGGGAGGCAATCTCTGTCCTGTGCCACTCCAGGATCTATGGTGATACATAGGCAGAAGATACACGGGCAGAAATGGAGGCTCAGAAAAGTGAACATATTTTCCCAAAGTCACAAAACGAGTAAGTGGGTGAGCAGGATTCCAACTCCCTGCCTTGCATCCAGGAATCACACAATAACTGCTCTTCCCGAGGTGAGAGTTCGGCATTGGGAAGCCTTTCTTACTGTTGCCTTGGAGGTGATTTAAACGACAAGGGCATGTTCCATGCACAGATCTCAGGCTGAGTCACATCACTGTAAGCTGGCCGACTGACTACTCAGGTTTCCTTTCCTTGGTGTTTTCTTATCTGTCTCCTACCAATGGCTTAGCTTCTATGGGTGAGTGGGGTCAGGAAGTGGCACAGAGCCTCTGTTTTTATTCTCTGTGTGGAAATTTTCTAATTATAGGTCACACCGAGAATTTCCATTCTCCCCCATGCACTTCACTCTGTTTATGTAACTTAATAAGCAAAGACCCAGAGCTTTTTTTTTTTTTTAAGACTTAAACCATGAAGCTTTTAATGAGGAATCAAACTCATTCCCTTATCTTTCTGATTAGTAAATAGCCATCATCTGTTATCTGCTTAGTCTGTAGCTGAAATTACGATCTCTCCTCTGGTCAGGATTTTATAGCCTGATTATTCCTTAAGCTTCCTGTGTAAGCCATCAGGGGAAGTAGAAACACTAACTACTCCCACCTCCACCACCAAGAAATAGATTCAAATACAGTCCTTTAAAACACCAGCCTTTACAGAATAAAGAGATGATATAATACAGTATCAAGAAACAAGAGCTCAGGATGGTAGATAGAGCATGGCATTTGATGCAACTGAAGGTCCCCATTTAGAGCATAAAAGGGAGTGAGATTTCAGACAATCATGCTTTGGAGGACACAAACTAAAGACCAACACTTGAATTGCTTTATTTTAATTATATGGCTATTTTTCCCCTAACTTAACTGCCTAAAAATAATTCTAAGTTTGTCATCTCAGTCTAGGATCAACTGGATATCCTATTCAGTAATGGTAACTTGTAGGCAAAACTTGTTCAATAGCAACAAATCAGTTCCATAAAACAAAATGAAAAAGAAGATCCCACAAAAACAAATGTTTAAGCCAAATTTTTTAAAGTCAAAAAACAACAACCTAGGAAAGATTCTGCTCTCTCCCTGCCAGCACTGTGTAAACAGAAATCTTTTTTGCAGAACCTCTTGACAAATGGAAGCTGAAAAAGAAATAAAAAAGAAGTGGGATTTTGGTAGAAGATTCTGACCTTGAAGAGCTACACTAATATTAACTATCATAAAATTAACTTTTTAATTATCCTCTAGAGGCTTTAGAATACACTATAATGAAGGGAAACAAATCTATGAAAAAGGCTGCCAAGTAGGAAAAAGGAAGGTGCTTGCTATTCAGGAAGCAAACAGCACCAAAGCAGGCAAGCAGGGCCCAGAAAGACAAGAGTAACTGACCCCAGGAAAGTCACTGAGCTTGGCTGAAATATCAAAAGTAGCAGGCTTACCACGAAAACATTTTTACCTTCCTCCTTGACAAGGTAGGGAGTAAACGAAGTGTGGTATGTCCCTGGCACAGAATCTGGCACAAAAATCAATGTCATAACTGTTATGGCTGTTGCTATATTTTTGGGATTTCCCAAGCAATGTCCTTTAGAAGATAATTGAAACCAGATAAGCAGATATTTTCCAATCTCTGGGTTTTGGGGTTTTGTGTTTTTTTTTTTTTTTTTTGCCAATTTTCTTTTAATCATGTTCCATTTCGATAAATGGAAAAAATATTACCTTGCTGACTCAACTAGAGTGTAGTATGTTCCCCTCTAAGGGAATAACCCTAAGAATTCCTAAAGAGCCTATCTATCTTCCAGGCAGGAAAATTTTGTTGAGGTTTACTTTTTTGTTGATTATATAATAAAAAGAATCCACATTTTCTATTGTTCAATATAACACAGAATATTTCATGTATACAGTCTTACACTGCTTAATATATTACCTAATATATTTTCAAACTGAATATGATTTTCCCAAGCATACATAGCTATTTTCTTCTCTCCCTAATGCCCCTCACTAAGTCCTTCATAAAAATCACTGCTTTAGAACTCAGACTAGGAGAATTATTCCATTTCTAATACATATTGAAGAGTGGTTTTCTGAAACCAGTAGGGCTTCAGGAGCTTGCTAAATTCCTGTGAACTGAAGGCAGGAAATATCCAGAAACATACGGCTAATGTGGAAATAAGTTGGAGGAAAGGGGGAAGAGGGTTAGATTAGTTATATGGACAGGTAAAAAAATACATAGGCTGCTCTTTATCCCCTCAACAAAATGAAAGTGTTCACCTAAGCCACCAGAGTCTTCATAATGGGTGAATCCAAGTATATTTTAATGTAATTCTCAGGTCCACTACCAGCCCACACAGTGCCTTTAGACAAATTAGGAGAGCACATCCCTTCCTAAAAGCACTTTACTTTCATATTCTGAAAAATCATTGTACTATACTGATTTTTTTTTAAAAGAAAGAAACAACTCCCATCTACCTAAAAAGTATCGTGTAAATTTGCACAAATTACTATGTCTAGGATGTGAATGATGCTCCACAGAAGGCACTTTTTTCAGTCTACAACTCAAGTTCAGTGACACACAGCTTCCCTGGGAATCACTTGTTTAATGTCCATCACCCTAACCATGAGGAGCTGTGTCTGTTTTTTGTATGGCTTCATCTAGCTCAGTTCCTGGTACATAATAGGTTCTTAATATTGAATTGAATGACTTGATATCCATTGAATGATTGAATGAATGAATGAGTAAATGAAAGGTCCCCCTTTAACACAAGAATCTACTAAAAAAGTAAACACTAAGGAAAATGTAAAATGCACATTGTAATGTGCAGCTGCTGTGGAAAACAATATGGAGCTTTCTTAAAGAACTAAAAGTAGAACTACCATATGACCCAGAAATTCCACTCCTGGAAAAAAAAAAAAATTCACTCCAAAAAAACCACTAATTCAAAAAGATATATGCACTCCAATATTCATAACTGCACTATTTATAATAGCTATGATATGGAAGCAACCTAAGTGTCCATCAACAGATGAATGGGTAAAGAAGATACGGCATATTCACACAATGGAATACTACTTAACCATTAAGAAGAATGAAGTTTTGCCAACTGCAACAACATGGATGGATGTGGAGGGTACTGTGCTAAATGAAATAAGTCAGAAAAAAGATAAATACATATAACTTATAGGTAAAACCTAAAAGATAAAAAAAAAAAAAACTAGTGACTATAACCAAAAAGTAGACTCACAGATACAGAGAACAAACTAGTGGTGACCAGTGGGGAGAAAGAAGGAGGAGGGGCAAGATAGGGGTGGGAATTAAGAGGTACAAACTATTATATATAAAATAAATAAGGATATATTCATACATATATTTGTACAACACAGGGGATACAACCAATATTTTATAATAACCACAAATACTCATAACCTTTAAAAATTATGAATCACTACATTATACATCTGTAATCAGTTATACCGCAATTAAAAAAATATTATAACCAACTATACCTCAATTTAAAAAATCAAAAAACTGAAACTAGCTAATATTGACTGAGCTAATATTGACTGAGCATGGCTAATATTGACTGAGCACCTTCTATGCATCAGGCCCTACACTAAGCACAGACGTGTGTTCCTAGGAGAACCCTGTGAGGTAGGTACTATTTCCCTCCACAGCCCTAGAAGCTTAAAGAGGTTAAGTAACTTACTGATGTCATTCTGCTTATGAGTCACAGATCACATAACCACCATAATCACATTTCTCACCACTTCACTAGCAAGTCAGTCTGGAGTCTGCATGCTGCAAGAGGCTGCTACACCTGTGGGAAACAGAGCTCCCTTATACGGCCAGTCCAAGGAAAAGAAGGCACCAGAGGCTCCAAGCTCTGATTTCCTTTGCTGTCTATAGAGACAAAACTATCCTCTAGATGCAATTCAGGCAAGCAATGAGGTCACACAGTGTTCCCAGTTCTTGTGTGCATGCCCAAGACTCACCTTTGAAAGCAGTTAGCAGCAACTCATTCAGCTTCAGAATAACAGGAGGCTCTTTTGTCAGCTATGGGTGCAACACTCAAGCCCACTGCATATTCTGAAATGTCCTGGCCGCTAGATGGCACTGAAGCTCAAATGTCACAAAACTGGAATCCTTCTCCAGCCATATTTTAATTAAGATAATGACAACACAGTAGCAGCATTGTTAAGCACTTACTATGTACAAGGGCTTCCCAGGTAGCACTAGCGGTAAAGAACCCCTGCCTTCCAATGCAGGAGACGTGGGTCCAATCAACCCACTCCCATATTCTTGCCTGGAGAATCCCATGGACAGAGGAGTGGGGGGTCGATCCCTTGCACTCTAGGGACCTACCTAACCTACCTGCCTGGCTTGGATTCGAACTCCTGACCTACGGACCCTAGCCTGCTTGCCTACCTGCCCGCCTAACCGCTACACTACCGAGGCTTGCTGGTTCTGACACGGCTCCTAGGCACTCAAGCCTCGGCCCGCCAGGGCAGGCTGATAGAGAACTATGGGCCCTATAGGCACTCACTTTAACCCGTAACCCTAACGCTAATGCGAACCCTAACGCTAACCGGAACCCTGACCCTGACCTGAACCCGAACCCTGAACCCTAACCCTAACAATAAAACTAAAATAAAAATAAACTTTTCTGGTCTAAGCCCCGCCTCTTCCGGTCCCCCGCCCCCTAAAAGCAAAAGGGGGTGGGTCCCGTCCATAGGGTCTCAAAGAGTCAGACCAGACTGAAGTGACTTAGCACAGAACAGCACACGCTTCTACAAGCATTATCTCATTTAATCCTCTGAGCAACTTCATGAGGTCGATCCTTTATTAATTCCATGTTACAGATGAAGAAACAGCTTTAGAGAGGCGACTCTCTTGACCAAGGTCTCATGGCTAGATAGAAGCAGAGCAGGGATTTTTATCAAAGCACGCAGACTCTCCACAACCTAACATTCTTACCACTGTTCTGCTTCCTCCCACGCTGTCGTCATCCGGTCGCTCAGCTGCTGAGCACAGGTTCAATACGACCACATGTTATATTTGAAACTCCTCTTGGGAAATCCTCTCTCAAAGAGGAAGAAGAAAAACCCCATTCAGGCCACATAAGCATGTCAGGCACAAGTGAAGATTCAGATGGACTTGAGCTGTTTATTCAAGGGCAACAGCCTCAAAAGGGTATCAACCTGGTGACGGGAAAAAAGGAGACATGGCCTGCAGTGCAGTAAAGCAAAGTGGGCTAGATGTGGCTACAGGGTCTCACATGCTAGAGGAGCCCCAACAGTTGGCCTGAAGGTGAGCCCTGTCTCCCCCTTACCCATCACGGGATCTAGAACAGGTCCTTAGCTTCTCCAGCTTCTGATAGTAAAAGGGGTAAATAATGCATGCCTTGTCTTCTTTGTTGGGTAAAAATAGAATGTGTGAAAGTTTTCATTGTTAATGTAGCCTTTGTTCAGTTCACTAACTCGTGTCTGACTCTGCAACCCCATGAGCTGCAGCACACCAGGCTTCTCTGTCTTCCACTATCTTCTGGAGTTTGCTCAAACTAGTCCATCGAGTGGGTGAGGCCATCTAACCATCTCATCCTCTGTCATCCCCTTCTCCTCCTACTTTCAGTCTTTTCCAGTATCAGGGTCTTTTCCAATGAGTCAGCTCTTCGCATCAGGTGGCCAAACTATTGGAGCTTCAGCTTGAACCCATGTCTCCTGCGTCTCATGCACTGTGAGCGGATTCTTACCCCTCAACCATAGGGAAGCCTCGTTGATGTGGCTTAACAGTAGGTAAAATATAATATCATTATAAGCCTTCTTGCTTTCTTTTCACTTAAACGACCTCCTGTTTGATCTTTCTTAAGGCAGTCTTCTCTTTTCACAACCCAAATCTGTTTCCAGAAAACTATTCTTAAAGAAGAGGTCTTACCAGATCCACTCTTCCCACTCCCAGCTATTCTACCTCCAATTTCAAGCATAGTGACTCAGGCCTTGCACTGACCACTTCCAATCAGCCTCTCCTTCCTCAACTCTTCCACCTTCAGTCCCTCCTTGACCTGATGCTCCCAATAAGCCAGATTCTCTGCAATGCTCAAACATGTTCTTTATTCCCTGACCTCTGCATCTCAGCCATTCCATCCACCTGTCTGTGGTTTGTGCCACCCAACTTCTGAGCCATTGGCCTTTTTATTTTTCTTTTTAATTAGAGGAAAATTGCTTTACAATGTTGTGTTGTTTTCTGTAATACATCAACATAAATCAGCCATAGGTATACGTATGTCCCCTCCCTCTTGAACCTCCCTTCCACCCTTCACTTCATCAGACCCCTCTAGGCTGTCAAAGAGTACTGGGTTGAGCTCCCTGCATCTTTGAATAGAGCTCAGAGCTCACGATCTTCCTTTAAGGAATGACTCCCCTGGCATTGCACTGGCCAAGAGATGGACACATGATCCAAGTCATACCTACTAGGCCTTGTTACCTTGAAATTTGTACCTTAAGAGGAGTGACTCAATCCAACGGTGTTGGAGGTGACTCATCATATAGACCATGCTCAAAAAAAACACATCAGCCACCAATCTCCACACATCATCCCACAATGCCTGTTTCCTTATTTTATTTTATTTTTCATCTTAATTCAGAAGCTACTCCACAGTCTCCAACAGATTCCCCTCTTTTCCTTCCCCACTTCCCTTTTCAACTAGCCACAGTCCGTCTCTGCTGCTTGCAGCCGCTAAACAAACCTTTAATATTCGGTTCAAATGGCAACGCCTTCAGAAAGCCTCATTTCAAACATACTATCAGTCATTTGTATACATTTTTATTTCCCCTCTAGATGATTCACTCAAATTCAAGAAATGGGTCTTGTTCATTTTCATATCCCCAACAGCCCCTATGCCTAGCACATGGGCATTTCTTGATAAACAGTACTTGCAGACTTGGCTAGCAAGCCATTTAAGGAGCAGAGTTTAAAGCAACCAATAGGATTCTGTGAAATTTTAATTCTGTGTTCTGTAATGTTCAGACATGTTGTTAGGTAACTGAATTTGTTTTACTCTAGGAATCATCTATCCAAATTCTACAACCATTACCACATTTTTAAGAAATTTAAAAGTGTCACTCAGACCCAGAGATTTCTGACTTTATTGTCCTGCTTCTGTCCCTGTTGAAGTGTCAAGGCTTCAGCAGCTGCCACCATTAGCTCCCAAACAAGCATGTGAATAACAATGGGAAGTGTGACAATTCCCTAGGTTTTGGGTTTGTGTCTTTTTTAAGCCTTCACAGGAAGAGCTTGACTATGGAGGAATCTATGTTTAGACTGTTGTCTTTTATATTTAGTTTAGTAAACTGAATTTCAAGGCCCCTAGGATGCAAGTTATACTCATTATATGCAAAAACAGTTTCCCCTTCAACATGATTTTCATATCAGAATGATAAAGGGTAACAAAAAAGTAATAACCATTGCAGTATAAAACAGACCCACAGTTAATATAACTTCCCTGGTAGCTCAGATGGTAAAGCATCTGGCTACAGTGCGGGAGACCTGGGTTCGATCCCTGGGTCAGGAAGATCCTCTGGAGAAGGAAATGGCAACCCACTCCAGTACTCTTGCCTGGAAAAGTCCATGAACTGAGGAGCGTAGTAGGCTACAGTCCATGGGGTCGCAAAGAGTCAGACATGACTGAGCGACTTCACTTCACTTCACAGTTAATATAAGACCTTAAATGAATACAATTAAACTGTTGAAATATACGTGTACTATAAAGCAAAGTGTGATTGTTGTTATCTCTACCATGAAATGGTGTTTCTTCTCTCTTTCCAGATGTGAGATCATTTTGAAGCAAAGGAAGAAAGAGCGAAAAAAAGAAGTTGACAGCAAGGTTTCTGAGCCTACTTCTTCCCCTTCCTACCAAGAAGTCAACTATTTAGGAAAAGTCCTGATGGCTGCTGAAGCCAAAGCTCCAATTCTTTAGCCACCGGATGCAAAGAGCTGACTCATTGGAAAAGACCTTGATGCTGGGAAAGATTGAAGGCAAAAGGATAAGGGAGTGGCAGAAGATGAGATGATTAGTTAGCATCACCAACTCAACAGACATGGATTTGTGCAAACTCCGGGAGACAGCGGAGGACAGAGGAGCCTGGAGCGCTACAATCCATGAGTCAGACACAGCTTAGCGACAACAACCCGATGGCAGCAGCCATCTAGCAGAAGTATAGGAAAGGGCTTAGATCTACTGTAAATATTAGATCACCCCTGCCCTAAGTTATGTCTTATTTGCTTTCATTAATTTCTTACTACACATCCATAATAATAATGAAAAATCATCACCAAACCCAATTTTCAACACCCCCATATTTCAAAAGTTGTCCTGTAATACAGAAAAGAATAAGGTTGAACTTGACCTAAAGGTCAGTAAAATCCAAGGACATTATTCATACAAAAGCAAAATGCAAAGTCTGGGAAGATGGAGTAGAAATACTTTCCCCTACTCTTCCCATAAATTATATCTAAAAATTCAGAAATTATGTAGAAAACAGATATTACAAGAGTCTGAAAGGTGGGTAGAAGGCAGATTGAGAGAAAGGAAGGAAATAATAAAGTTAAGAGTATTAGTCAATGGGGAGGAATAAAAAGAGCAAAAGTCAATGAAACTGAAAATGAAAAAAAAACAGCAGAGAAAAGAAAACAGAACTAATGCTTTGAAAATATCAGTAATGGCAAACCTCTAGAAAGACTAACAAAGAAAAAAGAACCCTAAAATGCCAATATAAGGATCAGAAATGATAAAGGTTATCACTACAAAATCTGCAGACACCTAAAGGAGAATAAGGGAAGACTGCAAAAAACCCTGGTGGCTCAGAAGGTAAAGTGTCTGCCTGTGATGCGGAAGACCTGGGTTCAATCCCTGGATCAGGAAGATCCCCTGGAGAAGGCAATGGCACCCCACTCCAGTATTCTTGCCTGGAAAATCCCATGGATGGAGGAGCCTGGTGGGCTGCACTCCATGGGGTCATAAGAGTCGGACACGACTGAGTGACTTCACTTTCACTTTTCACTTTCATGCACTGGAGAAGGACATGGCAACCACTCCAGTGTTCTTGCCTGGAGAATCCCAGGGACGGGGGAGCCTGGTGGGCTGCCGTCTATGGGGTCGCAAAGAGTCGGACACGACTGAAGCAACTTAGCAGCAGTAGCAGCAGCACGTCAAGATCTCAATTTTCTCCAAATTGATATACCTTCTTAATTAAATTCCTAGCAAAATCCCATCAAGATTGATTTGCATATAAAGATTATATCAGGCTCCTCTGTCCATGGGATTTTCCAGGCAAGAGTGCTGGAGTGGATTGCCATTTCTTTCTCCAGGGGATCTTCCCCACCCAGGAATTGAACCCGGGTCTCCCGCATTCCAGGCAGACGATTTACCGTCTGAGCCACCAAGGAAGCCCATGGAAAAGCAAAGGAACAAGAATAGCTAAAACAGTTTGAAAAAGAATAAAGTGGGAGGTACGCATATGTAGTTCATTCAGTCGTATCCAGCTCTGCGACCCCACCAGTTTCCTCTGTCCATGGAATTTTCCAGACAAGAATACGGAAGTGGATTGCCATTTCCTATTCCAGGGGATCTTCCTGACTCAAGGATCAAACCTCTGTCTCCTGCATCGCCTATACTGGCAGTCAGATCCTTTACCACTGAGCCACCTGGAAAATCTAAGGTGAGGGGCTTCTGCCCATGTGCTCTGGCAGTCGCCACAGTGATTACTGCACACTTGGGAGGGCCAGCCAAGGGAGAGGTATACTTTACTCAATTTCAAGACATGATATAGCTATTGTAATAAAAACTGCGAGATACCGTCAGAGAGACAGACATATAGATCAACATAACAGAATAAAGAACTCAGAGATCTACATTAATATCATCAATTGGCTTTTGATAAAGGTGCAAAACTAGTCAATTGAGGAAAGATAACCTTTTCAAGATGCAGGATAAATTGGACATCTCAATGAAGGACAGGAAGATAAGAGGGAGGAAGGGAAGGAAGGAGAGGGAAAAGAGGGGAGGGGAGAGAAGGGAAGGGGGAAGGGAGAAAGGGAGGAAGAAAGAAAAGAAAGGAAAAGAAAGAAAAAAGAAAAGAAAAAGATCTTGACCTAAGTCTCCTGCTGCTAAGTCACTTCAGTCATGTCCAACTCTGTGTGATCCCATAGATGGCAGCCCACCAGGCTCCCACGTCCCTGGGATTCTCCAGGCAAGAACACTGGAGTGGGTTGCCATTTCCTTCTCCAATGCATGAAAGTGAAAAGTGAAAGTGAAGTCACTCAGTCGTGTCTGACTCTTAGCGACCCCAGGGAGTGCAGCCCACCAGGCTCCTCCATCCATGGGATTTTCCAGGCAAGAGTACTGAAGTGGGGTCCCATTGCCTTCTAACTTTTATCAAAAAACAACTCAAAATCGATCACAGACTTACATGTAAAACATAAAACTTAGAAGAAAAGGGAAGAATCTGGTACCCAAAAAGTTGACACATAAAATTAACCACTACATTGGCATAATGAAGTAATACAGCTGCTGAAACTCAGCCATCATGCCTCATTCCAAGAAGCAGGAAAGAGGAAGTGGGCAAGGACAAAGGAAGTGTGACAGTTTCTGATTTTATTAAGGAATTTTTCTGGCAATCCTAATCAACACCTTTTGCTTACATCGCAGGTGGAAACTGTAATATTTTAGCTGGGAAAACAAGCAGAGTGCCAGCGTAACTAATTCTGATAAGCTAGGCCCCAGAGTGAAACTTTATATTTATCCTGCTTGGGGTCCATAGAACTCCTGTAACAGTAGCTTGACATCTTCCATCTGTTTTAGGAACTCTGATTATTATTTAAATATTGAGCTTGCTCTATTCTCTCTTTCCTCACCTGACCAGTGAACCAGTGAAGTTGCTCAGTTGTATCCAACTCTGCGACCCCATGGACTGTAGCCTACCAGGCTCCTTCACCCACGGAATTTTCCAGGCAAGAGTACTGGAGTGGCTTGCCATTTCCTTCTCTAGGGGATTTCCCGACCCAGGGATCAAACCCAGGTCTCCCACATTGTAGGCAGATGCTTTACTGTCTGAGCCACCAAGGAAGTCCTCCCCTGACAGTTCAATCATATACATGTTTTCTCTTTTCATTATATCTCTGTACTTCTGTATTATACATGTATATGTATAATCATAAACATGTTATCTCTTTTCATTATTTCTTTGTATTTCTAGGGTGGTTCCCTGGTGGCTCAGGCAAAAAAGAATCTGCCTGCAATGCAGGATACCTGGTTTGATTGCTTGGTCAGGAAGATCCCCTGGAGAAGGGAATGATAACCCACTCCAGTATTCTTTCCTGGAGAATTCCATGGACACAGGAGCCTTGTGGTCTACAGCCCATGGGGTCACAAAGAGTCAGATGGGACTGAGCAACTAACACTTTATTTCCTTGGTAGCTCAGACAGTAAAGAACCTGCCTGAAATGTGGGAGACCCAAGTTTGATTCCTGGATTGGGAAGATCCCCTGGAGAAAGGAATGGCTACCCACTCCAATATTCTTGCCTGGAAAATCCCATGGACAGAGGAACCTTGCTGGCTACAGTCCATGGGGTAACAAAGAGTTGGACATAACTGAGCAACAAACACAACACTGTATTTCTTACATCCAATTTTGTATTTTCCATTATTTCTTCTTTAGATTCCTTAATCCATTATTTTCTTCTGATCTGTTTTTTCTTGCTCTGTCTAATGTACTTTTAAACACATCTATTGAATTCTTAATTTCAATTATTGACATTTCAGTTGTAAAACTACTGTATAGCTTTCTCTCACAGTTTCCAGTTCTCTGTGGAAATTTTCCACCTTTTCATCTAATGTATTTAACATATTATTTTAAACCCTTTGTCTGCTACTTCAACTATCAAGAAATTTTTTCAGTCTATATCTATTGTCTGGGGTTTATTCCCCTTGATTTTTGATGATTGGTTTTGTCTGCTAGTATGCCTGGTAAATTGCCAGAAATTGGAGATAAGCTATAGAGATAATTTGAGGCTCTGGGTGATATCACAGTCCTCCAGAGATTATTTACTTTTGCTTCTACCAGACATTCTGAATAAGAACAGATTATTTTAACCCACTTGAGCTGGCATGATAAAGGATTTTGCTTTTTGTGAAGGTTGCCTACTTCTATTTCATCCTTGCTGCTAGGATACAATCTTTTAGGGATCCTTTGAAAGCCTGGACTATTTCGTTCACAAGAGTCCTACCTTCTTGATAGGCCAATATTGTTTCTTCAGCTATAAAACTGGTAGAAATTTAGCCTCTTAGCCACCATTTTCCATTCAGCTTTTTCATGTTTCATCCTCCATTTATGAATCACCCAATGTCTTGCCACCCAACTGGCAACAACAGTTGGGTTCATTTTTGTGTTTCTTTCCTTTCTAGCATCTTGGCCCCTCAATCTCAGTCTTGGTAACTCTCAGATGCCTTTGAATATGTATTTTTAAAATTTTTATCCATCATTTATAATTGTTGTCATTTGAAGAATTAAACTGCAATTGAGTTTACCAGCAGCATCCTGACTGATGAATTCTGAATGATTGACCCCTTAAGGGCAGGAATTCTGACTTTTCACTGTCAGCCTCAGCTAAAGGTCTACAACACAGCAAACTGTTAAATGAATGAGGTCTTTTAAATTTATACAACTGGTCAAGACAATAAATGCTCTAGGAATTCACAGAAAGACATAAAAATTTGAACTGAAATCATTATGTAAAAACATCATGAAGATGCAGGTTGATGTAAACCTCTGTTTTAACATTTGAGCCAGAGTGGATAGAACTTAGGTAGTCTGTGATATGGAGTAGGATGCTGCAATAGTCTCTATGCTGTGCTGTGCTTAGTCACTCAGCTGTGTCCAACTCTTTGTGACCTCATGGACTGTACCCACCAGGCTCCTCTGTCCATGGGATTCTCCAGGCAAGGATACTGGAGTGGGTTGCCATGCCCTCCTCCAGGGGATCTTTCCAACCCAGGGATCGAACCCAGGTCTCCTGCATTGCAGGAAGATTCTATGCCATCTGAGCCATCAGGGAAGCCATATAAGTCTCTAGATGCTGCTGAAATCAATTGCCACAAACCTAGCAGCTTAAAACAACACAAATTTCTTAATATTATAGCTCTGAGGTCAGAAGTCTGAGATGAGTCTTACAGGGCTAAAATAATTATTTTGGCAGAGATTTGTTCTTTATATAGCCTCCAAGAGAGAATGTTTCCTTGCCATTTTCATCTTCAAAAGGTCACCTGAATTCCATGGTTTGTGGCCCCTTCCTTCACCTTCAAAATGCACCTCTTGAACTTTTGCTTCTTTCATCAGTTCAGTTCAGTTCAGTTCAGTTCAGTCGCTCAGTCATGTCCGACTCTGCGACCCCATGAACCACAGCACACCAGGCCTCCCCGTCCATCACCAACTCCCGGAGTTCACCCAAACTCATGTCCATTGAGTCAGTGATGCCATCCATCCATCTCATCCTCTGTCGTCCCCTTCTCCTCCTGCCCCCAGTCCTTCCCAGCATCAGGTTCTTTTCCAATGAGTCAACTCTTCGCATGAGGTGGCCAAAGTATTGGAGTTTCAGCCTCAGCATCAGTCCTTCCAATGGACACCCAGGACTGATATCCTTTAGAATGGACTGGTTCAAAGGCAGAAAAAGGAGATTTGATGAAAGAAGCATGCTTCTTCTGCCTTTTTCTGCCTTTGATCCTCTTGCTTCCATCTTACAAGGACTGCTGTGATTATGCTGTGCACAGCTGAATAATCCAGTATCATCCCCCCGTTTTAAGAGCCTTAACCACAGCTGTAAAGTCCCTTTTGTTGTGTGTTTGTTGTTGTTCAGTCAGTAGATGTGTCTGACTCTTTGAGACCCCATGGATAGCAGCACACCAGGCTTCCCTGTCCTTCACCATCTCCCAGAGCTTTTGTTGTGTAACCTAACATATTCGCAGGCTCTGGGATGTAGACATACTCAGAAGTCCATTATTCTGTACCACAGATGTTTTAGCAAAGGTTTAATGAAGTGGCCTAGAACCAACAGCATCAGTATCAGCTGGTAATTTGTTAGAAACACAAATTCTCAGCCCTTATCCCAGATCTACTGGATCAAAAACTCTGGTGAGGCCCAGCAATCTATGTTATAGCAAGCCCTCCAGGTAATTCTGATGTATATTAAACCATTTGTGAGATACTGTCCAAGAGTGTGGGAAAAGGCAAAGCAGGTGCAAAGGATTCATGAGTAGACAGACTTCATGAGGATAAAGAATTTCTAGAGCGTAACAACACAGATGGAATCAAGAGCATGGATAGCCTGCAGTGAAGTGTTATATCACAGGCAAACTTTTGTCTCCAAATATGAATTTGCTGGGTTTCTTACATATTTCAAAGAATAAAATACTTAACTGAACATCCCCATTGATTTCATGAGGCATAAAATTAATCTTTTAAAATATACAATCTAACAGATTGACCTAGAAAAATAATTTTTTTATTTTTAAAAATAAAAATCAAAAATTTATTCTAAGAATTTGCAGACTAAAGACATAATTTCTTACACACTTGAAAATTTTTTTTTTAAATACAGAAATATTCAAAGGGTTAATTAATAATATTTTCATTCCAGAACATCTTGCTCAAATTAGCTATAACAATAGCTGTAATATATCAGCAATTTTACTATTTTAATTTTTTCTTCTAACAAGCAGCAAGTGAGGAATTCTTAACAACAGTGTTATCTCTAGAAGACTACAGCCTCCAAAGAATCACAGGTGACTTCCCAAGAGGGTTGATTAACAGCAGAGGACAATTGCCTTTCCAAAGGCAGTGAACTGGGGCCATTTCAAATTGTGCTCTCCTAGAGGCAAACAGGAAACAGGAAGCTCTCTGCCAGCCATTCTTACCCTGCCCCAGAGCAGGAAAAGCAATGGGAGGAGCCTTATCAGTTACGTTGACTCAGCCCAGGGAACAAGATGGCTTGTTCTGCAGGCCTGGGCTGCTAGGTAGCAGACACCTGCAATCCATTATAACTCTCCCTGACAGCCAAAAACTATCCATTCAGTTTTAATACTGGGGAAATGAAAATGAATGTTACTCAAAGCACATTTACTAGGCTTTAAACAAAAGGGAAGATAGTTTTGTCAAGTGGCAATGAACAAGCAAAAGATAAGCTACCTTCCATCAGCAGAAGTCTTTTGCTGGGCCCCAAACTGCTCTGGTGGCTCAGTCAGTAAAGAATCTGCCTGCAATTCGGGAGACCTGGATTCAATCCCCGGGTTGGGAAGATCCCTGGAGGACAGCATGGCGACCCACTCCAGTATTCTTGCCTGGAAAATCTCCATGGACAGAGGAGCCTGGCGGGCTACAGTCCGTGAGGTCACAAAGAGTTGGACATGACTAAGCGACCAAGCATGCACAGGACAAACTCCTCTGGGAGAACATCACCATAGCACTCAGCTACAAAAACTCAAAATGAGAAGAAACAGTAAGACAAGTTATAGTGTCCCCTAGCAAATATAACAGTAATAAGAGAATACGGGAGTAGGTAGCCGTTTTCTCCTCCAGGGGATCTCCCCAACACACCGATTGAACCCGTGTCTCCTGAAGCTCCTGCATTGGCAGATAGATTCTTTTACCACTGAGTCACTTGAGAAATTAGTCCATGCTTCCACACGAATTCCTGTACTGTAGCCTCCTGGACTTGGTACAGTAATGCACCCACAGCTTATTCTGTTTGCATTTCTTTGCAAAATTTAACATACTCTCAAACAAGCCTGAGTTTAGAAGCAGAAGAGACCTAAGTGCTGCTGCTGCTGCTGCTGCTGCTGCTGCTGCTGCTGCTGCTGAGTCACTTCAGTCGTGTCCGACTCTGTGTGATCCCAGATACAGCAGCCCACCAGGCTCCCCCGTCCCTGGGATTCTCCAGGCAAGAACACTGGAGTGGGTTGCCATTTCCTTCTCCAGTGCATGAAAGTGAAAAGTGAAAGTGAAGTCGCTCAGTCGTGTCTGACTCTTAGCGACCCCATGGACTGCAGCCTACCAGGCTCCTCCATCCATGGGATTTTCCAGGCAAGAGTACTGGAGTGGAGCTAAGTGCTGAATGTGCCAAAATATACCAATTTATGAGTATCACCATGATTAAATATTTTAAGACTTCTCTTCAGGTTACTGAGAAGGATCTACAAAGGATCTACATCACACAGATATAGTGTAAGGGATCCATGCTTTGAGATTATATTTGTAGAAGAAAAAAGGAGAAGAATTTGAATTCATATAACAGGTGCTATTAATTAACTCAAATGTTGGTTCTGACTGGGGCCAAGTCAAACCAACTGGTCATATGATTGAAGATACTTCCAAATATGTTTTTTTCTCCAACCTTTCTCTGTTAGCAATGGCATCGGCAACCAGATACCCAAAGGAGAACACACTGAGCCATTCTTATCTTTACCCTCTCCTTTACCATCTCCCCACCCACTTCATACACATATGTAGTTTTAATCACTTGAGACCCTTTCTCATTCCACCTCTGAAATACCCTTATTTCTGTCTCTCTCCATTCCCAGTGCCCAACTTTTGGCTCCAATCATCTTTCTCTCTGGACTACAAACACTGCCTCTTGACCCATGTCCAAATCCTTGAAACCTTGACCAGAGGGCCAAACACCCTCAACATAGTAGGTCAAATGTCCCTCACATGTGCATCTCATTCCCTCAGGAAAAGTCAATGGTCCCCTCATCAATGCTTTCACATCACTCTCTTCTGAATTTAACACAATCATTCTATAAAATTATTTTATTGAGATACAACTTGTAAACAACAAAGGACACCAATCTTAAGTGTATAGCTTGACTAATTTTTACGGATGTGTATGACCTGTATCCACCACCCAGATCAAGACATCAAACATGCCAGCAACTCCTCAAAATTCTCTTTACCCTGCTTCCAGTCAACACGTTGCCACCCAAAGGTGACCACTATTCTAACCTCAAATCACTAGACTAAGTTGCCTACTTTTAAGTTGTATATAAATGGAATCAAGAAGTATGCACTCTTCTATGTGGTATTCTATTTTATGAGTTTATCCATTCTGTGAACAAATATTTGGGATGCTTCAATTTGGAGGCAATTATAAAGCTGTCATGTCATATTATCATACATATTTTTGTGGACATATACACTATTTCTGTGGAGAAGGCAATGGCACCCCACTCCAGTACTCTTGTCTGGAAAATCCCATGGATGGAGGAGCCTGGTAGGCTGCAGTCTGTGGGGTCACTAAGAGTCGGACATGACTGAGCGACTTCACTTTCACTTTTCATTTTCATGCATTGGAGAAGGAAATGGCAATCCACTCCAGTGTTCTTGCCTGGAGAATCCCAGGGGTGGGGGAGCCTGGTGGGCTGACGTCTATAGGGTCACACAGAGTCGGACACGACTGAAGTGACTTAGCAGCAGCACACTACTTCTGTTGGGTGTGTACCCAGAAGTGGAATTGTTAAGTCATAAGATATATATATATGTATGTATATATATGCATGTATGTATGTATGTATGTATTATATATATGCAGGGTGACACATACCTATCCTAGCTTTGTCAACACCTCACTCAGCCAAAGCAACGTGGAATATTCAAATCAGTTCCCTATATCCCTTGGTCCCCACAGAGTTGCCCAAAAGCTCATTTTTATCTATCTGCCTGGTACTACTGGGTTTTAAACTTGCTGATATGTATTTTGTCCTCAATTAAACTGCTGGAAAATTTAACGGGCTAGAAAACCTCAACTGTTCAACTCTTTTTATTCCCTGTAACTTTGTGCAGATTTATTCTGAAATGTGCTAAGGAAACCATGCTCATTAACTAGCCATTCTGCTTTTAAGGTGGAATCAATTAGTGCCAAAGTTCTCCACCTCAACCCAGAGATAGAAAAGGCCTCCCGGAGAAACACCCCCAAAAGATGCATGTCCCTTGATCTGTTTGCGCAGATGGCAGGTATTAGTTACACAAACACATGGAGAGAAGATAGGATTACGGTAGGAAGTCCTCCAAAGTCCTCCAGCTCTCCCTGAAACTGAATTTCTTGCTCTTCCTGTTTTTGCTTCTGAGCCTTAAATTTTCACTGCTCTTGTATTTCTGTGAGTGTCATAGCATGAACCACTTTCTACTCCTTCTCACAGAGATGATTCTCTGCATTTTGATGTCACTTTTAATAAAACATTGGTTCCAGACCGTTTCAGCTACTGCATCCAAAAGAAGCCCTTTGCAAACCTGAAACTGTAACCCTCCCTGAGCTAAAAGTAGAACAAAAGTCCCAAAGATAAAGTTTCATAAAGCTATGCAAAATGGGAAGATATATATTGTTATTATTTTCTTTTATCCTGAGAAGTATTAATAAAATTTAAATGTCCTTTTGATTTTAAATAAAGATCTTTTAACTGAGAGAAACTCAATGTGTCTGAGTTACTCGCTTGTTGCTACCCTATTCAGGAGGAGAGGTTTCATGAAAAAATTCTGATCTGGCAGCAGGCAGCCATTCTGTGCAATTAGGCACCTCATTCTTCTTTCTTAAGAGATGCTTCTAAAATGAGTTCAACAAATAAGTATTTCTGAACACCCTCAGGTAAAATTAACCAGCCTGCACCTCTCACTTCCCCTTCTCAAAATCACAGTAAAATGACAGCTATTAATTCACTGAAACCTGGCAAATACCACGATTCACCCTGGGCAACAGGTCAAGTTAACACTGCTGGAGCAGGATGGACAGTGTAATAATCTGGCTACTTCTTTAGGAAAACCTCAAGAGGTTTAAATAAAGTCATTTATCCTGTGACATTTTTCTTGATTTTACAAATGTCCCACCCAATCCTCTCTGCCAAATGGTGATGCCACTTACCCCTCGGGATTCCTGATAGAGATGGCATATAATACAACCTCAAATACCAACTCAAATATCACCTTTTTATTTAAATATCCAAAAAAAATGGTGTCAAAAGAAATATAGACATTGAGATGCTTCATTTATTGTTTAAAACAAGATATGAGGAAGGACACTACATAATGATCAAGGGATCAATTCAAGAGGAAGACATAACAATTGCAAATATCTATGCTCCCAACATAGGAGAACCTCAATAGATAAGACAAACACTGCTGCTGCTAAGTCGCTTCAGTCGTCTCTGACTTTGTGTGACCCATAGATGGAAGCCCACCAAGCTCCCCCATCCCTGGGATTTTCCAGGCAAGAACACTGGAGTGGGTTGCCATTTCCTTCTCCAAAGCATTAAAGTGAAAAGTGAAAGAGAAGTTGCTCAGTCATGTCTGACTCTTAGCGACCCCATGGACTGCAGCCTACCAGGCTCCGCTGTTCATGGGATTTTCCAGGCAAGAGTACTGGAGTGGGGTGCCATTGCCTTCTCCGAAGACAAACACTAACAGACATAAAAGGAGAAATTGACAGTAACACAATAATAGTAGGAGACTTTAACACCCCACCCACACCTATGAACAGATGATCAAAACAGAAAATTAATAAGGAAACAAAAGTCTTAAATGATACATTAGATGAGATGGATCTCATTGATATCTTCAGGACATTCCATTCAAATGCAGAAGAATCCACCTTCTTCTCAAGTGCACATGGAACATTCTCCATGATACACCACATCTTGGGTCACAAATCAAACCTCAGTAAATTTAAGAAAATTGAAATCATATTAAGCATCTTCTCCAACCACAATGCTATGAGACTAGATGTCAATTACAAGAAAAAAACTAAAAAACACAAACACATGGAGATTAAACAATACATTTCTAAATAACCAACAGGTTACTAAAGAAATCAAAAGGGAAATCGAAAAATGTCTAGAAACAAATGACAATGAAAACATAACAACTCAAAACCTAGGGGATGCTGTGAAAGCAGTTCTAAGAGGGAAGTTTATAGCAATACAATCTTACCTCAAAGAAACAAGAAAAACACCGAAGAGACAACCTAACTTTACATCTAAAACAACTGAAAAGAAAGAAAGAGAAAAACAAAATGAGTAGAAGGAAGTAAATCATAAAGCTCAGAGCAGAAATAACTGAAAAAGAAATGAAACAAACAATAGTAAACGTTGATAAAACTAAAAGCTGGTTCTTTGAGAAGATAAACAAAACTGACAAACCTTTAGCCAGACTCATCAGAAAAAAAGAAAGAAGAATCAGGAAATGAAAAAGGAGAGGTTATAAGAGACAATGCAGAAACACAAAGGATTATAAAAGACTATTATGAACAACTATATGGCAATAAAATGGATAACCCAGAAGAAATGGACAGATTCTTAGAAAAGTTCAATCTTCCAAGACTGAACCAGGAAGAAAGAGAAATTATTAACAACCCAATTACAAGCACTGAAATTGAAGCTGTGATCAAAAATCTCCCAAAAAAAAAACAAAAGGCCAGGACCAGATGGCTTCACAGGAGAATTCTATCAAACATTTAGAGAAGAGTTAATGCCTATTCTTTTAAAACTTCTTCAAAAAATTGCAGAGGAAGGAACACTTCCAAATTCATCCTACAAGACCACTATCACCCTGATACCAAAACCAGACTGTTCAGTTCAGTTCAGTCGCTCAGTCGTGTCCAACTCTGCAACCCCATGAATTGCAGCACACCAGGCCTCCCTGTCCATCACCAACTCCCGGAGTCTACCCAAATCCATGTCCATCGAGTTGGTGATGCCATCCAGCCATCTCATCCTCTGTCGTCCCCCTTTCCCTCCTGCCCCCAATCTTTCCCAGCATCAGGGTCTTTTCCAGTGAGTGAACTCTTTGCATGATGTGGCCAGTTTCAGCTTCAACATCAGTCCTTCCAATGAACACCCAGGACTGACCTAGTTTAGGATGGACTGGTTGGATCTTCCAGACAAAGACAACACAAAAAAAGAAAAGTACAAGCCAATATCACTGATGAACATAGATGCAAAAATCCTCAACAAAATTTTAGCAAACAAAATTCAGCAACACATCAAAAATCTCATACACCATGATCAAGTTGGGTTTATTCCAGGGATGCAAAGATTCTTCAATATATGCAAATCAATCACCATATTTATTAAACACCATATTAACAAATTTAAAGATAAAAACCATATGATCATCTCAATAGACGCAGAAAAAGCCTGTGACAAAATTCAACACCCATTTATACTTAAAACTATTCAAACAAATTGGCATAGAAGGAACCTACCTCAACATGGTAAAGGCCATATATAATAAGCCTACAGCAAACATTATTTTCAATGGTGAAAACCTGAAAGCATTCCTCCTAAAATCAGGAACAAGACAAGAGTGTTCACTTTCACCACTATTATTCAACATAGTTCTGCAAGTCCTAGCTACAGCAATCAGAGAAGTGAAAGAAATAAAAGGAATCCAGATTGGAAAAGAAGTAAAGCTCTCACTGTTTGCAGATGACGTGATACTGGACATAGAAAACCCTAAAGATAGTAACAGAAGATTACTAGAGCTAATCAGTGAATTTAACAAAGTTGCAGGATATAAAATCAATACAAATAAATCATTTGCACGTCTATATACTAACAATGAAAACTCAGAAAGAAATTAAGGAATCAATCCTATTCATCATTGCAACAAAAATGAACCAAATATCTAGGAATAAACTTACCTAAGGAGACAAAAGAACTGTACACAGAGAATTATAAGACACTAATGAAAAAAATCAAAGATGACACAAACAGATGGAGAGATACTCCATGCTCCTGGGTAGGAAGAACCAATATTGTGAAAATGACTATACTACCAAGAGCAGTCTATAGATTCAATGTAATCCTTATCAAATTACCAATGGCATTTTTCACAAAACTAGAACAAAAAAGTTTACAATTCACATGGAAACACAAAAGACCCCGAATAGCCAAAGCAGTTTTGAGAAAGAAGAAAGGAGCTTGAGGAATCAACCTTCCTGAGTTCAGATGATACTACAAAGCTACAGTCATCTAGACAGTATGGTACTGGCACAAAAACAGAAATATAGACCAATAGAACAAGATAGAAAGTCCAAAAATAAACCCATGCACCTATGGGTACCTTACTTTTGACAAAGGAGGCAAGAGTATACATTGGGGCAAAGACAGCCTCTTCAATAAATGGTGCTGGAAAAACTGGACAAATACATGTAAAAGAATGAAATTAGAACACTGCCTAACACCATACACAAAGATAAACTCAAAATGGATGAAAGACCTAAATATAAGACCAGAAACTATAAAACTCTTAGAGAAAACATAGGCAGAACACTCAATAACATAAATCAAAGCAAAATCCTCTATGACTCACCTACTAGAGTAATGGAAATATAAACAAAAGTAAACAAGTAGGACCTGATTAAACTTAAAAGCTTTTCAACAGCAAAGGAAACTATAAGCAACGTGAAAAGACAACCCTCAGAATGGGAGAAAATAATAGCAAATGAAACAACTGACAAAGGATTAGTTTCCAAAATATACAAGCAGCTCATACAACTCAATACCAGAAAAACAAACAACCCAATCAAAAAGTGGGGAAAAGACCAAAACAGACATTTCTCCAAAGAAGACATACAGATGGCTAACAAATGAAAAAAGATGCTCAACATCGCTCATTATTAGAGAAATGTAAATAAAAACTACAATGAGATATCACCTCACACCACTCAGAACTGGCTATCATCAAGAAGTCTACAAACAATAAATGCTGGAGAGGGTGTGGAGAAAAGGGAACACTCTTGCACTGTTGGTGGGAATGTAAATTAGTACAGTCACCATGGAAGACAGTATGGAGATGCCTTTAAAAACTAGGAATAAAACTACCATATGACCCAGCAATCCCGCTCCTAGGCATATACCCTGAGGAAACAAAAATTGAAAAAGACACATGTATTCCATTGTTCATTGCAGCAGTGTTTACAATAGCTAGAACATGGAAGCAAAGTAGATGTCCATCGACAGATGAATGGATAAGGAATTTGTGGTACATATGCACAATGAAATATCACTCAGCCGTAAAAGGGAATACAATTAAGTCAGTTCTAATGAAATGGATGAACCTTGAAACTATTATACAGAGAGAAGTAAGTCAGAAAGAGAAAGATAAATATCATATTCTAATGCATATATATAGAATCTAGAAAAATGGTACTGAAAAATTTATTTACAGGGTAGCAGTGGAGAAACGTGGAACAGCAGACTGGTTTCAAATAGGAAAAGGAGTACATCAAGGCTGTATATTGTCACCCTGCTTATTTAACTTATATGCAGAGTACATTATGAGGAATACTGGGCTGGATGAAGCACAGGCTGGAATCAAGGTTGCCGGGAGAAATATCAATCACCTCAGATATGCAGATGACACCACCCTTATGGCAGAAAGTGAAGAGGAACTCAAAAACCTCTTGATGAAAGTGAAAGAGGAGAGCGAAGAAGTTGGCTTAAAGCTCAACATTCAGAAAACGAAGATCATGGCATCTGGTCCCATCATTTCATGAGAAATAGATGGGGAAAGAGTGGAAACAGTATCAGACTTTATTTTTTTAGGCTACAAAATCACTGCAGATGGTGACTGCAGCCATGAAATTAAAAGGTACTTGCTGCTTGGAAGGAAAGTTATGACCAATCTAGACAGCATATTGAAAAGCAGAGATATTACTTTGCCAACAAAGGTCAGTCTAGTCAAGGCTATGGTATTTCCGGTGGTCATGTATGGATGTGAGAGTTGGACTATGAAGAAAGCTGAGCACCGAAGAACTGATGCTTTTGAACTGTGGTGTTGGAGAAGACTCTTGAGAGTCCCTTGGACTGCAAGGAGATCCAACCAGTCCATCCTAAAGGAGATCAGTCCTGGGTGTTCATTGGAAGGACTGATGCTGAAGCTGAAACTCCAATACTTTGGCCACCTCATGCGAAGGGTTGACTCATTGGAAAAGACCCTGATGCTGGGAGGGATTGGGGGCAGGAGGAGAAGGGGACAACAGAGGATGAGATGGTTGGATGGCATCACCGACTCGATGGACATGAGTTTGGGTGAACTCCGGGAGTTGGTGATGGACAGGGAGGCCTGGCGTGCTGCGATTCATGGGGTGGCAAAGAGCCGGACACGACTGAGCAACTGAACTGAGGGGAGAAACAGACATAGAGAATAGACTTATGGACATGGGGAGAGGGGAGGAGAGGGTGGGATGTGTGGAAAGAGTAACATGGAAACTTACATTGCTGTATGTAAAATAGATAGCCAATGGGAATTTGCTGTATGGCTCAGGAAACTCAAACAGGGGCTCTGTATCATAGAGGGGTGGGATGGGGAGGGAGTAGGGAGGGAGGTTCAAAAGGGAGGGGATATATGAGTACATATGGAGAAGGCAATGGCCACCCACTCCAGTACTCTTGCCTGGAAAATCCCATGGATGGAGGAGTCTGGAGGGCTGCAGTTCATGGGATCGCAAAGAGTCAGACACGACTGAGCAACTTCACTTTTCACTTTTCACTTTCATGCATTGGAGAAGGAAATGGCAACCCAGTCCAGTGTTCTTGCCTGGAGGATCCTAGGACAGGGGAGCTTGGTGGGCTGCCGTCTATGGGATCGCACAGAGTCGGACACTACTGAAGTGACTTAGCAGCAGTAGCAGCAGCATGGCTGATTCATGTAGGTTTGACAGAAAACAAAGCAATTATCCTTCATTTAAAATAATTGATTACTTAATTAAAAAAAAAACAAGATATGTAATTCATAGCTGTCTGTTTTCTACAAATTCCAGCTAAAGTAACTTTCTCCTCTTTAACTTCTTCTCTCTTAGGTCTCACTTCCCTCACTTGTTACTTTTGCACCTACCTCTATCTTTTCTTCTCCCTCCTTTCCCACAACACGCATACACACACACACACAAGTGTACTTTTCTGCATTGCAATGCTTGCCCCCACATCACCACGACACCACATCTAACTGATGCTGTTGATCTTAACAACATCAGCCTATATAACTGTTCAAACTAACCCAGCACATTGGTCTCTTGTGAGTACCACCCTGTACCAAGCAAGTACCCCCTCTACACATCCCTTCCAGGTCCAAGCTCCAAGGAGATGGCAGAGTACACACTGTTATCTGACAACTCAACCATGGAATAATTACAATTCAAGCAGGCACCATGTTTTTAGAAACAAATTTGACACAGAAAGATTAAAGTAACAACAGCAACACTAATATTAAGTGTAATAATGATGATTATAATAAACCCTACCCCACTAATTCTAATTTTATTTTGCATATTTAATTTTACAAAATTGAATACACTGCTGCTGTTGCTGCTGCTGCCGCTGCTAAGTCGTTTCAGTCATGTCTGACTCTCCGCGACCCCATAGATGGCAGCCCACCAGGCTTCCCCCGTCCCTGGGATTCTCCAGGCAAGAACACTGGAGTGGGCTGCCATTTCCTTCTCCAAGGCATGAAAGTGAAAAGTGAAAGTGAAGTTGCTCAGTCATGTCCGACCCTCAGCGACCCCATGGATGCAGCCTTCCAGGCTCTTCCATCCATGGGAAGAATACACTGCACATACACATTAATTTTACTTTTGTCTTTTTCCACTTAAAACTATGCTAAACATTTTCACATATTTCCACATAGTGTTAACATTTCATTTTTATGCTGACTGCACAATACTTTTACCTAAAATTCATCTAATTTTGTCATCAGTAATGTTAGCTGTATATCTTATCTATTCTAAGACTATGCTGCTTAATTGCTTAAGTTAATATACAATAAAGATAAATATGTTGTTAGTCATTCGGTTGTGTCTGACTATTTGTGACCCCTAGACTACAGCCCACCAGGCTCCTCTGTCCTGGAATTCTCCAAGAAGAATACTGGAGTGGGTTTCCATTCCTTTCTCCAGGGGATCTTCCCAACCCACAGATCAAACTTGGGTCTCCTGTATTGCAAACAGATTCTTTACCATCTGAGCCACCAGGAAAGCCCAAAGATAAATAAAATATATCAAAATATTAATAAATAGCTGTTCTAGGGGATAGGACACTGGGTGATTTTTCTTTCTGTTTTTGTACTTCCTAAATTTTCTATAATATGCAATAGAAAGTTTTTATTTTAAAACTTTATTTAATAATAATATCACATCAAGTATTTACTATATAGCAGGCACTCTTCTAAATCAATATGTAATATTCCACCTTCTAATGTTTAATCCTATAAACTTTATCTTAAAAATACTAAAAATAAAAACTTCTGAAAAACAGATACTATTACTACCACCATTTTACAAATGAGAAACTAAGGCACAGAGCAATTAAGGAAATTGCAAAATGTTGCAGAGCCAATAGGCAGAGTAGCAAGAATTTTAACTCAGTTCAACCCCAGAGTCTCACTCTTGCCCTATATGCTGTATTTTTTTTTAATGAGTATGCTTTCTAAATATATTTAAGGCTTAACCATTTTTAAATAGCCCACTAACTAGCTTCATGTTGCAATGGGACTTCGTTATGTCTTTGCCACTTTGAGATTGCGAAGTGCCCAATGTAGAACCATCTTTATCATCTTCACCACCACCACTACCATCATCATCGCTATCAGTTGTAATACCACCATCGGTTAAAGCCCTTTATTAAGCTTTTAGCATGTGCAGAATACTATATAAAGCACTTGGGGAAATACAAAGTATGTAAAACACATGTTCATTACTCTTGAGAATACCAGAGCTAGTCTGAAAACAGCTTCAAAATCAAAAGGAAGGAAGGAAGGATCCCTGAAATATGAATTGAGAATTTACATACATATCTGGAACTTATAGGCAATGGCAACCCACTCCAGTACTCTCGCCTGGACAATCCCATGGATGGAAGAGCCTGGTAGGCTGCATTCCATGGGGTCGAGAAGAGTCAGACACGACTGAGCGACTTCACTTTCACTTTTCATTTTCATGCCTTGGAGAAGGAAATGGCAACCCACTCCAGTGTTCTTGCCTGGAGAATCCCAGGGATGAGGGAGCCTGGTGGGCTGCCATCTATGGGGTCACACAGAGTTGGACACGACTAAAGCGAGTTAGCAGCAGCAGCAGGCAAATGAAATTTTCTTCTACCTAAAATATGAAAATAATTTAAGATAATGAATGAATAATGAAGTGTTTTATTTATTTAGGATAATTGCCTCAGATTCCCATTCCATCTTACATATATAAAGTTTTACAAAAGAAAAAAATGAAGGTCAAAGTCAGCTGCATATATCACACCATTCCTTTTGGATATTTTCACCCTGGATCACAATATTCCCTAGTTGTATGCCAAATTAAAAACAACTGTTTTCATATGCAATATGTAATTGTATACAACAAGTTTAATGAAATAAGATTCTGACCCTTTATCTTCCAAAATATTCTAAATATCATTAGCAAAAGGAAGTTTCTAGTTCTGATCAGTAGGTTGCAAGTCTAAAGTTGAGTAATGGCTCTGCCAATCTATTCAAATGAATGTGCTTGGCTTGCATAACCTTTCTGGCATTTTTGAAACTCACCTGCTTATTTGATATAATACACTAAAGTGTGTTAGTCACTCAGTCATGCCCAACTCTTTGCAACCCCATGGACTATGGCCCCTCAGACTCCTCTGTCATGGGATTTTCTTCAGGCAAGAATCCTGGAGTAGGTTGCCATGCCCTCCTCCAAGGTGTCTTCCAGACCCAGGGATCAAACCCAGGTCTCCTGCATTGCAAGCAGATTCTTTACAGTCTGAGCCACCAGGTAGCCTCCCTGCTAAAAGTAAATGTATATTTTGAAGAAAAGCCTTCTACTTTGTACAAACTAATATTTTTAAAGATTTTATATATGTACATTTACCAGGTGGCTCAGGTGGAAAAGAATCTGCCTGAAGTGCAGAAGACCCAGGTTCAATCCATGGGTCAGGAACATCCCTTTGAGAAGGGCATGGCAACCCACTCAGTATTCTTGCCTGGAGAATTCCTTGGACAGAGGAGCCTGGAGGGTTACAGTTGATGGGGTCACAGAGTCAGACACAACTAACTAACAAATACTTTCACTTTTCACCTTCAAATAAATACTAAAGCCAAACTAAAATAAGGCTTAGAAGATGACCTTAGGAAACTATTTTAGCAAATAATAAAAATAATCTGTTGGCAGTATATAAATTGTACATAAAATGTTTTTCTGAAACACTTGGAGGTGCTTAATTATGATTTGTAGTCTCAAGCACTTTAAATATCTTCATGACATCTTGTTTAGACTATTAAGTTATTTGGCAATCCTTCTATCATAAATACAAAAGTAAATTTCACGAATTTGGAACCCACAGCATCCAATTAAATTAAATGTCTTCAGATTAGAGTAAAATTTCAATCACATGAGACTTCTTCATCATTCTCAACTCTGACTGTGTAGGTATCCTTGACCTTGGTTCTAGTGAAACCTCCTTAAGTGGAGTAGATTTATTTTCCTTTTATATCTGCTAAGCATTCCTTTTGATTTTTCCTGACAATTTGTTTTTTACTGTGACTTTAATCTTCATCAGTCCATTCAGCCAGTTTCTTATTTATTCTATTTATAAATTCCAACAAAATAATGTCTTTCATGTTTTTTAAATATTAAAATTTAGTGATGCTCTTAATTTAACAAGTTTCCTTTCTGTGAAAAACTGAAGGTTTTTAGAGAAATATTCAACCTTACATACTCACTTATTTTTTAATAATTTTTAAAAAGTGGGGAAGGCTTCCCAGGTGGCTCAGTGGTAGAGAATCCACCTGCCAATGCAGAAGACATGGGTTCGACCCCTGGTCCAGGAAGATTCCACATGCTGCAGAGCAACTAGGCCCGTGTACCACAACTACTGAACCTGTGCTCTAGACCCTGGGAGCCACATCTACTGAGTTCACTCTCCATAACGACTGCAGCGTGCATGCTCTAGAGCCCATGCTCTGCAACAAGAGAAGCCGCTGCAATGGGAAGTCCATGCACCGCAACTAGAGAGCAGCCCCTGCTCACTGCAGCTAGAGAAAGCCCACACAGTAATGAAGACCCAGTACAACCAAAAATAAATAAATCAAATTCCTTTTGTTCAAGTCTGTTGGCCTCCATTAAGTCTGGGAAACATGACTTATCATACGAGAATAAAGTTGAAAAATAAAAACAAAAGAAGTTCAGGGTTCACAATTACCCTTTAGATAAAGTCTTAGTATTTCGTTTAGTATTTAGAGTCCATAAACTGGCCCCTGATCTCTCTTCCTAATCTTACCTTCCACTCAATCTCAAAACAGTACTCTCTTCAGGGTTTAAGTTCAAGCCATTATTCCAGGATCCTCAACTGTGAAACAGGTTAATAATCTTTATTTTTGCTAGTTGTAGAATTTAAAGTAAATTAAGCATGAACCTTAGCAGCAAGCACGAACCTACCTAGCGTGGAAGCAAAGAGCTGTCACACTGAGTTGGGCCTAAATCTCAGAATACTGCTTATGGTAACATTAATCTCCAAGCCTCAGTTCCCTCATCTGTAAAACAGAATTATACCACTAAATAGGGTTCAACATAAAGCACTTAGCACAGAAGCTGGGACAGGCTAAACGTAGACACACATTATACATGAAAAAATGAATGCTGCTATCCTCCACATAAAGCAAGAGAAACAGACAGAGGCTTCCAGGGAGTCACTTTAAATCCACTGAGATGAGCTCACCTCTCCCACAGAGAAAACAGGCTCTTAGAAGGCAGAGGCAAAGCGACTTCACTGGAATTGAAGTTTCAAAATTTATTCCGGAGCTCAGCTTTGCACAGAATAGCTGATCTGAAATCTGGCTGCTGTGTGTACTGGGTTTAGGCACAGTTAAACCTGAACAGTCAGGTACCTTGGTCAAAGATGGCCTGGCCAATTACATGAAACAATACTCAGATACAGATTAAACCATTTAGAAAATTGACGAGGGCAATTCTTATCTATACCAGACCTCCTACCCCAGGTCACCTCTCCATAGAGAATGAGAAATGACAAAAGTAAGTAAAGTAAAAGGTACCTCCTTGTTTGCTTGAAATAAATAAGAAACATTAAACTCGCCAGTTTTTATGTTTAGAATAAAAAACTTCAGAGTTTCTGTGGTAAACACAATGTACTCTTAAAATGGGAAATTCTTTCCCTGTTAAAGTCCCAGGAGATAGACACTGGGTATCAAGAAGCCCAAGAATAAATAGGCAGCTGGTCAACTGAGGGAGGAAAGAGTCCGAGGAAAAGAAAGCATCCAAGGGGAGGAGAAAGAGGGACCAGAAGAGGAAAAAGGGAGACGAAATGACCGTGGAAGAAATAATAAGTTCATCTGAGAAAGAGGTGAACTGCTGATGCTGAGGAATCAGGTCCAACAGAGAAAGGAAAGAAAATAAAGTACCCAGGGTCCAGACCTGAGCACGTTCACATCTGTAATTATGACTCACATATCTCGGATGAGGAAAACAAACAGGGACTAAATAAACTCTGCAGAGTGATTAGCCCCCAAATTCGGCCAAGTCTCCCATAATGTAAGAGAAAAGAAGGCAAAGACAATAACCCACTACATTATGTCATTTGACCCTCACTCGGTCTTTATCTCATCCGCAATATGTCACTGAGAAGGGTTTGAATCAAATACGGTTGTGGGAGGACGCACCTCAGCCTCATGCAGGCAGACAGGATCATTCCTTGTTCATCTTTGTCCTCTTGAGCAGCAGCTTACACATAATAGCTACCTCATGAAGGTTAGTTGAATTTAATTGAATAAACTACGTATTACTAAAGAGTGTCCATATTCAATTTTTTTTTAATCACAAAAAAGGCTTTAGATATGGCAAACTCTCACCTTCCAATCAAGGACCCCAGAAAACATCCAACCACCTCTCCTGCCTCTGGCATCCAGCCATGACTTGCTGATGCCATCAGAATAAATAAAATTAACAGAATTCTTCTTATTAATAAAACAGATGCAGGGAAACCATGCTCTATTTTCTAAACCCTTAACTATATGTGATGCTTTATATACTTGATTATTTTCATATGATTCTATGTCTGGTTCTTCAATGTGACTTGTGGTTTTTTAAGTCTTTTTTTCCTTTCATGTATCCCCTAGGCAGACTTGCAAACTCTAGGGGTTCAATAAGTGTGTCTAGATAGTAACAGCCTAACATAGAATTTAGAAATGTGTTCTCGCTGTTTGCTTTTTTTAAAGTTATATTATTACCCTCATTCTGCAAGTGTTTCTGGCAATTAACCACTTTTAAACTACAGGAAAGAATTGAGTAGATGAGGTTGGTAAATAGTCGAGTCTTTTTATTGTCCTTGTTTAGGCTCTCCTTATCTCTTGTTTGGATAAGCTCCTTACCTGGTTCCTCTGCCCACGGCATCTTCCCTTCAACTCATCCTTTACACTGCTGCCAGGATGGTATCTGTAAAACAACTTAGTTCAGGCCACTGTCCTCCTCAGAAAACTTTAATGGGTTTCTCTCACCTGCAGAATAAAAGCTCCAATGACCTTGTATATGGCATTCAAGATATTCCAAAGCTCCACACTGCCCTTGTTTCCCTACCTCTTAACTCTATACATCTGCCCCAAATTCCCAGCTCAAGTGACCAAGAGCCAAGTATATTGCATTTTCAAGCCTCATTACCACGTTCATTCCATTTTTTCAACCTAGGTTGCCCTCTTTGTTCTTCATCTACCAAAATCCAACTTATCCTCTAAGACTCAAGCTAAGTCTCACCTCTCTGTAAGACAACCACAGAGATCCCCAAGTACAATTAATTATTCTTCTGCTGAGGTCCCAGTGTATTCAGTTCAGTCACTCAGTCATGTCCGACTCTGCGACCCCATGAATCACAGCACGCCAGGCCTCCCTGTCTATCACCAACTCCCAGAGTTCACTCAGATTCACATCCTTCGAGTCAGTGATGTCATCCAGCCATCTCATCCTCTGTCATCCCCTTCTCCCCCTGTCCCCAATCCCTCCCAGCATCAGTCTTTTCCAATGAGTCAACTCTTTGCATGAGGTGGCCAAAGTACTGGAGTTTCAGTTTTAACACCATTCCTTCCAAAGAAATCCCAGGGCTGATCTCCTTCAGAATGGACTGGTTGGATCTCCCTGTAGTCCAAGGGACCCTCAAGAGTCTTTTCCAACATCACAGTTCAAAAGCATCAATTCTTCGGCACTCAGCCTTCTTCACAGTCCAACTCTCACATCCATACATGACCACAGGAAAAACCATAGCCGTGACTAGGCGGACCTTAGTCGGCAAAGTAATATCTCTGCTTTTGAATATGCTATCTAGGTTGGTCATAACTTTTCTTCAAAGGAGTAAGCGTCTTTTAATTTCATGGCTGCAGTCACCATCTGCAGTGATTTTGGAGCCCCCCCCGCCCAAAAAAAAGTCTGACACTGTTTCCACTGTTTCCCCATCTATTTCCCATGAAGTGATGGGACCAGATGCCATGATCTTCATTTTCTGAATGTTGAGCTTTAAGCCAACTTTGTCACTCTCCTCTTTCACTTTCATCAAGAGGCTTTTGAGTTCCTCTTCACTTTCTGCCATAAGGGTAGTATCATCTGCATATCTGAGGTGATTGATATTTCTCCCGGCAATCTTGATTCCAGCTTGTGTTTCTTCCAGTCCATCCTTTCTCATGATGTACTCTGCATAGAAGTTAAATAAGCAGGGTGACAATATACAGCCTTGACGTACTCCTTTTCCTATTTGAAACCAGTCTGTTGTTCCATGTCCAGTTCTAACTGTTGCTTCCTGACCTGCATACAGATTTCTTAAGAGGCAGGTTAGGTGGTCTGGTATGCCCATCTCTTTCAGAATTTTCCACAGTTTATTGTGATCCACACAGTCAAAGGCTTTGGCAAAGTCTATAAAGCAGAAATAGATGTTATACACCACTAATAAATACTTATTTTCTATGAATTTCTCTCTTGGTTGGCTGTATAATGGTTATCTTTGCTACTAGTCTAGAAGTTCCTTGAAAGCAGGCATGAGGAATTTTTTTTAACGTTAACATTATATTTTACTTAGTGTATTCAAAAAATTATCATTGTAGCATCTAATCAATATTGAGAACATTACTAGTGAGACATTTTTCTTTTCATATTGAGTCTTCAAAATCAGGTATTTTATAGTTGAGGCATTTTTTTTGACAGTAGGATATACTTTATATGGTAGTAAATTTTAATATAAAATACATTTATTGTGAAAACAATATTATATTAACATTGATTTTTTAATGTAAATAAAAAGCCCACTCCATAATGTCCATATTTATGCATCTACTTTCATGTTTTGTTTGTTCTAAGTTTATGTGTCATATGGTTATCTTTAGCTCAGCTGGTAAAGAATCTCCTTGCAATACAACTAATCCCAGTTTGATTCCTAGGTCAGGAAGATTCCCTGGACAAGGGATAGGGAAACCACTCCAGTATTCTTGGGCTTCCCTGGTGGCTCAGATGGTAAAGAATTCACTCCAAAAGTGGGAGACCTGCATTCAATCCCTGGGTTGGGAAAATCCCTTGGAGAAGGGAATGGCTACCCACTCCAGTATTCTTGCCTGGAGAATTCCATGGACAGAGGAGCCTGGTGGCCTATAGTCCACAGGGTCACAAAGAGTCAGACATGACTGAGAGACTTGACACTCACATGGTTCTCTCACTTAACATATAAATATTTCTCTTCATTTTTATATAATATTAATACTTCATACTTCTATTTTACCATCATAATATTTATTTTACCAGGATGTTCAAATATAATATTTGTGGAATGTTTAGGCCATAAGGATATTGTTTTCACTTTTTCAGGACTAAAAACAATGCTCAAAAGGACCTCTTCAGCATATTTTTCTTCTTTACATTACTCCCCTAGAATAAATTCCCTGGCTCAAGAAGAAAAAATTTGAGCCTTCTTAATATATATTGTTATATTGATTTGTAAGAAGATCACAACAAAACAACCCAAAAAAAACCCAAAGAGATTTACTATTTTCATGTATTTCCTTCACAGGGATGAGTCCAGGGTCTTGCGCAGAGGTTGATAAATGAAAATGAATGAGTGAATGAATGACCGAGCATGGCCTTGGAACCATCAGCAGTTCCTTAAGCAATGGAGTGAGACACTGGAAGTTTCTGATGGAACAGTTGGCTCAGCCCTTTCAGAGGTGAAAGTGCAAATCTGTGAGCTTAACTGACAATATATATTCTGTTCAAAATGACAGAAAGGTGTCCCTTGGTGAAGATGATGTCACATCCTTTGGCCTGGGCTCCTTAAATATTAAATGACAGAAGTCTGTTTTTCCCTCCTTCTGCTTCAGTGCCCAGCACATGGGAGATACTCAGTGAACACTCATCCCAGCTTCTCTCTGGGCCTGAAGCCCAGTTGGCAGTGATGCTCATACCAAGTGGTTCTGTGTGTAGGGCCCAAGGTTTTCCTCAACAGGTCAGGATCCCAGTGCCAGGCACTGACACGGAGGCTGCAGAACAGAGAAGCTGCACAGAAATGAAGGTGTTAAGAAAGTGATGGAGAGTGTGGGGAAGACCAGAGCAGGTGGACAACAGATAGCAAACACTAACAGAGGTTCCTTGGTGAGGGCTGATGTGCTGTGGAACCTTCCACTTGGAAGCTGACAGCTATGCCTGGCTCCTGAGCACACTCCCTGTGGACTCTCTTGGCAAGACAAGGACTTGGATGTCAGCTTAAGCCAAGCCTTCCCTTGCTAGAACCAAATATATTTGTCACCATGTGGGAAATTACATTTGTTTTCAACCACTCGCCATACTTGCCAGTGTGAGCCTTGGTGAGTAAAAAGGGGATTGAGGGGAAGGCTGGAGAAACGGAATGTCTTTAACTCTCTTGCTGTGTCAACATGGTGTGGTGATTTTAGGAGTATTTATTTTAGCAGTCTTGAAATCAATGTGACATAAGACAGGATTTCCACCAGGACAGTGCCAAGTGAAATCATGATCATTTTAAGATCAGGGTGATCAGGGGATTCACAACCATATGGCACCATGGATAAGAAGCTTAGGCTCTCTGCCCAGTTAACCCAATCTGAGTGTAAAAGGGAAAGAGTAGCTCCTATTCTAGACTCTAGAATTTTGACTATAAGTAATTAAATTTACAAGAAACAAACACCCGATTAAACAGCCCCACAACTCCCTGATTATGGGGGAGTGACCACTCCTGCTTCCTCCAAACAGGCCTGGAAAATAGATCTCATGAGGCGACAGAAAGGAAGACGCTTAACAGAACTCATGATCAAAGTATCTAGCTGCCTGTTTGGGGAAGCTGTCCAAGCTGTGTTTACCAACCCCCTGCCTCCCTTCCTCCTAAACACAGAGGAAAAACAAAGTAGAATCCTGAAGTGCATTTCAGAAAACTCTGTGCAAATTTCAGGCATAAAATTAGGGGCAGTCAGAGCTATCGAAACAATCAAGTGACTAGGTCAAGATGGATGCTGACACACAAGCCCAGGAAACATAGGGGACAAGATCCACCACGTAAGGGGAAAAAAGCATAGGCCTCTTAAATATTCTGACTGATATTTCCCTTAAACCTTTCAGAGCTATATATTTAAATGAGTGTTCTCCCTCCCATTAAGGAAGACAAGTCATCTATAAAAATAGCTGCAGGAGGCAGCAGGGGGAGGTAAGTTCTCTAAGATTTATATGTAATATGGGTTTGATGCACAGAAGAAGGAGACTTTCCTGACTGAGGAAGTGGAGATGACTTCACAGTAGGGGTGAAGGGGCACACGGACTGTACCTTCAAGGATTCTGACAATCAGAGGTGCGCTTGAAGGGCATTCAAGGAAAAGAAAACAGTGTGAATAAAGGCGTAGAGACAATTCAGATTGGTTGATGGGGAAGGTTTGTGAGTTATGAGAGTAATGGAGAATTAGAACGGAAAGGGGAGCTGGGATCCAATCATGAAAGGCCTTTCGTGCAATAAGACTTGAACACAAGAAGCTCAGGCTGTACTCAGGAAGCACTATGGAATCATTGAAGGATTGTGGGCAGTAAAGCTATAAAACCTATGAGGTTTTTTGATTGGTTGATTGTTTTTTTATTTTCCAGGCAAAAAGGCAGGGAAAGAGATTAGCCCAGGAAGGAGAAGAAGGAAGAAAGACCCGTTAGGAGACTATTGCAATAATTTGGTGAAAGGGGATGATGGTTCAAACCACAGAAATAGAAACAGCTGGTGATGCTACTGACACTGACGGTCTAGATAAGCAAAGAGAACTTTGAAGTGATTAAATCAAGCAGAACTGTCAGTATGAGCATCTGAGTGGGACCAAAAATGTTTTTACTGTTCATGCAACTAAAAGACAAAAGTCCACAGCGACTGGTCTTCTGAAAGGCTGACATGGCTATTCATGGAAAGGCCACGTATCCACTCTCTGTTGGGAAAACAGGAATTCTGGAAGCATCTTCAAACGTAAAGCATAAGAAATGTATTAAGAAACAGATGGTTAAATAAAGAAATATTCTAGAATTCACAAAAGAGGACATATCAGTGACCTATCAGTTCAGTTCAGTTGCTCAGTCATGTCCGACCATTTGTGACCCCATGGACTGCAGCACGCCAGGCCTCCCTGTCCATCACCAACTCCCGGTGTCCACCCAAACCCATGTCTATTGAGTTGGTGATGCCATCCAACCATCTCATCCTCTGTCGTCCCCTTCTCCTCTTGCCCCCAATCCCTCCCAGCATCAGGGTCTTTTCAAATGAGCCAGCTCTTTGCATCAGGTGGCCAAAGTACTGGAATTTCAGCTTCAACATCAGTCCTTCCAATGAACACCCAGGACTGATCTCCTTTAGGATGGACTGGTTGGATCTCCTTGGAGTTCAAGGGACTCTCAAGAGTCTTCTCCAACACCACAGTTCAAAAGCATCAATTCTCCGGTGCTCAGCTTTCTTTATAGTCCAACTCTCACATCCATACCTATAACATTTTTTAAAAATATAAACCTCATTGCCACCAATATTGATTCCTTATTTCCTTCCAGAATAAACCTAGGAACAGTGGTTTTCCCAGCTCTGAGCATATGGGGTGGGTACAGGAGTAAAAGAAAAAAGGAGGAGGGAGAATGTCAAGGGGAGAAGGGGGCTAAAGCTGACTCAGACAGGCTAAGGGAGCCCAATGAGAATAGTTAAAATTTTAAAAAAAGTGTGCATCGTACTCTGGACTCACAATGTTTGCATTCAGTTACTAGTAAGACTATATTTGGACCCTTACAGGCACGCCTCTCATGACATTACAGACTGGAATAGAAGGTTTCATGTAGAATGTGAAATAAACTGTTAAATACCCAGAAAATAAAATATCCTATTTTACACATGGCAAAATATATGTGGGTGTGTGTGTATATATATGTATGTGTGGGATGTGTGTGTGTGTGTGTATATATGATCCCCTGGAGAAGGGATAGGCTACCCACTCCAGTATTCTTGGGCTTCCCTGGTGCCTCAGATGGTAAAGAATCCACCTGCAATGCGGGAGACGTGGCTTCAGTCCCTGGGTTGGGAAGATCCCCTGGAGGAGGGCATGGCAACCCACTCCAGTATTTTGCCTAGAGAATCCCCATAGACAGAGGAGCCTGGAGGGCTACAGTCCATGGAGTCATAAAGAGTCAGACACGATTGAGTGACTAAGCACAGCATGTGTATGTGTGTGTATATATATATACATATATATATATGAGGCTTCCCAGGTGGCTCTAGTTGATAAAGAACCTGCCTGACAAGTCAGGAGACTTAAAAGACATGGGTTTGATCCCTGAGTCAGGAGGATCCCTTAGAGAAGGAAATAGCCACCCTCTCCAGCATTCTTGCCTGGAGAATCCCATGGACAGCGGACCCTGGCAGGCTACAGTCCATGGGGTTGCAAAGAGTTGGACACACACACACACATACATACATACACATACACACCATATGCACACACACACACACACATATAAACTGTGCTAACAACAAAGCAAAATAAATAGAAAGATAATATTTCTTACCTATCAATATTTCAAAGATTTAAAAAGTTTTTCAATACAATTTAAATCAAAAGTTTGAAACTGCTCATACTCTTCAGCTCAGTAATTCTATCTCTAGGAAATGATGCTAAGGAAATAGTAATTGATATTTGTAAACACTGTTTGTTTATATTATTCAAAATTGGAAGTAACCCAAAAGTCCATACTTAGAATAACTTTTAGTTTATCCATACACTGAAACACCATGTAGCCATTTAAAAGTATGCTGTAAAACACTATGTAGTGGCTTGTAAACTGGTTTGTTATACATTAACTGGAAAATTTGTGAACAAAACAGTATATGAACTACAATATCATTTTGAAAAATATATAATCTATGATTAAAATATATACCACAACCATGGCTAAAGTTAACCATGCTTATCTCTGAGGGGTAAAGTAATGACTGATAGTTATTTCTTTTTATCTTTTTAAATGAAGTTTCTATAACAAACATTTACTACTATAATAAGAAAAAGAGATATTTGAAAAGCTGAACTGGTTGATGGGCCTCATCACTGTAATTACTGTAACAGGTATTTATTGAGCCTCTACTACGGGCCAGGCAATACTCCTGCTATTGTGGGACTTCTCATTTAGAAGAGTTCATTTTGATTGCTTAGTCAGTTAAAGTGGAGAAGATAAGTACCGTTATATCAAGATTCTGTCCGTTGCAAGAAACAACATCCACTTCAAACAAGGTTAAGCAGAAAAGAAAATTCAGGAGTTCATGAAACTGATGTTCATGGGTAACCAACTTCACACACAGCTAGATCATGTGGAACCTTTAAACCTTGTTATCTCATGAAATTTCAGCCTGCCTTTTCCTTTGTGATCACTTCAGCATCAGTCTAGCTCTCCTGGCATTGTTACAATGGCTGTCTACAACTCCAGACTTATGTCCAGTGTCCCCAACAACTCCAACAAAAATAGAAACTACTTTTTCAATAATTAAAAAAAAAAAAAAAAAGATTGAGTCCGGTTGGTTCTAACAGGATCATGTGCTGGCCCCTGAACCAGTCACCATGGCCTGAGGAGCATAATGCTCCGATCCACCAGTCCTAGGTTCATATAACCTCTGTTGGAAATAGACTGAGAGTAGAGGAGAGATTGTCCCCACCCCCCGCCCAAAGAATCATGGTGCCGTTACCAGAATAAGGCATGAATGCTGAGCCAGTATTAAAAAAATAAAAATTGAGATGTCTACTAGGGCCTTACAGGAGAGGCAAGATCAACAGGTACGAGTCCTGGCTTCAAAGGGTGAAACTTCATCCAAAACACCAAGCTGCATTTTGACTCTGTTATTTGATGAAGCAAAGGATATGAATATCACCAGAAAAATTTACTTTTAGGCTCATATTCTCCCAAATGTAGATATATTTTGAAAACCTCCTTACTTACATGTATCAATACATTTTGCCATAAGAATTCTGATCTCACAGTATAGATGTGAGATCTGTACACAGTACAAATAAACAGAGAATCAAGCGTGTTAGACATCTACTCATCTGAGAGATGATGTGAGAGGGACCCAAAGTCTTGTTGCTACCTAACAAGGTAATAGAGATTTAAAGTGAAAAATACCTTACCCATCTCTCCAGTCTCAGCATTGCTGCACCTTGAGGACACAGCCCATATAACTCTGGCCACCAATAACCCTTCAGATTTTTAAGATTTCACTGTGAACGAAGAACACTTAAAGCTTTAATAGGCCAGCTCATAAACACCTCACTTTTGTTCTGGCTGAAGATTAAACAGTGCCTATCCATAGGGATAACTAGCTAAGTGGCAACATATGTCCCTCAAAGCTCACTTTGAATAAGTTCTCCCTTTATCAATTATTTTTCATAAGTATTTTAATGCTTCAAAGCTCACACTTAATACTAAGAAACCAGGCTTGCCAAATACATTCACAGTAGAAGATCTGTCACTCTATACCCAGATCCACCCCCTGTTAAACTTGTCTCTCCATAACTGGGACTAAGACCAATGTTCAAATCTAGGACTCGGTTACAGGGAAGGCACTGGGTTTTGGGAATAAGATCAAGATTTAGTAAGTGGGACTGGGCGCAAGATCAAAACTGGTCCAGTAGAAAGTCTGATTTGATGCTGAGTAAACGAATCTAAGTCACTGCCATTAATAGCTTCCTTGCCACTCGTGCACTTGGTCAAAAGACCCTATAAGCAGCTGTATCTATGATTCCATGGCTCAGGGACTTCCTCCAGCTTCCACCTCCCATTCTTTATTTTGAACCCTATTGTTTTGGTTTGGTTTCCCTGGTTCCTTCCTGTTTCCTTGAACTTGGATTTCCCCTCTTTGCCTATTCTCTTTGGGTTGATAACAGAGTTGCCTGGCTTACCGTGCTCCATCTTGGACCTTCAATGACATGCTCTGCAGCCCTTGGCTAGTCCTTCCTACCCTTCCCTGAACCCAGCCACGGCAATTCCAGCTGGGCTGGGAGCAGCCTGTGTCCAGTGGCCTGGCTCCTTGCTTGCCTGGGAAGAGAGATGAGACACTGAGTTCTCTTAAATGGAGCTACTGGGTCTCTTAAGTCTAAGATGAGGACTGTATCCATCTTCATCAGGGTAACTTGGTGACAAATACTAACTGAGCACTTACTATGTGCCAGGCACTACCCTAGGTGCTGAAAGTACAGCAGAGCATGAAACAAGCTGTCTGATCTCAGGCAGTTTTGATTTTATATAGACAGTGGGAAAGACAAATGTATGAACAATTGAGACAAAGTAATAATAACCACAAACCAGGTTGGGACTTGCAACTGTGCTAAAATGAAAATTAAACAGAATGGCACAGAGAGGTTCTGGGTGATTAGGAAAGACCCCTTGAGGAGAAAGAATGAGTGACAAGAAGGAGCTAGCCTTGGGAAGATCTGGAGGAAGAGAGCCTTGAAGGAGAGAGGGCAACAGATACAAAGGCCATGAGGCAGGAATGAGCTTGGCATCTTACAGGGATGGAAAACAAAATTGACAAATAATTTGCTTGAAACGTCAAAGTGGGCTTAAAAAGTCAGCTTGAAAACATGACAAGTTTTCCTCCCAATTCAACTAGATTTGCAACATAAATAAAATGCATAATTGTACATGTTTGTCACAAATCTTATTGGCAGTTCTGGTAAATAAATGTAGGACCCATTGAGTCTCCTTGACGCCTATCACAACTGTGAACACAGCCTCCGATAACATTGTTTTGTCACTTTTCACTCCCACCAGCAAAGAAGACAGATAAATGGTTTCCTGAGACAAATGGCCCCTGTCTCCAGGGCCCGGGGCTCTGAAGGAAGGAGACGCGAGCCTTGGAACATTTCTCAGGGTGGCTCCGTGAAGAGTTCATGGCCACGAGCTCTCTGAGTCTGCTGCAGAAAGAGCTGCTGCATTAATTGTTCTGAAAAATTACAAGTTGTTTGCAGTCCATTAAAATTTCAAAAGACTTATGAAATCAATACCAGACTAAGTACGTGCCACTGCAATGTGCAACAGAAAATCCCTGATTATAACAATAACAGAGATTTAAAGTGAAAAATACTTTATGTTTTGCCTGTATCTCACCACAGTGCCCTGAACAAGACAAAAATTGTCCTTTCTGGGAGTGAATTCTCATGCAGGTAACATTCTTTCCAGGTGTAACAGCTGTGGAGAATTGAATCATGCATTGCATGCTAAGTCTCTTCAGTCGTGTCCGACTCTGTGCGACCCCATGGACTATAACCCATCAGACACCCCTGTCCTTGGGATTCTCCAGGCAAGAATACTAGAGTGGGTTGTCATGACCTCCTCCAAGGGATCTTCCTGACCTAGGAATCGAACCCATGTCTCTTACATCTCCTGCATTGGCAGGTGGGTTCTTTAACACTAGCGTCACCTGGAAAACCCAACTGAATCATATCCCCCCAGAAGTTCATGTTCAGCCAGAGCCTCAGAATGTGATCTAATTCAGACAGAGAGTCTTAGTAGATGTGATTATTTAAGACACACTGTATCAGGGTAGAGCCTAAATTCAATGACTGGTATCTTCATAAAAGAAAAGAGAGGGAAATTTTATACCCACACACACAGAAGCAGGCCATGCGAAACCAGAGGCAGAGACTGGAGTGATGTGACTCTAAGCTAAAGAACACCAAGACTGCCAGGTAAGGACCAGAAGTTAGCAGAGGTCAAGGAAGGATTCCCTTCTAGAGCCTTCAGAGGGAGCAAGGCCCTGTCAACACCTCGCTTTCAGATTTCTAGCCTCCAGAACTGAGAACAAATGTCTATAGCCTTAAGCCACCCAGTTTGTGGTAATTTGTTACGGCAACCCTAGGAAACTAATATACTAGTCAGGGGCACCTTGGCCCCAGCACCAGAGGACAGGGGAACCACTGGGTACTGGGAACCCAGGGAAACTGGGTACTGGGAACCAACTGAATCTACATTAGCAGAGTGGAAACTTGGGTATTTATTTGATAAATTTGACCACCAACAATTTGGGAGGAGGAACTTAACTTGGACAGGGGTTAAAAGGTAGGACTTTGGAATCAGAAAGTCTGGATTGGGTCTTAACTCTATTCTTCACCTTGTTTAAGTTACTAAACTCTGCTGCCGCTGCTAAGTCGCTTCAGTCATGTCCGACTCTGTGCAACCCCATAGACGGCAGCCCACCAGGCTCCCCCATCCCTGGGATTCTCCAGGCAAGAACCCTGGAGTGGGTTGCCATTTCCTTCTCCAGTGCATAAAAGTGAAAAGTGAAAGTGAAGTCGCTCAGTCGTGCCTGACTCTTCGCAACCCCATGGACTGCAGTCTCCCAGGCTCCTCCGTCCATGGGATTTTCCAGGCAAGAGTACTGGAGTGGGGTGCCATCGCCTTCTCCGTACTAAGCTCTAAGCCCCAGCTTTTCATAGGTAAAATAGGAACTTACCTCACAAGCTGGCTGTGAGATTTAGCGGGGAAACCTCTGTGTCGAGCTTGGCAAGTGCCCATCCCATAGTGAGCCCTCACGAAAGGATAGCTGCGGTATCATTATTGTATGGTTGTTACTCTTATACCTTGAGAAACATCTCCTATCCTTGCAGGAAGGAATGTGTGGTTAGAGTCAAATGTGCTTTAGAGTCTATACTTCTGTTTTTTGTTCAGCTACTGCTCAGCACGACCTGTCTCAAACTAAAAACGTTCCATATTCACCAGTTCTGAATGAGAAACAGCCTCCCTGTCTTCACAGTGAGCCTTAACTCCCCAAAACATATTTTTAAATTATTTCTTACCTGTCTTAAGACATATTTATTCAAAACCATGGGTTTTAAGGACCACAATATTTTCAACAACATGTATTTCTTGAAAGCTCATCATTTGCCAGGCACTTCCCAAAGGTCCCCTCACTCAGACCTTACCACAGTTCTGCAAACTCAGTGAGAAACATCTGGTTTTACAGAGGAGGAGGCTGAGACTCCAAGAAACTTCTGAGGATTCCAGACTGACTCCAAATTAAAGTAAGAAATAAAAGCAGTGTTGGGGAAGGAGTGGGCGAGGCAGAGATGCTGCTGCAAACACTCCTCTTTCCAAAAAGCAAAATGAAGTCCAGACCAGAGAGTCAGAATTCAGCACGGGGAGGCCCGCCTGGGTTCTGATCTGGGCTCCACCCTCACCTGTTGAGTGAAGCCCTGTTTCTCTGTGGACCTCCCTTTCCCTACCTGTAAGGCAAGACATGCGAACCAGATCATCTCTAATAGCATGTTCTGCTCTTAAAACAAAATCAAAATTATTTTAAAAATCCAAATGATAAAATTAAAATTCTCTGATATGCATGTCATTAATCTTAGGCCATTTTTTTAAAGCAATGCAATGTGGAAAAAAAGATTAAAGATGCTGAGGTTGAAGTTTTGAAACAAATTCATAATATTTACAATAAAGCATTGTAATTTTAGTTTTCATAACACTGATCCTACTCCTTTATTTCAGCTGTTAGCTCATATCAAAACAAAAGCTGGGGCATTTTTCACTAAAATCCTATTTTTTTTTCTTTTTTGGTAGGAAAGTCTGAGTAATACAAAAAAACCAGAAATAATAATGCTTCACATTTAAATAGTATCTTTGATCTGAGGCCTTCCTGTATGGTATTTTTATAAGCCATGTGTGTTATTATTTCTTTTGGTAGGTCACATTAAAGTCCTAGGATGTCTAGACCACTGATATTATGGGAGCTTTTCAAAGTAACACAATGATATTTAATAATAAACTCAGCTTTTTCTTTAGTTGTACCTTACATCCCAGAAGTGCTGAACCTTTTAGTTTTAAACGATGTTTCATCACCCTGTGTATTTTATGGCTAGAAAAACTGAATCCAGGCAGATTCTAAAGTAGACTCCATATATCTGTGATGTTTATTAGTAAGAGTAGCATGCACTTGTTAGGTGTCTACTCTGTTACCAGCATTGTTCTAAGTGCCTTAGAAGTGTTAACTCATTTAAGCCTCACAGTCCTAGGAGGGAGGTTATGACGTCCCCATTTCACAGATGAGGAAACTAAGGCAGAGAGAAGAGAGTAACCTGGTTCAAGAGCTGACGACTGGTCATTCACAGAGCTGGGACTTGACTCCAGTAGTCTGGCTTCAGAGCCCACAATCGTCACCTTTACCCTCATGCGGGGAAACTGAGGCTCATCAAAGTTTAGTAACTCAAATGTTTTCCAAAAATTCCCATATAACCACTCCCCCATGGTAACATTCCATCAGGTTGCCCTCTCCAGAAGAAAATAAATAGTTCTCTCCATCTATCGTTGGCTGGTTCCACTTACTTGTGTTGATCCTTATCTTTAGTACCAATCTGGAGATTCCACCAGACCATCTTTATCTTTTGTATCTGATAGTAAACGCTTCAGTTGTCAGGTATTTGATCCTCACATACATTAAAATATAGAGCAAAAAAGAGCAAAGTGTATAATAGTCTTGATTTCTGAGCAGATTGAGTTTCACATCAAATATTTCATCTTCTTGCAATATATAATCCAATTACTTCCAAATCCCCATTATTATTTTCATTGTACATTCATGTACTGCAAGAAAAAAAGTTTTTGAAAACACCTGAAAAAACCTTCACGACTGGGCCAAATCCATTTCTGAACCACCTATTGCTATTTTTATTCCTTGGATTTCTCTAGGTCACATTGTTCAAAATTGCTATCATCTGTGAAACATTCTAAATCCCTTCACTCAGAAGCACACTGGTCGAACTTGATTTTTAGTGAGTTATTTTATCAGACATTACCTTACTCCTATGATGTCGATTCTAGCTCAGGGAAACAGACCTCTTTCCTCCCCCAGAGGAAGATGGAACGACCTTTGAAGCTGACGTAGCTACAACTTAGGAGAAGTGAAAACAACCTCTCTTGAATCATTCCCTATGAAACTCGGTGCAAGGACACCGAGTTTAGCAGCAAAACAAGCTTCTGGATTATTTAATTATTTTTAATTTATTTGATTCTTTATTTCCTGCCTTGCTCCACCAAGGATTCAAAGTTCATCCTTTTTTTTTTTTTTTTAAGGTATGCTGGTTAAGAATTTTTATCTTCCAAGTGACAGATTTATTCATAGCTATAGGCAATGCTTCCCTCATTTTTCTGATGTTCCTCCACTCTTGTGGCAGGTAAGATCCAAAAAAATATGAATGTTCCTCCCAACAGAATCCCTCCCCAACTCCCCCTCCCCACAACCAATTTCCTAGGGATCTCTTTAAAGGAGTCCAGAAATTAAATTTAGAACTATCAGACTAAGCACAAAAAATAAAAGAGGTTACTCAGTGTGTGGAAATTGGCTTTATCTCTCATGCATTTGCTTCTCTTATTAAGGTCCACCTTCTCTCCATCTGCCAAAAAGGGCTGACATCAGTTTGAAGCATTCAAAGTTATCAAGGGGTCTGAGGGGAGGAGGGGCGCCAGAGGAGGGGGTGGACCAGCAGACTTGCAGAGCCTGGCCATGTCATAAGCATTCTTTCCAAAGGAAACCAGGCTAAAAGGCTGATAAACCCCAATCTCTTTTCACAGCTTGCCTTCGGAGCCCCTTAATGCAACTCCCTCATTTGTTCATCAGCACTTTATGAGAAAATAAACAAAAACATGGCCTGTTTCCTCATTGTCAGCACATCAGAACACTTCCTGCTCAGAGAGGCCACCATCCCCCGAAAGAGTCAGGGGTCCACTCTTTATTTTGCCTCAACTTTTTAACAGCTCGTTTTCTAAGCTGAATTCCAAGGGCTTAATCAAATCTGAAGCCCCCTCTGGGTGGATTAGATGTCTTAGATTCCAGTGCTCTGCAGGACAGGAGCTTCCCTGGAAGGATCAGTGGGTGAGCTATGCTGCAACCGCAGAGCTTGCTTCCTGTTTCTCCATTCCTACTTTACTTAAAAAAAGAAAAAAAGTGGGCTAAGGAAAAGAAGGAACACGTAAAATAATTAACTGCTCACCAAATCACCAGTTCTACAGGTACCGTAACTTCTATAGCTGTTATAACATTTTCAAATCAATTCAATCCTTCCAGATTTTTCACTAAATCTGACTTTTAAAAAGCAAGTAGGAAAGAAAGCGGAGGAGAGGAGAGGGGAGGGAAGGGCAGAGAAGGAAAGGGATAGTCAGTGCAAATATAAGATCTGAAGGGTCATGACTCTTGTGTTTAAATTCCCAAAGGGCTCACCACGCCCTGAGAGAGTCATTGATTTTGCATCATTTCATATTGCAATGATGTGAACGTTTGAAGAGGAAAAGCACAGACAGTCTAGCTGGAAGATGCAGTCAAGATTTTGGATGGGGGCTTCCCTGGTAGCTCAGTAGTTAAGAATCCGCCTGCCAGAGCAGGAGATCAATCCCTGATGGAGGAAGATCCCACGTGTCATGGAGCAAATAAGCCCGTGCTCCACAACAGTTGGCTCTAGAGACCATGAGCCACAACTAGTGAGTCCACATGCTGTAACTACTGAAGCCTGAGGGCCTTCGAGCCCATGCTCCACAATAAGAGAAGCCACCGCACTGAGAAGCCCAGGCAGCCCAATTGGAGAGTAACCTTTGCTCTCCACAACCAGAGAAAAGCCCACACAGCAACAAAGAGCCAGTACAGCCAGAAACAAATAAATATTTTTTTAAAAAATATTTTGGATGGATGTTGGAATGCTTCAGTAGCTCAGACATGTGGTGGATGCCCGCGATGCCAACTTTCAGGAGTCTGGTGTTTGAAATGTATGAATACTATGGAGCTATAGTTCAGGCCTCAGGCTCTCGAGCCTGACTCATTGGGTTCACAGAGTAACCCCAGCACGTGCTAACTCTGAGAACTTAGGCTAGTTCCTTAAACTCTCTAAGCCTCCATGTCTGCCTTACAGGGTGATTATGACGATTAAGTCAGGCGGTGAGTGGAAAGAGCAGGGGCCTGGACCACTGGGCTCAAGAAATGTTTACTGCTAAATATCAGATGACATTCATGAATTCCAACATTTCTTACACTGTGCAGATTATGGGCATAATCCTAAAAGGCTGTTTTTCTTTGGGGGAAAAAAAAAAGAAAGAAAGAAAATACAGACACAGCAGAAACTAACTTTAATATATTTGCCAACGAGTAGAATTCAGTATGAGTTACATCTATTTTAGAACCAACGCCATAGGGGCTTTATTATCACAAAACAAGGGCCTCGTTTAGAAACAAAGCAAACTCTTGGCATGAGCCTGGGGCCCCAGCATACTTTGGAACCAAAATCCAAATAAGCAAGAAATAAGTGAACATTGCCACTGACTGTGTAATCATGTGCTCTTGGACAAGACACTTAACTTCTCGGCGTTCTCATCTGAAAAAAAAAGAAAAAACAAAACCATGAGCTGGACAAAAATTATCAAAGACTTCTGAGAGGTCTCATTCCACCTAACATTCTATAATTCTGCTTAATGCCATGAACTGTCTGAAGAAAAATATAACCAGATGATGAGAGTAATAGCCCTCAAGCCCTCACACTCTAGGATAGACCATTTAGCTATAGATTATTTAGATTCCTGTGAATATGTGATTGTGAAAAGTCTTTTAGTCTTGTTTCCCAGCTAGCTTAAAATTTCTTTGAAGACAGAGATCTTGCACCATTCTTAATCATTGTCCTCTGCCCCGCATCTAACAAGTGATAGCCATCAGGAATGTGCATAAACAGAGCCTAATTCCATAAACCACCCATGTTCTGGCTTCACAGACGTAATCCCATAATCCATCCACGTTATAACTTCATAGTCATGCTTGGTACCTGTTGCTCAATCACAGCAACCTAACCCAAAACAGGCATCAGTGAGGACAGCCAGCCATGTGCTCAGTAAATCATATTTCTAGCCTTTCATTTGCTCACAAAGATCTATTAAATAACTATGATTATCAGACATTAGGGACGCTCTTCAAGCCCCATCACAACCCTGAAGATTCTCACATAGGCAGAGTGTAAGGCGGGCGTACACTTATGTGTGCACTGATACACTTGTGTATCAATGTACTATAACCAGAAACTGAACTGGGTCAACAACTTTTTTTCCCAAACTATGCTTCCCCTTGTTGATGAACAGGCTTCCCAGTTCATTCCCGGAGTTTTGTTAGAATTTACCATGTTACTAGGTATGGTATTACTGAATTTAAAGAAAAATGAGCATATATTTACAGGGTTCTGTACAGATCAAAAACCTAGGGTTTATCAACAATAATTTGACCCTTGTTAAAGTAGAAATATTACACTACAGACTAACTACTCTTATTCCTAGAAGCCTTCTGAACTTAGCATTTCCTGCTGCTGTGTTTCTGGTCTTAAGTACGTCAGCAAAATACTCCGTAGGTCTGTAGATTATCTGTAAACCAACTGACAGGTATCGAATGCAGACCATGCGAAGATGTTTCTTCACCCCTATCGCTGCCCTCAGATGATGCTGTGAAAAGTAAAAGTTCATCAGGTGCTGACCGGGTTCTTGATAGACCCGCACTGTGAATTCCTGAAAGGCCAATTGCAATTTATCATTCCTCCTGCTTATCAGCCATGGAGTGACTTTCCTCCACTTAAATAGCAGCCAGCTTCCCTCCCATGGCTCCATCCCGGTTGTCAAGGTTCTCTAAATGCTAATCAGGAGATAGAGGACACTCTGTGATCTTGTCAAGTGCTCACCCAGCAATCTGACAAAAACAGAGTGTAAACATCATGCCTGAATACCTGCATTTGTTGATCAAGGATCAAGGCAGAAATGACCATCACAGAGGCTGTGTCTGCCATCACAAAAAGGAACAAGAATATTTCAATGTTTTTCTAGAAGTTTGAAATGTGTTGAAAATAATACTAGTAAAACCAATCTACTTATATCAATGGTTTATTTGTGGCAATAAAAAAAGAATGGGATTGAAATTATAAACAAACTTAAGCAGATTATATGGAGATATGACCTGGTTCTATAGAAAACATTTGAGATGGGAATATGTGAACGCTTCCAAATGATGTGAATAATAGCATCAGGATGCTTAGTTAGCAAATAAGAGAATCAGCAATACTCTGTTTGACAGTTGCTGTGGTTTCCTGGATAGAAAAATCAACTTAGAAGTGAGAAGTCTCTGTTTGATTCAATAAATGTTCATTGAGACCATTCCCAGCTTCACCACAAACACAACGAATGAACATTATAAAGTCATACCTCCTCCCTAAAGTCTTCAGTGAAAGGATCCAGGTTGAATGGGGCTTTTTAAGACTCTGAGTCATCAGCAGTATTTATAAGAAGTAAGCAAGATCAATCAACCAACAGATTATTTCACTCAAAAGCTACAGCAGAATTCTGTGTGCTGACTTCTTTTCACAATCAACTGCAAATTTTAGATATGCCCCAAGTGTCACAGTTGCAGAGCTGGAGGCATTGTCTGTTCTGCTCAATCACTCAGTCGTGTGGCTTTGCGACCCCGTGGACTGCAGCACACCAGGCTTCCCTGTCCCTCACTGTTTCCCAGAGTTTGCTCAAACTCATGTCTCAAGAGATCACAAAATGAAGTAACATTTGGCACATATCCATATATAAGTAAATCCACCTAGACAGAACAATTAATGCTCAGCATTAATCAAGTAGGGAATCATAAGGGACCTGAAACTACACAGAAATCAAGATGAGATGGTTCCCAGAAGGAAACAACAAAGATAAGATGCTGAGCCAGGATTACAAAAATCAAAGTTAACCTCAAAACCATCAGAGAAATATGCCCTCTTGGGAATGTTTGTAGTTTCAGTTCAGCATAACTTCGTTTGAATTTTTATTCATTAATGTCAAGTCTGGTTTTAAAATTAGTGTCTACAGGTCAAGTTCAGACACAAAAAGCATAGGCGTGCAAACAGATACAACCTGACGTGTTTATCTTTTCAGCGCACACTTTCTGCTGCAGGCGTGTACCAGATGTAGCAGCAGCTGTAGGAAGTTGTTTATCTACCCTCTTGACCTTTGTAAAGTGTTAGGAGATGGTAAGAATCATGTTTTTAAATTATAGGCGTCTCCTTTCAAACTAATATCTTCTTAGCATCAGTCAAAACACATCAATAAAGGCATAAGAAGGTCAGCAAGATATGAATGCATCCCAATGATATCTGTGAAAACATACTTCTGCAATGATTTATAATGCCTCTGCTTATTTCCATATTCACTTCACTCATTCAACACTCAGTAAATATTTATTGCACTCCTGTGTGCAAGGCACAATTAACAATTGCAAATCAAATGAATGCTAATACCTGTACTATTTGTGTCTTTGCCTGAATTTTTACAAATGTCATTTGTGCTTTGCAAATCTATCCTTTAAATTTTTAAATAATCTTTTTAAAATTCCAAGGATGAAAGATGACTCAAAATCTTTAAGCGGACTTCTTTATTAAAACATCACTTGGGGGTTCACAGTCAAATGTATAGATTTCAGAAGCAAATACCACATCCTTCTTAGAGAGACGAGAGCTATGGCCCAGCTTCAGGGCCACTCAGCTTCTGTACTGGTAGGTCACCTCTCAGGTCTGGAGGGATTACAGTAAATGCAAGGGGGACTGATCTATCAACCTAATCACTCACAAGAAATAATAACAATGTCATTAGGTAAGTTTCCAAAACAACCTAGTTCCTGCTTGAAAGTCAATCCCTCAGAAGACTGCTGAAACTTACTTTTGTTATGACATTTGGAAGAAGTCACAAAAGTTATTTTGGTCTTTCTCTGTCAACGTCAGTGTCCTCTGGGGAAACCAGTGCAGTGATATCAAAAAACAAAAGGCAACAAATCAGAGTCTCCAAAGAGAAAGACGCAAACAATGATTATTTTTAAGAAACCCAGTGAGTTTCTCATTTTGGTCAAGGAACAATTAGAAAATATATTGCCTTCCCCAAAAGCTCTGCTTGCAAACGAAATCAACAGGTATTCTCATGCTTCTCTGAATTACGTTTATTGATTTGCCAGAATTCTCCTAACCAGATAAAATATTTATAAATTTGGGCATTCACATTAAACTCTATTTGGACATATTTAGTGTGTGCATGCAATTTAATTATACAGGTACAGACAAACTGACACAAAACTTTATTTCTCTTTGAGATGTGTACACATACATGTGTGTACACACAGCTTCCTTTGTGTGTCAGCAAGAACTGACAGATATGGCCTTTGCCTTGAAGAAACTCTTAATTTCTAGTAGTTGCTCATTAGAGCTGATCCACTTGACATGATTTTCTCTGACAATCTTTGTCTATATAGTAAACGGCAATTCATTCACTGAAGAGTGATAAGGTAGAAGATTTTGAATTTTCATCTTCCATGACCGGCTGTCTTGTTTTCCATTCAGTTAGCCTTAAACTAAAATCAGCCTTAAAGCTCTCTGAGTCTCAACTTTTTGCTACCACATCAACTTGTCTTAGAGAGATGACATAAGTTTTTCAAAAAAACAATTTTTAAGAATTCTGTGGCAATGACAACCTGTTGGACTGAATTTCCAGTTGTGCAAATTGTAGATACTCAGTCTGCGGGAAAGACTGGGGTAGAACTAAAAGAAACATGAAAAAAATTCTGAAAATATTCTCAGATGCCAAAGAATGAGACAATCGTTCAGTAAATATGGCCGACACATCTACTTGGTGCTGATTGTTGCAACAGAAAATTGCTTCCAAATGTCTCCCTCACTTACTTCAGAGCCACAGTGAATCACGATAGCCAAGTCCTGGCCATGGTCATAGAAAAACAGCCCAAATCTCTGTAGTATGAAATTTTTGTTAGGATTCCTATGAGGGTGTTGATGGGGAAAATGTTGAGTGTTACTGAAGGCAAAAAATATGTGTACAATTGGAGTGATATATGGACTCCTATTTACATGGTACAATGTACATAAATATGGTGTGATTTTAGGAAAATGAAAATGGTCCCTGTGACACCAGAAGCACAGATGAAGAAAGAAAAAATAAACTGGGCTGCATCAAAAGTTCAAACATGATTATGTCTGTGCAAAAGACATAATCAACAGAGAAAAAAGTCAAACCAAGAAATGGAAGAAAATATCTAAATCATAGATGTGATGAGAGGTTATCTGGAATATAAAAATAAATTCTACAATTAACAACAAAAAACAAACAACTCAATTTTTAAAATGGGCAAAGGATGTGAACAGACATTTCTCCCAAAGGAGATGTACAAATGGCTAATAAGCATATGAAAAGATGCTCAATCTCATTAACCATTAGAGAAATAGAAATCAAAACCACAATTGGATACCACCTTATATCCATTAGGATGGCTACTATCAAATAAACAAAAAATAACAAGTGTTGAAAAGGATGGGGAGAAACTGGAAATTTTTGTGCACTGTTAGTGGGTAGTAAAGTGGTTCATTCACTATAGGAAATGGTATGGTATTTTTTCAAAAAATTAAAAATATAACTACCATATGATTCAGCAATTCTACTTCTGGGTATATATGAAAGAACTGAGAGTAGAGCCTTTAAGAAATATTTATATAACCATAATCATAGCAGCATTATGTGCAATTACCAAGAGGCAGAAACCCAAATGCCCATCAACAGATGAATGGATAAACAAAATGTGGTATATACATACAATAGCATAGTATTTAGCCTTAAAAAAGAAGAAAATTCAGACAGATGCTATAACACAGATAAACCTTGAGGACATTATGTCACATGAATACACTAGCCAAAAAAAAAACAAATACCATATGATTCTACCTATGTGAGGTATCTAGACTCATACAGACAGAAAGTAGAATGGTGGTCTTCAGGAGTTGTGGGAGTGGGGTAGAGAGAAATGGCAAGTTATTTAATGGGTACAGAATTTCAGTTTTGTAAGAATAAAGGACTACTGGAGGTCTGTTTCACACCAATGTGAATATATTTAACACTACTGCACTGTACATCTAAAAATGGTTAAGATGGTAAATTTTATGCTACATGTAGTAGTAATAGTAGTTCAGTAGCACAGTCATGTCTGACTCTTTGAGACCCCATGGACTGCAGCACACCAGGCCTCCCTGTCCATCACCAACTGCCGGTGTTTATCCAAACTCATGTCCATTGAGTTGGTGATGCCATCCAACCATCTCATCCTCTGCTATCCTTTTCTCCTCCTGCCCTGAATCTTTTCCAGCATCAGGGTCTTTTCAAATGAGTCAGCTCTTTGCATCAGGTGGCCAAAGTACAGGAGTTTCAGCTTCAACATCAGTCCTTCCAATGAAAACCCAGGACTGATCTCCTTTAGATGGATTGACTGGATCTTCTTGCAGTCCAAGGTGCTCTCAAGAGTCTCCTCCAACACCACAGTTCAAAAGCACCAATTCTTCGGTGCTCAGCTTTCTTCACAGTCCAACTCTCACATCCATACATGACCACTGGAAAAACCATAGCTTTGACTATATGGTCCTTTGTTGACAAAGTAATGTCTCTGCTTTTTAATATGCTATCTAGGTTGGTCATAACTTTCCTTCCAAGAAGTAACCATCTTTTAATTTCATGGCTGTAGTCACCATTCACACTGATTTTGGAGCCCAAAAAATAAAGTCAGCCACTATTTCCACTGTTTCCCCATTTATTTCCCATGAAGTGATGGGACGAGATGCCATGATCTTCATTTTCTGAATGTTGAGCTTTAAGCCAACTTTTTCACTCTCCTCTTTCACTTTCATCAAAAGGCTCTTTAGCTCTTCTTCACTGTCTGCCATAAGGGTGGTGTCATCTGCATATCTGAAGTTATTGATATTTCTCCCAGCAATCTTGATTCCACGTTGTGCTTCATCCAGCCCAGTGTTTCTCATGATGTATTCTGCATGTAAGTTAAATAAGCAGGGTGACAATATACAGCCTTGATGTACCCCTTTTCCATTTGGAACCAGTCTGTTGTTCCATGTCCAGTTCTAACTGTTGCTTCCTGACCTGCATAGATTTCTCAAGAGGCAGGTCAGGTGGTCTGGTATTCCCATCTCTTTCAGAATTTTCCACAGTTAACTGTGATCCACAGTCAAAGGCTTTGGCATAGTCAAGAAAGCAGAAATAGATGTTTTTCTGGAACTCTCTTGCTTTTTCCATGATCCAGTGGATGTTGGCAATTTGATCTCTGGTTCCTCTGCCTTTTCTAAAACCAGCTTGAACATTAGGGAGTTCACGGTTCACATATTGCTGAAGTTTGGCTTGGAGAATTTTGAGCATTACTTTACTAGCATGTGAGATGAGTGCAATTGTGCGGTAGTTTGAGCATTCTTTGGCATTGTGTTTCTTTGGGATTGGAATGAAAACTGACCTTTTCCAGTCCCATGACCACTGCTGAGTTTTCCAAATTTGCTGGCATACTGAGTGCAGCACTTTCACGGCATCATCTTTCAGGATTTAAAATAGCTCCACTGGAAGTCCATCACCTTCACTAGCTTTGTTCGTAGTGACGCTTTCTAAGGCCCACTTGACTTCACATTCCAAGATGTCTGGCTCTAGGTGAGGGATCACACCATCATGATTATCTAGGTCATGAAGATCTTTTTTGTACAGTTCTTCTATGTATTCTTGCCACCTCTTCTTAATATCTTCTGCTTCTGTTAGGTCCATACCATTTTTGTCCTTTATCAAGTCCATCTTTGCATGAAATGTTCCCTTGGTATCTCTAATTTTCTTGAAGAGATCTCTAGTCTTTCCCATTCTGTTGTTTTCCTCTATTTGGTTGCAATGATCACTGAGGAAGGCTTTCTTATATCTCTTTGCTATTCTTTGGAACTCTACATTCAAATGGGTATATCTTTCCTTTTCTCCTTTGCTTTTCACTTCTCTTCTTTTCACAGCTATTTGTAAGGCCTCCTCAGATGGTCATTTTGCTTTTTTGCATTTCTTTTTCTTGGGGATGATCTTTCTCCCTATCTCCTGTACAATGTCATGAACCTCTGTCCATAGTTCATCAGTCACTCTGTCTATCAGATCTAGCCCCTTAAATCTATTTGTCACTACCACTGTATAATCGGAAGGGATTTGATTTAGGTCATACCTGAATGGTCTAGTGGTTTTCCCCACTTTCTTCAATTTAAGTCTGAATTTGGCAATAAGAAGTTCATGATCTGAGCCACAGTCAGCTCCTGGTCTTGCTTTTGCTGACTGCATAGAGCTTCTCCATCTTTGACTGCAAAGAATATAATCAACCTGATTTCGGTGTTAACCATCTGGTGATGTCCATGTGTAGAGTCTTCTCTTGTGTTGTTGGAAGAGGGTGTTTGCCATGACAGTACGTTTTCTTGGCAAAACTCTATTGGCCTTTGCTCTGCTTCATTCTGTATTTACCACAATTAAAAATAATAAGTAAATGATCTTAATGCAATTTAAGAAAGCTGATTTCTTTAAACAAATACTCTTCTCAATGTTTTTAAAAATCTGTTATGTATCAGTTGGAGTCAACAGAGGGCCATCAGCCCAAAGGGAACATGGCATTCAAAATCTAAGACAAAGTCAGCATGCATCTCCCTTCACAACTGATAGTAGTAAAAATAACACGTAACAGAAGGGATTTGGGTGCAACTGATCAATGTATTAGGGTTCACAAGAGAAATAAAACCAATAAGGTATATAGAAGGAGATCCAGTTTAAGGAGTTGTCTCACAATTGACTCATAATTGTGAGGCTGACATGTCCATAATCTATAGGGCAGGCTGTAAGCAGGAAATTCTGGCAAGAGTTGGTGTTGCGGTCTTGAGTCCAAAGGTTATAAACTTGGGCAGGTTTTTTTTTTTTTTTCCTTTTTTCATTCATCTTCTTTTTTTTAAATGATAATATTAGTGTTTATTAGAACTTTTAAATTTTACTTAAAAGATATACTCAAACTGTCAGACAATAAGATTTAAATTATGAGAGGTATGCTGTGCTGTTCTGAGCTGTCACTTCAGTTGAGTCCAACTCTTGATGACCTTATAGACTAAAGCCCACCAGGCTCCTCTGTCCATGGTATTCTCTAGGCAAGAATAGTGAAGTGGGTTGCCATGCTCTCTCCTCCAGGGGATCTTTCCGACCCAGGGATCGAACCCACATCTCTTACATCTCCTGTACTGGCAGGTGGGTTCTTTAACACTAGTGCCACCTGGAAAGCCCCATGAAAGGCATATATGAAGTTGTCGTTTAGTCACTAAGTTGTGTCTGACTCCTTGCAACCCTATGAACTGCAGCATGCCAGGCTTCCCCATCCTTCACTATCTCCCAGAGTTTGCTCAAACTCACGTTCATTCAGTCAGTGATGCCATTCAATGATCTCATCCTGGGTTACCCCCTTCTCCTTTTGCCTTCAGTCTTTCCCAGCATTAGGGATTCTTCCAGTGAGTCAGTTCTTCACATCAGTGGCCAAAATTATTGGAGCTTCAGCTTCAGCATCAGTCCTTCCAATGAATATTCAGGGTTGATTTCCTTTAGGATTGTCTGTTTTGATCTCCATGCTGTCCAAAGGACTCTCAAGAGTCTTCTCCAGCACCACAGTTCGAAAGCATCAATTCTTTGGCCCTCAACCTTCTTTATAGTCCAGCTCTCACATCTGTACATGACTACTAGAAAAACCATAGCTTTGACTATTTGGACCTTTGTCAGCAAAGTAATGTCTCTGCTTTTTAATACAGTGTCTAGGTTTGTCATAGCTATTCTTTCAATTTGGGGGCTGCAGTCACCATCTACATTGATTGTGGAGCTCAAGAAAATGAAATCTGATGCTGTTTCCACATTTTCCCAATCTATTTGCCATGAAGTGATAGGACCAGATGCCATGATCTTCGCTTTTTGAATGTTGAGTTTTAAGCCAGCTTTTTCACTCTCCTTTTTCATCTTCATCAACAGGCTCTTTAGTTCCCCTTCACTTTCTTCCATTAAAGTGATATCATCTGCATATCTGAGGTTGTTGACATTTTTCCCAGCAATCTTGATTCCAGCTTGTGATTCATCCAGTCCAGTATTTCATGTTATGTACTCTGCACAGAAACTAAATAAACAGGATGACAATATACATCCTTGACATACTCCTTTCCTGGTTTTGAACCAGTTTATTGTTCCATGTCCAGTTCTAACTGTTGTTTCTTGTCCTGCATACAGGTTTCTCAGGAGGCAGATATTGTGGTCTGGTAGTCCCATCTCATTAAGAATATTCCACAGTTGGTTGTGATCCACACAGTCAAAGGATTTAGCATAGTCAATGAAGCTGAAGTAGATGTTTTTTTGGAATTCTCTTGCTTTTTTTATGATCCAGTATATGTTGGTAATTTGTTCTAAAGTCCTTGTGTAATCTGGAAGCTGAGTAAAGGTTTCAGTGAAATTAAGACTTTGGTAAGTTAAGTTAGCATGTTGTGATTGACTGGGTTACCAATGAAAGTATGGAAATACCACAAATAGCTTCCAAACTAGTAGAGGTAAAAATTAAAATGATTTTAAAAAGAATATTTATTCAATTCAGGCAGGGTTCCTATGTTACAGTCTGGAGGCAGAATTCCTTCCTCTTTAGGGGTCCCCCATCTTTGCCTTATGACCTTCAACTGATTAGACAAGACCCACTGCATTATGGAGGATAACTTGATTTACTCAAAGACTACTGATAGAAAATGCTAAGCTCCTTTAGTAAAAACAGTCTCAGCAACATCTATACTGGTACTGGACCAAACAACTGGCACTGTAGCCTAGCTAAGATGACAAATAAAATTAACCATCATAGTTATGACACAGATTTTCTTTTAAACAAACATATCTGTATTTGTATCAGTGAATTTCTAATTCCATGCAGTGAACTTGGGAAGCTATACACTTATTCCATTGATGCTTTCTTTGCTCCCTCTTTTGGAAAGTATCTGTTTGTATCAGACATACAGCCAGATCCAAGCAAAAAAGAAAATTAATCTTTGCTTATATTAACTTTTTAAAATCGTATTATTGACTGAACTTTACGCCAACTTTTTCACTCTCCTCTTTCAGTTTCATCAAGAGGCTATTTAGTTCCTCTTCACTTTCTGCCATGAGGGTGGTGTCATCTGCCTATCTGAGGTGATCCATATTTCTCTTGGCAATCTTGATTCCAGCCTGTGGTTCTTCCAGCCCAGCGTTTCTCATGATATGCTCAGATGTAAGTTAAATAAGCAGGGTGACAATATGCAGCCTTGATGTACTCCTTTTCTTATTTGGAACTAGTCTGTTGTTCCATGTCCAGTTCTAACTGTTGCTTCCTGACCTGCATATAGGTTTCTCAAGAGGCAGATCAAGTGGTCTGGTATTTCCATCTCTTTCAGAATTTTCCAAATTTACTGTGATCCACACAATCAAAGGCTTTGGCATAGTCAATAAAACAGAAATAGACATTTTTCTGGAACTCTCTTCCTTTTTCAAAGATCCAGCAGATGTTGGCAATTTGATCTTTGGTTCCTCTGCCTTTTCTAAAACAAGCTTAAACATCTGGAAGTTCACAGTTCACATTTTGCTAAAGCCTGGCTTGGAGAATTTTGAGCACTACTTTACCAGCATGTGAGATGAGTGCAATTGTGCAATAGTTTGAGCATTCTTTGGCATTGCCTTTCTTTGGGATTGGAATGAAAACTGACCTTTTCCAGTCCTGTGGCCACTGCTGAGTTTTCCAAATTTGCTGGCATATGCAAGTCAGGAAGCAACAGTTAGAACTGGACATGGAACAACAGACTGGTTCCAAATAGGAAAAGGAGTACATCAAGGCTGTATATTGCCACCCTGCTTATTTAACTTCTATGCAGAGTACCTCATGAGAAATGCTGGGCTGGAAGAAGCACAAGCTGGAATTAAGGCTACTCAGAGAAAGATCAATAACCTCAGATATGCAGATGACACCACCCTTATGGCAGAAAGTGAAGAGGAACTAAAAAGCCTCTTGATGAAAGTGAAGAGGAGAGTGAAAAAGTTGGCTTAAAGCTCAACATTCAGAAAATGAAGATCATGGCATCTGGTCCCATCACTTCACAGGAAATAGATGGGGAAACAGTGGAAACAGTGGCTGACTTTATTTTGGGGAGCTCCAAAATCACTGCAGATGGTGATTGCAGCCATGAAATTGAAAGACACTTACTCCTTGGAAGGAAAGTTATGACCAACCTAGACAGCATCTTGAAGACCAGAGATATTACTTTGCCAACAAAGGTCCATCTAGTCAAGGCTATGGTTTTTCCTGTGGCCATGTATGGATGTGAGAGTTGGACTGTGAAGAAGGCTGAGTGCCGAAGAATTGATGCTTTTGAACTATGGTGTTGGAGAAGACACTTGAGAGTCCTTTGGACTGCAAGGAGATCCAACCAGTCCATTCTGAAGGAGATCAGTCCTGGGTGCTCTTTGGAAGGACTGATGCTAAAGCCGAAACTCCAGTACTTTGGCCACCTCATGTGAAGAGTTGACTCACTGGAAAAGACTGTGATGCTGGGAGGGATTGAGGGCAGGAGGAGAAGGGGACGACAGGATGAGATGGCTGGATGGCATCACCAACTGGATGGACATGAGTTTGGGTGAACTCTGGGAGTTGGTGATGGACAGGGAGGCCTGGCATGCTGCGATTCATGAGGTCTCAAAGAGTCAGAGATGACTGAGTTACTGAAGTGAACTGAACTGACAACAACCTATGCAGATAATTCCCATTAATTGATTGGCCTGGTGTGTTTCTCATTATAAATCAATTAGCTGGAATTTGGGTTTATAAATTATTTTAGTACAAACTTATCTGACACGAGGAACTGACTAAGGTAATAAATCTCCCTTGGTCAGTTCATCCATGGGTGGGAAGAAAATCAAATTTCTGAACTTGCAAAATTAAAACATCTATGTGGTTATACCTACAATTCTCTTATATGATACCTCAAATTTGACTAAAAATTGTATTTATGTTATAATAAACCCTTTATTTTAGAATAGTTTCAGATTTATGAAAAAGCTGCAAAGACAATACAAACAGTCCCAATATCCCCGTCATCTGCTTTCCCCTAACGTTACTATCTTGTATTCAGTTCAGTTTAGTTCAGTCGCGCAGTCGTGTCCGACTCTTCGCGACCCCATGAATCACAGCACACCAGGCCTCCCTGTCCATCACCAGCTCCCAAGTTTCACTCAGACTCACGTCCACCGAGTCCGTGATGCCATCCAGCCATCTCATCCTCTGTCGTCCCCTTCTCCTCCTGCCCCCAATCCCTCCCAACATCACAGTCTTTTCCAATGAGTCAACTCTTCACATGAGGTGGCCAAAGTACTGGAGCTTCAGCTTTAGCATCATTCCTTCCAAAGAAATCCCAGGGCTGATCTCCTTCAGAATGGACTGGTTGGATCTCCTTGCAGTCCAAGGGACTCTCAAGAGTCTTCTCCAACACCACAGTTCAAAAGCATCAATTCTTCGGCACTCAGCCTTCTTCACAGTCCAACTCTCAAATCCATACATGACCACAGGAAAAACCATAGCCTTGACTAGACGAACCTTAGTCGGCAAAGTAATGTCTCTGCTTTTGAATATGCTATCTAGGTTGGTCATAACTTTTCTTCCAAGGAGTAAGCGTCTTTTAATTTCATGGCTACAGTCACCATCTGCAGTGATTTTGGAGCCCAAAAAAATAAAGTCTGACACTGTTTCTACTGTTTCCCCATCTATTTCCCCATCTATTTCCCATGAAGTGCTGGGACCAGATGCCATGATCTTCGTTTTCTGAATGTTGACTTTTAAGCCAACTTTTTCGCTCTCCTCTTTCACTTTCATCAAGAGGCTTTTTAGCTCCTCTTCACTTTCTGCCATAAGGGTGCTATCATCTGCATATCTGAGGTTATTGATATTTCTCCCGGCAATCTTGATTCCAGCTTGTGTTTCTTCCAGTCCAGCGTTTCTCATGATGCACTCTGCATAGAAGTTAAATAAGCAGGGTGACAATATACAGCCTTGACGCACTCCTTTTCCCACTTGGAACCAGTCTGTTGTTCCATGTCCAGTTCTAACTGTTGCTTCCTGACCTGCATACAGATTTCTCAAGAGGCAGGTTAGGTGGTCTGGTATTACTTGCATTACTACCCCACATTTGTCACAACTAGTGAGCCAATACTGACACAGTAATATTTACCCAAGTCCATTCTTTCTCTTTTCAGTTTTTTAAGTTTATAGTGCATAGCATACTGATTAGCCTTCATGAAATTGTAATTAGCATAGCATACTGATTAGCCATCATGAAATTGTAATCACAGTAAATTTAGTGAACCCACATAGGTACAAAATCAAAGAAATAAGAAAAAAAATGTGTTTCCTGGTGATTAGAACTCAGAATTTACTCTATCAACTTTCATGTATAACATACAGCAGTGTTAATTATATTTATCAGGTTGTGTATTACATGCCTAGTACTTATTTATCTTATGACTGGAGTTTCCATCTTTGACTGTAGCTATCCAATTCCCCTTCCCTATCCCTGGCCTCATGTAACCACAAATTTGATATCTCTTTTTCTATGAATTTGTTTTTGGAGTGTAAGTGACCTACAATGCTATATTAGTTCCTATTACACAACATAGTAATTGGATATTTCTTCACATTTCATACTGATAAGTATAATCACCATACAAAGACATTATATAATTATTGACTATATTCCCCACACCGTACATTTCTTACCCATTTCATACTCATTTATTTTGCAACCCTATAAATACTATTTATGTCTTTGTTTTGCAACTATATAATTATATTTAGTTACTTATTCTTTTTGGCTGTGCTGGGTCTTTGTCGCTCCATGAGAGACTTCTCTACTTGTGGTGAGCAGGGGATACTCTTTGCTGTGGTGTGCGGGCTTGTCATGTGGTGCTTCTCTTGGGGAGCACGTTTTCTAGGGCATGGAGGCTTTAGTCATTGAGGCACACGGGCTTAGTTGCCCCAAGTTAGATTCTTGATTAGACTATCTCCATTTTTTAAAGTGTGTTATCTCTTTACAACTTTTACTTAACATGTTGGTATCACTTATATGCTAGCAAATATAAGCAATTATCAAAACAAATGATAAAATAGCAAATAAATATTAATAAACAATACTAAGCTCACTGCTATTTTTTCACAAACAATAGTATTTTAGGTTCTGTGTCAGTTTGGGGACCTCCAGGAAATAGGACTTCCAGGAAACAGAATTAGATTTTACTGGGGGTAATGTTTATGAAAGGTTTCCCAGATTGTGCTAATGGTAAACAACCCATCTGCCAATGCAGGAGACATAAGAGACGCGGGTTCAATCCCCGGGTCAAGAAGATCCCCTGGAGGAGGGCATGGCAACCCTCTCCAGTATTCCTTCCTGGAGAATCCCATGGAGAGAAGAGTCTGGAAGGCTACAGTTCATAGGATTGCACAGAGTCGAGCACAACTGAAGTGATTTAGCATACAGGCATGCAGGTTTATGAAGAACAAAAGGGGGTGGGAGAGGGAGCAGCCTAAGAGGGACTTCAGATCATGTTTCTAGAGAAGGAGGGAAGAAGGACGTGGTACAAGAGCCTCAGACTGCAGTGACCTCTGTGAGGGTCTCAGCCAGATCTATGTGGCATCTCAGAGAGATGGCTGCCCATTGAGAAGTTTTACACCGAACAAAAATGGCCCAGCTCCATTAACTCCATCATGCCTGGTCATTAGCTGGGGAGAACATGGTCTCAGTGTGAAGACCAGAGCAGACGCAAAGGTACAAAACCTGAGGTGGGCTCTCTCTTGAAGGGAGAGCTGAGTGGCACATGCGGGTCATAGCCACAGGCTGATATTTTTTATTTTATACATGCTAATTTATTTTTTGGAACTAAAATTATTCATAGTTCTGGCATTGGGATTAAACATGTCATTCTGTTCCCATTTCCCAAAAAGAGCACAATATTCCTAGTTGCAATCTACAACAACTAGGATTTCCAAGTGTGTTACCACTTTTGCAATTTTGAGACACTTTTCCAATTTGAAGTCAGAAGATTTGGACTCAAATCCTAGCTTCATCGCTTTTGGCCTGCATTGTCTTGAACAAGACACCTGACCTTGCTGAACCTCAGTTTCCTCATCTCTACAGTAGGAATATTCATGCTTTACCCCAAAGGACTGTTTTAAAGACTAAATACAATAATGTATATGAAACTCTCTGGCATATAGAAAGTGCTCAATAAATGTTTCTTTTCAGATTGGAAAACAACAACCCTACCAGATACTATTACATCTAGATTGTCAACATTACCTTACTTTACCTGGACAAGTTACCTAACTCTTATGAGCCTCAGTTTCCTCATATATATAATAGAATAGTAATTTACCCTATGGCACTGAGTCACTGAAAAGATTAGATGAAATAACATAAAGACAGCATTTATCACAATACCTGACACACAAGAAGTCCTCAGTAAATATTACAGATTCAGTTCAGTTCAATTCAGCTCAATCACTCAGTGGTGTCCGACTCTTTGCAACCCCATGAATCGCAGCACGCCAGGACTCCCTGTCCATCACCAACTCCTGGAGTTCACCCAAACTCATGTGCATCAAGTCGGTGATGCCATCCAGCCATCTCATCCTCCATTGTCCCCTTCTCCTCCTGCCCCCAATCCCTCCCAACATCAGGGTCTTTTCCAATGAGTCAACCCTTAGCATGAGGTGGCCAAAGTATTGGAGTTTCAGCCTCAGCATCAGTCCTTCCAATGAACACCCAGGACTGGTCTCCTTTAGGATGCACTGGTTGAATCTCCCTGCAGTCCGAAGGACTCACAAAAGTCTTCTCCAACACCACAGTTCAAAAGCATCAATTCTTCAGTGCTCAGCTTTCTTCACAGTCCAACTTTCACATCCATACATGACCACTGGAAAAACCATAGCCTTGACTAGACGGACCTTTGTGGCAAAGTAATATCTCTGCTTTTCAATATGCTATCTAGGTTGGTCATAACTTTCCTTCCAAGGAGTAAGCGATTAAGATTACTTATTATCAGCACATCTTACTGTTATTGTTGTTGTTCAGTCGCTAAGTCACATTCAACTCTTTGCAACCCCATGTCCTTTAATTTCACAGCTGCATTAACTCTCCACAGTGATTTTGCAGCCCAAGAAAATAAAATCTGTCACTGCTTCCACTTTTTCCCCTTCTATTTGCCCCGAAGTGATGGGACTGGATGCCATTAGCTTAGTTTTTTGAAAGTTGAGTTTTAAGCCAGCTTTTTCACTCTCCTCTAGATTCACCCTCATCAAGAGGCTCTTTAGTTCCTCTTCACTTTCTGCCATTAGAATGGTATTGTCTGCATATCTGAGGTTATTGATCTTTCACTGAGAAGTCTTAATTCCAGGTTGTGATTCATCCAACCCAGCATTTCTCATGATGTACTCTGCAGAGAAGTTAAATAAGCAGAGTGAAAATATACAGCTTTGTCATATGACTTTTCCAATTTTGAATCAGTAAGTTGCTCAACTGAGGTTCTAACTGTTACTTCTTGCCCCACATACAGGTTTCTCAGGAAACAGGCAAGGTGGTCTGGTACTCCCATCTCTTGAAGAATTTTCCATATGCAGAGTACATCATGAGAAATGCTGGACTGGAAGAAACACAAACTGGAATCAAGATCACCAGGAGAAATATCAATAACCTCAGATATGCAGATGACACCACCCTTATGGCAGAAAGTGAAGAGGAACTAAAAAGCCTCTTGATGAAAGTGAAAGAGGACAGTGAAAAAGTTGGCTTAAAGCTCAACATTCAGAAAATGAAGATCATGGCATCTGGTCCCAGCACTTCATGGGAAAGAGATGGGGAAACATTGGAAACAGTGTCAGACTTTATTTTGGGGGGCTCCAAAATCACTGCAGATGGTGACTGCAGCCATGAAATTAAAAGGTGCTTACTCCTTGGAAGAAAAGTTATGACCAACCTAGATAGCATATTCAAAAGCAGAGACATTACTTTGCCAACAAAGGTCCGTCTAGTCAAGGTTTTTCCTGTGGCCATGTATGGATGTGAGAGTTGGACTGTGAAGAAGGCTGAGCGCCGAAGAATTGATGCTTTTGAACTGTGGTGTTGGAGAAGACTCTTGAGAGTCCCTTGGACTGCAAGCAGATCCAACTAGTTCATTCTGAAGGAGATCAACCCTGGGTTTTCTTTGGAAGGACTGATGCTAAAGCTGAAACTCCAGTACTTTGGACACCTCATGCGAACAGTTGACTCATTGGAAAAGACTTTGGTGCTGGGAGGGATTGAGGGCAGGAGAAGAAGGGGACGACCGAGGATGAGATGGCTGGATGGCATCACTGACTCGATGAACATGAATCTGAGTGAACTCCAGGAGTTGGTGATGGACAGGGAGGCCGGGCATGCTGTGATTCATAGGGTTGCAAAGAGTCGGACACGACTGAGTGACTGAACTGAACTGAACACAGTCAAAGGTGAAGCAGAAGTAGATGTTTTTCTGGAACTCCTTTGCTTTCTTCATGATCCAACAAATTTTGGGCAATTTGATCTCTAGTTCCTCTGCCTCTTCAAAACCCAACTTCCAACATGTACAACTGGAAATTCTTGGTTCACATACTGTTGAAGTCTAGCCTGAAGGATTTTAACCATAATCTTGCTAGCATGTGAAATGAGTACAATTGTGTGATAGTCTGAACATTCTTTGGCACTGCCCTTCTTTGGGATTGGAATGAAAACTGACCTTTTTTCAGTCCTGTGGCCACTGCCGAGTTTTCCAAATTTCCTGGCATATTGAGTGCAGCACTTTCACAGCATCATCTTTTAGGATTCCAGCTCAGCTGGAATTCCATCACCTCCTCTAGCTTTGTTCGTAGTGATGCTTCCTAAGACCCACTTGATTTCACACTCCAAGATGTGTGGCTCTAAGGGAATGACCACACCATCGTGGTTATCTAGGTCTTTAAGACCTTTCTAGTATAGTTCTTCTATGTATTCTTGCCATCTCATCTTAATCTCTTCTGCTTCTGTTAGGTCCTTATCATTTCTGTCCTTTATCATGCCCATCCTTACATGTCGCTCCCTTGATAGCTCCAGTTTTCTTGAAGAGATCTCTAGTCTTTCCCATTCTATTGTTTTCCTCTATTTCTTTACATCATTCATTTAAGAAGCCCTCCTTATATTTCCTTGCTCTTCTCTGGAACTCTGTTCAGTTGGGTATATAAAAGCCCTTCTTATCTTTCCTTGCTCTTCTCTGGAACTCTGCATTCAGTTGGGTATATCTCTCCCTTTCTCCCTTGCCTTTTGCTTCTCTTCTTTCCTAAGCTATTTGTAAAGCTTCCTCAGACAACCACTTTGCCTTCTTGCATTTCTTTCCCTTGGGGATGGTCTTGATTACTGCCTCCTGTACACCATTACAAACCTCTTTCCATAGTTTTTAAGGCACTCTGTCTGCCAGATAATCCCTTGAATCTATTCATCACCTCCACTGTATAGCCATAAGGGATTTGATTTAGGTCATACTTGAATGGCCTTGAATGGCCTAATGGTTTTCCCTACTTTCTTAAAGCTAAGCCTGAATTTTGTAATGAGGAACTCATGATCTGAGCCACAGGAAGCTCCAGGTCTTATTTTTACTGACTGTATAGAGTGTCTCCATCTTTGGCTGCAAAGAACATAATCAATCTGATTCCTGTATTGACCATCTGGTAATGTCCACGTGTAGAGTCGTCTCTTGTGTTGTTGGAAAAGGGTGTTTGCTATGACCAGTGTGTTCTCTTGACAAAACTCTGTTAGCTTTGGCTTTGCTTCATTTTGTACACTAAGATTAAACTTGCCTATTACTTAAGTATCTCTTTATTTTATTTTATTTTTTTACTTTACAATACTGTATTGGTTTTGCCATACATTGACATGAATCCACCCCAGATGTACATGAGTTCCCAACCCTGAACCCCCCTCCCACAACCCTCCCCATATCATCTCTCTGGGTCATCCCAGTGCACCAGCCCCAAGCATCCTGTATCCTGTATTGAACCTAGACTAGTGATTTGTTTCTTACATCATAGTATACATGTTTCAATGCCATTCTCCCAAATCATCCCACCCCCTCCCTCTCCCGCAGAGTCCAGAAGTCTGTTCTTTACATCTGTGTCTCTTTTGCTGTCTCGCATATAGGGTTATCATTACCATCTTTCTAAATTCCATATATATGTGTTAGTATACTGTATTGGTGTTTTTCTTTCTGGCTTACTTCACTCTGTATAATCAGCTCCAGTTTCATCCACCTCATTAGAACTGATTCAAATGTATTATTTTTAATGGCTGAGTAATACTCCATTGTGTATTTGTACCACAGCTTTCTTATCCATTCATCTGCTGATGGACATCTAGGTTGTTTCCATGTCCTGGCTATTATAAACAGTGCTGTGATGAACATTGGGGTACACATGTCTCTTTCAATTCTGGTTTCCTTGGTGTGTATGCCCAGCAGTGGGATTGCTGGGTCATAAGGCGGTCTATTTGTAGTTTTTAAAGGAATCTCCACACTGTTCTCCATAGTGGCCATACTAGTTTGCATTCCCACCAAGAGTGTAGGAGGGTTCCCTTTTCTCCACACCCTCTCCAGCATTTATTGCTTGTAGACTTTTGGATCGCAGCCATTCTGACTGGTGTGAAGTGGTATCTCATTGTGGTCTTGATTTGCATTTCTCTAATAATGAGTGACGTTGAGCATTTTTTCATGTGTTTGTTAGCCATCCGTATGTCTTCTTTGGAGAAATGTCTATTTAGTTCTTTGGCCCATTTTTTGATTGGGTCGTTTATTTTTCTGGAATTGAGCTGCAGAAGTTGCTTGTATATTTTTGAGATTAGTAGTTTGTCAGTTGCTTCATTTGCTATTATTTTCTCCCATTCAGAAGGCTGTCTTTTCACCTTGCTTATATTTTCCTTTGTTGTGCAGAAACTTTTAATTTTAATTAGATCCCATTTGTTTATTTTTGCTTTTATTTCCAGTATTCTGGGAGGTGGATCACAGAGGATCCTGCTGTGATTTATGTCAGAGAGTGTTTTGCCTATGTTCTCCTCTAGGAGTTTTATAGTTTCTGGTCTTATGTTTAGATCTTTAATCCATTTTGAGTTTATTTTTGTGTGTGGTATTAGAAAGTGTTCTAGTTTCATTCTTTTACAAGTGGTTGACCAGTTTTCCCAGCACCACTTGTTAAAGAGATTGTCTTTAATCCATTGTATATTCTTGCCTCCTTTGTCAAAGATAAGGTGTCCATAGGTGTGCGGATTTATCTCTGGGCTTTCTATTTTGTTCCATTGATCTATATTTCTGTCTTTGTGCCAGTACCATACTGTCTTGATGACTGTGGCTTTGTAGTAGAGCCTGAAGTCAGGCAGGTTGATTCCTCCAGTTCCATTCTTCTTTCTCAAGATTGCTTTGGCTATTCGAGGTTTTTTTTGTATTTCCATACAAATTGTGAAATTATTTGTTCTAGCTCTGTGAAAAATACCGCTGGTAGCTTGATAGGGATTGCATTGAATCTGTAGATTGCTTTGGGTAGTATACTCATTTTCACTACATTGATTCTTCTGATCCATGAACATGGTATATTTCTCCATCTATTAGTGTCCTCTTTGATTTCTTTCATCAGTGTTTTATAGTTTTCTATATATAGGTCTTTAGTTTCTTTAGGTAGATATATTCCTAAGTATTTTATTCTTTTTGTTGCAATGGTGAATGGAATTGTTTCCTTAATTTCTTTTTCTGCTTTCTCATTATTAGTGTATAGGAATGCAAGGGATTTCTGTGTGTTAATTTAATATCCCACAACTTTACTATATTCATTGATAAGTTCTAGTAATTTTCTGGCGGAGTCTTTAGGGTTTTCTATGTAGAGGATCATGTCATCTGCAAACATTGAGAGTTTTACTTCTTCTTTTCCAATTTGGATTTCTTTTATTTCTTTTTCTGCTCTGATTGCTGTGGCCAAAACTTCCAGAACTATGTTGAATAGTAGCGGTGAAAGTGGGCACCCTTGTCTTGTTCCTGACTTTAGGGGAAATGCTTTCAATTTTTCACCATTGAGGATAATGTTTGCTGTGGGTTTGTCATACATAGCTTTTATTATGTTGAGGTATGTTCCTTCTATTCCTGCTTTCTGGAGAGTTTTTATCATAAATGGATGTCGAAATTTGTCAAAGGCTTTCTATGCATCTATTCAGATAATCATATGGCTTTTATTTTTCAATTTGTTAATGTGGTGAATTACATTGATTGATTTGTAGATATTGAAGAATCCTTGCATCCCTGGAATAAAGCCCACTTGGTCATGGTGTATGATCTTTTTAATGTGTTATTGGATTCTGATTGCTAGAATTTTGTTGAGGATTTTTGCATCTATGTTCATCAGTGATATCAGCCTTAGGTTTCTTTCCTTGTGGCATCTTTGTCAGGTTTTGGTATTAGGGTGATGGTGGCCTCATAGAATGAGTTTGGAAGTTTACCTTCCTCTGTAATTTTCTGGAAGAGTTTGAGTAGGATAGGTGTTAGCTCTTCCCGAAATTTTTGGTAGAATTCAGCTGTGAAGCCGTCTGGACCTTGGCTTTTGTTTGCTGGAAGATTTCTGATTACAGTTTCAATTTCCATGCTTGTGATGGATCTGTTAAGATTTTCTATGTCTTCCTGATTCAGTTTTGGAAAGTTGTGCTTTTCTAAGAATTTGTCCATTTCTTCCACATTGTCCATTTTATTGGCATATAATTGCTGATAGTAGTCTCTTATGATCCTTTGTATTTCTGTGTTGTCTATTGTGATCTCTCCATTTTCATATCTAATTTTATTGATTTGATTTTTCTCTCTTTGTTTCTTGATGAGTCTGGCTAATTGTTTGTCAATTTTACTTATCCTTTCAAAGAACCAGCTTTTGGCTTTGTTGATTTTTGCTATGGTCTCTTTTGTTTCTTTTGTATTTATTTCTGCCCTAATTTTTAAGACTTCTTTCCTTCTACTAACCCTGGAGTTCTCCATTTCTTCCTTTTCTAGTTGCTTTAGGTGTAGAGTTAGGTTATTTATTTGACTTTTTTCTTGTTTCTTGAGGTATGCCTGTTTTGCTATGAACTTTCCCCTTAACACTGCTTTTATAGTGTCCCACAGGTTTTGGGTTGTTGTGTTTTCATTTTCATTCATTTCTATAGATATTTTGATTTCTTTTTTGATTTCTTCTGTGATTCGTTGGTTATTCAGAAGCGTGTTGTTCAGCCTCCATATGTTGGAATTTTTAATAGTTTTTCTCCTGTAATTGAGATCTAATCTTAGTGCATTATGGTCAGAAAAGATGCTTGGAATGATTTCAATTTTTTTGAATTTATCAAGGCTAGATTTATGGCCCAGGATGTGATCTATCCTGACAAAGTTCTGTGAGCACTTGAGAAAAAGGTGAAATTCATTGTTTTGGGGTGAAATGTCCTATAGATATCAGTTAGGTCCAACTGGTCTATTGTATCATTTAAAGTTTGTGTTTCTTTGTTAATTTTCTGTTTAGTTGATCTGTCCATAGGTGTGAGGATATTAAAGTCTCCCACTATTATTGTGTTATTGTTAATTTCCCCTTTCATACTTGTTAGCATTTGTCTTACATATTGCGATGCTTCTATGTTGGGTACATTTATATTTATAATTGTTATATCTTCTTCTTGGATTGATCCTTTGATCATTATGTAGTGTCCTTCTTTGTCTCTTTTCACAGCCTTTGTTTTAAAGTCTATTTTATCTGACATGAGTATAGCTACTCCTGCTTTCTTTTGGTCTCTATTTGCATGGAATATCTTTTTCCAGCCCTTTAGTTTCAATCTGTATGTGTCCCTTGTGAGGTGGGTCTCTTGTAGACAACATACATAGGGGTCTTGTTTTTGTATCCATTCAGCCAGCCTTTGCCTTTTGGTTGGGGCATTCAACCCATTTATGTTTAAGGTAATTATTGATAAGTATGATCCCATTGCCATTTACTTTATTGTTTTGGGTTTGGGTTTATACACCCTTTTTGTGTTTCCTGTCTAGAGAATATCCTTTAGCATTTGTTGGAGAGCTGGTTTGGTGGTGCTGAATTCTCTCAGCTTTTGCTTGTCTGTAAAGCTTTTGATTTCTCCTTCATATTTAAATGAGATCCTTGCTGGGTACAGTAATCTGGGCTGTAGGTCATTTTCTTTCATCACTTTAAGTATGCCTTGCCATTCCCTCCTGGCCTGAAGAGTTTCTATTGAAAGATCAGCTGTTATCCTTATGGGATTCCCCTTGTGTGTTATTTGTTGTTTTTCCCTTGCTGTTTTTAATATTTGTTCTTTATGTTTGATTTTTGTTAATTGGATTAATATGTGTCTTGGGGTGTTTTGCCTTGGGTTTATCCTGTTTGGGACTCTCTGGGTTTCTTGGACTTGGGTGATTATTTCCTTTCCCATTTTAGGGAAGTTCTCAACTATTATCTCCTCAAGTATTTTCTCATGGTCTTTCTTTTTGTCTTCTTCTTCTGGGACTCCTATAATTCAAATGTTGGAGCATTTCATATTGTCCTGGAGGTCTCTGAGATTGTCCTCATTTCTTTTAATTCATTTTTCTTTTTTCCTCTCTGATTCATTTATTTCTACCATTCTATCTTCTATTTCACTAATCCTATCTTCTGCCTCCATTATTCTACTATTTGTTGCCTCCAGAGTGTTTCTGATCTCATTTATTGCATTATTCATTATATATTGACTCTTTTTTATTTCTTCCAGGTCCTTGTTAAACCTTTCTTGCATCTTCTCAATCCTTGTCTCCAGACTATTTATCTGTGATTCCATTTGATTTCAAGATTTTGGATCATTTTCACTATCATTATTTGGAATTCTTTATCAGGTAGATTCCCTATCTCTTCCTCTTTTGTTTGGTTTGGTGGGCATTTATCCTGTTCCTTTACCTGCTGGGTATTCCTGTCTCTTCATCTTGTTTATATTACTGCATTTGGGGTGGCCTTTCTGTATTCTGACAGTTTGTGGAGTTCTCTTTATTATCGAGTTTCCTCACTGTGGGTGGGGTTGTATCAGTGGCTTGTCAAGGTTTCTTGATTAGGGAAGTTTGTGTCGGAGTTCTGGTGGCTGGAGCTCGATTTCTTCTCTCTGGAGTGCAATGAAGTGTCCAGTAATGAGTTATGAGATGTCACTGGTTTTGGAGTAACTTGAGCTGCCTGTATATTGAAGCTCAGGGGTGTGTTCCTGTGTTGTTGGAGAATTTGTGTGGTACATCTTACTCTGGAACTTGTTGGCCCATGGGTGGTGCTTGGTTTCAGTGTAGGTATGGAGGTGTTTGATGCGCTCCTATCAATTAATGTTCCCTGGAGTCAGGAGTTCTCTGATGTTCTCAGGATTTGGACTTAAGTCTCCTGTTTCTGGTTTTCAGTTTTATTTTTACAGTAGCTTCAAGACTTCTCCATCTATACAGCACCGATGATAAAACATCTAGGTTAGAAATGAAAAGTTTCTCCACATTGAGGGACACCCAGAGAGGCTCACTGAGTTACATGGAGAAGAGAAGAGGGAGAGGGGAGTTAGAGGTGACTGGAATGAGATGAGGTGGGATCAGAAGAGGAGAGAGCAAGCTAGGCAGTAATCACTTCCTTATGTGCACTCCACTGTCTGGACCGCTCAGAGATGTTCATGAAGTTATACAGAGAAGAAGAGAGGGAGGAAGGAGACAGAGGTGGCCAGGAGGGTAAAAGAAGGAAATGAAAAGGAGAGAGACAGATCCAGCTAGCAATAGTTCCCTAAGTGTTCTCCACCGTCTGGAACACACAGAGATTCACGGAGTTGGGTAGAGAAGAGAAGGGAGAAGGAGGAGACAGAGGCAACCTGGTGGAGAAAAAGGAGAGTCCAAAGGAGGAAAGAGCGGTTAAGCCAGTAATCTCACTCTCAAGTAAAAATGGGTACTGAAGATTGGGTTTTTAAAGGTACAAAATTGATTACAAATACCAAAAAGTGAAGATTAAAAATCTAGAGTAGAGGTTGGATTTTCAAAAATACAATATTAAAGAAAAGATGAAGAAGAAGAAAGAAAAAAAAAAGTCACATGAATTATTTAAAAAAAACAACAACCACAAATATATATATATATATATATATATATATATATATATATATGGCATTTGCTTTAAGAACTTAAAAATTAAAAAATGTTAAAATAAAATTTTAAAAAAGAAGAAGGAAAAAACAACAAACAAAAAGAATGATCGTAAAAATAGTAAAGGTAAATCTGGGACTTTCTCTGGTGGTGTTGTGGGCAGTGTGGGGTCAGTTCATTTTCAGATAGTTCCTTGGTCTGGCTTATATTTCTTAAGATCTATACTTCCAAGGCAGTTCCCTCTGTTTTAGCTTCTTCTGTTTGCTGGTCTCTTCAGTGTCTGTTTTCCGCCCTGACACAAGGGGGACGGTGGTGGACACTTTTTTTTTTTTTTAGGCTCACTTGTTCAGTCGCGCTGTGGGGAGGGAGGGATGCTGCAAGCAAACAACACTGGCGTGTGTTCATAGTGTCTCAGCCCCGCTGGGTCTGTCCCCGCTCACGGCGCACACCGCTCAGGCTCTAGGTTGCTCCGCTGGGAACCGTCTGAGGCCAGCCCTAGGCTGCACGTACCTCCCCGGTCTAAGCCACTCAAGCTCAGGCACTCATGTAGTCCTCAGAGGCGCAGACTCGGTTGGGCCTGCGTTTTGTGCCGTTCCCAGATCTGAGCAGCTCGGGAGTTTGGCGAGCGCGGTCGCTGCGACGTATCGCCTTTCCCGTCCCTGCTGCTCAGTTTTCTGGGTGTACAGCTGGCGCCCCTTATTAGCCCCTTATTAGGTGACTGTCCAGAACCCCAAGAAGTCTTAGCAAAGAAACTTGCTTGCAGTTTGGAAGTTTTTCTGGGGCTGTGATTGCCCCCTTCCGGCCCTTCCAGCTCTGGCTGCCTGTCACCGGAGGGGATGGTCTGCAGCGGGCTAATTCTGTTCCATCCTTTGTTCTGTGTGCTGTCCTGGTGGTGTCTTATGTTAGAGCTTTTCGCGTGGGAGCTATCCCACAATCTGGTCTGCTAGCCCAAGTTAGTTTGCTCTGGTTACGCTTGGGGCATTCTGGCCCGATTCTTAAAAAGCGCTGCAGCCCGCGCCTCCCTGGCCAGCCCCTGCTTGCTAGTGGCGGATGCAGGCATCTGCGCTGCTTCTCCGCTGGGGGAGTTACCGTTGGGCTCGTAATCTGTTGCTTTTAATTATTTATTTATTTTTCTTCCCTGTTATGTTGCCCTCTGTGCTTCCAAGGCTTGCCACAGACTTGGCCATGAGAATGTTTCCTGGTGTTTGGAAACCTCTCTTTTTAAGACTCCCTTCCTGGGACGGAGCTCCCTCCCTACCTCTTTTGTCTCTTTTTTCCATCTTTTATATTTTTCCTACCTGTTTTTGAAGACAATGATCTGCTTTTCTGGGTGCCTGATGTCCTCTGCCAGTATTCAGAAGTTGTTTTGTGAAGTTTACTCAGCATTGAAATGTTCTTTTGATGAATTTGTGAGGGAGAAAGTGGTCTCCCCGTCCTATTCCTCTGCCATCTTAGGACCGCCCTCTCAAGTATCTCTTGACTTCCTATTTTTGCATTCCAGTCCCCTATGATGAAAAGGACATCTTTTTCTGGTGTTAGTTCTAGAAGGTGTTGTAGGTCTTCATAGAACAGGTCAACTTCAATTTCTTTGGCATCAGTGGTTGCGGCATAGACTTGAATTACTGTGATACTGAATGCTTTGCCTTGGAAATGAACTGAGATCATCCTGCTGTTTTTAAGACTGCACCCAAATACTGAATTTCAGACTCTTTTGTCATCCATTCCTGTCCATTTTAGTTCACTGATTCCTAAGATGTCTATGTTCACTCTTGCCATCTCCTGCTTGGTCACATCCAATTTATCTTGATTCATGGACTTACCATTCCAGGCTCCTATGCAATCTTGTTGGTTACTGCATCAGACTTCACTTTCACCACTAGGCACATCCACAACTGAGCACTATTTCTGCTTTGGCCCAATAGCTCCATTCCTTCTGGAGCTATTAGTAGTTGCCCTCTGCTCTTCCCCAGTAGCATACTGGACATCTTCTAGCCTGGGGGTTTCATCTTCTGGTGTCATACCTTTTTGGCTTTCCATATTGCCCATGGGATTCTCCAGGCAAGAATACTGGAGTGGGTTGCATTTCCTTTTCCAGTGGACCACACTTTCCCAGAACTCTTCACTATGACTTGTCCACCTTGGCCCTGCATGGCACGGCTCATAGCTTCACTGAGTTACGTGAAACCCTTCAGCACAACAAGACTGTGATCCATGAAGGGGATCAGCACATTAGTTCATTTTAATTTTGAAGTTCAGAGAAATTAGATTTATTATATTATAGATTTCATGACAATCTTAGTCTCATCAGTTCAGTTCAGTTCAGTTGCTCAGTCGTGTCCGACTCTTTGCAACTCCATGAATCACAGCACGCCAGGCCTCCCTGTCCATCACCAACTCCCAGAGTTCACTCAAACTCATGTTCATTGAGTCGGTGATGCCATCCAGCCATCTCATCCTCTGTTGTCCCCTTTTCCTCCTGCCCCCAATCTCTCCCAGCATCAGAGTCTTTTCCAATGAGTCAACTCTTCACATGAGGTGTCCAAAGTACTGGAGTTTCAGCTTTAGCATCATTCTTTCCAAAGAACACCCAGGACTGATCTCCTTTAGAATGAACTGGTTGGATCTCCTTGCAGTCCAAGGGACCCTCAAGAGTCTTCTCCAACACCACAGTTCAAAAGCATCAATTCTTCGTTTTTCAGCCTTCTTCACAGTCCAACTCTCACATCCATACATGACCACAGGAAAAACCATAGTCTTGACTAGACGGACCTTAGTTGGCAAAGTAATGTCTCTGCTTTTGAATATGCTATCTAGGTTGGTCATAACTTTTCTTCCAAAGAGTAAGCATCTTTTAATTTCATGGCTGCAGTCACCATCTGCAGTGATTTTGGAGCCCCCCAAAATAAAGTCTGACACTGTTTCCACTGTTTCCTCATCTCTTTCCCATGAAGTGATGGGACCAGATGCCATGATCTTCATTTTCTGAATGTTGAGCTTTAAGCCAACTTTTTCACTCTCCTCTTTCACTTTCATCAAGAGGCTTTTGAGTTTAGTCTCATAGGAACAAATAATATCTCTATTCTCAGACTTCACATTTCCTTTGACATAAGTGCACACAAATACCCATACTGTTGGCCCTTGGTATCCACGGGTGTCATGGATTGGTTAAACCCACAGGTTGGAGGATTGACTGTATTAACTGCATGACACCATTTTATATAAAGGATCTGAGCAACTAAAGATTTTGGTATCCACAGGGACTCCTGGAACCAATCCCACAGATTATCAAGGGACATTATACTTGCCAAAATGACCCAGTGCTGTACAATAAAAATGAGACAGAGATAAGCAGCCTTACTTTCTTGATCATATATTTTCAAATTTGCTCCTCTGACAGAAAGACATGCTTGGTTTTTTCTACGTAGATTCTGACATTCGTTAGTCATGGATCATTATTATCACCACTAAAGATAATAACAACAATAATGTATTTTTTAACCTGAAAGACTCAATTTCTGTAAGGTATGTTTCCTTAGTTTCAGAGCCTCAACTGGACATTTAAAATACAAGTTGGATCTATTTTTCCTTTCTGTTCATTTACCAATTTTGCCTCTGCCAGCTTATCACCTGAAACTTTAGAGAGTTAGGGACAGGGGAATATTGAGGAACAGAAGACAGAATAGTTTAAAATAAAGAAAAGTATATAAATATAGATTCTATAATCACTTGAAATTAGGAAGGGGATAGAACAGAAAATAGCAATGGAAGTTTCCAAAGACAGGATTACAGATTTTCAACTCGACCACTGAAAACTGGGAAATGAAAAACAGTCATAGACAAGCAATGCTTTTTTCCCATACATTTCACAGATTGACAGTTCAGACTTCACAAGGCTAGTTGACCAGATGAGGCTAGTTTCTAGACTCTGGGTAGAAAGCTTTTCTTTCAAAATTGAAAAAAAAAAAAAAAAGGAAATCTTATTACATTCAGTCTTTAACTCTTGGGTAAAATTGTCACTCAAACATGCTTCTGCCTGATAAGGAAACCAATTTGATTAAAAGAGTGCTAAGATCATAAGTTTTTCCCTGCCAGTAAGCAGTCACTCCTCAGTGAGTAATGATTTCCCATACTAATCAACAGAGCTTAATTACAGCAACTAATTCAAATATAAGCCATTAATAAATTAATTGTTGACACAAATCTATTACTCAAAATCTAGTTTTTCAAATTTTTATTCAAAATATATAATTTCCACCATTGCATATCACCAAGAATTCAAAAATATCGATCATCTTTGAGAAACATGCAACAGAATTATATCATTACTGAGCAAAAATAGTTTTTCCATGAAGTAAGAGTCAGGACTCATCATTCATTTCAGGCCACAGTCCACGAAATTTAATTTCCCTGGCCCTCAGTCTCAGATATAAAGGCAATTCACTAGATAAGAAGATTCTGGGCTTTGTCTCCAGACACAAAAGAGAAAAACAAAGAAGCAGCTGGAACTGCAGCAGTTGATGCAACTGTAAAAACACAAACAAAACTCATAACAGAAGTCAACCTGATGGGCATAAGCAGCCCCAGATGGTAGAAGCAATTGGCAAGTGTGTATCATTCTTTCATTCTATTATTAGGTATTTACTGTGTGTCAACTGTATGCCAAGCTCCTCTGGAGCCGAACAGTGTTAACCATATGGCAAAGTTTCAGGAAACCTCAAAAAACTATCATACAAGTAACATCGTGCTGCTGATAACAAATTGGATTCATAATAACTGGTCCCCGTCTATGAAAAAGGGATATGTCTGCTGTAAAATGTCAAAAAATAAGTCATCCTCCCTCACTCCCAATATCTCAGATGATAAAACATACTTCAAAATTTCTGTGGTACAGGTACATATTGAAGAACAACAACCAGATATTTTTGTATTAAGGCCAAAGAATAAAAGGTAAATGAAATACAGTGATATTTCTCCCTATCTACCTCATCCCTATGTTGCAGATCCCTAGTGTGCATAAAATTCCCAACATAAGTCACTTGACCCTCTCTGCTATGTCCTGTCTGTAGGGAAAAAAAAGAGCAAATATAGTGAGAGGTAGCTCAGGTATACAGTACACACCTCAGAGAGCTGAGGTTTTAGTACAATTTTATTATTGAAGCTTGGAGCCTACTCTATGGGTATCAGCAGAGGTAGGATTCATGGTGGTCATGGGTCCCAGCATGAACATAATTAGAGGAGTTGTAAAGTCACAGAAAAATGTCTGCTATTCTGGAAAGTTTTGTTCTTCCTGGCATTTCAACAAACCCCAGTATATGTTTGGTTCCCTTTTACGGAGACAGCATAATGCTCTAAGCCAAAAGTCATTAAGAGACCACAGAGGACAATTTTAGTGTCAGTTTTCATTTTCATCCCAATGACCCTCATTCTTGTCATCTTTATTAAAGACATCGGTCGCCCACTCAATTCCCTCTGCCCTTCAAGTCAGGAAAAGAAATTCTCTGGAGGAAATTGAAGGAAAAGCAAAACTGATAGAGTATTTGAAGATGAGATGAGATCAAAATGGGTGAGGGGAAGGTTCATATTCCCTCAATCCAAGAAACAATCAGGTCACCTCAGGAAATCTACCCTTCAGTTAGAAATCTATGGAAAAACAGTACAAGGAAACTTGGCCGCAAAGTTTGCATGACTGGCTTCCAGGGGACTTCTTGGTTACGATTGGTAGAAAAAAGAGTAAAATAAAAATAAAGAAAAAATGTAACAAATGATTGTGTTTAGAAGAAGCTTTTCATAAAGCCACTAATTTCAATGATTGTTATCATAGCTTACATTTAGTCTGTGCTTAGTATATGCCAGGTACCACATTAAGCCCTTTACATAGATCATCATATTTAATTCTCACAAAATCCTATGAAGAATGTACAATTATTATTTTCATTTTACAGATGAACACACTGATACACACAGAAGGGAAGGAATGTGCATGAGGTCAAGAAGCTAGCAAGTTCCAAATTCTAACAACCAAAGCCCAGAGGTCAACTCTAGCCTAGGTGTCTGACCTCTTCCCAGAGGAAACTGTTTTAGTTAATCTACTGCTATGTATTACACTACCCTAGACACAATGGCTTAAAACTCTATAATTTATTCTCAAGATTCTGTGGGTTGAGTGACAGAGGCAGTGATAGACTGCTCTGTGAGGTAGTCCTTGCTTAAGGTCTCTCATACAGTAACAGTTATATATGATGGCTGAGTCAAAATTTATTTGACGGTATTGGCCATTTAAATGATGGGGCTGGGCTGGGTATCCAAGATGGTGTACTCACATGGCTGCCAGGTGACGTTGGCTGTCAGTTGGCAGGCCAAGAGGGGCCATTAATCAGAGCACCAATACATGACCATGGTAGCTGGGTTCCAACAAGGAGAGTTCTGAAAAGAGCAAACATTCCAAAAGAACCAAGCAAAGCTTGCAAAGCTTCTTACAATCAAATCTCAGAAATCCTGCAACATCATTTCCACCAAACTCTATCAGTCAACAGTGACTACCAGGCACAGCCAGATTCAAAGGGAGAATTCTATAAAGGATATAAATTCTAAGAGGTATTGGGTTGATCTTTGGAGTCATATCTGCTAAGAACAAATCTTTATGTTCCCCTCCTGGGAAGAAGCCAGGGAAGGGAGTCTGACTCCCATGAGGCTCTGGAAATGGGGAAGTTCTTACAAAGATGTTAAGCCAACTACATTACTAAGAGGCTGATATGAAAACAACAGCAAGAAAAGCAAATATGAATTATAGACCCAAATTTAAATCACATAAATAATGAATTCCTCAGCATCCTCCCCAAAGCACTGCCATAAAGATTGTCTTCTGAAGGCCTCATATGTTTTGTAGGCTACATGTGATTTCTTCTTTTCTACCTTATCCTCCCTTTCCGTATCCTACTGACTTAGGGGCACTATGGTAGAAGTACAAAGGTAGGCTCTGAAATCAAATTCAAAGCCCTGAATTTGAACTGAGACTCTTAGCAGTACTCTGAGTCCTTAGGTAAGACTTAAACCCTCCAACATTCTGTTTCCTCATCTATTGATAAATAACATGAGTAATAATATCTGCATTTATAGTTGAGTATACATATCTCTCTCTCTGTCACTAAGATACATGGTCACTGCATAACTCAAATCCTTTTCTCTAAAGCTCACAATACCAAATAGAAAAAAAAATCTAAATTATATTTATATCCATTTTATAAATTAAAAAACAAAGGGGAATTAAATTACTTATTAAGAACTTCAGCAGATCTGCAGTCTCAGAGCTCTAGCCCATAGGGATTTTCCCTGGTCCACTCCGCTCAATAGTGGGGCCTCTGCCCAGCATGGTCCTGTATCTAGGAACATGTGGTCCTAACAGTTTTCTACCTAGACGGGAAGATCATATGAGGCAGGTACAGGCAGGTGAGAAAAGGTATAGCACAAAGATTATTCTAATTGCACAGTACCTGTCTCAGAGTAGTGCATGTCTGCATGCTAAGTTGCTTCAGTTCAGTTCAGTTCAGTCGCTCACTCATGTCCCACTCTTTGCGACCCCATGAATTGCAGCACGCTAGGCCTCCCTGTCCATCACCAACCCCCAGAGTTCACTCAAACTCATGTTCATTGAGTCAGTGATGCCATCCAGCCATCTCATCATCTGTCATCCCCTTCTCCTCCTGCCCTCAATCCCTCCCAGCATCAGAGTCTTTTCCAATGAGTCAACTCTTCGCATCAGGTGGCCAAAGTACTGGAGTTTCAGCTTTAGCATCATTCCTTCCAAAGAACACCCAGGACTGATCTCCTTTAGAATGAACTGGTTGGATCTTCTTGCAGTCCAAGGAACTCTCAAGAGTCTTCTCCAACTCCACAGTTCAAAAGCATCAATTCTTTGGCGCTCAGCTTCAGTCATGTACAATTCTTTGCAACTTCCATGGACTATCGCCCACTAGGCTCCTCTGTCCCTGGGATTCTCCAGACAAAAATACTGGAATGGGTTACCATGACCTCCTCCAGGGGCTCTTCCAGGCCCAGGTTTTGAACCCACATCTCTTATGCCTCCTGCATTGGCAGGTAGGTTCTTTACCACTAGCATCACCTGGGAAGCCCCGTCTCAGAGCAGACATATAGCCATATCTGTTGGATGGATGGACAAACAGATGGATCAGTTTTAACTGTGAATCTTTTTCCTCTTGTGGTGTCAAGAAACCACAAGAGGTTTCCACCTCAGGAAGTTCCCAGACATTTCATACTCCTTAAGCAGAGAGAGCTGGAATCAAGACTGCTGGGAGAAACATCAATAACCTCAGATATGCAGATGACACCACCATTATGACAGAAAGCAAAGAGGAATTAAAGAGCCTCTCGATGGAAGTGAAAGAGGAGAGTGAAAAAGTCGACTTAAAACTCAACATTCAACTAACGAAGATCATGGCATCTGGTCCCATCACGTCATGGAAAATAGATGGAGAAACAATGGAAACAGTGACAGACTTTTTTTCTTGGGCTCCAAAATCACTGCAGATAGTGACTGCAGCCATGAAATTAAAAGACACTTGTTCCTTGGAAGAAAAGCTATGACCAACCTAGGCAGTGTGTTAAAAAGCAGAGACATTATTTTCCCGACAAAGGTCTGTATATTCAAAGCTATGGTTTTTCCAGTAGTCATGTATGGACATGAGAGTTGGACAGTAAAAAAGCCTGAGTGCCAAAGAATTATCACTTTTGAACTGTGGTGTTCGAGAAGACTTTTGAGAGTCCCTTGGACTTCAAGGAGATCAAACCAGTCAATCGTAAAGGGAATCAGTCCTGAATATTCATTGGAAGGACTGATGCTGAAGCTCAAACTCCAATACTTCGGCCACCTGATGCAAAGAACTGACTCATTTGAAAATTCAAAGAACTGACTCTTTGGAAAAGACCCTGATGCTGGGAAAGATTGAAGGTAGGAGGAGAAGGAGATGACAGAGGATGAGATGGTTGGATGGCATCACCAACTCAATGGAAGTGAGTTTGAGCAAGCTCCAGGAGCTGGTGATGGACAGGAAAGCCTGGCATGCTGCAGTCTGTGGGGTCACAGAGTTGGAAATGACTAAGCAACTGAACTGAACTGAAGGTGGCCCTCAACAATGAAAAGGTTCGAAAGAAGATGAACAACAGCCTTCAATTTTCAATCCCATCGTCTTTTACAGAGACTGCCACACAGCAGGAAAAGGACCCAAATGAACCCAGACCCAAACAACAGATAAGCAGGATCACTTCTCACCACCATCTCAGCCCCAGGAACCTAAGATCTTGCTCCTCCATCCCTTCTCCTTGGCTCCAACCCAAGAAGGTCCCAGTGGTTCTCAACCAGGGCAGAATGGCTCCAGTAGGAGCATTTGGGAAAGTGTGGTTTGCATAAAGACTGAAGGGGGCTATGGGAATTTATGCAGGAGTCTTGGGGGAAAATGTTAATATTCTGAAATGTACAGAAGAGATCTATCCTAAGAACAGTCCCATCCAAAATGACAAGAAGACTCCCCATGAAGAAACACACTGGTAGACCCAGGAAAGAGAGGAGGTAAGTAGCTCAGTGTAGACTCTTTCTCCTCCATCGCTTCCCTCCACTCTTGCTTATCACCCCCACTCTATTTCAAGTTGCTGGATTTGTGGGGATGCGAAAAAGCAGTGTATACACTCTTGCCCCAGACCTTCCAGAACTCAGGTCAAACCTGTGGTTTGGAAGAGGGAGAAGATTAGATTTAATTTGAGTCTGAGTTTGACACCTTAAAACGTAATGGACTGAAAGTTTTATAACTGGAAGAGAGTAGAGAGTTATGGAATCTACAGACAATGTTAAATGGGTGGGAAATGGGAATTCAGATGAACACTTTAGAAATCAGAGCTAATCAATGAATATAGTAAAGTTGCAGGATATAAAATCAACACACAGAAATCCCTTGCATTCCTATACACTAATAATGAGAAAGCAGAAAAAGAAATTAAGGAAACAATTCCATTCACCATTGCAATGAAAAGAATAAAATACTTAGGAATATATCTACCTAAAGAAACTAAAGACCTATATATAGAAAACTGTAAAACACTGATGAAAGAAATCAAAGAGGACACTAATAGATGGAGAAATATACCATGCGCATGGATCAGAAGAATCAATATAGTGAAAATGAGTATACTACCCAAAGCAATCTACAGATTCAATGCAATCCCTATCAAGCTACCAGCGGTATTTTTCACAGAACTAGATTAAAAAATTTCAAGATTTGTATGGGAATACAAAAAACCTCAAATAGCCAAAGCAATCTTGAGAAAGAAGGAAGGAGTTGGAGGAATCAACTTGCTTGACTTCAGGCTCTACTACAAAGCCACAGTCATCAAGACAGTGGTTGTCTTGATGGTACTGGCACAAAGACAGAAATATAGATCAATGGAACAAAATAGAAAGCCCAGAGATAAATCCACACACATATCGACATCTTATATTTGACAAAGAAGGCAAGAATATACAATGGAGTAAAGACAATCTCTTTAACAAGTGGTCCTGGGAAAACTGGTCAACCACTTGTAAAAGAATGAAACTAGATCACTTTCTAACACCACACACAAAAATAAACTCAAAATGGATTAAAGATCTAAATGTAAGACCAGAAACTATAAAACTCCTAGAGGAGAACATAGGCAGAACACTCTCTGACATAAATCACAGCAGGATCCTCTGTGATCCACCTCCCAGAATTCTGGAAATAAAAGCAAAAATAAACAAATGGGATCTAATTAAAATTAAAAGTTTCTACACAACAAAGGAAAATATAAGCAAGGTGAAAAGACAGCCTTCGGAATGGGAGAAAATAACAGCAAATGAAGCAACCGACAAACAACTAATCTCAAAAATATACAAGCAACTTATGCAGCTCAATTCCAGAAAAATAAACGACCCAATCAGAAAATGGGCCAAAGAACTAAATAGACATTTCTCCAAAGAAGACATACGGATGGCTAACAAACACATGAAAAAATGCTCAACGTCACTCATTATTAGAGAAATGCAAATCAAGACCACAATGAGATACCACTTCACACCAGTCAGAATGGCTGCGATCCAAAAGTCTACAAGCAATAAATGCTGGAGAGGGTGTGGAGAAAAGGGAACCCTCTTACACTGTTGGTGGGAATGCAAACTAGTATGACCACTATGGAAAACAGTGTGGAGATTCCTTAAAAAACTGGAAATAAAACTGCCTTATGACCCAGGAATCCCACTGCTAGGCATACACACCGAGGAAACCAGAATAGAAAGAGACACATGTACCCCAATATTCATCGCAGCACTGTATATAATAGCCAGGACATGGAAACAACCTAGATGTCCATCAGCAGATGAATGGATAAGAATGCTGTGGTACATATACACAATGGAGTATTACTCAGCCATTAAAAATAATACATTTGAATCAGTTCTAATGAGATGGATGAAACTAGAGCCGATTATACAGAGTGAAGTAAGCCAGAAAGAAAAACACCAATACAGTATACTAACACATATATATGGAATTTAGAAAGATGGTAATGATGACCCTGTATGCAAGACAGCAAAAGAGACACAAATGTGTAGAGCGGACTTTTGGACTCTGAGGGAGAGGGGGCAGGGATGATTTGGGAGAATGGCATTGAAACATGTATACTATCATGTAAGAAATGAATCGCCAGTCTATGTTCGATGCAGGATGCAGCATGCAGGGTGCTTGGGGCTGGTGCACAGGGATGATCCGGAGGGATGATGTGGGATGGGAGGTGGGAGGGGGTTTCATGTTTGGGAGCTCATGTACACCCATGGCGGATTTATGTCAATGTATGCCAAAACCAATACATTATTGTAAAGTATAATAAAGTAAAAATAAAAATTTTAAATTAAAAATAAATAAATAAATAATTGGAAGAAACACAAACATTTCATGTTTATACCCCACTTAGTTAGAACTCTTCAGTTGCCTCCTCCATAAAGCGAAGTAGGGTCATGGTTTTCAAACATGCAAAGGAAGGAAGGTCAAGAGAACATTTTCTGCCTGCCTCACTGACCACTGTAGATAAGCCGCTGCTGCTCACCGTGCTTGGAAACATTGCATCCTGTTTCCGCCAAGGGCTCTGAGTGGAGCCCAGGGGTTGCCACAGCGGGCTGTGGCAGCTGGATGGAAAGCCCATCGGAAGCCTGGTAGGGGTGCCAGCCCACCACACAGATGCTGCTCTCCTGCGAAGGTAACAATGGGTAAGCCATGATCATGAGCTGGGTTTTCCTCTCCCGCTGCCATGGCAGGTGCTTGATAGAGCTTGCTGCCAAATGGCCCACAAGGGAAATGCCCAGGCCAGGGCAAGGGGGGCTGGGATGCAGAGACAGGGGGAGCATGTGCTTCTGACACACATCAGACTCTGCTCTTTCGGGACTGTCTCAGCTCACATGAAATGAACAGCCCGAATCCCATCTTCCCTTAGGAGTCATCCTAACTCCATTCTATCTCCCTCTCATCCACATTTAGAGAAACAAATCCTGGGGAAGTGCCCCTATTAATATCACATCAAAAATATCTCACCTAATAAAAAATACCAGTTGGTATAGACCTTTGGAGGACAATTTATTAATAGCAGCATCTATTACATTTTAGCTGTGCTTATCCTCTGACCACAATGCTTCTTCTAGGTGTTTATCCTGTGGCATGTCATTCATAGCTGTATCCCCCCTGTATAGAGTCTGGGAAATATACCAAATGTGTATGTGTGGGTGTATATATATTACACATACATTTTATATATATATATATATATATATATATGGAGAGAGAGAGAGAGCAGTGGATGCTCCCTAACAATGTGTTAAATATTAAATGAAAGAAAATACAATTAAAAAATAAATTGGCAAGCAGACCAACACATGATTTCACTGAGGTTTTAGAAAGCACAAATCATATTTTTCCTGCTGCTTAAGAAAAAGCCTTTTTAGTTCACAGCACATCATAGGAGATACAGAAGTTAGCATGCTCTCTATGCACCGTCTCTTACCTTATTTTATTTCATTGTGCCTCTTTTTCCCCACCACACCCTCACTTCCATCCCCTGCCCCACTCTAATGTTTACAGCAAATCACTGCATCTGTATGTATTACTGAAAGATTGTATTTTACATATGTGTTCTTACTTTTTGCACTTCAAATGATATTGTATAAATCTTAGTCACTTTCTTCCTTTTATTTTAAAACTCAATAGATGTTAAACTATGATATACCTAGTCCATTGAATTGTGACTGCTGTATAGTATGTATTCCATACGAGATGTTCACCTTGGTTTACTAATCCATTCTTATTGCGATAGACAAAAATCCCTTCCAAGTCTCTACCACCAGAAACAATTGCCACCAAAAAAAAAAAAAAAATAGAATTCTCCTATGCAGTCTTTACAGAACCATACAAGAGGCTCTCTGGGGCATATGACTACAAAGGGGATTGTGTGTAATAGAGAATATGCATTCTTCTCAGACTTACTACAGAGCACTCACTAGACTGGTTACCAGAATGGCTGAGCCAACTCACCCTCCTGCCAACAGCATATAAAAGTTTCTCTTTCTGTATTTGAAATTATCTGACCAATGCTTGGACTTATCAAGCCTTATAATTTTTTGTACATTTTATCATTGTAAAGTGGTATCTCATTATAAATACAGCAATGTGTACATGTCAATTGCAAACTCCCTGACTATACCTCCCCCTACCAACCAGGACCTACTGTCTAGCACAGGGAACTCTGCTCAATATTCTGTAACAACCTAATTGGGTAAAGAATTTGAAAAAGAATAGATACATATATGTACATAGTATATACGGGCTTCCCAGGTGGTGCTAGTTGTAAACAACCTGCCTGCCAATGCAGGAGACTTAAGAGACACAGGTTTGATGCCTGGGTCAGGAAATCCCCTGAAGGAGGAAATGGCAGCCCACTCCAGTATTCTTGTCTGGAGAATCCCATGGACAGAGGATCATAGCGAGCTATAGTCCATAGGATCACAAAGAATCAGACACGACTGAAGCAATTTAGCACACAGCACGCAGCTGTGCATATATATATATATATATATATACACATATAGATACATATACACACATAACTGGACCACTTTGTTGCATACTTGAAACACAACATTTGTAATCAACTATACTCCAATATAAAATTAAAAGTTTAAAAAAATAAAGTGGTATCTCAATGCTCAATTTTCAGTTCTTATTTCAACAAGATCCAAGATGCTTTGTATGTCATCTGCTTTCTCTCTCTGGGAGATCTTAGAATTTTTTATCTTTGTCTTGGAGGATCTTTATTTTCCCTTCTTTGGCCGCACCTTGTATGACTGGTGGGGTGTTAGTTCCTTGACCAGAAATCAAACCTGCACCCTCGGCAGTGAAAGCACAGATTCCTAACCACTGGAACACCAGGGAACCCCCTTTTTTCTCACTTTAATATATCTCATTGATGGGTGTCCTATCCTCAGTGATCTTGAAGAGTGATAAGTGGCCAAGATTATCCACACATTTATAGAATGTGTGGTTAACAGATCTGAGAAGGCGAATAGATCTGAGAAGGCATTCATCTTCCATTCAAACTGCCTGAGTCATGAGGAAATTCCTTCCACAGGATCTTTGTCAAGCTCTAACCAGGTCTCTGTTTGGTATGCACAGTTGCTTATTCTGAGAGAATTCCTACCATAATAGATGGATATTTCAGCTTGTTTTTCCATCTTCCTCAGGTTGAGTTTAAGCACTTGTCCCAGGTACAGCATCTGACACAGAGTACAGTAGATCTCAGTAAATAAGTGTTTCCTTCCCTTATTTTTTGGTCCACTGTCTTGAGCTACAAATCATCTACTAGCCTTTTATGTATCTGAAAACAGCCACCATGTCTCTCTGAGTGTTCTCCTCCTCCAGCTTAAAATCTGCTGCCCACAATAGATCTCACACATCAGATTTTTAAAACCACCAACTTCCTGTCGGTTCCTTTAGCAAACCACACTGATTTGAAAGTCTCTTAGTATCACTTGAAATGTGGTGACCTGGACCTCCAGGTAAATTCTAAACAGAACAAAGCACAGTAGGTCTATGACCTCCTAAAATCTCCCTATAATTCTGTTTTGCCAACTAAGGAAACTTTCCCTTCTTAGCAGCGGCAGTCACCTGATGGCTCACTGAACTTGAGGCCAGCTCAGCCCCCAGGCCTTTTTCGCATGAATGGGTGCTCATACCCATGGAATTTACTTGGGAGACTGCCTGGATGGTTCAAAGTGAAAACCGGAATCAAATCTGTGGCCTTTCAAGTGCTCTCCTCCAGTTTAATTAATTTAACTTCTGATTTTTCTCCCTTCTTTCCTCTTTTCAGCTGCTGTATGGTTGATGAGACTATAGAACTAAACAGACCAGGCTGCAAATCCTACCTCTGCCCCTTCCTAATTCTGTGGCCTGGAAAAATGCTTTATTCTTTCTGAACTGGTGTTGCTTTGAGTGCTTTGGACATAATAACCTTTACTTCATAGTAGTGTGACAAGCTATAAAAACTAAATGAGATCTAATATTATAACAACATCTGACACATAGAAGCCCCTCAGTGTGCTAGTTCTGGTCTCTACACTCCTTGCCTTTCCTACCTGGATCTCATATGGGGAAAGAGCGACTTCTCCAGTGGTCCAGGGGCTAAGACTCTGTGCTGCTACTGCAAGAGACATGGGTTTGATCCCTGGTCATGGAAATAAGATCCCACATGCTCTATGGTGAGTGGAAAGAAAGAAAGAAATCAAAAGGGTAAAGGAAGTACTCAGTTCTTCCCAGATAAATGTACACTCCTGATTCCCACAACAAAACCCACTTATCTGCTGTCCTATTTACTCAACTCTGTGCTCTCTGGTACAAAACACGTTAACTGACCTGAGATGGTGCAGGAAGAAGTCACAGAGGAGCGAGGTGTTCCTCTTCCAGGTGACATTTGCAGCTTCACAGAAGTTGCCCAGATTCTCAATGCCTTAATGCTTTTAGGATCAAAGTCAGGATGTTAGGGTACAAAGGCAGGCAGACAGAATTCTCCCCACCTCGGTGGTTTGATGTTGGCACAGGGTGGCTGTGACATGGCTCAGTGGGGGACAGCAGAGATGAAGGCAGCAGGCTGAGGATCCACGCTGGGCCAGTGGCCACCAGAGAAGTGAGGAGCTCTGCGGAGCTCACACATCAGCTCTGACTGCACAGGGCTCTGGCCACGTGTTTGCAATCATACGTGGCCATTATGACAAACTGCTGAGGGGAAGATGGAGGTCTGCAGCAAGTGGTCTTTGTGGTCCTTGCCCCTCCCTTCAGCCCACTCAGTTCTGCACAGCTACAGTGGACAGCGCTCTGCCCATCAGATTCCAACTCAAATCCCAACCACAGCACCCTCAGCTTTTCTGCTCAGAGACTTTTCTCTGAATCCACAGAAGACAACTGAGCCTGCATGTGGCCAGAGACCAGAAAAGAGTAATAACACCTCCCAATGCAACCTTCAACCAGTGGAGTCCAGGGACCAGTAGATAAATGCCCGAATGTCTTACCTATGAAAGAATTATTTTGAGGTGCTTTCTATTACACAAAGTTCTTCAGAGCCCCAGTTGCCCAAAGCAGTAACCAGTTCAATAAACTGGATATTCTTCCTTTCCTGTCTCTTCCTCCCCACTTCCCCACTGTGCTTCCTGGGATTATATCCCCCAAACTACTTGTACCTCGGTTTGTGTTTCACTCTACCATTGCAGCTATTCAACTGAGGTCTTCCATCAGCTAAGGAAACGGCAACTTCTTAGTCCCTGATAATATGACATCACTTTGTTTTCAGACTGCTGTGGTCTGAAAGATATAGCAACTCCCCATATCCCTAAATGGGATATGGGATTATTTTGTATCCTTCCTTCTACTGCAAACAGAATTAACTGTTTTTCCATATGTGATCTTCATCAAGTCCTCCTACATGCTTTTATTACTCATTTTCAGCATTGCAACAGTTACTTGTTAAATATCTGTCTCCTTCTAGATCTAGAAACACTAGATCCATATCTGAAAAACTGCATCTGATTCCAATTTCTATCTCTAGCGCCTAAGCCAGCACCTAGTAAGATGGTATGTGTTCAACAAGTATTGGTGAATTAATAAATTACAAAAGATAGTGAGGGCTTCCAGTTCAACATAACAGGCTAAGAACAGTTATTTCCTCTCACTTCTGAACTCTATTAAAATGGTAAGAAAAAATATTAAAATGATATAAACACACAATAACCAGAGAATCTGCAAAGATCACAAGCACTCAAGAGAGTTCTCTATAGAGAATAATTCGCACAACCCCACACTTTTCCCGCCCCCTCACAAAGAACTGCCCACAGCTAAACCCAGGCAAAAATCAGAGCATTCTTCTTTGAGGAAATTGGGCAAACTGTCCAGAGAAAATCAAGTTGACTAGTGCAAGTATTAGTGCTCCAAAATAAAGACCTCTCAAAGCTGCATTTACTCTCCACTTCTGCGCTAGCTAGCTTTCTAGGGACTCACTAGAACAAAGCATGACAGTCAAGAAGTCATACTCATGTAAAAGGAGCCTTTTTTTTCCCATATTGAGAGAAGTCTGCACCATAACAGAGAAATATTCAGACAGACAGAGAGAGGAAGGGAGAGAAAGAAAACGAAAAGGGGAATTAGGGCAAGAGTAGGGGAAGAGGAGAGAAAACCAAGATTAATAGATCTTTTTTTTTTTAAGTTGACACCTCCTCAGATTTTAGAGGAGATTGGCAATGGCATCCCACTCCAGTACTCTTGCCTGGAAAATCCCATGGATGGAGGAGCCTGGTGGGCCACAGTCCATGCGGTCACACAGAGTCGGACACGACTGAGCGACTTCACTTTCACTTTTCACTTTCATGCGTTGGAGAAGGAAATGGCAACCCACTCCAGTATTCTTGCCTGGAGAATCCCAGGGACGGGGGAGCCTGGCGGGCTGCCGTTTATGGGGTCACACAGAATCGGACACGACTGAAGCGACTTAGCAGCAGCAGCAGCAGCATCTTTATCAGAAGAACAAGATGCTATTTAAAAAAGTATAACTAGAGAATTAGTAGAAGCCAGGGTTTAAAATATAGTTGCCAGTGTAGAAAGATCAATAGAATAGTTGATATGGAAAGATGAAGAAAACTCTCAGAATGTAAAGAAATGCAGACATATACAATACACATGAAATATTAATATATGTGGATGAAAATATGAGATGGAGACCAAGTCAGAATATCCACTATCCAACTAATACAAGTTTCAGAAAAAGAAAATTTTAAATGTAATGTAAAAGAACACAAAAAGGATATAATTATTAAAGAAATTACAGAAGAAAACCTTGGCATAAGTCAAACAATACGTAAGTCTTCACACCGAAAGGAGCACCATGTTTTGAGAAGGATGAATAAAAAGAGACTGATGACTAGAAAACAGCCACATAAAATTTTTAAACACTAAAAATAAATATATATTTATGTATGATAAGTGTCTATATTTATACAAAGATAATTATATATAAATATATAAAGATAAATATTTTATATATTTAAAATTTTCAGAGGGAAAAAGTGGGTCACCTATAAAGGAATGAGAATAAAACACATCAGGTTTCTCATCAGCGATACTGGATACCAGAAAACACTTGAGCAAAGCCTTCTAATTTTTGAGGAAAGATGACTTTCAACCTAAAATTTTATACCCTACTGAATAATCAATTGGAAAAGAAAACAAAAAACCATATTCAGTCACACAATGATCCATCAAAGAAAGGAGCACCTTTACCTAAGATGTTACTTGAGAATATACTCTCATAAAAGAAGAGAACAAAAAGCAATGAAGGTTTTGTTTTTGAAGTGGGATACAGATATAGAACTCTACTGAGAGGAGACAAGGCATGCATGAGATAGGTGGTGTAAGTGAGCTGAATCATCATCAATAGAAAATATTAAATTTGAATTAAGAACTAGTCTAATAGTACATTTTTTCAGGTTTATGCAGTGCATTGATCACATTGATGAAATTATCTTTATTTTTAATACTTTCAAGACTTAACAGTATACCTCAACTTATGAACACCCTGCATCAATATACTGGTAAATAACTGAAGTACAAGTTAAGTCATTCCAATAACTATATTGCCTCAGTTTCTGCATCTCTAAAATGAGGGTAGTAATGCCTACTTCATGCAGATGCTGCAATAATCTTTGAACAGCACTTAGCGTGACTCCTGGCACATCATCAGCTTTTTATTGAATGGTAGTTACTAGAAGACTCATGATACTCTTTTTGTCACTGACAGGCTGTGTAGGCTTCTGTAAGTCTTATTTTCCTTATCTGTAACTTGAGAATAATAGCACTCTTGTCTTGAAATAAATACTTCAAAGCATATAAAATGTTTATCACAGTATCTATACTAAATAGATACTCAACAAATGGTGGATATTATTATTATTAACTAAGTCTGTACTGTGCTTATTTCATTTTGATAGTTTTCCTCATGAGGTATGCGTTAAATGATATATCCATATTTACCCAGGTCCACCAGAAAATGCCTTCTCTCTTAATTCCCTTACACTCTACATACTCCACTCACATACTCCACTCTCTTCCTAGAATAATCACCAAACTTAATACTCTGTCCCAAATTTAACAATGAACCAGAAAGAAAAGCAAGTAAATTATCTCCTGCATACTTCTGTGGGCCCCCAGTATGAGGAGGAAGAGATGGAAAGAGGAAAAAAAGAATCTATTCCCCAACTTCTTTTAACAAGGATGAGAACGGGGGACTCTAATAAGTAAAAAGTGATTAAAAATATGCATTACTGTTTAGCAGGAAACACTGCTCAGTACAGATACGGATATGTGATACAGGTACTTCATAAATAATGCTACTGAATACATTATTTTAAAAGTCCTGGGACTTCCCTAGTGGCCCAGTGGTTAAGACTGTGCTTTCATTGCAGGGGGCATGGGTTTGGTACATGGTCAGGGAACTAGAAACCACATCCTGGGTGACATGGCAAAAAAAAAAGTCCACAAGAGCATGCAACAAAAATTAGTTGGATGTTTTTCCTTAGCTTTTGAGCAGGATTTTTTTTCTGAGTGCTCAGAATGAGAGTCATTCTGTCAGAGAGGCATATCTGTGATTACTAAGCAAAAGTGGGAGAAGAGGCCATAGACACTTCATGTGCTTTCCATGCTGGACATTTAGAGTTGCCTCATTTAATGCTCACATTAAACCCTCTGATGGGCATATGTCTGACCAATGAGGTAAACCAGGCTGAGAGACATAAAAAATAACTCGATCAAGTTCACACAGCTAATAAGGAATAGAACAGAGATCTAAACCCATGAATCCAGAGTCTATACTCTTTTCACCAGACCTCCCAGGATGTCAACTAAACCTCCACCACCTTTCAGGGTGCCCTGGCCGGGGAATCTGGAGACAAGGGTTTAATTCCTGGCCTGACCAACCAAGTAATTTAGGCCAATTTACTTTTTCAAGGGTTTTTCTGACTCCACTCAAAATATAACTCTACTTTGCTTAGCATCATAAGAACTCAGAAAGAATGAATTCATGTTTATAAAGTACTATGTAAAGCCTAAGTACACTCCTATTTTTAAAACACTCTTATATATGGATAAAAATTATACTCTTAAAAAGACATTCTAGGACCCCAAACTAAGATTAGATTTCAATGTCTCCATTTCTTAACTAACCAGACACCAACTAATGTCATTCCAAACAGCATAGATAATGTTTTCTTAGAGCCTAGAAAATAAATGTCAATATTTGTGGTAGTTTCTGAGATTTGAAACATGCTAGCCCCAGAATAAATATATATCAGGGAGAAAGGTAATACAACCCAGGCCAATAAATATTCATCAAAAATACTGACATAGAAAACATGTGGGAATCTAAGTGTGTTGATTCAAAAGAAAGAAAAGTCTTGATGCTAAGATTGAGCTGTGATAAGACTTTAACCTAGAGCTCTCCTGACTGCCTGGAAGGATTTGCTCATCACTGCCCCAAAGTCAGGGCCAGGCAGGAAACTCACATGTTCCTAGTGAGATGGAAATATGCTCCCCATGTTTGAAACAACCTTCTTTTTACAATCATGATGAATTGGAGAGGGGTTGCATTAATATAGATGCTACTACCACAGTCATGTCATCACTCTGTATTCCTAGAAATATTAAATACATCTGAAAACTACAGTTAATCCATATCTTCCTTACCAAAATGAGGTAGAATCAAACCATCACTAGAGATCTTGTTCTTAAGATTGTAAATATTGTTCCAAATTCACCAAGTGCTGAGTCACACTTTATTCCACTTCAGCAAGGCTACCTACAGTGTATGCAAGTATTTGTTACAGTCCTTATTTTCTGAGTCCTACTGTGATCATTAATTTTGTGCGTCGGCTTAGCTAGGCCATGGTAGCCAAACATTTGGTCAAACAATATTCTAGATGTTTCTGTGAAGACATTTTTAAAGAAGAGATTAACATTTAACTCAGTAGACTTTCTAATCAGCTGAAAGCCTGAATAGAAAAAGACTGTCCTCCCTCAAGGAGAGGGAATCTGCCAGCACACTCAAATATACCAGTCCCAGACTTGAGCTTGGATTCAGATTGCAACTCTCCCTTGAGTCTCCAGCTTACAGCCTACCCTTCAGATTTTCGACTTGCCATAATCTCGTTCTCTGAAATGAATCTTGATAGAAGATAGATGGATAGATAGATAGACAGACAGACATCTTATTGAAGAATATCCTCTTAAGAACTCTGACTTATCACTTTGGTTAGAATCACAGAACAGACAATGACACTAAAAGGGCCTGAAGAGTATTTGAAAAGTGGCTTGTGGGCTGTCCTCAAACAAATCTGCAAGATATGGCCAGAAAAGCAGAGACAACACTTTGCTGACAAAGATCCATATAGTCAAAGCTATGGTTTTTCCAGTAGTCATGTACGGATATGAGAGTTGGACTATAAAGAAGGCTGAGTGCTGAAGAACTGATGCTTTTGAATTGTGGTACCAGAGGGCTCCTGAGAGTCCCTTGAACAGCAAGGAAATCAAACCAGTCAATCCTAAAGGAAATCAACTCTGAATATTCATTGGAAGGACTGATGCTGAAGCGCCAACACTTTGGCCACTTGATGCAAAGAGACAACTCATTGTAAAAGACCTTAATGCTGGGAAAGATTGAGGACAGAAGGAGAAGGAGACAGAGGATGAGACGATTGGATGGCATCACTAACTCAATGGGCATGAGTTTGAGCAAACTCCAAGAGACAGTAAAGGACAGGGAAGCCTGGTATGCTGCAGTCCCATGGGGTCACAAAGAGTCAGAAACTACTTAGTGACTGAACAACATTTCACAGGTATCTCAAAGGTAACAGGTCCCAAACCAAAAGGCAGGGCTCAAATTCTGGCTGTGCCATTTCTTATCTGTTTGACCTCCTTGTGTCTCATTGACCTCATCTATCAAGGAATAATAGTACTTACTGCATAAGGTTACCATAAGAATAAAGTAAGTTACTACACATGAAGCACTTAGAGGCACACCCCCTCCCCCTCCCCCTCCCCCTCCCCCTCTCCCTCCCCATCTCCCTCCCGTCCATCTGACATAGAATAATGACTGATTAGATGTTGTCATAAACCTCTCCCAACCATCACTGAGCAGTGCTGATTCTTGCACAAAAAGTCAACCCCAGGCAGAAAACTCATGTGCTCCTACTGGGCGTGGAATGTACTCCACGGGTTGGAAATGGCCTTCCTGTTACTTTCTCTCCTATTACTATTCTGGTAGGAGCACCCCAACCATAGAGACATTACACCTAACACCTCATCTTATCTTCACCTGCTCCCTTTCTCTCACCAAACTCCACCCACCCTCACCTCAGAACTTATTGAGTCTATATCCCCAGGATCTTTTCTGTCTGTGCTGTATATACAAAGATAAGTAAACATAGGCTGAGTACTGTACAGTGGGGGGAAGAGATTTTGCATCCTCGTCGCTCCTGCCTTTGGTCATTCTGAACCTTTTCCCTTGGATTATCAACAGGGCTTCTGAAGCAACTTTCCAGTTTCTCTCCCTTCAAGCCATCCTTCACTGTGACACTTCCCAAAAATCAGGTCAATTTGCTTCTCTTGGCCTTGAGAATAAAGGCCAGGACTGTTCCCAAACAATCTTCCCTTTATCATCTCCCAAGATTACTCTCCACAATAGGCTTTCTGACCACTGTCCCAGAGCACCATGCCCCTAGGGACCCTGTGAGCGGCTCCCGCAGTTGGTCCCTCACTCCGATCACCTGCCCAGTGCCTTCCTTGACCCTCCCAGTCAGAAGTACCTGCATATAACATTCCGGCTGTCATTTATGTAGCTGAGGCCTGGCTCAAGCCCAGGCCATCTTCACTCCAGGATAAAGATAGGGTTTGGGGCAAGTCTGGAGGGCCCCCTGGGAAGGATCTGCCAAGGTTCTAGTGCATGAGAAGCTAGGGAGCCTCCTGGGAAATGAACTCATCCTGTCGGGAGAGAGGCCAAGTCACACAAACATGTTCCAAGGACAGTCAGCCAGTGTCTGAGGAAGGCTCGTTGTGAGTACAACAGGGTGTTTGCTACCCTCAGCCAAGTTCACAGGGATGCATGCCTGAGTCATGTAGTCATCCATTTGCACTTAAACAACATTTAGTGATTTCCTACTCTGAGTCAGGCGCTGGAGTGGGCACTGGGAGTAGACGAGAGAGCAAGACAGGCCCGTTCCCAACCTTAAAGAACTTAGGTGGAGTTCTAAAGATGGAGAGACTGCAATGTCGGAAGTGGGTGATTTTTTTTCTTTTTTATATAATTGTTATCTGTAATTTGAATCCCTGTAGGATTGGGAGAATAGAAGGCAACTCTGCTTTGTGGTCTGTATGTGACAGTGTAACAGAATTAGGGATAAAGGATGCTTTCTTGAGCTTCCCTTGTGGCTCAGCTGGTAAAGAATCCACCTGCAATGTGAGAGACCTGGGTTCGATCTCTGGGTTGGGAAGATCCCCTGGAGAAGGCAAAGGCTACCCACTCCAGTATTCTGGCCTGGATAATTCCACGGACTGTATAGTCCATGGGGTGGCAAAGAGTCAGACACGACTCAGTGACTTTCACTTTCACTTTCCCTCTTGATGTGAGAATTGGGAAAGGTGAGGCAAGAAATGGCTCGATGGGGTGAGACTGGAGCTGGACCAGCCAGAGAAACAGGAGACAACATCATTGTCCACAGCATCCAAGCATCTGGGGTGACTGGCAGCCCACCTCCGCAGCAGGGAAGGCAGCACCAGGAAGGGTATGTTTAGAAGCCCTGCAATCCTGTGTGGGTCAGGACCCTATTTCCCCCTTCAAGAGCAGTCTAAGGGAAATCGGCATTTTTTTTTCACTTCTCATCCACCAATGTGTCATTTCTATAAGGGCAAGTACTGTATCTAATTGTCTGGAGAATTAAATCTGTAACTAGCCAAAAGTAGGCATGGAACAAAGTAATACCCAGTATCCTATAATAACCTATAATGAAATATAATCTGCAGAAACACTGAATCACTCACTATGCTGTACACCTGAAACTAACACAATATTGTAAATCAACTATATTTCAATTTTTAAAAATGGAAGGAAAATGAATAGGAAGAGCTTTCATTTAAGTAAAACAGCCAGAGTATACAAATGTGTATAGGGGAAAATGTAAAGAATACTTAGAATTGTGTGGTTTTTTCCACCAATTATATCACAAAGAAAAAATTGGGAAGAAAATGGAATCATTCTTCATTCTACTATGTAAGCTCAAGTCAGAATTAAAATAGTCAATTTGTTGCTCATCATTTATATTCCTTCTTTGTTGTTATTGTAAGAATAATATATCCTCATGATGGACAAATTAAAGTCTGGTGAAACATGGAAAGGGGACAGATGGAAAGATGGGAAGGGCCAAAAGTAGATGCCACACAGACCCAGGGTGGAACAGTTAACGGTGGAATCAAAAAGAATCCTATGATTTAGAAGCCCTAGGACAATATTTCTCCTCCTCCTTCTCCACATTTCAAGTACAGCAATCCCCCTGTCAGTCAGGACAAAGGAGGAAATAGGAACAAAGAGACAGGTGACTTCCTCACAGTCTCATGTATCAATTGACTTCAAAAATCCAGTAAGAGTCTGCCTGATTTCCAGACACAGGGATTTAAACATCCTTGGTTCAACATCCAAAGTCTTGGCCCTGATGAAATCACTCATCACAATTTCTAGACACAACCTGCTGCAATTTTTTAGTGGGGATGAAGGTTGCAGCAACAGCCAAGCAATAGTCAACAGGGACATCAGGTTAATTTTCATTCATTGTTTCCTGGGGAAGCAACAAAAGTATATAAGCAGTACATTCAGAAAATTATTTTATGTTAAATAAAACAAATTATTAAATGGAATGTGGTCATTTATATTCGTTCTCTGCTCATACAATGATAGAGGAAAGGGGGACTATAACGGAAATTGGACAAAGAGACAGAAATACTAGACCTGTTTCCCTGCTTAGGAGCTGGTAACCTACAACAACTGGTTTCACTTTGGAAGCTGCTGTTTTCTCTGTATCAGTAAGTCCTACCTGCCTAGCTCATGCACCTGCTATAAAAATAGATGAGTTTCTGTTTCTGAAAACTCTAAAGAGTGACAGAAATGAAAGGGATGAAGCCTACATCACTCTGCAATATTATACCAAAGGGTCTCAGACCCTTTTCCCTGTTGTTGTTATTCAGTTGCCCAGTCATGTCTGACTCTTTGTGACCCCATGGAATGCAGCATGCCAGGCCTCCCTGTCTCTCACCATCTTCTGGAGTTTGCCCAAGTTGATGTTCATTGCATCGGTGATGCTGTTCAGCCATCTCATCCTCTGACACCCTCTTCTCCTTCTGCCCTCAATCTTTCCCAGCATCAGAGACTATTCCAATGAGTCATCTGTTCACATCAGATGACCAAAATACTGGAGCTTCAGTTTCACCATCAGTCCTTCCAGTGAATATGCAGAGTTTATCTCCCTTAAGATAGATGGTTTGATCTTGCTGTCCAAGGGACTTTCAGGAGCCTTTTCCACACCACAGTTCAAAGGTATCAATTCTTTGGCATTCTTCCTTCTTTACGGTCCAGCTCTGACAACCATTCATGACCACTGGTTAGACCATAGCCTTGTATTTTTCCCTAAAGGCTCCCCAACATGTTCCACCCTAAACTTACCCCCACTGCTTCCTACTGTCATAGCATCTTCCCTCTGGCAGGATTCTCTTATTACTGGAAAATGTCCTCAATACCCAGGGATCACTCAGCACAAGGTCAAGAGCTGACTGTCAGCAAGAAAGAAAAGCAGAGCAAAGAAATGAAGACCATGTGAAAGGAAAACATTGCTTTCAAGGCTCTGCCTACAAGGTCCACATGAAAGTAAGTATAACATTAAAAACTCTGGCTGCTAGAGCTAGGATAGTGGAAGGTGCAAGATATTTGCTGGAGTGATGCAGAGTCCAGAGGGAAAGTTGTCCCAAGAAAAATCCAGGCGGGGGGAAAGACTCGGCACCAGGGTCAGATTATGAGGGTCATTTAATATGTGATCCTGAGCAAATCAGAGTTCTTCTGGGCTTTAAAAGGAAGATTCAATAATGGCACCTACTCCATAAGGCTGTTGTGAGGATTCAATGAATGAACATGGATGGGATACTTAGTCTTGTAGCCAAGCAAGTAAGTGACATGTGTTGATGATGCTGATGGTGGTGATGGTGGTGGTAACAGCATCGGTGGTGGTTTTAACTGTACTGCCATTTAGCTTCCATGTAAAGCTAAGAGACAGAACAGTGCAGAAAAGGAGTGCCCGAGGAAGAGGAAGGCAGCCTCTGCTTTCTGCAGAGGGCACCTTGAAAGAAGCCGGCTGTGTTAGTCCACTAAGGCTGTTACAGTAAAAAATACTGTTATGCCCAAGTCGCGAAATCTCCCAGTGACCACCAGGGAGCTGATATCCGATGCAAAAGCAAGAGAGTTTTTATTACTAAGCTCGAGCTGGGGTTCCCACCATTACCGACGCAGCAGCTATAGGGAGGAGCCCCAGGTTTTGGATTACATTGCTTACATAGGGAGTGTTCATGAAAAAAGAATTTCTAGGTTGGGGGACGTCTGATTGGTCACTTTCTTTCGAAGGTGTTGTGTGTTGGTTTCTGATTGGTCCCTATTACCTAGGTAGACCACAAGTTCCTGAACGTTAAGTTGGGAGATTCTGGTCTGGGGTCCGATTGGCTCGTGGGTGGTGGGTGAGGTTAGGGGATTTCCAAAGGCTCTTTTCCAGGAACCTTACAAAATGGAGTTTTTCTGTTAATAAAATGGAGTAGCTTAGGTTCTTCAATACCATACACCAGGTGCTTAAACAATAAATATTTATTTCTCACAGTTCCAGAGGCTGAAAGTCCAAGATTAAAGTACTTTATCAGCAGCTTTGGGATCTTGTTAGAACTTGCTTCATAGATGGCCATCTTCACATGGCACAAGGGGCCCATATGTGCCCTCACACGGTACAAGGGGGAGAGAGCTCTCCAGGGTCTCTTTTATAAGGGCAATGATCTCATTTACGACGACTCTGCTCTCATGCACTAATCATCTACCAAAGGCCCTATCTCTTAATACCATCACCTTGGAAGGCAGAGTTTCAACATATGAATTGGGGGCAGGGGTCACAAACATTGACTATAGCACCTGGCTTCTTTAAGGTCAAGGCAACACAGAGTTCTTACATTCTTACAATAACAAATTAGAAACAATAAGAGGTCAGCTTATAGAAACCAGGTCTCCTTATGCACAAACTATGCACAACTTCATTTAAACAGAAGTTCTGGTGTTTGTGTGCGTGCTAAGTTGCTTCAGTTCAGTTCAGTTCAGTTCAGTCGCTCAGTCGTGTCCAACTCTTTGTGACCCCATGAATCGCAGCACGCCAGGCCTCCCTGTCCATCACCAACTCCCGGAGTTCACTCAGACTCACGTCCATCGAGCCAAACTCTTTGCAGCCCAAACTCTAGTGATTTCCATTAAAATCCTGGAAAAGGGAAAGGCCCATTGCAGTCCACATGAGCACAGGGTATAGAGGAGTCTGGCACAAAGAAAAGCCTCTGGGACAAGGCAAAGACAGAAAATAAACCAAGGCACGTGGAACCAGGGAGAACAATTCCCCCTGGCTTCTCTTCATTGAAGGGGTTCCTGCATTCATGGTGAGAAGGTTGTTGTGAAAATTGCTCAGTCGTGCCCAGCTCTTTGTGACCCCATGGACTATGCAGTCCATGAAATTCTCCAACCCAGTGGGTAGCCGTCCCTTCTCCAGGAAATCTTCCTAACCCAGGGATCGAACCCAGGCCTCCCACATTGCAGTCAGATTCTTTACCAGCTGAGCCACCAGGGAAGCCCTCACAGTGAGGAGAGACAAATTAATTCCAGGTCCATCTTCTTCACATACTTATTATCATGCCTTTGTTTTAATAAGACATTTGTTTAAGCTAACAGATTAGTAAAGTGTTTACAGCTTATCCCATAGTTTGAGTCCATTCACAAATGCTTTCATTTGTTCATTTGGCAGCTATTCATAGACTGCTAACCCACTCCAGTACTCTTGCCTGGAAAATCCCATGGACAGAGGAGCGTAGTAGGCTACAGTCCATGGGGTCGCAAAGAGTCAGACACAACTGAGCGACTTCACTTCACTTCACTTCACAGAATCCCACACTCTGTGCTCAAGAATGGGAGTCCAGAGCCTCAGTTTCGTAGGGGAGACAGAATGATAAACCACAGTTACCACTGCAGACTTAGGTTCTACATGAGTACTGAGTACCAGGCCAGGGGAAGCGCTGAGGTGCTTACAAGGGTACATCATAAATGGCTTTGAAGTCTGGTTAAGGAGTTTACACTGGATCAATGGACATGAGTTTGAGCAAACTCCAGGAGATGGTGAAGGACAGGGAAGCCTGGCATGCTGCAATCCGTGGGATCGCAAAGAGTCGGACACGACTGAGCGACTGAACAACTGGTTAAGGGAGCCATTGAAAGATACATTAATTAAATGCTCCGCCAGTATTGCTACACATGATCACATTGGGTGAACCCCACCTATCCAGATTCTGACACTCAGAACGAACTAAATTGGAACCTCCTTTGAGAAATCACTACCACTACAAAGTTATGTCTTTTGAGGGGTGGTTCAAAGTCCCATTCTCCTCACCAAGCGGCAGTACAGAGCCAAGGGATGGCTGGCTTCACTGAGATTCCCCCAAAGGGCTAAACACTCCATTCAGGTAGACTGAAACCCAAAAATACTTTTGTTTTAAAAAAAAAAATAGGAATCATATTCAGGCAAGCAAAGTTTTCATTTACTGTAAGTTTCCCAAGATTTTCCAAATCACAAGATCAGAGTGCCCAAGGCCAGGGCTTTGCCTAAAAAAAATTTGACTACTAAAATTCTGAAGGCAAAAGGAAGGAATTTGAGTCATTTTAGAGGTAAATATAGAGTATGCTGGATGGAGGCCAGCTACCCATTGTAATAAGACATTGCTCTTTCAGCATTTGAAGGATAATGTCAAAATTCATGCTAGAAACATTTATTTTCTAAAACCCTATGAAGGAGACTATCTCAGCTTCAGAGTTTCTACAAAGAAACTTAAGCTTATGGCAGACAACCTGCTTGGAAGAGATTTGTACTGAAGCTACATTTGTGTAACTAGGACACTTTTTTTTCAGATCGTATGTTTATCTGCAATGCCTTAGAGATTATAGAAAGGTAACTAGCAAACTCCTAAACTACCCTCTTGCCATGCCACCACTGCCCATAAATATGCTATATCCCACTGAGCATAATGAACCTGTGAGGCAGATCAATATGACTGATGGGGAAATGAAGGCTATTCCTGGAAGGACATGTGCCCACATCTAAGTTATTTTGTCCATTGATACCGTCTTCCCATTCTATGGGGATAATCTCTGCATCCGGGAATAAAATGAAATAATAAATGCCATTACCTGTGGATGAGACATTCAGTGTGAACTAAATGGGAGGAGCACTGGGAGAACTCATTTCATCTCATTCCATTCCTTGAGCTCTGCCTGATGCTGAAAATTCCCATGTTTTTTAAAACTTTTTTAGTGAAGATATGAAAAGCTACTATGAAAATGCACATTTTATCTGGGAGGGTTAGCACATTGAGTCATTAGTAATAACAATTACTCCAATGACTTCATCGAGTTAAACTACTGTCCAGTTATTGGGCAGTTTCCAGGTAATAGTATAGATGCCTTTTGGTCCTGGGGAGGCCAGAGGACGTCTGTCTAAAAGACAGACTCTGGGTGTGGGCCCTGGAAGACACAAAAAGGAACCTTACTGCTTCCCCATTTTGCTGGGACTGGCCCAGTCTCATTGTTTGAGTGGTTTGGGCTGAGATCATGAGAATTATTCTGGCTTGAGCTATTTGCTTTATTGTAAACTTCAGGCTGTGTGAAAAGATAGGAATAAGAAGTGCCTGGTTACACATTCACTTACTATGTGAATTTATATGTTTTACCTAGAACCTCAGTTTTTCATAAAAAAAATGGGAATAATAATACAAGCCTCAATTATCTTCAGAGAGCTCCTAGGAAAATCAAATTGATTAATGAGTGTGAGAGTACTGTGCAAATAAAAAAGGGTCAAAGAGCCATGTTTGATCTGACAGTCACTGTCCTTGGTATTTAACCCAAATGAGTTGAAAATTTATATTCACACTAAAACCTGTGCACATATCGGCAATCATGAAACTGATGATATTTGGAAGTAGCAAAGATGTCCTTCAAAGGGTGAATGTATAAACAAAATTTAACATATATACAGAACCCAGCAGAAGTAGGGAATGCTCCAACAGATGACATCAGGCCGCCCCCACCCTCCTGCTGTGCTCTCTAAAGGGATCAGATCTCCCTCCTTGGGGGTGGTGGGTGGGGGTGTGGTATTCCAGAGTTCCCTTATCTTCACCCAGTGACCTGAGGCAAAGTGTTCTTCCTGTTGTCACCAGGTACCTCTTCCTCCAGAGTCACTTTCTAGAAAATAAATATGCCCTGAGGCTATACAATGTCTGCAATGCAGGAGACCCAATGTTTGATCCCTGGTTTGGGAAGATCCCCTGGAGAAAGAAATGGCAGCCCACTCCAGTATTCTTGCCTGGAAAATCTCATGGACGGTGGAGCCTGGTAGGCTACCGTCCATGGGGTCACAAAGAGTCGGACACGACTGAGCGACTTCACTTTCACTTCACAGCAATAAAAGGGAATGAGCTATCAAGCCATGTAAAGGCAAGGAGGAACCTTAAAAGTGCAATGTTAAGTGTAAGAAATCAATCTAAAAAGGGTACAGGGACTTCCCCAGTGGTCCACTGGGTATTCCTGCACTGGTTGAGGAAGAAAATCCCACATGCCACACAGTGTAGCCAAAAATGAATAAACATTTTAAAAATAAAAAAATAAAAAGGATACATACTATACAATTCCAACTATCTGACATACTGGAAAAGGTAATACTAGGGAGACAGTGAAAAGACCCGTGGTTGTCAGGGATTTAGAGGGAGGAAAGGATGATATGTGTAGCACAGGGGATTTTCAGGGCAGTGAAATGAACTATCTTTTCATGAAGCAGCTCAGAAACTCGATTGAAACCTGAATTTTTGTTGCCATCTCTGCCACTTTGCAGGAAGATCCTGCCTAAATGAAGCCAACAGAGAGAAAGAATCCTGGAGAAAGTAAGAACCCTAGGCTTCATGGCATCCATTGAATGCCTGGATCTGACTGTTTCTGAAGCTGGATCTGCATTTCCCACCCGCCTAGATTTTGCAAGCCAGCAAATATACTCTTCATGTTTAAACCCACTTGAATTGATTTTCTATTCTCTTACAACCATGAGTCACACAAGGAGGATGCTTTTCTGGGCTTCATTCTGTTTCTTCTCCTCATCACACCCTGGTGGTGTGATAAACACCTTCTCACTCTTCAAGACTCAGTTCTAGAGAATTCCCTGGTGGTCCAATTGTTAGGACTCAGTGCATTCACAGTCATAGCCCAGGTTCAATCCTTGATTCCACAAGCTATGTGGCATGGCCAAAAAAAGAAAAAAAAAACCAGATTGACTTCTAGCACTACCTTTCTATGAACAGTTCTAAATAAATCCTCATCTCCACTTTAGCTAAAAAGAGTCCTTGGCTCCCTGGAGTGTCCACAGTACCCTCTGCTGACTTCCCACAGAATACGCTATCTCTTATTTATACTAATCATGCTTCATCATCTATATGACAGTAAGCCCCTTAAGACTTCCATGGGAGGTGTCAGAGCCTGGCATCCCCAGAACTCTCTCAGTGCTTGCTGAATGGAAAAAACATTGTCAAAAGGAGTTTGTGGGAAGAAGGGTGACATGAAGGAATGAAAAAGAACAAGCAGGAGAAATTGTGTCCCGTCACCTAGTTTAGAAGAAAAACCTAACCTAACAAGATGGGGGAGGGGTGATATACAGGCAAATGTGATTTACAGCCCGGATACATTGATTCTTCTAGTAGCAGTACTTACACTGTCTTTTTGCCCCACTATCACCCATACTGTGGATCTCTTCAAGTTTACTTTTTGTATTAAAAAGAGAGAGCTTTTTAACGTGGCAGAGATAGCCAGTTCTCCTTTAATATCTGTTCTCCTATTCTCCTATAGAAATAGAACCCCTGACATTTTGGTGGACACAAGGATGCCCAGAGTTATAACTACATATCCCAGACTCTCTTGCAGCTACGTGTGGCCCTATGATTATTTTCTGGTCAATGGAAGATGAGCTGAAGTGATGAGTGCAACTTTCTGAAGAGTAAACATTTGCTTTCCTCCCCTATTTTTCTGCTCCCACAAGCTGGATACATGAGCTATTCTGGAGTCTGAGTTTGAGAACAAATTGAAAAGAGGATGGGCCTCTGAAGCCACCATACCAGTCCTAGACCATGTTACCAGAATCATTACATGAAAGATAAAACAAACTTCTAACTTATTTAAGCCTGTGATTAGAGGGTCTCTTTCAACTGGCAAACTTATATCCATATACAGCTACTTCTTGGTCTCTCCTGTGTGGTTTTTTTTTTTTTTCTTTCCTCTTTTTGCCTTGAATTGAAACTATTATTATTGGGAGTTCTCAGCAGCCAGAAAGAACAGTCACAGGTGAAATCCATGATTGTTCTCCGTCTTCCAATCTTTCAACTGTCTTCAATCACACACATCCTCTGAAAAAAGCCCCAGTGTTCTGAATGATCAGATCAGTTTCAAAAGTGCATCTGCCCCAAATACATCAATGGGACCATCAGATTTGGATACAAGGAAGCCAACAAATTCTAAAAAGTTGTTCATGACAACATACCTTTATAGTAGACAAAAATCAGAAACACTCCCAATATTCAACAACGGGGGAACCGTCAAGTAAAATCTGACTACAGACAGTTCCTGACTTGCAATGTTTTTACTTTATGATGGTGAAAAACAGTAGTCAGTCAGTAGAAACTGCACTTGAATTTTGTTTTTTTCCAAGACTAGTGATTATGCAGGACAATCCTCCCTACACATCACTGTGCTGAGCAAGGCAGCAGCTCCCAGTCAGCCACACAATCATGGGGTGAACAACTGATGGGTGTACAACCGCTCTGTACATTACAATCATTCTGTTTCTCACTTTCAGTACAGTAGCCAATAGATTACATCAGATATTCAACACTTGATTATAGAATAGGCTTTCTGTTAGATAATTTTGCCCACTGTAGGTTAATGTAGGTGATCTGAGCATGTTTAAGGTAGGCTAGGCTCAACTATGATGTCTGGTCAGTTAGGCATATTAAATGTGCTTTCAACTTGCAGTATTCTTAAGATGAGGTTCCCCATAACCTCATCTTAAGTCAAAGAAGATCTGTAGATTTCCTGTGTTTAATTCAATGCAGCCATTAAAACTAACATCTAGAAATTGTGTGTAATGGTATAATGAAGAGATAGAAGACAGGATACAAAACTATACACACAGTATGGTCTCAAATATGTAGAAAAGACTGAAAAAAATAAGTCATGATAGAATGCTATCATTTATTAAGCATATACTGCATTTCAGGCACTGTGCTCAGCACTTTACATGCATTTTCTCATGCAATCACAGAACACCTGTGATGTAAGTACAATTATTATTTCAATGTTATTCATGAGAAGACAGACTTGATGAGATCAAGTAGCTTTCCCCAAACTTCACAGAACATCAACTCAAGTGTATCTGACACCAAATGCCATGCTCATTATCTCCCCTGCCAGCAAACTTTTTCACAAGGTTTTTAAATAATTTTAAAGCATCTTTCTGCTTTTCTTTCATTTCTAAATTTTCTTTAAGTAGTATTATCTTTCCAATTGCAGATGTACATACAAAATACTCTTCCAAAAAAGGATCAAACACCCAGACACAAACAAAATGTTCTGCTTCTTCCTAAAATGGAGTGTTTGAGTGGCACGTCAGAGCCTAAGAAAAGAGCCAGAATAAGCGAGCTGACAACTGAGTTTGGGGTCAGAATTCTCAAGTTTCTTTGTTCACCTTTCAGCAAAGTCCCATTGCTGTAAACAATATAAGTCAATGGTACTCAACCTTTGGAGAGTCAAGGACTCCTCTGAGAATCTGCTAAAAGCCATGGACCCTCTTCCCAGGACAATACGAGAAGCACATGCACCCATCTGCACACAGACACATTCTACACACAGATCGACAGATACAACCATGCCTATGTGTGTGTCCCAAGTAAAGGGCCCCCGATGTAAGGCAACACAACAAGTGCACTTTGTTGAAACTCCACTCCAATTCCCACATTGTTGTCCACACAATAAACTATGGATGGTAGTGTTGATTACCAAGGTGCCTTACCATCAGTAGAGATGTGCTCTGAGGTCTTTTGAAGAGGAATTTCAGCAGATATATCTACATTCTTGACTGATTCCCTGATAAGGGCCTGGCGGTGATACAGAGGAAAACTGACAGGTCTGTGTGGATATGAACTCATGAGGAAAGTCAGGAAGTTACACCACAAGGGTAACTCTCATGACTACATCCCTTTGCAGTTAGAAAGTATTTTCATACCCTAGTTCATGTCTCTTGTGTCTCCTGCATTGGCAGGCTGGTGCTTTACCACTAGCATCACCAGGGAAGCCTTCGCATACCATTAACAGATCTCAATTGACTCCCAACAGCCCTATAAAGGTAAGGTCATTAGCCCCATTTTAAATATAACCCAGGTCTCTACTCACACCTACAAGAGCCAATTATACTTTGGCCAAATCCCAAACTTGATGTGAATACAATCCTTTCACCATTCCAAAGAGAAATCCAATTGATTTAATCAAGCATATCAAAATATTTCTAGAATTATCAAAGATCCATGAAGCCCCTGGAAGGGTCAACTTACACAGTACACAGCTCTGCAAAATCCAAATTAGCCCTCTCCTGAGTCTCTCCTCCTGCTCCACTCCCTAGACCCTGCTTCTGGAAAGTTTCCTTTCCCTCCTGTATCACAGAGTACCTTTCTTCTTTTTCAAGAAAAGCAGGCTTATTAAAACAATTTATCAACAAAGCTAAAGTAGTAGCTATTTGTGGAGTTTTTAAATTTGCTTTGTTTTGCTTCCTTTTCTTGCCACTCAACACCCACTTCCCTTTCTTGTGGGAACAGCCTTCATTTTAATTTGAGGAGTCACTTCTTTCCAATTCCCAGTGCATGGTCCCAGAAGAGCTGACACGATGACCATATGGCTGAGACCAAGCCAATAAGAGTTTCACGTTCCCTTGGTCACAGTGACTGGTTTGGGAACAGATGATGACTCCTCAGACACAAGGGTGCTCTATAAGGCTTTCACTGAGGCTTCTGGGAGACAGGATTTGGTTTCAACAGCTATGAAGCAGAGAGGATATAAAATCTAGAGCTGCTGCCATCGTCTTGCAATAAAAGGAGCCTGAGACTGAAGCCACACACCAAAGAGAGCTGAACAATGGTTTAAAGCCAAGTCTTGATGACGAAATTTGGACCTGGTGTCAGCACTGTCTGAAGCCAACTGTAATGGGCTCAATGGTGGCCACAAAGATATTTCCACCTTCTATCCCCTGGAACCGGAGAAGGCAATGGCACCCCACTCCAGTACTCTTGCCTGGAAAATCTATGGAATGGGAAGCCTGGTCGGCTTCCATCTATGGGGTTGCACAGAGTCAGACATGACTGAAGCGACTTAACTAAGTTGCTTCAGCTGTGTCCGACTCTGTGCGACCCCATGTATGGAAGCCCACCAGGCTCCCCGGTCCCTGGGATTCTCCAGAGCATCCCCTGGAACATGTAAATGATACCTTACATGGTTTCCCTGATGGTTCATACAGTAACAAATTCTGCCTGCAACGCAGAAGATGCAGGTTCAATCCCTGGGTAGGGAGGATCCCCTGGAGAAGGGAATGGCTACTTACTCCAGTATTCTTGCTTGGAGAATTCTCTGGACAGAGGAGCCTGGCAGGCTACAGTCCATGGGGTCACAAACAGTCAGACATGACTGAGTGACTAACACACGGCAAAAAGTGAGTATTACCTCATGCAGCAAGATACTGTGATTAAGAATCTTGCAAAGAGTTTATCCTGGATTATGCAGGCCCTAAATGTAATCCCATGTGCTTCTATAAGAGATAGGGAGATTAAATTGCAGACAGAAGAAGAGAAAACAGACACACAGAGAAGCTGGTATGAAGATGAAGGCAGAGGCTGGAGTGGCACGGCCATAATCTCTCCAACTGTGGTTCTAGTTGCAGTTCCAAGGAACACCAACGAATGCCAGGCAGCCTCCAGGAGCTAGAAGAGGCAAGGTCTCCCAGCACGTCTTGAGTGGGTGAAGCCCTGCCAACACCTTAATTTGGGCTTTTGGCCTCCAGAACTAGGAGACAATAAATTTCTGTTATTTTAAGCCATCAAGGTTATAGAAATTAGGAAATTAATACACCAGACCTATCCCTGGACTTTTCATTTACTGAGCCAAAAAAATCCTTCCCTTTTTCTTAGGCCATTTTAAGTTGAGCTTTTTTGTCACTTGTAGTAGAAAAACTTCTAAATGACACAGCTGGTTATTAAAATGAACTTCCATAACAGCCATTAAGATGATAAAAAATTTTCTCTATCTCACTACATAGAAATGAGGAAATGTTTCAAAGAGATAAAATATAACAAGTGTCACAAGCACAAAATTTAAGACATCATAATGTGAGTCAAACCTAGACCCTCTGAAACCACAAGTCATGTTTTGCAGGGTGTACTTTGCTCATACTTAGTGAGTATAAGAATGACTACACATATGGATTCACCCACAAGCAGCAAGACAGACAGCAATATCACCAGTGTCATTCCCTTGCTCTGTTTGCTCTCCAACTCAGCTATATTAAAATAGCTGAAAACCAAAGTACAGGAAACCATTTCAGGAGCTCTAGTTCATCCATTCTGTCAGTATCTCTCAAACTCTTAGGTTGACATAAAGCCAAATACACAGACCATTTCTTAGCTGGACCACATCACCTTAGGCACTTTCACAGTTTACCTTTGCCGTATCGTGCTTTAAGGTCATGTCCATGACCTTAATGAAGTATCTATTAATGCTTTTACCACAAAAACATTATTAGGGTCATTATGTGCTACCCATTTGAGCATTTCCTATGCAAATCTCATTTGAAGAATTCATTATATGAGTGCTAGAAAAACCTTTTGTATTTTCCCTTAAAGGACTAGTATGCTCCCATCATTCTGATGAGGCTGATGTCGCTGATGATGTTTCCTTTTTCACTCTAGCTGCCGGAAAGCTCACAAAGTTCAAGTCCTATTCTAGCATCTACATTAATCCTTATAGTAAGTATGCATATCTATATTATTTTTCCTTGATATATTCTTTTCCCTACATTCTTCTCCTCATCTTCTATTTAGAGTGAAATTCTAAATGGTCTGCGTAATGGTTAATCTTTTGTGTCAATTTGATTGGACCATGGGGTGCTCATGGTTAAATACTATATGGTTAAATACTAAATATTATTTTCGGGTGTTTCTGGATGAGACTAACATTTGAATTGGTAGATTGAGGAAAGACTGCTCTCTCCAGTGTGTCTGGGACTCATCCAATTCAGTCAAGGCCTGAGCAAATAAAAGGCTGAATGAGAAAGAATTCTCTCTCTCTCTGCCTCACCGGCTTCTACATATATAGGTAGATAGGTGTAATGCGCATGCGTGCTCAGTTGTGTCTGACTCTTTGCAACCCCCCTGGACTGCCCCTCTCTAGGCTCCTCTGTGCATGGGATTTCCCAGGCAAGAACACTGGAGTGGGCTGCCACTTCCTCCTCCAGGGGATCTTCCTGACCCAGAGATCAAACCTGCATATCCTGCATGTCCTGAATTGGAAGGCAGACGCTTTACAATTGAGCCACCTGAGAAGCCCATATAGAGATAAATAACTCCTATCGGTTCTGTTTCTCTGAAGAATGCTGACTTATACAGGGTATGAAGGATAAATCATATAGGGTAAGATTGATCTAAAAAATACCTTATATTGCCCTAATATGCAGTATATAATAAAGTACATATGCAAAATTTCATAACATACTGTTTCATTCAGACCCTTGAATTCCTGTGTTTGTATATTTTTATATGCCATATATTTGTGTGTGTATGCACATGTATTACCACATAGTTTTGAGTACAGGGCAGTCTGGTGCTAGTAGTATCTCTGTAAAGATGATTCTTTCCAAAAGACAAGAATCAATATTTTTATAGTGCTTCGCATTTGACAAAGCTTCCATAGCCTCAAACTTTATTTTAATTGCCCATTTTCCATTTTCAAGCAGAGAAAATGAGGCTCAGGAAGTGTAAGGAATTCTTAAACTAGTCTTAGTCTAGCCCCCAAGACTGAAAAACATCAGCTCTGGAGTCTGAACCAAAATCTTCTGGAACCAGGAGATCCTTGGACTGGTTGAAGGAGGTGTTGATTCAGAGAGACAGAATGTGACACTTACCTTTCAAGGGAGCCCCTTGATACCACCTCAAGTATAATTGCCCTCAATCTGAGTATTACATATACTTGCATAACTGTCCATAACAGAAACTAGTAGTAAGATCTTTGGGAGGCAGTTATGCTTACCACTATACCACCAGTGCACACGTAAAGGACATAAAGATCTTTCTGGTCACTCCCTAGTTCCACAAAGAAGCGCAGCAATGAAGCCAAGGGGTCTTCATTGCTTGTCCCCCCAGGGTCATACCAGCCTAAATGGAACTTTCCTAAAAATTAGGAAGGCTCTTGGAGACTTGAGGTGCCTTGTGTCCTGGTCTACTTAGCTGGTAAGTGAAAGCAGAGTGACCTCAGGGCCCACTTGCCCTAGCCAGAAGTCTTTGCTAGTGCTAGGCAGCCTTGACATTGAACTTCACCACAACTGAGCCCCTCCATTCTCTTCCTCTTCCCTTTCATATTCTCTCCCCTTTCTCCTTCCTCATTGTTTCTCCCCTTTCTCCTTTCTCATTGTTTCTCCCCCTACTCCCTCATCTACTTTGGGGTGGCCACAGCTAGGTGTGACATCCAGTTGGCTGGCTCACCCTTATCCTACTGTGCTCACCCTAGAATTTAGAGCTTTCTTCTGAGGATGGTAATCCCAGAACAAGCATCTTAGTCTTGAACATTGAGTCCTCCCTTGAGAACGTTGCCAAAATTACAAGCAAAATAAGAATCTTCACCAGCTCTTCTGATAGCTAGCCCCTGGGTTGTATAATCAACCTCCATTCTTGATACACTGATTGGGTGCAGATCAGCCAGGACTTCCCTGATGGCTCAGATGGTAAAGAATACTCCTGCAATGCAGGAGACCCAGCTTCAATCCCTGGGTCGGAAAAATCCCCTGGAGAAGGGATAGGCTACCCACTCCAGTATACTTGCCTGGAGAATCCCATGGACAGAGGAGCCTGGCAGGCAACAGTCCATGGGGTCGCAAAGGTCAGACACGACTGAGCAAATAACACACCACAGCCAGGGAACCACTGCTTTCAGCCAATTGATATAATAGCACTTTTAAACATCAACAAATATTGGGAAATGAGTCTTAATTGTTAAAATAACTGCTGCCAGGAATCACAGGCCCATTTCATAAAGCAGGAGCTTTCAGAGAGCACTTTCTATACAACAGTACGAAACCATCTGTTCTGAAGCAAATCATTTCAATCACTGCTTAGTGTTCAGAGTCAATTAAACAAATGGAGGATCAAGAAAGGAAACAAGTGGTAGCCAACAAATAATTTTCAAAATAGAACGGAAATGAAGCGGAGCATTTAATTCAACATTCCTCCTATCCAACTGTGAAAAATTACACAGCCTCCTACCTTAGCCATAATATGAAGAATAAGCTTCTATGTTTATGGAAGAAGCTCTCTCTCCAAGAATTTGGAGTGCACAATTAACAGTCAACTGACTCTTCCTTTGGCTGCACTGAGGAGTTTGGGGCAAGACGGTGTCTTTGTCTCCCATGGTCTGGGAGCTCATTAGGAGAGCTGGGACACTGGGCAGGCTCGGTCTCCTGGGAAACTTGGAGACACTGCTCTCCTCCAGCAGAAGTTAGCGTGCAAGACTTCTTCCCAGCGTCTCAGACTTCTCTGAGGTCTATGTTTCCTGACACCACCTGTGGAAAGGGTTCGTGTTCTTGATAGTTTGGGTTCTTGCATGTGTGCATGCTAAGTCATTTCAGTCGTGTCTGACTCTTTGCAGCTCTGTGGAATGCAGCCTGCCAGCCTCCTCTGTCCATCAGATTCTCCAGCAAGAATACTGAAGTGGGTTGCCATGCCCTCCTCCAGGAGATCTTCCCAACCCAGGGATCAGACCGACGTCTCTTATGTATCCTACACTGGCAGGCAGGTTCTTTACCTCTTGTCCCATTTGGGAAACTTTTGGAATTCTTGGTCCTTGTGCAAATTAGGGGTTGTGAAGTTACCTTATCACTTAGGGTGGTTTAAAAGACATTTCTACCCTGTGGAGACATAGCCCTCAGGGGCTGAACCAAGACAGCCTCATAGATTCATGAGCTTTTAGTAGACATGAGAGGAGTGACTACCTCATGCCAGGTTTAAACAGTAGGTATAAAGATATATTCAAATGAACAATGCAAGAATATACTCATAAACAAAATAAAGAAAATAAAAAGAAAAAGACCTCTCTGAGGGGTTTAAAAAAAAATGAGTATAGCAGACACTAGTAAAATCTGGATACAGATGTGTGGATCTGAAAACTTTTCTTTCAAGACATGTATTTTCCCCTTCAGAGAAGGTGATGGCACCCCATTCCAGTACTCTTGCCTGGAAAATTCCATGGATGGAGGAGTCTGGTAGGCTGCAGTCCATAGGGTCGCGAAGAGTCGGACACGACTGAGCGACTTCCCTTTCACTTTTCACTTTCATGCATTGGAGAAGGAAATGGCAACCCACTCCAGTGTTCTTGCCAGGAGAATCCCAGGGACGGGGGAGTCTGGTGGGCTGCTGTCTATGGGGTCGCACAGAGTCGGACACGGCTGAAGCGACTTAGCAGCAGCAGCAGCAGCAGCAGCAGCATTTTCCCCTTACTCATGGTTGCCTCTGAGTGGAAGGCAGTCTTCTACTTCATTATACTTCTTTAAAACTGTTTCAAGTGTTAAAAAATGTACATGAGGCATTTTCATAATCATTACATAAATATATGTATCAATAATCAATACATATCAATGTCATGCTGCTGCTAAGTTGCTTTAGTCGTGTCCGATTCTGTGCGACCCCATAGACAGCAGCCCACCGGGCTCCCCCGTCCCTGGGATTCTCCAGGCAAGAACACTGGAGTGGGTTGCCATTTCCTTCTCCAATGTGTGAAAGTGAAAAGTGAAAGTGAAGTCGCTCAGCCATGTCTGACTCTTTGCGACCCCATGGACTGTAGCCTACTAGGCTCCTCCGTCCATGGGATTTTCCAGGCAAGAGTACTGGAGTGGGGTGCCATTGCCTTCTCCAATCAATATCATAATTAATATATAAACAATACATAAATATACATGTATTGTTAAAACACCAAAGGCAAGTCTCCACATTTAAAAATAATTGACATCTTGGCATAAAATACAACAGGTAAAGGAACAACAAGGAGAAAGTGAGCATGTGGTCATTTCACAGCATCTCTGAAGAACTTCTAAACATAGCCTAATAGTACAGGGCTGGACTGGGATGCTCCCAGAATTTCCAGTATAGAGTCCAGAGCTCTGGGGGAGAGGAGGTTGTGTGTGGAACGTGGGCCACACCACTTCCTCTTGCCCATATCTAGGGGTGCTGGGATGGAAGAGATCTGGGGGAAGGGGTTCCCCATTGTTTAATGAGGATGTAAAAGTTCCCTAAGGAGGACATTTCTGTCATACAAAGGAAATCAGGGTGAACATGCAAATTAAAGCAACAATAAAACAACGTTTTAACCCATCCCATTAGACTGGCAAAATGTTTGTTTGAAAATATCAGGTGTTGGTGAAGATTTAGGAATAGAGTCTTTTTGGACAGTGCTGGCAGGAGTATAAGTTATTAATAGTTTACAGCCATTTGAGAGGGCAACTTGGATGACACTGTTAATTCCTTATCTGCACACACACACCTCAACCACGTCAAGGGCAGGGTTGTTTATTATCAGATTGATGCAAACAACATTTTTGAGTCAGTCTGTTATATCACAAAAGCACAAAAATAAAGATGATACAAAACTGACAATTGCCGAAATGTGAGAATGCCAAGTGATCATGGTAAGGGGTTTTTAGTTGACTACCTTTTTTTAAAAAATATCTATTTATTTGGTTGCACTGGGTCTTGGTAGCGGCACTCATGATCTTCCATCTTTGATCTCCGTTGCAACATGCAAACTTTTAGTTGGGGCCTTGTGGGTTCTAGTTCTCTGACCAGGGATTGAACCCTGGCCCCCTGCATTGGGAATGTGGAATCTTAGCCACCGGGCCACCAGGGAAGTCCCTAGCTGACCATCTTTTGTGAACAGGGGTTAGATGGAGGATAGAAGCCAATCAAACAATTTCATGCCATCCAGGTTCATACACTGTACTATCTACCGTAAAGAAACACTCACATAAGAGTACAAGATTGTTCATTGGAACATTGTTTCCAACAGAATGGAAACCACCTAGAAGACCATCAGGAGCAAAGTACTTAAACTACCAACGTTTCACACTATGAAACAGTCGAGGAATGAGGCAACACCTGAAACTAACACAGTATTGTAAACTAATTATACTTCAGTAAAAGAAAGAAGTAGATACACATGTCCAGACATAGGGCTTCCTAGGTGGCACTCATGGTAAAGATTCACTTGCAGGAGACGTAAGAGATGCAGGTTCTATCCCTGGGTCCGGAAGATCCCCTGGAGAAGGAAATGGCAACCCACTCCAGTATTGTTGCCTGGGAAATCCCATGAACAGAAGAGCCTGGCAATCTACAGTCCATGGGGTCGCAAAGAGTTAAGCATGACTTTGCAACTATACAATGACAGCAAAAGAAAGAGGCAAAAACATATGTCCGACATAGGAATATTTCCAAAATAAGTTATTGAATAAAAACTTTTAAAACATGGTATAAAATAATAAGTACAACTGACTCCACTCACATAAAAATACACACACATTTGCAGCTAAATATACATAGGTAAATTTTTAATTTAATTTTAGCAAAATATAATTTAAAATTGTATATGATACATAAACATGAAATTAATTTTTCTATTTAAAATTAGTAAAGATAATTTAAATTAATTTGTATATAAAATTAACTTTATCCATTTTAGAAAAATATATACTAAAATGAAGGGGCTTCCTAGTGGCTCAGACGGTAAAGAATCTGGCAATTCAGGAGACCTGGGTTTGATCCCTGGGTCAGGAAGATCCCCTGGAGAAGGAAACAGTAATCCACTCTGGTATTTTTGCCTGGAGAATTCCATGGACAGAGGAGCCTGGCAGGCTACAGTCCATGGGGTCACAAAGAGTCAGACACAACCGAACAACAAACACATTCATTTTCATACTAGATGGTAATAATATTTATGTATGGGGTAGCAAATAGAATAAAAGGAGTCAAAGAGATTTTAATTTGATCTGTAATGTTCAACTTTAAATTTACAATAAAAATCTATCTGTGTATTTCCCGTGAAATTAGTGGAAATGATATTTTTTAATAAAGAAGCTCTTACAGAGACAGGAATAAAGAGTTTATTTCTTTAGCGCTTTTCCTGAAGACTGCAAAAAGCCACATTTAGCAGAGTTTGGACTCCTCCTCACCTGTGTTTTCATTCCTTTTTAAGTTTCTTGTGTTTATTTAGTAAAGAAAGCTTCATACCTCAAGAAAAAGAACTGGGGAAGGGGAGAAAAGAGGGAGCTGAAGACAGAAGGATAATAAGCAGGAGAGACGGAGGAAAAGGAGGAAGGGGGGCGGGTAAGATGAGGAAAACTAGGAAAAAGGGCTCCTGCCTTAGAATCCTGGCCCTGCTGTTTAACAGAAGGCAATGGCACCCCACTCCAGTACTCTTCCTTGGAGAATCCCATGGACGGAGGAGCCTGGTGGGCTGCAGTCCATGGGGTCGCTACGAGTCAGATATGACTGAGTGACTTCACTTTCAATTTTCACTTTCATGCATTGGAGAAGGAAATGGCAACCCACTCCAGTGTCCTTGCCTGGAGAATCCCAGGGACGGGGGAGCCTGGTGGGCTGCCGTCTATAGGGTCGCGCGGACTTGGACACTAGACTGAAGCGACTTAGCAGCAGCAGCAGCAGCTGTTTAACAGCTGTGTCACCCTGAGTAAGTGTCTTCATTACTGGATCCTCCATTTCCTCCCTGCAAACCAGAGAATAAGAAAGCGTAGGTGAGTTGTCTAGCTTGGGGTCTGGCACACAGAGGGAATAAGGAAACTTCTGACTGGAGCTATAAGGCAAGACAGCCTGAGGGCAAGGTGCTGTCTGGCTCTTCTCTGTTGTAATATGATGAATTCCATCTGATGGAGACCAACCAAGTCCTCCCATCTGTCATCTGACAAAGAGAAGGGAAGGAGATTTCATCAGCAAACCTGAACCTCATATCTGCAGAAACCCACAGACATTGGTTTTGTGGGTCATTGTTATCACTAGGCTACATTTGCAACACTTGATAATCCATGCAGCACTTTCCCCTGCATCCTCTAAGGTGATTCTCACAACTTGGTTGGGTTATTGGGATAGATATTATTTGCATTTCCAGAGGAGGAAATTGAGGCCCTGCACAGCTGACTCACTTGCCAGGCTCACTTAGGACTAGAACTGGGATTCACATTCCTTCTCCTGTGGTTACTAAGCCTGTACTACTTCCACTGCCTCTCTGCACCTCACTCTCCGCCACGCAGTCACGTCAGGCTGAGGGCGGGGTAGGAGCTAAGGGAAACCGTGCCTGGATTGTCTCCCACCACCAATCCTCCACACGTCACTATCTACTTCACAGCTCCTCCACAGAAAAGACGGCAGATCCCAGCTTCCTTTGTGGGAAAATCCTCTCTCAGTTCAACCTTGGATATAATCTAATCAGCACGCTCAAATCTCCCTTATCCATTTTAAGATATCATTCATGTCTGGCTATTGTCTGCCTTTCTCCTTGATAAAGTTTTCCTTCTTTCTCCAGCCCTCCACTCCTTTCCCACACACATGACACAGGAAAAGTTTTATACTCCATATTTGTTTGGGTACCTTCTGAGTCCTTGGAGAATATTCTGAGATCATGTTCTATCCATGAATCGTTTTTTCCAAAATCCCCTTCTAGTGTCAGGAGCAGACTATCTCTGACTCTTCAGAGAATTAAAACAGATCTTTCTTGTCCATATGTGTGAAGTGAGCTGTGACCACTTGGCTTAGGTGGCTATGTTCCTGACCAGCAACAAAAGAGCATATATAAGGAGGAAAAATTATTTGAGCTGGTTTTCAAGAATCCAGTGAAATGTTTCAAGATTTGTATGTTCTTTATGCAGTTACACACACAAAGGAGGAGCAGGAAGAAGGAGAAGAGAGAAAAGAAAAAACAAAATGGAAAGAAAATAATTCCTCATATATGAGGAAATGTTGACATTTTTAAAACAATGTATTTTTTCCACCTGTGAACTTGAAGCAACGCATCCAATACATCCAAATGGGACGTATAAAAAGTCAGCCCAGAGTCACGTTTCCGTTAAGTGTCTCTTTGCTTCAGTAATACGCTAAAGTAGTTATAAATCCTTTGTCTGAAGATGGGAAGGAAAGAAATTTTTCATCCAGGGAACTTGGATAAGATAGGGAGCCAAATACCGTAATGTCTTCATAAGCTCTTCAACAAAATGACTGAAGAGACTGGTTTTCACTGCCAAGGCAAAGTAACGAAGGAAAGCAGTTTGCTGCATAAATTAGATAAAACTGGCCCAATTTCATCAAAAAATTGAGAATTTGGGGGAATTGAGGGGAGTAGACTTTCTTTGCCTGGGATGTAGCCTCAGTTTTCTGATTCCATTTGTTGGCAGATATCAAGTTCCTCTAAAAAGTAAACAGGTATGGATGTACCTTACCAATATCTCTATCTCATCATTCTACAAAATGAATATCGCTGAGTGTTAACTGGAGTATATGCTATACATGCTAGAGACTTTGCATATACCATCTCATTTAATCCTCGGAAAAAATATATCAACCCCGATTTTCAGTTGGAGAAACTGATATCCCAAGACAGTTTTCCAAGCTGCCCAAGATAACAGAGCCAGAGGGTGGCAAAGCAAGGATTTGAACACAATTCTGTATCTCTCTCTCTTTCTCTGTCACATACACACACAATTTTGTATCAATATTATATGCATCAAAAAGAAAGCACATAAAAACAAGTATCATATATTAATGCATACAAATGAAAGCTAGAAAAATGTTCCTGATGAACCTACCTGCAGGGCAGGAATAGAGACACAGACGTAAAGAATGGGCTTGTGGACACAATGTGGAAAGAAGAGAGCGGGACTAATGAAGAGAGTAGCAATGTCATAAATATACTACCACGAGTAAAACAGCTAGCTAGTGGGGAGCTTCTGATCAGCACAGGAAGCTCAGCTCTGTGCTCTGTGATGACATAGAGGGGTGGCAAGGCGGGTAAGAGGGAGGTAATAGACGTACACACATAGCTGATTCTTGTTGTTGTACAGCAGAAACACAACATTGTAAAGCAATTATACTCCAATTAATTTTCTTACTTTTATAGTTAAAAATAAATAGTAAAAGAAAAAAGAAAGCAGATAAAAACTGTTGAGAAGTCCATATAGGAAACAATATTATGAGTATATTTTTACAATGGTTAAGTGGGAGAAATTTATATTTGTGATGTGAGTTATCATGGAATCATGTCATGAATTCAACCTATTCAACCGTGAAAGAGATCCCCATTTGCTCTGTCTCACAGAAAACAGTTTTCAGGTTACTCAGTATATATACAGTTACTAGCCAAATGAGAACTAAGATCAAAGATAGCTGAGCTTTTAGCCCTCTGACCTTGTTTTAAACATGTATGGCTTATCATCATAAAAGACAATCTCCTGCACATTACGGGTATTATAGATTTGGACATTGTAGACTATTGGAGAAGGAAATGGCAACCCCACTCCAGTGTTCTTGCCTGGAGAATTCCAGGGACGGGGGAGCCTGGTGGGCTGCCGTCTATGGGGTCGCACAGAGTCGGACATGACTGAAGTGACTTAGCAGCAGCAGCAGACTGTAGTTTTTGTTGACTGCTTTGTAGAGTGATCAGCAAATTCAGCTTAAGACAGAGGAAGAGAATATGTATACTCCTCCATACAGTATGGTAATTAAGGGAATGAACTTGAGGGTTCAATAGTCTGGATGTGAGTTCACACTCTGTCTCTTCTTAATAGTCATGTTCCCAGGACAAACAATTTAATCTCTAGAGCATCCATTTCCTCACTTGAGATGTGGGGATAATAAAAGTACCTGCTGCTAAGCTGCTAAGTCGCTTCAGTCGTGTTCGACTCTGTGCGACCCCATAGATGGCAGCCCACTAGGCTCCTCCGTCCCTGGGATTCTCCAGGCAAGAACAGTGGAGTGGCTTGCCATTTCCTTCTCCAATGGATGAAAATGAAAAGTGAAAGTGAAGTCGCTCAAGTTGTGCCTGATTCTTAGCGACCCCATGGACTGCAGCCCACCAGGCTCCTCCATCCATGGGGTTTTCCAGGCAAGAGTACTGGAGTGGGGTGCCATTGCCTTCTCCAATAAAAGTACCTACCTCACTGGTTTACTGTGAGGATGAGTTAACACATTTAAACTACTTGTTCATGATACCTGACATTTTAGTTAACATTAGAGTCATAAGCAGACAAAAGAAATAATACCAAGCTTTAAAAAACCTGGATGTTTTATTTTGCCATGCTGGGTCTTAGGGCTTACCTGGCAGTGCAGTGGTAAAGAACCCACCTGCCAATGCAGGAGACACAGGACATGGGTTCGATCCCTGGGTCGGGAAGATCCCCTGGAGCAAGAAATGGCAACCCACTCCAGTAGTCTTGCTGGGAAAATTCCATGGACAGAGGAGCCTGGCGAGCTACAGTCCATGGGATCACAAAGAGTTGGACGTGACTGAGCACTTGGTCTTAGCTGCCACAGGCTAACTCTTAGTTGTGGCATGTGGGATCTAGTTCCCTGACCAAGGATTGAATCCTGCCCCACTGCATTCGGAGCATGGACTCAGCCACTGAATCACCAGGGAAGTCCTGGACATACCTTCTTAAAACTAAGTCTGAGTCTTAAAATTATCCTTCTAGAAAATGTAATCTCTATAGGTATGCCTGGCATATACACAAAATTATACAGTTGAAATAAAGGTTTTTATAAGCATCATTTCCCTTCCAGAAAATTCAACACCTAAATCACCCTACGGAGTATCAGTCATCCTATATTAGATAAAACTGAAGGAAGAGAAATACCTTCCTCCCTTTCATAAAACAACCATGTCCCAAAGTTATTATTTAAATGTCCTATAAACTAGTCAGCAATTTTCCTGTTTCTACATTAGTTCTCTTACATAGCTGGTCACCATCTTGTATCTAAAAATATATAATCAGTGATCAGTCTTGAATAGCTATGCCCCCAAGAGTGACTTTAAGCATTCCCTCTTCTTTGGCATACTTAATAGTAATTCTATTGCACTTTAGTTAGTGGATAAAGTTTCAGAGGATATAATACACTAACCATTAGTATAGCCTGTAAACATATATTATGGGATGAATGAATTAAGAGAAGGAACTAGATGAGTAAATAAATAAATAAATAAATATGTTAAGTGACCTTTTGTAGAGCTTTCCTGTAGCAAAAAAAAAAAAAAAATCGAGGACAAATCAAAGAACATTAGCGCCACCTGGAGACAAGAATCAAGAAATGTAAGGAAGACAAGAATGTTACCAGCACTGAAACGGGCAGCAGAGATGTTCTAGTCCCATACGGCCTTAAACAGCAGCACACACAAGGCTATTGAGCACCTAACATGTGGCTAGTCCAAACTGAGATGTGCCCGTAAGTAAAATACACACCAGATATCACAGAGTTAATGTTGAAAAAAGAATGTAAAATATTCCGTTCATGATGTATAGATTGATGACATGTAAAGATAGTTTTGATTATGTAAGATTAAATAAAATGTCATTAAAATTAATCTCACCTATTTTTTTTTACCTTTCGAATGCGTTTCTAGACATTTAAAATTACATATATGGCTCACCTTATCTTTGAATTGGGTATTGCTACTCTCACCCTGACCACTCAGAGTGTGGGCCATGGTCCAGCAGTAGGGGTGTTTACTACCTGAGAGCCTGTTAGATATGCAGAGTCTCAGGCCCCACCCCCAACCTACTGAATAGAAGTTTGCATTTTAGCAAAATCCCCAGGTGACTGGTACACATATTCACTTTGAGACTTGCTGATGCAATCCAGCTGTCTTGTTTTAAAAATGGGCAAACTGAGACCCAGGGTCTTCCCTGGGGCCTCAGAAGGTAAAGAATCTGCCTGCAGTGCAGGAGACCCAGGTTTGGGAAGATTCCCTGAAGAAGGGAATGGCCATCCACTCCAGTATTCTTGTCTAGAGAATCCCATGACAGAGGAGCCTGGTGGACTACAGTCCATAGGGTTGCAAAGAGTTGGACATGACTGAGCTATTTTCACAAACTGAGACCTAGAGTCACTTGTTTATGGTTCCCTAGATGGTTACCTAAAGCCTGATTCCCAAGCAGTCTTGAAACTGCCAAGTACCCCACCCCACACTACAACATCCAGAAGACCCTTCCATCTCATAGGGTAAAACTAAAACAGACTACTGCTTCACTAGCAAAAACAAAACATATTATTGCAAATATATTTAAAAAACAGATGGTGATCTCAGGGATATTCTAGGGTATTCTTCAGTCCTTGGGCAAGTCACCTGCATTAAGTCACTACATAAGAATGCAGAAAACCTGTGCTTCCAGAACTATTCCTACAAATAACATCCATATCATGAAAAAGGTCAGAATTTGAAATCAGTAATGTGCACTCCAGTCACTGAGTCAGTTTTGTAACACAGCTCCTTGCAGGAGGGTCTTATTCATTCTTTGAATGTCCAGTTCCTCACAATACGTTTGGCTCATAGCTCTGAATAAATGTGTTGAATGCACATATTTGTTTTTGTTGCTTAGGTTCTCTATCTCAGGAAGTGTTCCTTGCTTTACATTGTGTAACCATGTAAAGAAATTTAAGAAAACACTTAAGTAGGAACTATGACCAAATCAGTAGTGCTTTTATGCCAAAAGCCCTCTGTAATTAAACACATTGTTAACAGAAAATTCAAACAGATATTAACTCTGATCATGAAAATATAATTCATCGTATAGAAAGAGGAGGTACCAGGTAAAATAAGATAATATTGGCAAGTAATTCCAAGAAGCAGAAGTTGTTAAAACATTTTCACTCATTTCTGTAAAGATTTTTGCAGGACATTAATCAGCTCTAATCAATTTCCAGTGTACCACATGTATGACTAAAATGTTTTTTCTCATAAGAAATTACTTTTTTTGTATGTCAATTAGAAAACATAGATTTGGCTTAGGAAATTTCTGCGCTATATCAATTGAATATACTAACTAGAATAGGAAACACAGTAATGAAATGACTTTTTTAAAATGATGTAAGTCATATAGGAAGGAAAGTTTAACTCCCACTCTCTTCCTTTCAATTGTCCCATTTCCTCATGTTTTACCCATTACTCATGTCAGGTTTTGTTATTAACCTAAATAAAATAATAGGACATCAATCTTGCCTGTTATATATAATAATGAACCGATGACTGTTGCATATAATTATTAGAATGGTAATAACAATAAAAATAATAGGCAATTAGCACCAACATGGATGGACCTAGAGATTATCATATTAAGTGAATTAAGTTAGGAAAAGAAAGACAAATATCATACCACTTATATGTGGAATCTATAAAAATGATACAAATGAACTTATTTACAAAGCATAAACACTCAGTTCAGGTCAGTTCAGTTGCTGTCGTGTCTGACTCCGCAATCCCATGGACTGCAGCACGCCGGGCCTCCCTGTCCATCACCAACTCCCGGAGTTTACTCAAACTCATGCCCATTGTGTCGGTGATGCCATCCAACCATCTCATCCTCTGTCATCCCCTTCTCCTCCTGCCCTCAATCCTTCCCAGTATCAGGGTCTCTTCAAATGAGTCAGTTTTTCACATCAGGTGGCCAAAGTGTTGGAGTTTCAGCTTCACCATCAACCCTTCCAATGAATATTCAGGACTGATTTCCTTTAGGATGGACTGACTAGATCTCCTTGCAGTCCAAGTGACTCCCAAGAGTTTTCTCCAACATCACAGTTCAAAAGTAATAATTCTTTGGTGCTCAGCTTTCTTTACATTTCAACTCTCACATCCATACTTGACTACTGAGAAAATCATAGCTTTGACTAGACGGACCTTTTTTGGCAAAATAATGTCTCTGCTTTTTAATATGCTTGTCTAGGTTGGTCATAGCTTTTCTTCCAAGGAGTAAGTGTCTTTTAATTTCATGGCTGCAATCACCATCTGTAGTGATTTTGGAGCCTAAAAAAAATAAAGCCTGTTGCTGTTTCCACTGTTTCCCCATCTATTTGCCATGAAGTGATGGGACCAGATGCCATGATCTTTGTTTTCTGAATGTTGAGCTTTAAGCCAACTTTTTCACTCTTCTCTTTCACTTTCATCAAGAGGCTCTTTGGTCCTTCTTCGCTTTCTGCCATAAGGGTGGTGTCATCTGCATATCTGAGGTTATTGATATTTCTCCCAGCAATCTTGATTCCAGCTTGTGCTTCATCCAGCCCAGCATTTCTCATGATGTACTCTGCTTATAGGTTAAATAAGCAGGGTGACAATACATACTCCTTGACATACTCCTTTCTCTATTTGGAACCAGTCTGTTGTTCCATATCCAGTTCTAACTATTGCTTCCTGACCTGCATACAGATTTCTCAAGAGGCAGGTCAGGTGGTCTGGTATTCCCATCTCTTTCAGAATTCTCCATGGTTTGTTGTGATCCACACAGTCAATAAAGCAGAAATAGATGTTCTTCTGGAACTTTCTTGCTTTTTCCATGATCCAGCAGATGTTGGCAATTTGATCTCTGATTCCTCTGCCTTTTCTAAATCCAGCTTGAATATCTGGAAGTTCACAGTTCATGTACTGTTGAAGCCTGGCTTGGAGAATTTTGAGCATTACTTTACTAGCGTGTGCTGCTGCTAAGTCACTTCAGTCGTGTCCGACTCTGTGCAACCCCACAGACGGCAGCCCACCAGGCTCCCCTGTCCCTGGGATTCTCCAGGCAAGAACACTGGAGTGAGTTGCCATTTCCTTCTCCAGCGCATGAAAGTGAAGAGCGAAAGTGAAGTCGCTCAGTCGTGTCTGACTCTTAGCGTGTGAGATGAGTGCAAGTGTGCGATAGTTTGAGCATTCTTTGGCATTGCCTTTCTTTGGGATTGGAATGAAAACTGAACTTTTCCAGTCCTGTGGCCACTGCTGAGTTTTCCAAATTTGCTGGTATACTGACTGCAAAGCATAAACACTCATAACATAGAAAATAAACTCAAGGTTACCAAAGGGGAAAGAGGAGGAGGGATAAATTAGAAGCTTGGGAGTAACAGATACATATTACTTTATATAAAATAAACAACAAAGTCCTACTGTATAGCCCAGGGAACTAGATTCAATATCTTATAATAACTTACAATGGGAAAAAATCTGAAAAGAATATACATGTATTAATATATAATTAATATTACATTTAATCATGTTATAATTAATATTAATATAGAATATATGAATCATTAATTTATATAGCATAATATCACCAAAATGTACATATTACTTATTTGGTAATGAGGTATGCACTGCCTTACAACATTTCTTTTTTGATGTCTCAGACAGATATGAAATGATTTATTCATTCAACAATATACACTGAGCATTTATATGCCAGACGCTGACATAAGGCACTAGTTAGAAACATGAGGAATCAAACAGCTGGGGCCCTCCTGAAGCATTCATTCTCAATAAACACATAAGTAATGAAATTACATCAGATTTTAATGAGGGATGTGGGAAACATTAAGGGTAGTCTCTCAGTTTTGAATGGAAACCCTTAAGAAGCAAGAGAGGAAACCATGATGGTATCTGAAGGCAAGCTGCCTGCTCAAATGGAACAAAGTGCAAAAGCCGTAAGACAGGAGCGTGCTCAGCAGGTTGAGGAGCAATGTGGAATCCAATATGAAGGGAAGGAAATGGACATGAGCAAGAATAGGTGGAGAGGAAGTCAGAGAGGGAGCAGGGGCCAGATCACAGTGGACACTGGACGCCACTGTAAGCACTCTGGATGTTCCTTTAAGCCCAAAGAAGAATCACTAGAGGGTTTACATGATATGACACAACCTGACTTAACCTTTAGGATTCACTCTAGCTGCTGTGTTGGAAACAGACCTTAGAGGTCAAGGCAGAAGCGGGAGTTAGAAGATTATTATAATCATCCAGGCAAGAAATGATGGTGACTTTGACCAGGATGACAGTGGTAGAGATAATGAAATAGCATAAAATTCTAGATATATTTTGAAGGTAAAACTAGCAAGATTTTCAAGTGGATTAGATGTGTTTCATGAAAAGACAAAACCTCAAGTTTTTTGAGCAATGGAGATACCAGCTCCTGGGAAAACTGAGACGTGAGTAGATTTGGTTGGGGAGAGGTGGAGGGAGGGACAGCAGAGACTGATTTTAGAGATTACTTTAAGATGGCTTTTGAATACTCATTTTTTAAAATTAGACAGACTAGACCAGAGTTCAAGAGAAAGGTTGAATCCTTGGCATTATTTCAGTCCTGAGATATAAGGTCAACAAGTGAGTGAGTGGAAATTGAAGTCAAGAAGAATTGCAGGACTGAGCTTTGGAACATCCAGTACTGAAAGGGGCTGAGTGCTATTTAACTGTTGAAACATTTAGTGTTGTCATTCCCCCAAACAAAATGCTAGCTCCCTAAAGCTGCAGCACAATCTTTACATTTTTCACTGTGCATTTTCCCTTTGGTGGGTGCTTAATAATCATCTGGTGAATGAATGAATGAATAAATGTACCCTGCAATGTTGACGAAGGTTGCCAAGAAGAAAAAGCAAGAAAACGTATAGGAGAACCATATCTGGCATATTTCTCCAGTCTCCATCACTCACTCCTCCCAAGGGGGAAAGAATGACTTACCTACTTAATGACTTTGGGAAAGGAAATTGAAAGTTGGAGGCTCAGCAGTTTCTGAGTTCTTTTATTTTCCACGGAGTGTTCTCAAATTCTAAGTAAGATTATCCTTTGGGGGCTATGAGAGGGAGAGGGGAATGATAAATTAGCCCCCCTTCAAATCTCAATGTATTGCTGTATGGCTTTTGTGATTGGTTTCTTTCAGTTACCATGCATACTTTATTTTACGGCCCATCCATATTGGAGCATGTATCAGTCTTTCATTCCTTCTTATGGCCAAATATTATCCCATTGTAAGAATGTACTTCATTTTGTTTATCCACTCATCAACTGATAATCACAGGGATTGTTTCCACCTTTGGCAATAATCAATAATGCTGCTATGAATACTTAGGTACAAGTTTTTGTATAAATATGTGCTTTCAATCCTTTGGGCATAACCGTAGGAGTAAAACTGCTAGATCAAAGAGTGCCTCTACGTTTAACTTTTTGAGGAACTTCAAGGTAGATGCTCCATTTTACATTCCCACCAGTAGTATATGAGGGTTCTGATTTCTTCGTAACACTTATTATTTATTTGATCACAGTCATCTCATGGAGTCTTGGATTTGCATTACCCTGATGGATAACAATGCCGAGGATCTCTTGATTCAATACAATAAGCAATTATTGGCCAATTGTATATTTTCTTTATTCTCTCACCACATAGGCTGGTTTGGATCCTATTTCTATTGAACTGGTTAATGTGTTGTTGTTGTTGTTGTTGTTTTTTGAGGCTTGAGGTCAAACATGATAGCTCTCATCCTTCTTCCAAGTACAAAGCCTTAAAAGAATGTATAATTCACCCCATTTTAATTGTTACATAGTATTTTATTCCAACGTTATCTTTTATACCTTACAAATTTGTCAATATTATTATTATTTAATGAAGTCAGTGCTTACCTGGTAATCTAAGTTAACACTCATATTTGCTCATTACATTCTTTACCATTGTTTACTGCATCTCACTCCTCCCTTCTGGGTTCAATTTCCTTCCTCCTGTAGGACATGCTCAAGTATTTTTAAACACTCTCTGAGTGATAAATCATATTTCTTCAGTTTTTTTACTCTTATTTTTGGATGACAGTTTGTTTTGTATAGTTTCTAATTGACAATTAGTTTGTTTTAATATTTAAAATATGATTCCATTGATTTCTGGATTCTATTATTGCTGTTTTCAGTCTAAATATTACTTTTCTAGGTAAATGTCTTCCTTCTGTTTATGGAAATAACCAATAAGCCAAACTATAAAAGGAATAGAAAAGAGTTTTATTTGAGCCAAACAGAACTATAGCCCAGGAGACACAGATTCAAGAAGCACTTGAATTGTGTTCCCCAGACTATAAACGGGGAGGATTATAAAGGCAAAACCCACAAAATTACATAAGTTGTTGGTCAAGACTTATAATTATCACTGGTTAAAAAAAATAAGGGTGCTTGTTAGGCAAGGATTGCCTGGGGTGCAGAATGGCTGCATAGTAATGAGAAGAGACTTTGAGACCACAGATGCTGGCTGCTTAGCAGATATCATTTTGAGAATAGTTGGTGGGGTATTTGAGTCTGATACAGTTCATAAAATTCAGGTTCTCACTGATGCAGAATGTGGCTGAAATCACATCCACAATGGCCACCCAGCTCCCTTCTGGATTCCTGAACCACAGTTACTCCATTTTTATTTTTTTAACGCATTCTTTTCTTTAAGTTAAATCAGATTAACAGTGTATACCTGATAGGCCATAGAAAGGCTGTTCTGGTGAGCATAAAGTTTAAGTTAAATCACAAATAGGATAGAATGACTTACCCATACCTCAATAAGTGAAAATTTCTCCTATCACATCTCCAATTGCATTTAAGACTGTGTATGTGTGTTTTGTCTCTGACATTCACATTTACTTCTGTGTCTAGATGTCTAATTTTATTTATTCTGTTTATTTCATTATGTTTCTTAAATATAAAGATTCACAATTTTAATCAACTTGGAAACTTTTTCAAACACTACTTTTTCAAACTTTATCTGTTTTGCATTTTTTCTTTTCTTTCTTTCTGGCGTCCTTGGTTATATGTTAGCTGTCTTTCTTCCACCTTGCTCTTATCTTCTTTCATCCCCATCTTTATCAATTTTTACTGGTTTCTGAGGATCTACCCTAGATTTAGCCACCAGGTTTCTTGTCAGTGATCTCTAGCTAGCTATTCAATCACTTCTTTTCCGTTTCTAAAAATTCTATTTGGGTCTATAAAACTGGCCTGGTCTTTCCCTAACCATTCTTTTCTAGGATTTTAATCCCTTCTATTGTGTCTTTGACCACTGCAAATATGTTTATGTTTTTCAGAGTGTGGTTCAGTTATCTCAATTTCTTACTCTTCTATATTCCTGACTTCTGTCACTCATAGTAGATCATCTCCATATGAGTTCTATCTCTTTTTTGGAACTCATCTTTAGTGCAAGTTCTTTTTCTTGGAGAATTTCTTCCAAGTGTTCTGGCATCTGCATGTACCAGGCACAAGTATCAAAAGCTTAGACCAATTTTTATATTATTTTCTCAGCTGAGAAAGACAGCTAAAGATAAGACAGAACTGGTGACCAGGAAATTGAACCTGAAGTAAACACCTAGAAGGCAGACAATTGATATTTTTCCTCCTATCCAAAGCCCAAGTTACTACATACAAGCCTTTTTTCATCTATTTCTGCCAGTGGGTAGATATTTTTTTTCTTAATTCACCTTTATATACTTTCACCATAGAAGGCTACAGAGAAACTTTATACACTATTTAGTGTTAGGTTAGGTTGTAAATAGTAGGAGCAGGCTCCTGCCACAACAAACAGAAAAAAATAGAAACAAAAACAAATATCACATTGTAAGACATTGAAAGGCTGCAGAAACAAAGTCAAGGGAGTTAAATTCCAGACAGCGATAAGTCCTTCCTAGGAAACAGATAGCCATTTCTCTCCTGTCATGCTATCTGTATGAGAGTAAAGGGTAGGGCCAACTTTAATATCTATGGTCCTTTTATAGACACACCCAGGTCACCTCCTCTGCCAAAGACAAGCCAGGCATCTCATCCATAAGATAGTTGCTAATATCACCTCATAAGAGTCATGGTGCTGATTAAACCAGAATGCACTTTTAAAAAGTCTGCCATATAATAAAAACTATCAACCAATTTGATCAAAATGATATTTGTGAAATACTATGTTCAACTACTATAGAACACGCTTTTCTCAAGTATACTTAAACATTAACAGAATGCTATGTATGTGAACATAAAGCAAGTCTCAACACATTTCAAAAGATTGAAACCATATAAAAATGTTCACTGACCACAGCAGAATGAAGCCAGAAGTCAGTAACAGAAAGATAACTAAAGAACTGAGGGAGGAAGTCATAATGGAAATTGGAAAATATTTTTTAGCCAAACAATAATGAACAACAATGTATCAGAATTTGTGGGAGACAGCTTAAGCAGTGTTTAAGAGGGAAATTGACAGTTTAAATGCTCATTTGGGGAAAAAAGATTTTAAGTAAGATCCAAGTTTCCATCTCAAGTAGTCAAAATAAAATTAACAGTTATGGCCAAGAAATTAGAAACAAGGGAAGAAATACAAGAACAACAACAACAAAAATCAATGAAATAGAAGACAAATATAAAATAGGGACAATAACATATCCAATGGTTCATTCTTTGAAAACATTAATAAAATTAATAAAACACTAGCAAGACTGGTAAAGAAAGAAAATATTTATTATCTATATCAGAAAAGAGAGGACATCACTATAGATCCCTGCTGATTTTTTAAAAGGATACAAGATTATTGTAAATAATTAAAATTATTAAATATAATTATTCTGAATAACTATAAAACTTTGAAGAAATGGATGAATTCTTTTCCTAAATTGACACAAAAGTAAACATAACTTTCAGTCCCAAAGAAACTCTAGGCCCAGATGCTATCACTGGTAAACTCTATTAATATTTGATGAATAAGTAAACCATTCTTACACAATTGTTTAGAGGAAGAAGGAACAATTCCCAACTTGTTTTATGAACTAACAGGACCCTGGTACCAAAACGTGACAAAGACATTACAAGAAAAGACTTGTAGACCTGTATCCCTCAAGAGAAAAGACATAAGAAAAAATCCCTAGCAAAATGTTAACAAATGAAACCCATTATTTATTATTTATTTACATATGCCAAACTGTAACCAGGTGAGACTTACCCCAAGTATGTAAGGTTAGTATATTTTTCATAAATTGGTGAAATTAATTACATTAAGAGAATACAGGTTGACCCTCGAACACAGGTTTGAACTGCTGGGGTCCACTTATACTCAGATTTTTTCAATAGCAAATACTACAGTACAACACAATCTGCAATTGGTTGAATCCTTCAATATGCAGGAACAGCAGATACAGAGGAACCCTGTATACAGATGGGCTGACTATAAATTATCTATTCATGGATTTTCAGCCTCACAGAAAATTAGGGTTAGGGTTGGCATCCCTAAATCCCTGTGTTGTGCAAAGGGTCAGGTGTAAATGGAAAGGTTATTGATTATCTCAATAAGGGCTTAAAATTATATAACACTCAGTACCTTTCCTGACTTTTAAAAATGCTAATAAAACTTGAAAAAAAGGGAAGTTTTTCAAACTAACAAAAGGTATTCATGTAAAAATCTACTAATAATATTATATTTGATGATGAAAGACTGACTCCTTTGCCCTGAAAATCAGGAATGAGACAAGAATGTCTGGCAACAAGGCAAAGATGTTTTCTCTCACCACTTCCATTTCAACATTGTACCGGAGGCTTCACCTAGTGCATAAGGCAGTAAAAACAAGTACAAGCCATCTGGATGAGAAGGGAAAAAGTAAAACTTTTCTTATTCACAGATAATACAAACATAGAAAATTGTAAGGTAGCTACAAACTCTTAGAATAACTAAATTTTACCAGGTCAGAAGTTTTTTATCATCACTTAATCCTCTTTTGATGATTTTCCTTTCTTTATGTAGATTCAAGTTTCTGACTTACACTGCTTTCCTTCTTTTTAAAGAATTGCTTTAACACTTCTTGCCAGGAAGGTCTACTGGTGACAAATTTTGTCCATTTGTACTTGTCCCAGAAAGCCTTTATTGCCTCTTATTCTTGAAGAATAAGTCTATGAATTATTTGGATTAAATTTTGTGTATGGTATTAGGTAAGGGTCAAGAATATATTTTTTCCTACGTGGATACCCAATAATTTCAGCATTACTTACTGAAAAGCCCTTCTTTTTCTTCATTGTATTGCGAGACACCTTCATCATAAAACAAGTAACCAATATAAATTGGTCTATTTATGGAATCATTTTTATTTCATAAGTCTATGTATCCTTATACCAGTATTACACTCTTAATTACTATAGTTTTATATTGTCTTGAAATAAGATGACTGAAATCCTCTACCTTTTGTCTTCTTCAGTTTTATCTTGGGCGGTTTAAGGTTCTTTGTTTTCCACCCACATTTTAGATTCATCTTGTCAATTTCCACAAAACTCTTCCTGGGATTTCAACTACGGTTATGTTGAATAATTAGAACAATAAAGGAGACATTAGCATCTTAACAACACTAGATTTTCAAAAACAGGAAAATGAGAAACATGATCTATCTCTCCATCTCTCATCTATCTCTCCATTTCTCCATTTCCATTTTTCTCAAGCTCACACAGAACATTTGCTAAACAAACCACATTCTAGGCCATAAAACACCTCTTAACAAAATTTTAAAAATAGGAATCATACATTTGCTCTCAGATACAACAGAATTAATCTAGAAATCAATAACAGAAAGATAACTAGAAATTTGCAAAATATGTGGATATTAAAACACTTCTAAATAATACATGGTCAAAATAATAAGTAATACATGGGTCAAAGAAGAACTCTCAAGAGAAATTTTTAAATATTTTGAACTAAATGAAAATGAAAACATAATTTATCAAAATTTGTGGGAAGCAGCAAAAGGAGTACTTTGAAGGAATTTTACATCATTGAATGTATACACAGAAGAAAAGACAGATCTAAAATCAATATCTAAACTCCTACCTTAGAGAACTAGAGAAAGAAGAGCAAATTAAGCACAAAGTGAGCAAATTAAGCACAAAGTAAGCAAAAGAAAAGAAATAATAAGAATTACACTCTTCACCCAAAACTATCACAACATTGTTAATTGGCTATACCCCAAAACAAAATGTTTTTGGTGTTAAAGAAAAAAAAAGAATGCTAACCCCCCAAAAAAGTGCTTTTTGATACTAGAAAGAAAAAAAAAGAATACGACTTAGAGCAGAAATTAATGAAATTAAAAATAGGAAAACAACAGCAAAAATTGACAAAATCAAAAGCTGGTTCTTTGAAAAAATTAGTAACACCGATAAGCCTCTGCTAACTACTGCTAAGTCACTTCAGTCGTGTCCGACTCTGTGCGACCCCATAGATGGCAGCCCACCAGGCTCCCCCAGCCCTGGGATTCTCCAGGCAAGAATACTGGAGCGGGTTGCCATTTAGCCCTTCCTACTTCCATATAAATTTTAGAGTCGTCTTCTTAAATTCCAAAAAGAGCTGGGGCTTGATTGGACCTACAGTTATTATTCCACACATTGGTTTGAGAAGAATTGTCATTTTAACTATATTGAGTCTTCCAGTCTGAGTTTAGTATGTCTCACCTTTTAACTATGTCTTATTTAGTATCATAACACTTTATTTTCTTTTAAGACTTACATACCTTTTATTAGAGTTACTCCTTGACACATAATAGTTTATGCCATTGAAATGTTATCTTTAAAACATTTATTTTGTTTTTTGTTCAGAAATAGAAAAGTTCAATATTTAGAAACTGATTTTTGTATCCAACCTTACCAAACCCTATTAGTTCTAATATCTGCTGACTCTATTGGAGTTTCATCATCAAATAATGACAGCTCCTTTCTTACACTGTAATCTGTAAACCTTTTCTTTCTTTTTCTTATTTATTGAGCTGGCTAAGGGCTTCAGGAAAGCACTGACTCCAAAGGTGATTGAATTTTAGTTTCATATTTTGAAAGTAGAGCCAACAGGATGTGCTGACAGAATCATATTTAGCAAGAGAAGAATCAAGTTTGAGTTCAAGGGTTTTGGCCTAAACAACTGGAAAAACGGCATTGTCATTTACCACAGGCCAAGCCAGAAGTCTGTCGATTATATAGTGCAGGTAATTAAACAAGGAAAGATAAAAACTGACATTTATTGGCAATGATGTCTCTAACAGGCTTTAGCCTGTTTTTCCACTTTTGAAATAACTCCAGTAAGGATTTAAGCATTTATAAATGCTCCCAGTCAGGTTTGACTCAAAGCTTCCTGTTAATCACTGCCCTCTACAGGGGCTTGTGTGAATATGAGCTGTGCACTCTGATTAAAATCCAGACCAGAAAATAAGGGATAATTTTTGCCTCCAGCTTCAATTTTTCTTGTTTCCATGACACACACACACACACACACACACACACACACACACACACGCACATCTTGTCTTTGTGATCTTTCATCTGATCAGGTAAGTATAAGAGAGTCTCCCACTCAGGAAACTTGGTGCCTGCAATGAACTTCCAGGTAGATTGTCTAGAAAGATGTCCTAGAAAGCCTAGCAGTATTTCTACGGGGTTAATCTAAGAACAAGGGCTTCCCCGGTGGCTCAGTGGTAAAGAATCCACCTGCCAGGTCAGGAGGAGGAGGAGATGTGGGTTCAACCCCTGGGATAGGAAGATCATCTGGAGAAGGAAATGGCAATCCACTCCAGTATTGGGAAATTCCATGGACAGAGGAGCCTGGCGGGCTACACTCCATGGGATCGCAAAGAGCCTGACAAGACTGAAGCGACTTAGCACACATGCCTGCAACCCAAGAAGAGTGAAGAGATAATGAAAAGGTGACCCCTGCAGATGAAACACTAGGTCATGAAACAGACCCCACTGTCCCTTCTGGCCATTTTGGTCATCCTTTATCGCATATTTCTCAAGTCACTGGTACAGGCTGCAGTGTCCTTGCACAAAGAAGCAAAACTCTAAGAAGCTGGCACATTTAACAATCCAAAGGACTGTTCAGGACACAGTAACCTCCCCACTCGGTTCCCTGATGCTCATTCGACACACACATGCGGTATCACACTCCGGTGTGGGCTGCCACTCCCCTCTCCCACCCCTCTCCTGCCACCCCATCTCAAGAAAGAAGCTCCAAAAAGGCAAGGACATTATCCTGTAAGCCTCTCTGTCCTCAGTGTCCAAAACGATGCCTGTCATGTAACAGTTGTTGCTTAGTTGCTAAGTCGTGTCTGACACTTTGCCACCCCCATGGACTGTAGCCCACCAGGATCCTCTGTCCATGGGATTTCCCAGGCAAGAGTACTGGAGTGGGTTGCCATTCCCTTTTCCAGGGGATCTTCCCAACACAGGAATCAAACCCAGGTCTCCTGCATTGCAGGTGGATTCTTTACCAGCTGAACCAGAAGGGAAGCCCAAGAATAATGCAGTGGGTAGCCAATCCCTTCTTCAGCGGATCTTCCCGACCCAGGAATCAAACCAGGGTCTCCTACATCGCAGGTGGATTCTTTACCAACTGAGCTATCAGGGCTATTTTTTTGGAACTGACACATTTAAGGCTTTAATAAAATATTTTCTAAAAAACTTAAAGTTTCATTTGTCCTAACCAAAAACAATGTTGTTTAAAACTGATGAGCCAATAAAAATAGCACTGTCACTACATGGAAATAAATATAAGAAATGACAGATGGAGTCAAAAACTTTGCCTCTAAGGAGTGGAACTCTAGAAGGAACAGGGCTGCAGTTTTTAAATTTTTACCACTTTCATTTTTGTATTTGCAATTGCCTTTACTTTCTATTTTACTTAAATTATACACATTTCTAACATTCTACTGCTGTCACTTCAGTCGTGTCCGACTCTGTGCGACCCCATAGACGGCAGCCCACCAGGCTCCCCCGGCCTTGGGATTCTCAAGGCAAGAACACTGGAGTGGGTTGCCATTTCCTTCTCCAATGCATGAAAGTGAAAAGTGAAAGTGAAGTCGCTTAGTTGAGTCTGACCCTCAGCGACCCCATGGACTGCAGCCTTCCAGGCTCCTCCGCCCATGGGATTTTCCAGGAAAGAGTACTGGAATGGGGTGCCATTGCCTTCTCCTAACATTCTACTACAACTATTCATTTTTGTGTGTAACCTGCCTTCTTAATCTACATTCATATTAATATAGTTGTTCACAATCATAGCTCTTCATTTTACATTTTAGATTTTTTTCACTTAACCTACAGTTCCAATTATCACAAAGCTTTCCGTGTTTTTACAGTCTCCATAATTATTTTAATGGCTGCATGATATTCCAATGTGTTACTGTACCATAATTTAGCTAAATATCTTAACATGGAACATTCTGGATTGTTTCCATTTCCAATGAAAACAATGCTGCAGCGAAGACTTGCAGTTATGTGGCCTTGTTCGTTCCGCTGCTTTGAATCATACTGTTGAATCATATCTCTGGGGTCCCACCGAAGCACCCCTGATTCACATAGTACACCTACTGCTACCAGCGAGCACCACCAAATTGACCCTAACCAGAAATCCCGGTGGCGGGGCGGGGCCTCCGTCCCAGGGGGCGTGTCCAGGGCGGAGCCGAGCGCGTCCCCGCCCCGCGCTGCGCCCCGACGTCCCGCCTGACTGAGCCCGCGCGCCGCACGCGAGTAGACGGTCTTCCGGGGGCCGGGAGAGCTAGATTGCTGGGCTCGCCAGCTATGGCTACGTGGGCGGGGACCGAGGTCTCGGCGCTGAACCCGCTGCGCGCCCTTTGGCTCACGCTGGCTGCCACCTTCTTACTAACCCTGTTGCTGCAGCTCGTGCCGCCCGGCCTGCTTCCGGGCTGCGCATTCTTCCAGGACCTGATCCGCTACGGAAAAACCAAGGAAGGGGCGCCGCCGCGCCCGGCCGCCTGCCGGGCCTTTGATGTTCCCAAGAGGTAATCGTGCCCGGGCGCGAGTCCTGGTTGCCAAGTCAAGGAGAGCCGGGGGCGCCTGGTTCTAGCTGCCGGCAGGGGGCAGCAGAGGCGGGCACGGGGCCGGCGCGGACCAGATCCGGGAAGCCCAGGCCGATTCCCCGAGGCGGCGTTACCCCGGCCCGCCCGCCCGCAAGTGCACGAGTCTGCTCTGCGGCCCTAGGGGCGGAGTGTCCCGAGACACCGAGGAAGCTGAGCCACGCATACCTCCAGGGGCGCAGGAACGTAAACTTGTGGCCTCAACTTAGCCTTTCCTTCGGGGGAAATGGCTGCGCTTCCAGATTTAGGCTTGGTCCCCAGGTGGTAAAGTCTCCTTTGTCCCTAATTTCGCTTTCCGCCGTCCTGCACTCTAGGGACTCATAACCTAACTTGAGGTCGCCGAGACTCACTAGAAATGAAGGCAGGCCCTCCCTTCTCTCGTGTACCCTGTTTGTCTCCCTCATAGTGAACAGTCAGGACGAAGGGTGAGACGCTGGTCACTAACAGACGCCACCTCCATCAGCCGCACCAAGGCAGGTGCCCCTGAAGAAAGTTGCCCAAGGTGGCACGTTTAGGCAAGCGTGGTCCCTAAGCGCATCGCTCAACAGATTTCATAACTAAGTTAAATGAGAGATTAAATCTTTATGCCTTCAATATAATTGTTGAAGAAATTGTAAGGCTTATTATAGTCCGGGGAGTTTTTTTTCATGTGTTTTCACTTTAAATTTGGAACATAACTGAGAAGAGTGGGCCAAACACTTCTTGATGGTAGGTATATAACAGTGGCGTTTTTTTGGAGATGCAGCCTAAGTTGGCGTTCAGAAAGGAGTATGGAGAAATGTGATAGGGTTTCTGGTGTACTAAAATACCTCGATTATCGCTTAAACGTCAAATAGGCTGTTCCCCAGGTCTGCAGATGGGAACGGGTGTAAGTAAACTTGGCTTCCCATTTCTGACTGTTGGAGAAATACTCGCCAGATATAACATTGAGAAGCGACCGCTAGGTCATTTTGGGCAATGAGGCCCTGGGAAGAAAAGCATATGCCTGTTAAGTCACTTCAGTCGTGTATGACTTTTTGCGACCTCTTGGACTGTAGCCCGCCAGGCTCTGTCCATGGGGATTCTCCAGGCAAGAATACGGAAGTGGGTTGCCATTCCCTTCTCCAGGGGATCTTCCCGACACAGGGATCAAACCCACGTCTCTGTCTTCAGCACTGACAGGCGAGTTCTTGACCACTAGCGCCATCTGGGAAGAAGTAGATGCTTCAAACACTGTGATTAAACCTGTTTCTTAGAGGCTCTTTTTAAGCTAAAATGTCCTGTCAACCCTATTTTTAATCAGGATTTGAATATAGTAAGTACTTTTATACTTCAGAGCAGGGACATTCCTAGATTGTCAATTTTTTAATGTTACAAAGTGAGGAAAACAATTACTTGTTTTGAGAGTGAATTCTAACAATTTACTTTCTGAATTTTAAAAAAGATACTAGTGTCACTGATTAAAGGGCAGATTTCAAATCATCTCCTGCACTTACCTGTTTATTTGGCTCCCATACCCCACCTCTTAACTACTCCAGTCTGTGGTCATATGGCAGCCAAGAAACAGATTTTATACCTTTTCCTTATTCATTATTGCAAAATGGGTACTCTTTGGGCTGCTTGTAATTTCTACTATATTATGAAATAATTTATACCTTTTTCTTCTTCCAGAATTCTGGAATGGACCATCCTATGGTGTTTTGTTTGACTTTTTTTTCCCCTAAATTGAAGCTGAAATTTTTTTCATTCTAGAGCAGGTACAATTATTCCAGGCCAATAATGAAAGTCAAAAATGTCTAGACGCTATATTGAAGTACTTTTCCTTGTTCAAAATTCAATAGTACTCTTAAAAATGAAAATAAGCCTATAACTTTTATACTTACAAACAGGCAGCTGTGAATCATGTTTCTGTAGCTAAGAGCTCAAGTTAATTTGGGAGGAATTATTTTTTCATAAATGGTAAAGAATTAAACCTTAATTGAGTTCATGGAATGTTTGATTCCATAATCCCTGTCTGGTAGATTTTTTTTTTTTAATTAAGGTGATACTGCTTTTCTTGTTTTCTTTTGGTTCCTGAAGTTTTGTCTTTCCAGAAAGTCTGAATAAATACCTGACCTCAAACATGAGTCACAATGCTCTTGACTTTCATAGTGCACATGGAAGAACTTCTGTTTCTAATATTTCAAAATATTATAGAAACATTTTAATTAAATTCAGCTCTAGAGACAAAGAGAGTCATCCAGTCTTTCCCTACTGGGGTTCAGGGATTCTAACCAGAAATCCAGGGGATCTATGGATAGAACTCAGCTCAAATTGGATTGGAAAAAATTACATCTTTATTTCACTAATCTCTAGCTGTAATTCCACCATTTTCTTAGTGATGAATGGAATCAACAAACCACAGTAGAATTACCAGTATCTGCAGTAGAATTGGCAATACCTGCAATTTAATACTATATTAAAAATTTTGAAGAGACTAAGAACATTTTCGTCACTATATAAAAATACTGTATTATCATCAGTCTGTCATTATTTAATACATTAATTAAGCACATATATCACAAATGTTTCTTAGTGGTTGTGTTACCTATATTTCAGTATAATTGGGTTTCCTCTGTATCCCCATGTATTTTAGGCTTGGGAAGGGGTGTGCTGCCTTCACCAGACTGCCAGAGGAGTCCATGGAAGAAAAATGTCAAGAATCCCTACTCTGGACTGTAAACTCCATGTGTTTACATTTGTCTTGTTTGTTGCTATATCCTAGGCTCAATGCCTGACAAATAATAAAGTCCTCAGTCGATGCTTTGAATGAATCAAAGAAAAAAGATTTTAGGTTTGATTTGTTAACTTGACTAGTTTCTCTGAAAGTAACTTTGGACGAGGTACCTTCTCTTTCATTCATTTATTTATTTAACCAATGTTGACAGAGTATGTACTATTGCCAAGAGCTGTTCTAGGTTCCTTGGAGCAGTAAATATGTAAACAAATCTTTTAAAACAAGCAAGATAATTTCATATGGTAATAAGTGCTTCAGAGGAAATCCAGCTGGTTACTTGATCATGAGCAAGATGTGGGTGGCAGTGACTGCCCTGGAAAGGATGATCAGAAAGGGGTAGGGCAGGAGATGAGTTCATTTCAGGAGGCCAGAACAGACACTGGGCTTTATGGACCATGGTGGAGATAGATTTTATTCTGAGTGTATGGAAAGCAGCTTTAGGATGGGGAAATGGGGGTGTGGCATTATGTAATTTATGTTTGAAAGAATGACTTGCCATTGTGTGGGAAAGACTGGTTGAGAGGCTGTTAACAGTGGTCCAGGCAAGAAGTGGTAGTATGGATTAGAGTGTTAATGTAATAGAACCTATTTGTCATATAGGTGGTGATGATATTAAAGCACGTAGCATAGGGCCAGGCACCCAGACAAAACTCAGTAACCATTAGTTTCCTTCCTTTGTGTGTGTGTATGTGCGTGCACGCTTGTGTCCAGTCAGTCATGTCCAACTTTGTGACCGCCTGGACTGTATAGCCTGCCAGGCTCCTCTGTCCATGGGATTTCCCAGGCAAGAGTACTGGCGTAGGTTGCCATTTCCTCCTCCAGAGGATCTTCCCAATCAAGGGATTGAACCCACGTCTCTTGCTTGGCAGGCGGATTCTTTACCACTGAGCCGCCAGGAAGCCTAGTTTCCTTCCTTAGTTAACCCTGTAACTCCCCTATCTGGTCCTGGGATCAGTTCTGGCAATCAGTAAATATGTATTAAATCAGATCATGTCTCCTGGCTCAGAACTATCCAGTGGCTTCCAACTCACAGAAGAGTCCAAAACCTTATACAGTCTTGTTCTCACCACCTCACTGAGGTCCTGTAGTTTGCCCCTCCTGTGGCTCCAATCCAGTTTTCTGGGTCTCTCTCTACTTGTTCTTTCTCCCACCTGCACTGCCTGTTTCCTCTACCTGGAAAGCTGTTCCCCCAAATAGCCAGATGGTGTATGCTCTTACTTCCGTATAATTCTGCTCAGATACTAGCTTGTCAGTGAGACCTGCCCTGTCCACCCTGTTTAAAAATATAATGCTGCATCTCCAGCATTCCTCTTCCCAGCTTTAGTTTTCTCATTAGCAGTTATCACCTACTGACGTGCTATAAATTTTACTTCTGTGTGTTACTGTGAGTATAAGCTCCATGAGGGCAGGAATTGTCCTTTGTGTTCACTGCTGTATCTCCCAAGCTAGAGCAGTCCCTGGCTTATAATAGACATCAAACTGTTGGTTAAGTCAGAGGAGTGCTTGCTTGGTGCCCAGTCTTGTGTTACCGTAAGGGTCACCGTATCCTTGCTCCCAAGGGCTCATTTCAATTAAGCATAGTGCGAATGGAGGGAAAACAGGGAAGCGTATTTAGAACAGAAGGAAGTGGAGTTTTCCAGTCTGCTTTTGAGGCTAGAGCTGGGTCTTTTCAAAAAGAAATACGGGACTTCCCTGGTGATCCGGTGGCTAAGACTTCATGCTCCCAATGCAGGGGACCCGGGTTCAATCCCTGCTCAGGGAACTAGACCCTGCATGTGCAACTAAGAGATCGAGTGCCATAGCGAAGACCCAGCACAACCAAATACATAAATAAATAGAAATACACCCTCGAATAAAGAGTAGAACACATTTCATGAAGCAGGAATCAGGCAAAGAAAATGAGAGAGAATGTGCAAAACGTAGGAATAAGAAAAGTCAGCCTGTCAAAACCCTATGGCACAAGTAGGGCAGAGCAAAATGTGGCTTAGCAGCTTATATCAAACGTGAGTGATTTGAATGACTCATGATTTGGTATAAATTGGTATGTGTAATGGTAGAGGTGGAAAAGCAGGTTCAAACAAGTCTCGATCACATGACCAGGAGCACAGCCATATGACTTTTACCTTCAGGGTCTTCAGGGCTGAGTCTGGAGCCAAACACTGCCACTTACTGGTAGGCATTGGACAAGTAACTGAACCTTCTGAGCCTTAGTTTTCTCATCTGCCACGTGAAGATAACCACATAAACTTGCTAGGATTGTTGGGAAGATGGAATGAATACTCTTAACTGGTCTTCCCACAACTAGATGATCCTCTTACTTAAGTACCAGAGGGATTTTTTAAACAATGACCAAAATGAACGAGCTATGCTCGCTCGCTCTCTCTCGCTCGCTCTCTCTCTCACACACACACACATTCTCTCACATACTCCCTTTTTTTTGGATTGTGATGAAATATACATGACATAACCTTTTCCACTTTAACCCTGAGTATACAATTCAGCATCTTTAAGTCCATTCACATTGTTGTGCAGTCATCACCACTGTCCATCTCCAGAACTTTTCTGTTAGCCAGAGAGATTTTTAAAACAAATTATTCCTTCAAGTCACTGGGTTCAAACGCTTGCCCATCACACTTAAAAGCCAGTGCCCTTACAGGACCCCATAGCATCTTCCCCTCCTTTCTCATGCTCTAGCACTGTCCATACGTTGTTGTTTAGTCACTAAGTCGTGTCTGACTCTTGGGACCCCTTGGACTGTAACCCACCAATCTCCTTTGTCCCTGGGACTTTCCAGGCAAGAATACTGGAGTGGGTTGCTCTTTCCTTCTCCAGGGGACCTTCCTGACCCAGAGATCAACCCCATATCTCCAGCATTGGCAGGAGAGTTCTTTACCACTGATCCACCAGGGAAGCCCACTATCTATGTAGGTGTCCTTTATTGTACCTCAGGGCCTTTGCGGTTGCTGTTTCCTCTGCCTAGAAAACTCCTTAGAAATTCACAAGGGTTACTCTTGCTAGCCAAGCATCACTTCTAGAAGGGCCATCCTTGTCTACCCATCCAGAATGACCTCTCCTCTGCACCACCTCTGTCCTATCACCCAGCATCAGGCAGGATGTCTACAGATTGATTTGCTGACTCTGTGTGGAAAGATAAACTTCAGCAAGCCAGGCACCTGGTCAGTTTGCTCCCTGCTGCATCTCCAGCTCCAAGAACATCACCCAGAAGGTTCGAAGTGCTCAGTAATTTTTTTTTTTTTAAATGAAGTAGGTAAAGTGGCTCTAAAGTTGCCCCTCAGAAGCTGTCCCCTCCTCTTTCCATGGGAACCTGTAGAGCAGTGCTGCCATTCTGAGCTATTGGCTCAGACCAGACCTGGGCTCAGTTCTAGCAGGTGTATCTTAAGGAAGACTCTGGTAGGCAACCAGAGGCCAGGGTCTAGGCATGGGGCAGAGGGGGCAGAATCGACACTCATGCTTGAACTAAGCTCTTGAGCGTGAAGACCTGAATCAGGATTAATAGGACATCTCAGGACAGATCTAGTGACAGAATTTGTAACAGTGGTGGGAGAATTAAGTGGGTTGCTATGGAATGATCAGCTTAGATCAGCGTTAGTTAGACTAGGTTGTGGGCATGGCCTAGGGGACTATGAGTTCTGGGACTTAGAAACATATTCTGGATCACCTAGAAGGGGAGTCTCTTGAGTCCGTGTGTAGTCTTCTTGACGCCAGGCTGTCTTACTGCATCACAGATTAATGAGAAAAGAAGGAAGGCTTAGCATAACTGTGATGCTTTGAAGACCAGGGAAGGCCAGGTGATGTCCAGGCAACTTGCAGAGTCAGAAAGATTTTAAGTTGATTCAAATAGAGGAAACTAGTAGACGAATAGATAAAGAGACCTCGGAAAAACCCGTGGCAGGCCCTCATACCATACCAGGTGGTGTCATTGCAGCAAACCACATAAAATCAACTCTGTTAATTGCAATTTTTGTTGCTTTTGTAGTTTTATTTCATTTGTTACTCTGTTGATGGCAACACACACACTGTACTTGTATGAGACTGTACCCATCAGGAGTTGATAGCTAGTTTTATGAGTTCTTATTTGTCATGTTATCATAGAAGTAATTTAGGTCGACACAATTCAGGAAGACACTAAATCAGAGGACCTATTTAAGGTTTCTTGCAGCCCTATGAGCCGGTGATTGTGCAAATCTTGTGTAACTGTTGTATGGCTATTGCAGCAATATTACTTGAGATTTAGAAATCTCCCACAGGTTTGGCTTGTGGTAGCACAGTCTAGGCTCTCCCTGCCAGGCCCTGGGGCCCTCTATTTTTGAGTTTGAGCCCTATTTTGTTACCTGAAGATAAGACAGTTAACTTTAATCTAAATTTAACAAGGCCATTCGTGTTCTTATTAACCTCAGGAAACCTCTTTTTCCTATTAGTTACCAGTCTTATCATCTGAAAGGAAATTTCAAAAATCTGAACATCTGTAGGATTCAGGTTCTATTAAAAAAGCAAAACTATGCTTGCAGCGTGAGGGAAAAGAGGATGAGGAAGCAAGAAATAGTCTCTAGCATAATGGCTTCCAGTGGGTCTGCTTTGATCATTATCTAACCTGTTTTCTCTTTGCAGGTATTTTTCGCATTTCTACATCATCTCAGTGCTGTGGAATGGGTTCCTGCTTTGGAGCCTTACTCACTCTCTGTTCATGGGAGCACCTTTTCCAAACTGGCTTCATGGTCTGCTCAGAATTCTTGGGACTGCGCAGTTCCGAGGTAACAACTCCCCTGGCTAATTCCAACCCTTGCTTCCTGTTCCTGACTTTCCTGCCTGCGGCAAGCTGTTCTGGGTACTTCGTAGCTTCTCTCAGGCTCTTCCTCAGCGGGTTAAGGGTGGGGGCAGAAAGGCTTCTGCATGGATCATAGCCAGATGTCCAAGGAGGAGGCCTCAGGTCCTTCATTGAGATCACGGCAGAGCTGCAAGTCGACTCTTCATCCCTGACTTCCCAGCAAGTGCTGTGCTAAACAGCACTGGCCATTCTCCCTCTGATATTTTCAGTACTGTTTTATGCAGAAGTCTTTACAATTAAGGGGAAAAACTTTTAAGATTCCTCAGGTTTGCCTTGAAACATTTATCATATATGTAGTTCCAACCAAAATCATGCCTCCAGACTCCAGAAATTTGAGAGAAAATTACTTTCTGATCACGGATTAAAAATGTTTGTTATGCTGTGGGGCTTTGGTTATATAATAAAATTGACTGGAAGTAGTTGTTGACCAGATGATTACAAAGTAGCCCTTAATTGGCCTCACTGTGCCTTGAATAAAGGATACACGGAACGATTTAAAAAGTAAGGAATTGAAGGCGAAAACCATAACGTGACCTCACTTAATGTCGGGCAGCAGGAGAGGGGAAGAGTTAGAAATACATTGTTCTGGGGCTGTCTCTGTCCTTTGTTCCAGCAGCCAAACCACCGGCTCCCTAGGAACAGTCCTTTTTCTGTATCAACAGAGGAACTTTTTGCAAAAGATGACAGTCAGACGGGGAACGTATGCCGAGCCCACTTGGGAGGGGAAGATACCAGAGCGAATCCCACTTGACCACTTAACACTTTATGCCTTCATTTGTGTCCTGGAGGGTTCATGGGGTTCTAGTATTTGGACGGTGATTGTGAGGAGTTTTATTTGATTGTTTGTTTTAACCTGTTGCTGAGGAGTTAGAACTAGAATTTTACTACGTTTAAGAGAGAAAAGCAGGCCAAGCCAATATGACAGAAGTCTCCATAGAACATACCCTTCAGAGAGTCGGGAGGGGCAGTGCCTGGAAGGGAACCCAAGCGCCTGCTGGTTGTCTTCCATTTCTGGATCTGGTCATACGGGTTTAGTTTGTAAAAATCTATTAGGCTGTGTTCTTATTGTATATTTATGTTGTATGATAACATTTTTTGAAAAATCTAGATTTTATGTCATTTTAAAAACCGGCATTTTTTTCTCACTTGTTTTGGGGCAGAGGGGCAAAAGGCAGATAGATAGATCTCAAGGCTCACAGTCCCCCCAAAGTATCATTTTTTCCCCCTTAGTATGAAAAGAAATGCACAATTCTTCCCGCTCCATTTTCATGCCCCTTTCTGCTTCTGTACATTCCTGTGTCACGTGTCCCCCTGACCTCAGGCATCCCACCAGGGGGCCTGGCTCAGAAGTCATCCAGGAACTCTTCCTGACCATCTTCAAATGGGACCCAGAAAACCCATCTTCAAATGTCAGGGACCCAGAAACTGGAGTTGGGTTCTGAGAGCACAGACCCTTCCCAGCCCCATAACCCAGACGGCTTTCACATCACAAAGTAGAGACAGGAGACCTGAGTTTGTCTCCACTGTGTCACTAGCCAAATTCCTTGACTCACTTGGCTCGCTTCCTCATTGCCACTAAAAATGGAAGTGTTAGACTGGATGATATCTGGTACCCTTTCCTAGCTCTGATCTTGTTTAATACTGCCTAACAGTAAGGACAGACATAACTTTGGATTATCCCTGGAGAGAGATGCTGAGCATGTTCCGTTCTGAATCGTAGGGGGTGAGCTCGCGCTGTCTGCGTTCTTAGTGCTGGTGTTTTTATGGCTGCACAGCCTGCGAAGACTCTTTGAGTGCTTCTACGTCAGTGTCTTCTCCAATGCCGTGATCCACGTCGTGCAGTACTGTTTTGGACTTGTGTACTATATCCTTGTTGGCCTGACTGTGCTGAGCCAAGTGCCCATGGACGGCAGGAATGGTGAGTGGTCGTTGGGGTCCGTCAGCTGAGTCACTGAGTATGTGAGAGACTCTCCCCACCAAGCAATACGGAAGTTGGAAAGGAAGAGCCCTGCCCAATCCGCTTGGTATATGAGGAGTCTGGGCTCTGCCTGTAGCTTTAAAAACTCTACATACCTGGAGGCTGTCATAAAGAGTGAAATAAGTCAGGAAGAGAAAAATAAACATTATATATTAACGCATATATGTGGGCTCTAGAAAAATGGTATAGACGATCTTATTTGCAACCTAGTAGAGACACAGATGTAGAGAACAAACGTGTGGCCACCAAGGGAGAGAGGGATGGTGTGGGATGAATTGGGAGACACTATTGATACTATGTATAAAATAGATAACCAATGAGAACCTACTGTGTATAGCTCAGGAGACCCTCCTCAGTGCTCCGTGGTGCCCTAAATGGGAAGGAAATCCAAAAAAAGAAGAGGATATATGTGTATCTATGGCTGATTCACTTTGCTGTACGGTAGAAACTAACACAACATTGTGAAGCAGCTATACTCCAATAAAAATTTTAAAAATTAAACCAGTCAGCATGCCCAAGGGCACCCAGCAGGTACACATCACATTAACCATAACTGCTGAAACCCGAGAGACGCCAACATGAGCAGCAGTGCCTTCAGTAAAGAGAGTGAAGTGCAGAGTCCTCTGGAGGCTCGGTTTAGGGATGAAGAAATGGGCCATGAGGTTTCCCTCAGTGGCACTGAAATCAGTGAACTTCTGTGGGTTAGTCTGGAAAGAAAGAGGCAGTGTGGTCAGGAGTAGAACAGGAAGTAGGGGAACTCACTGGAGCAGGACAAAGGCAAGTCAGCCCAGTTGTCTCACCAAAGCCTCGTCATCCTGGGGTGGAAGGGTGAGGCTGGGGAAGGTGAAGCTGTTGTGCAGGGTGAAATCATGGAGCACCAGAGGAGGAAGGGGTGGCCCCAGCTCCTGGTGACAAGTTGGGATTTGAGAGGAGGCAGGGAGCCATTCTATTGCCATTTAGTTCTTGTGGTGGTTCCCCTTACAAAAAAGCTTTTCTCAAGTGAGGCAGCCTGAGAGGGGAGGGCAAGAGTACTGTGGTAAATCAAAGCTGTGTCTTAACACTTCCGAAGCTCTCACTTGCTAGGAAGAGGGAAGCAAAATCACAACCTTGGTTTATGAGGAGGAAATGAAATGTGATTTTGGGGGCTGGGGTGGTGGAGGGGAGGGAGGATGGGATATCTAACATATTTGACCACCTTTTTTTTTTTTTTTACAAAAACAGTGATGTTTATCATAAAGAATTCAAGTCATTTTGGGTGATTGAAGTGAGTTTTTAGTGCTGAGGTTAACTTCATCTTACACCCTTAGTATCCATCAGCCCACACGTGCTAGGGTAGATCATTCACAACTGTTTTCTCTAAGCTCAAGTCTGTCTGTTTCCTAAAGCTGCTCTATCCCTCCTCGTCAGTTGAGCCCATGGTCTGGATATTTCCAGTACTCAGTGAGTGAGCTTTCTCCACAGGATTGATTTCCACGCTGAGCGCCCTTCAATCAGCCTCTCTCTGTTGCTATACGACCACCCAAGGCTTCCATGGCTCGAGGAATGATTTTAAAGTACGACTTACCGATAATCTTTCTCAATTCCTGAATTATTTATTGGCTCTAGCCACACTCAGCTGGCATCTCTCCATCTGATTTCTCTGAACTTAAGTCAGTTTTTCCTCCCTCAGCTTTTGGCTGTGGCATTCTTTTCAGCCCATGTCACTATTTGAGCTGTCATTCCTGAAGAACAGTCCTAGGTTTTCACCCAGAGGAACTTTCCAGAGCACTTTGGTAACCTACTGACTTGTAAACTGTCAGCATGACGTGTCTCTCCTGGAGTTTCCTCTGCTGGCCTGGACCCCAGCTCTTGCTCTTCCTCCTATAGAAACAGTCAAGGAAAGGCTGCTGAGACACCCACAAAATAGCTTGTAGATACTCCTTTCTGAAGCTCTCTGAGACTTGAGTTTCACCTACCTGTCCTTCAAGAGGTCGTCTGCAGTCATTTGGGGCAGGCTGGGGAAGACTGGTTTCAGGAATTCATTGGAAGAAAGCACACTGGGGCATTTGCCAGCTTCATGGTCTGATAGACGCTTAGGAGTCAGATGGGCCTGAGTCTGAATTCTGGCTTATTTAATTTATCAGAGCTCCAGGACCTTTATCTGGAACTGGGGACATACACTGATTTCAGAGGGTTCCTACGAAAATGGGAAGAAAGTGTATCTGTAAACTACCCAGATCTTCACATCTCCTTGTCTTCAGAGCCTAGAGGGTCTGCCCCTAGTCACTCTCCATTGTATTCTGTGGGTTTTTTTCTTCAGAGCCCCATCTCTCCCTTATATTATCTTGATTATTGATTTTTTTAAACTTGTTTCATCTCCTGCTACTAGAATGTGAGTTCATGAGGACTAGGATCTGACCTGACTCCCACTGCTTTATCCCTCATGAGTGATGCCACACTCAGTAGACAATCCATAAGGAATGAATAAATAACAAATAATTACTACACAGATTAGACCCTCGGTAAATAGCCTTCTGCCTGCCTCCCCTTTCCTGTATTATAACTCCAACTTACTCTGAAAAATCTTTTTTCCTCCATAGGTAATTTCTCTGCCTTTGGAGTAGGTGACTTGGCAGTGAGGTGAACTCCCCACCTTCTAACCCTATGGTGACTTGCTCTTAAAGGCCCCGGTGATTTAAAACTGGTTTTCATATTTTGTTTGTTTTTAACTTATAAAAATATAACCACTTAGTTAAATGGCTAAACCTAGTAAACCTTAAGGGACTTATCGTTTTTAAAAGAAATTAACTCAATTAGACTTTGATGGACTGTCGTTAGTTATTAGCTGTCACCAGCTGAGTCCTACTTCCAGGTACCCATATGGAATAGCTTGATCCTTGGTTCTCGTACCTAAATCAGTTTTTAGGGGCTCCCTCTCGGCTCCAGAGCCTAGGCTCCTCCCCACTGTCAGTGGACAGCTTTGTTTCCTTCATTCAAGTCCCTGACTCACCTCACTGCTTCCTGCTGAACACAGGCAGGTCCTTAGTTTGCTGTTCTGATGCCAGTCCTTAGAAAACCTTCGTTCTTCCGATGTCTTCTTAGTACCTGGAGAAGAAAAAGAAAGATGGAACTTTGAGTGTTTCTACTCCTGAAACAAAATCTCTTGACTGGGTTCTCTCTAATCAGAACAGGATATCGCTTTGGTCTTTACCTTGCAGTTTACATTTCCCTTTTTGAGAAGCTCCACCCCTCACCTTTACTTCCAGTGATTTTCTTCATTGGCTAGAGCCAATCAAGTCAGTATTCAAAGTTTCCCTAGAAATGGCTCAGGTGAGATCCTTCAGAAGGTGTTTTTCTGACAGCAAACTGCAAGAAAGAAAACATCAAACCAGGCTTAGCAATAAAAATGCAGAGTGGTCTCACCACACAAGAGTACATCACAAGAGTGGGAGCTGACCCACAGAGCTGATCCCCGTGCCTGAAGCACTTGAAGAAGGAGCAGGAGGATGTGCCGACCTGGAGTTCTCCGCCAGTGAGCCCTGAAGCTGCCCCTAGCTGAGGAGCACACCTCCTTCATCCACAGGGACAGTGTTCTCCCTTCTGTGCTTGGGAAATGATATCAGGGTGGTTTTCTAGTCAGGAGGAACCGAATAAGTGGATAATTGTATTCTGCAGACTGTATGATTTTTTTAATGCGCTGAGCCTCTGAAGTTTTGCAGAGTTGGCTAATAAGGTCATTCTTATTTCTGTAGTCTATGTGATAGGGAAGAATCTCTTGATGCAGGCTCGGTGGTTCCATATCCTCGGAATGATGATGTTCATCTGGTCATCTGCCCATCAGTATAAATGTCATGTCATTCTCAGCAATCTCAGGAAAAACAAGGCAGGTAAGATATCTTTTAGAACCACTGACTGGGGTTTTAGCCCTCAGGAGTTAAATGTACTTATTCTTTCTCTCTTTTCTTTCCTGCCCTAATTAGTCAACTAATCAATCTATCAAATACTCATTTTGACAAGACTGTCTGGGTCTTGATCTTCCCACCTGTAAAATGAGAGCATTTTACTGACAGCCCTCCCTGCCACCATCTAGCCCTGACATTCTGTGACTATTCTGTGCCCACATTTTGGGGCCTGCACTGCATATATGTGTCTAACCAGCATGTCAGCACTACCATTACTGTGCCAAGTTAGTATCGTTCCAGCCAAAATAAAAAAACATACCTTTTTTAGTTAGCTTGTATTGACTTATCACAAATACAGTTTTTATTAGGCTTTTTGAAATAATAAAAATTGAACAGTGCTACTAAGCATTTATCAGGCACTTGTTTTGTGCCAGCACTGTTCTGAGTTGCTTTATGTGTAACGTCACAGTACTTGCTTGAGGCAAATACAGTCTTACCCTGATTTTACAGGTGAGGAAACAGAGGCACAGAGAGGTTAAGCAACTTACCTAAAATTGCACAGCTTGTAAGTGGCAGAGCTAGGATTCTAACTCATGCAGTCTGACTCTGGAATCTGTGCTCTTCATCACTAGCTTGGAGGATTCTTGGAGAAAGAGGCTTTCTTTTGTGCCTATTTACAGTTAGTATAACTTTAGTCTGTGACTTTCTGACATGTAGTAGGTTGACAGTGGAGGTGGTGACAGCGTGGTGGTTTGTACAGGTCTGTGACATCCTTTTCTGGTTGAGTTTTTATAAATGATTTTGGGAGCAGAGTGGTAAAACTCTCTTCTAGCAGCTTCAGATGTTAAGGGTATCTTCTTTTCCCGTTTCAGGAGTGGTCATTCACTGTAACCACCGAATCCCTTTTGGAGACTGGTTTGAATACGTCTCTTCCCCTAACTACTTGGCAGAGCTGATGATCTACATTTCCATGGCTGTCACCTTCGGTTTCTACAACTTAACTTGGTGGCTCGTGGTAACATATGTCTTCTTCAGCCAGGCCCTGTCTGCTTTCCTCAGCCACAAATTCTACAAAAGCAAATTCATCTCCTACCCGAAGCACAGGAAAGCTTTCCTGCCATTTCTGTTTTAAGTTAACCTCCAGTTATAAAGAATGCAAACCAAGTGACGGGTTCAGTTCCTAAGGACAAGCAAGTCTAGAGACCAAAGTACAGTTTCTATGGAATGGCTTGAAACTCTCTGTTCCATTTCTGTTTCCAAAAGCCCTCACTGCGTGAGCAAATACATACCCCTCCAGAAAATGAGTCTTCAGAGAAGAAATCCTTCCTCCCAGCAGACCTGGGAACGCTGTGTGTGCTTTCTGAGATGCCCTATAAAACCAACCAGCTGCTAAAAAATAAAGAGCAGATGAGACTTCAAGCTGCTGCAAAAACAAAACCAGCCAAGAATATATGAACAGCATCTAACAAATACATACATATACAAAGGAAGAGATAAGCTCACGTGTGGCTTTGTTTTTGCTCTGGACAAACAAACTAGATAGCAGGATAAGCAATATAGTAGGTGCTCAGTAAATGCTTATTGCATTTCAGTTAAAGCAGAACAGCCCCTGAAAATAACAGCAATGTATAATTTCACACTGATGGATTCAGGGGAAAGTGAGTTTATTGAAGTTATTTTATACTTATTACACACAGATTACCGGTAATGTAACCATCAGTAGTCATCTCCCCCTCAAATCACAGCTTAACAGAAAGTTTGAAACCTCTTTTATTTAATACTTTTTTGATATCCCTTTCTAGGGAGTACCTTAAAAGTGAAAGTATCAAAAATAAAGTATTTTTGTATTTATGCATAAAAGCCTTCATGAATGGCACTGACACTCCAGATCGAATAGCGCTGTCGCCTCATTCGTACGTAGTTACTTAGATTGGATTAATAACTGCCTGAGTTTATTTTAACTTAATAGAATGAATCCAAAGATATTTAAAGTGTATACTGACAATAGCTTATTTAAAGAAAATACCCGTCATTCAATCAAGTAGATATAAAAGCATAGTGTGAAAGTAGAAAATAATACCATAGTCTGAGCGGTGCAGTAAAAACTGCACATTTGTGCAACATAAGATTTACTGGCTTATTGGCCAAGGTATTAACTATTCCTTTTATACAGGTGTTTTATTATAGTCTATTAAAGTTTTGTGCTCAGATAGTGATGGACAGGGAGGCCTGGCGTGCTGTGATTCATGGGGTCGCAAAGAGTCGGACGTGACTGAGTGACTGTACTGAACTGAACTGATACCATGCTGTGAGGGAAAGCACCTCATTGTTAACCCAACACAGATGGAATGCAGTCTAAGGATGTCCTCCCCACCTGCATCTCTGCAGTGATAAACCAAAGCTATTAGATTCTTTCTAATCTGACTTTCAGTGTATGTATATCAGCACATATTCTAAAGTTCTTACACTGCTGAAGTAGCCTTTTCTCCCCAGCAATCAAATGCCACTTCCATCAGCTGCTCAGTCTGTTCAAATGAAATGGCATGTTCATTTCATTTATCATTTAGATTTGCCATCCTCAAGACCAGGATTCAGGAACAAAATTTCCTACTTCAGAAATGTGAAGCCCATTGCATTTTGGTCTTAATTTCCACACAAATGGCATGACTTTTAGTAGCATACTATTGGGGGAGAAAGATGTATTTTGCTTAAGCTTGCAATTTCATACTAGGCTAGACTAGGAATTTGGCTACTGCTCTGGAATTTCATTGTACTTTTAAGTGAAATCATCATCCCTGCGAGGAGGCCCATGGGGCTGTGAGAGAGGGTTCCCTGTCCACCCTGTACACCCCGTGCCCACACCACCCTCATCACACTTCTGCTCTCCCTTCACCTTCCTGGCTCAGACATTGCACTTCTAGGTGAAAACAAAAACAGAAGTAGTGCTGTCCTCAAAGGGGTTCAGAACAAAGTCAGGTGGTCTTTGATGAAAGCTCAACCATGGAGAATAATTGAAAATCATGCTGCGTTGCAGGATCGCTATCAGCAATGCTCTTTGCATTGGTGAAAATATTCTGTATGCCTGAAGGGAGAGTGCCAGAGACAGTCTGTAGCTTCTTCTCATGGGTAGTCCTGGAATAGCCTGGGGGCAGGGTTCCTCTTAACCGGCTAGCTTAGTTGAACAGCTTTCCTCTTTCATTCTGTTACTAGTTAAGTTCAAGGGAATAATACTGAACCACCTCATAACAGCATTTCCTGGGTTAACAACTGACTATAAAAGTATGCTAAAAATAGCCTTTGTTTTTAAGTCTCCCAAGTTGTAGCTTGGCCTCTATACTAAAATTTGCGTTCAGTGAGCTTTCAGTGAGCATGGATGATTTTGTGTCCACAAAGCTTTGTTCTGTGTTGCCTTTTTAATTCAGTGAGTGGTTTATTACTAGAATTCCTATCCAAAAAAAAGGAAAAGCCTTTGCTGATATTTTTATATGAAGCTTAATAGATAGTCTAAGGAGACTGTAAACATTTACATAACTAAAGTTACCTGAAAATTCAAGGACCATTGATAAGGAATCTGTCTCGAACTGATAACATTAAAGAGGTCTTAATAAATGAGCAAGTAGAAATTTTTTACCTATCTAAGCAGTATCTGCTTATCAGAAAAAAATATTCAACTGATTTTTATCAGTATCTTAACCTTCTAAGATTTTTCTGATAAATGGAAAAGAAACGGTAGAGCTGGCAGTGGTCCCTAAATCACATTATGCGTATTTCATCATTTTTCTCAAATACTGACGATCTAGAATGCCATTTATTAGTTTAAGGGAAACAAAATTTAATTATTTGAATAAACATTGTATTATAAAGAGCTACCCTATGCACATAATATCAGGTCTCTTCCTTCAAAAAGACTGAACACTTGAAGTGCTTAGTGGACAAAAGAACACAAGGGATTTCTCTGCAGAAAGACCAATCTACCTCCTGAGTCTAGCCCTCTGGGTAAAAACCTCGTAGCATATGTGCAGTTTTTATCAGGGGTCCCTGGCCTACATAGCATCTTTCTGTGAATTAAAAAGTTGTTACTCTAGGAGCATCCCTGCATGAGCCTTTGTGGCATAAAAGGCAGCTGGGGATGGGTGTGCAGCTTAATAAGCAGATCTTGAGCTGGATCTCGGCCCAGTCATCCTTCAACCTGGTGTCTGTGCAGTGCACGAACTGCACAGTGGTCCATGGAGCCCCTGCTCATCGTGCTGCCTGATTCTGCAGATTCTGTTCACTCTAAAGTAAAAAGACTTGATTTCATGGAATCTTCTCACTGAGACCATATGAATAAATCTAGGAGAAGGGGAGGTAAGCACTCCCTGTAAAACATCTCTGCTGCTGCCCACCAAAAGAGCAGTTTGGTGGTTAGCAGGTAAGTGACTCTCAAACAGTCGAATGTTCAGATGCTAGGATGCTAGTCCCAAGTAGAATATTTTGCTTCTCTGATTGACATCTCCTGTCTTTCCAGTTCATTGTTCTAGTACAGCAACTCCAACAGCCCTTCCACCCCATTGGGACCTCCAGTCTATTGATACCATGACATTATTGTTGTCCTTCACCTCTCTAAGTTTTATCTCCTTGATGTACTTAAGAGAATCATTCTTATCATCCATTTGTAATATCCCCAGCTCTCTTGCCTCCCTGCATTGCTTCTTCCTGCTGATTTAACTAAGGTACTGCTACTGCTGCTACGTTGCTTCAGTCGTGTCTGACTCTGGGCAACCCCACAGACAGCAGCCCACCAGGCTCCCCCATCCCTGGGATTCTCCAGGCAAAAACTGGAGTGGGTTGCCATTTCATTCTCCATCCCTGGTTAAATTCAACCCTCCCTTCCCTGTGTGTGCACCTAGGCACCTGAACTATGACTGGCGAAATACAGTCCCCAAACATCCCCCTTCAGATTATGGCCACTCACCTCAAGCAGTGTTCACTGCTGCAGTCATAGTGAGCATCCCTGTTCCATTCACTCTCCCACTCTGCTGACTGAGTCGCATCTCTGACTCAAGAGAGTGAAGCTGCTGGAAGACAACTTCCACAGGTTACCATCACTGCCCCCACATAAGCATCTGCCCTTGTATGTTGTCTGCCCTTATTACTATTGTTGAAGGATACTTTTATAAAAAGAATATATAATCATTCTCATACAAATATAAAATGAACATGTGCCAAAGATTCTATTGAAATCATGGTGAAGGAACCAGTAAGACATTAGAACCAGCTCAAAGAATTTCAAAGAGCGGACAGATAAATGGATAATGTGCGTGCGTGTGTCTTAAGTCGCTTCAGTTGTGTCCAACTCTTGTGACCCTATAGACTATAGCCCACCAGGATCCTCTGCCCTTGGGATTTTCTAGGCAAGAATACTTGAGTGGGTTGCCATGCCTTCCCCCAGAGGATCTTCCCAACCCAGGGATTGAACCCACCTCTCATGTCTCCACATTGGCCGGTGGGTTCTTTACCACTTGTGCCACCTGGGAAACCCATATGGATAGTAAGGCATGCTAAAAATAAATTTGCTTAATATATGCAAAACTGTCTTCTGTAGTAAGAGAGGAAAATCAGTTGTCCCCTCATTGGACAAAACTCATTTGTATGTCTATAGAAAAGATTTTGCATTCCTACCAAGTGTCTATGGGATTCCCTGGTGGTGCAGAGGTTAAAGCGTCTGCCTGCGATGTGGGAGACCTGGGTTCGATTCCTGGGTCGGGAAGATCCCCTGGAGAAGGAAATGGCAAGCCACTCCAGTATTCTTGCCTAGAGAATCCCATGGATGGAGGAGCTTGGTGGGCTACAGTCCATGGGTCGCAAAGAGTCGGACACGACTAAGCGACTTCACCAAGTGTCTATGACTTTGAAAGTTATAAAATAGTTCAAAGACAAGGTGCAGATAACCTGAAGAGTATGATAGACTAGACACCAGTAATATTTTTTTTTCTCATTTCAAAATCATTTACAACTTTTTCCTGAAACTAAAAACAGTCAGTTTGGGTTTCTAGTTGAAGCTAGGCCCTCTGCTTGGGCACTAGAGTCTACATAAGGACATTGGTTAGCTATTCTTCCTATTAAGTCAGCAAAGTTTTGCCCTTTCTCAATTTTTCCAGCAGCAAACAAAATACCTTTTTAAAACCTAACCCCATTTCCTTCACCGGATAGCACCTGATTTTTCTGGTGGCTTTGCAGCCAAACTACAAAGTTTTATTTTGTCCTTACTAGCTCCAGTTCTTTTCCTCTCACTGCTCAACCCATTCCAGTCACTCTCCAGACCACACAACTCAACTGACACTGCTCCTGAAAGAACCTCCAGCAACCATGAGAAATCTAGTGGTTGCTTCTCAGTATCCGCACCAAGGCAGCAGTCAGTCACTTCACCTTGATACGCTTCCTCTAACTGACTCTAAGACTCTGCACACTCTTGAGCTTTCCTCACTTCCCTGGCTATTCCTTCCCAGGTTTTTCTACGATTCCTTCTCTTTATCCTGGCTTCTGAATGTAGAAATGCGCCTGTTCCGAGTTCTTGGTCCCTTTCTCTATCTTTAGATGGTGATCTCATAACAGTCTCATGACTTGAAATACTATTTATATACTGATAACTTCTAAATATATGACAATGTCTAAACATCATTCCTCAACTCTCAACTCATATGTCCAATTGCATACTCGGTGTCTCTACTTGGTGTGTAATATAGACCTCGATTGATGTGATTACATGGGAATTTCTGATTTTCCTCATCCGCCACCTCTCCTACAGCCCTCCTGTTTCTTTACTTACTCAAACTGAAAATAACAAGGTCTTCCTTGACTCTTCTCTTTCTCTCTTGGCGTGCAGACCATCAGTGGCTCTGCATCCAGAAGTTATCCCTGGTATATTAACTCTTTGAGCTCCCCTCCTGATTTGAGCCACCATCATTGAACCACCTAATCTGTTGCAAGAGACTCCTAATCAGTCTCCTGGATGTCTCCCTTATTCTCGACAGCTGATTCTCGACATAAGCCAGCGTGATCTTTCAAAAACGTAGCTCATGTCACTACTGTCTCAAAGCCCTGCAACAACTACCAGTTCCTCTCAGATTAAGACCAAAGGTAACTCCAGTAACCTACTAGTTTCCCATATGATCTGACCCGCAGTCATCTCTCTTACCTTGTCTCCTATTCTTACCTTCATTCCCTCTCCCTGCACACTGGCCTCCTTGCTGGCCCATATATATCAGCCATGCTCCCATGTTAGGGCCTTTGCACAGGCTGTTCCCTCTGCGTAGAGTGCTCCTTCCCCAGAGGGCCACATGGCTAACTCCTTCACCATCATCATGCTATCTACTGCTGCGTAATGACGTACTCCAGATCTTAGCAACATAAAACAGCAAATGTCTCTCACAGTTTCTGTGGGTCAGGATTTCAGGTGCAGCTTAGCTGGGTGCCTCTGCCTCAAAGATTCACTCAGTCAAGATGTCCCCAGGGCTGAAGTCCCATCAGCAAGCTCCCTAAGGGAGAACCCTTAGGGAAACTCATTCATGTGAATATTAGCAGGATTCAGTTACTTGTTAGCTACTGAACTGTGGGCCAGGAACCTCCTCTAGTTCCCTGCCACATGGGTCTCTCAGTGGGGCAGCTCATAACATGGGACCCACCTCCCATCAGAGCAGGCAAGCAAGAGAATGCAACACGGAAGCAACCTCTTTATCACTTACTCTTGAAAGTGATGTCCCATCACTCTCTCCATGTCTGTCTGTTAGAAGGGAGTCACTAGATCAGCTCATACTCATTACACAGGGCAGGGTTGTTATCAGGAGGGTGTGGGCCACTGGGGGTGGGGACCATCTAAGAGGCTGCCTACCACAACCACCTTGTCAGTAAGGTGTCGTGGTGTGGCGTGGTCAACTGTGTCCGACTGCGACCCTATGGACTGTAGCCCGCAGGCTCCTCTGTCCGTGGAATTTTACAGGCAAGAATACGAGGGTAGGTTGCCATTTTCTACTCCAGGGGATCTTCCCAACCCAGGGATTAAACCCGTGTCTCTTGTGTCTCCTCCATTGACAGGCAGATTCTTTGCCACTGCACCACCTGGGTCCTTATTTAAGGGTTGCGGTCTAAGCTTTGTGTTTTCATCTCCCTTCACTCTCTTTGCTCCCTTTGCCAAAATCCTTACTGTTCTGAATTATGGTTTTCTCTGGATATATGCCGGGAGTGGAATTGATAGTTCTATTTTTAGTTTTTTAAGGAATCTCCGTACCATTCTCCATAGTGGCTGTACCAGTTTATTCCCACCCACATTGGAGGAGGGCTCACTTTTCTCATCACTCTCTCCGGCATTTATTACTTGTAGACTTTTTGATGATGGCCATTCCGACTGGTGTGGGGTCAGGTCTATCTTTCCTTCTATTCTAAATGATAATCTAGGTGGCTAGAGAATCCTGCATTAAGTTTTTCCCTTTTAGGATTTTTAATATATCTTGCCACTCCCTTTTCACTCCCTGCGAAAAAATCAGTTATAAGCCTTATGGGAGTTCCCTTGTAACTGGCTCTTTGTTTTTCTCTCACTGCCTCTAGAATATTCTCTTAATTTTGCCATTTTAATTATGATGTGTCTTGGTGTGAGTCTGTTTGGGTTCACCCTTTTGTAACCTTCTGGGCTTCCTATACCTGTATATCAGTTTCTTTCTTTAGATTTCAGAAGTTTTCTGCTATAATTTCTTCCAGTACATTTCCCCTCTTTCTCTTCTCTTTCTGGAACCCTTATCATGCATAGGTTGGCACGTATTATATCACTCCATAGATCTCATACACTGCTTTCATTTTTGTTCATTTGTCTTTCTGCCTGCTGTTTCGATTGGGTGATTTCCATTATTCTGTCTCCAAGATCACATATTTGTTCCTTTGTGTCATTTTATCTGCTATTCATTGGTTCTAGGTTGGTTTCTACCTCAGCAGTTGAATCGTCTCTTTTTATAGTTTCTAGCTTCTTGTTACAGTGGTCAGCATTTCTATCAGTAATCTCTCTTAATTCAGTTAGTATTTTTATTACCATTTTTAAAATTCTGGGTCTGGTAGGCCCATGAGCTTTGCTTTATTTGTTCTTTCAGGGAATTTCCTTTGCTCTTTCAGTTGGGAGTAATTTATCTCCCTTTTTATTTAACTTCCTCTGTCTCTATGAATTTAGGAGGAACAATTGTCTACTGTGGTCTTGTTGGAGTGTTTTTAGGTGGGAATGTCCCTGTGTAGACTGTGTGTGTCCAATATCTTTGGTGGAAGGGCTGGTTTTGGAATGGACCAAATGGACCTTTACTCAGGGCATGCTAGCGGTTACCTCCCTGCTGGGAATGTGGTTGGTATTGTGGTGTCTAAAGCCTGTACTGGATGTGAGGCAGGGCTTCCTCTTGGCTCCCTGGTGGTCACCACCCTGGCAAGAGCAGGGTCTGCTCCACAGTTGCTGGAGTAGCAGCCCTGAGTGCTGGGTTCGGTCAGGCTCCATTGCCCTCAAGTGCATGCCATGGCCCAAAGGAAGGGATTGCTGAAGGAAGCGAAGCGCACGCAATCACAGAGGACCAGTGTAAACCCGTATAGACGTCCACAGTTCTGCCCAAGCTTACGTCCCTTTCACATTTCGTCCCAGATCTAGTGCCAGGCAGTGGTGTGGGGTAAGCTGGGGGTCTGGGTGTTGTGGCTGCAGGGATTGAGATGGTGGCACTGTCACCAGAGATCTGCCTGCCTCTGTTGCAGCCCTCTCCCAGGACCTGCCTGCCCTGTAGCTATGCTGAGTTGCAGTGTGGAGTGGTTGGGGCCCAGGCACCCCAGCTGGGAGAGGAACCACTACTCCTGGACATGCTGATGATAGCCGTCCCTGTCCTCCTCAGGACACGTGCCACACCCCTCTAGGGTCTCTACATAGCTAGAGGGGTCCTCTCCCAGGACCAGTCTTCCTGAGATTCACAGCTTAGCCATTGCTCACTTGCCACCCCATGTGTGTGCTGACAGGGGCCTGCACGGCTCCTCTGGAATCACACCACTGGCACCCAGCTCTGTCTAGAATGTGTAGAACAAGTTGGAATTTACCCTGTCCAAAATCACAGTTTATATACTTTAATATTTTTTCCCTTCTCGGTACAATTTTCCAGGCTGTGAAGTTGTAAAGTGTTATTGTTGCTCTTGTTGTTTTTTTAATATAAGAGAGACTTAGGCTTTTAACTCAGATGAATTTTATTTGCATTCCCCAGATCATATCTTCTGGAATGTGTAGTAATTTAGAATCAGAAGCACCTGATAGTAAGAGGGTGTGTTGGGATGAATAAGTAACCTCTGAGTATGCCATTTTTGGTATGCATGCTAATACATTTTACTTACTCATAGAACATAAAGGTATTAAGAGGAATTCGGGGTGTGGCTAGACCTTAACCTGGTTAGTAGAAGTTGGCAAAGGGAGCTGGCTCTCTGCAGACTGCGCATCTGCCCTGCAGAATCCAGGCCTGCCTTCCATTTGATGACTCACAAGGTCCGTTTTCATTACCCTAAATTTCAAACTTTTATATAGTAAGCGAAACAAGGCAAATGCTTGTGCTACTTGATAGAGCAGTTGCACCCTGATTTGTCTACCACAGAAGACAGTTTTTTTTTTTTTTTAAGTCACAAGCAGAATTATAGACTTTGCTCTTTCCCTTCAGCATTTCCCACTTGCAGGTTAGATTTCCCTAGTCAGCAGTCTTTCATCATTAGGTCTAAGACAATATTTATAAAATCATCTTTGGAAACTCTGGGTGAAGAATAACACCATCTTAACCTAGGGCTTCGCTGATAGCTCAGCTGGTAAAGAGTCTGCCTGTAATGCAGGAGACCCCAGTTCGATTCCTGGATTGGGAAGATCTGCTGGAGAAGGCATAAGCCACCCACTCCAGTATTCTTGGGCTTCCCGGGTGGCTCAGCTGGTAAAGAATCCACCTGCAATGTGGGAGACCTGGGTTCAGTCCCTGGGTTGCGAAGATTCCCCTGGAGGAGGGAATAGCTACGCACTCCAGTATTCTGGCCTGGAGAAAATTCCATGGATTGTACAGTCCATGGGGTCACAAAGAGTAGGACATGATGAGCAACCTGCACTTTTTCTTTTCAACCTTGGGAAGGAAAGAAATTAAATCCCCTCAGGAAACAATGGAGAAAAGGTGAAAATCAATTAGCTTAATCTCTTTTCAGTTCAGTTCAGTCGCTCAGTTGTGTCCGACTCTTTGCGACCCCATGAATCGCAGCACGCCAGGCCTCCCTGTCCATCACCAACTCCCAGAGCTCACTCAGAGTTGCGTCCATTAAGTCAGTGATGCTATCCAGCCATCTCATCCTCGGTCGTCCCCTTCTCCTCCTGCCCCCAATCCCTCCCAGCATCAAAGTCTTCTCCAATGAGTCAACTCTTCGCATGAGGTGGCCAAAGTACTGGAGTTTCAGCTTTAGCATCATTCCTTCCAAAGAAATCCCAGGGCTGATCTCCTTCAGAATGGACTGGTTGGATATCCTTGCAGTCCAAGGGACTCTCAAGAGTCTTCTCCAACACCACAGTTCAAAAGCATCAATTCTTCAGCGCTCAGTCTTCTTCACAGTCCAACTCTCACATCCATACATGACCACAGGAAAAACCATAGCCTTGACTAGACGGACCTTAGTCGGTAAAGTAATGTCTCTGATTTTGAATATGCTATCTGGGTTGCTCATAACTTTTCTTCCAAGGAGTAAGCGTCTTTTAATTTCATGGCTGCAGTCACCATCTGCAGTGATTTTGGAGCCCCAAAAAATAAAGTCTGACATTGTTTCCACTGTTTCTCCATCTATTTCCCATGGAGTGATGGGACCGGATGCCATGACCTTAGTTTTCTGAATGTTGAGCTTTAAGCCAAATTTTTCACTCTCCTCTTTCACTTTCATCAAGAGGCTTTTTAGTTCCTCTTCACTTTCTGCCATAAGGGTGGTGTCATCTGCATATCTGAGGTTATTGATATTTCTCCCAGCAATCTTGATTCCAGCTTGTGTTTCTTCCAGTCCAGCATTTCTCATGATGTACTCTGCATAAGCAGGGTGACAATATACAGCCTTGACGTACTCCTTTTCCTATTTGGAACCAGTCTGTTGTTCCATATCCAGTTCTAACTGTTGCTTCCTGGCCTGCATACAGATTTCTCAAGAGGCAGGTTAGGTGGTCTGGTATTCCCATCTCTTTCAGGATTTTCCACAGTTTATTGTGAAATAATCTCTTTAAGTCCAGGGAAAGACAGAAAAGCTCCTGTCAAACTCAGACGTTTACACCCAGGCACATTTAGAGACTCCATACAGGAAACACAATGCTTACTAAGGATGTTCCTCCTCCTGGATCAGGCAGTTGCCAGAATTTTTGATGTCGACTTTTATCAGCTTTATTTAAAAAGATCACCTATCTGTGGCCAGGTCTTTACATGTTACCTCTCTGAAAACAAAAGAAGAGCTGTTTATCTATTCAACCAAATTTATTTAGCACCTGCTATATGCAAAGCATGGAGGTAGGCTCTGTGGTGCATACAAGGTTATATAGACATGATTCTTGATCTCAAGAAGCCCACATTTCAGTATGAAGATGACATAGGTTTATCAACAACCTATTGCCTTACATTAAAGTCATGGAGGAAGTCCATCAGTGTCATCATTTCCCTAGCACCTCATGATCTCCTCCTTACAGTTCAGATCTGGACACTTGGTAGGCTGTGAAACCGTATGTGGCTTCATAAGCAAAAGAGCTATGCCGTCGCACAGGCATAGAAGGGCCCCATGCTTGGTTTAATCCTCTGCTGTTGCTATCTGGAATGATTGCGGTTGCTATTTGTAATGAGTTTATTTTTGAACTTGTGTTGATAGATGAAGTCTGTTGGGACAATGGAACATGCATGTGAGCAGCGGGAACGTGACCAGAGGTTATGCCTACCTGAGTGCAGAGGGCTCAGGCCATGCAGGCAGCCCAGCATGCACACACATGCGTCTGAGCAGCTCAGTGCAGCCAGGCTAGGAGGACGGTGGAGGCAATAGCAGAAGCAGAGGCAACAGCTGTGGTAGCGCTGGCTCCACAGACACGAAGGGCCCCTGCATGGGGACAGCACCAGGACCTGCAGTGGGAAGCCAGCCGGCTGCTCCTGGTCAGCACACAAACATCACCTCTCCAGCCTGACACTGGGACAGCAACTGCTGGCACTCAGGCAGCAGACCATATCACTAAGTTAGTGCCAAACACATGAACATTGCAATGAAACATATCAGGGAATTATTAGAATTTCCGAAGAATTTAGAATCTCTGGTTTTGAAAACTGCTGCCGCATTGTGAAGCAAATAACCACACATGTAGAAACAGAAATGAAAGGATTACCCACATTCTACAGAATAAAACACTATAAAGAAGATGTGGTATATATACTCAGCCTTATACTTAAAAAGAAAGTAATTTTTTACCTCCCTGGTGGCCCAGTGGTTGACTCTGTGCTTCCACTGCAGGGGACGTGGGTTCAATCCCTGGTTGGGAAACTTCTGTTTGCCATGCAGAACTGCCACAAAGGAAAAAAAAATTGAAATTTTTCCACGTGCAACAACATGGGTGAACTTAGAGGGTTTTATACTTAGTGGAATAAGTCAGAGAAAGACAAATACTTTAGTTATCACTTATATGTGGAATTTAAAATAAATGAATACAACAAAAAGACTCGTAGATACAGAGAAAAAACTAGTCATTATCAGTGGGAAGAGAGGTAGGAGGAGAGGCAATATACTGGTAGGGGATTAAGAGGTAATTACTAGGTATAAAATAAATAAGATGCAAGAATGTAATGTACAGCACAGGGAATATAGCCTGTTATTTTTATATGTATTTATAAAGTTATTATATATAGACTAAAGCTATAACAATACTGAATCACTATGTGGTAAACTATGTTATTGAAAGCAACTATCCTTCAGTGTTTAAAAACACTATTTTCATTTGAAGGTTTGAATGAGTCATTTGTTGTTGCTGTTTGGGGTTTTGGGTATAACTACTCTACAATGTTGTGTTAGTTTCTCCTGTACAACAATGTGAATCAGCTGTATGTATACATATATCCCTTCTCTCTGGAGCCTGCCTCCCACCCCCTATCCCACTGCTCTACATCGTCATGGAGCTCTGAACTGAGCTCCGTGCTGTACAGGCACTTCCCACTAGCTATGTGTTTTACATGTGGTGATTCATGGGGTCACAAAGAGTCAGACACGACTGAGAGACTGAACTGAACTGAACTGAGTGTATAGTCATTACTACTTTCCCAGTTTTTCCTACCCTCTCCTTCTTCTCCTGTGAATGAACCGGTTTTTAATGAGGAAAGCCATAGGGAATTAATTTTCTTTCCTTGTAATTGAAGCTAAAATGACAGAAAGCTTAAACAAGATTTTCAAATTATAGTCAAATCACAAAGTCACTTTCAGTTACTTGTACAACCTCCACAAGTTTCAAGAAACATTGCTTTATAACTGAGGAAACATTAAAATGACATTATGCACACTCATACTTTAAACTCAGACTTACGTAAAACAAAGCCATGTGAAAAATTAAATCTGTTTAGAAAAATAGTCCCACAAGAACCAACACTCGAATAGACTAGAACTACTAAAATATCTATTTCAAAATAAGTCATTAGAAATGCATCTTAGTGTTGTCACAGCCTATAAAATATTCTCAGCAGTTGCATTAGCAGAAAGATCCTTTCAAAATGAAAATGATCATAAGTTGTGATCTTACATTTGCTGAGTGACTGATAATGCTTTCAGGCATAGCTCTTGAAAAAGAAACTAAATGGAATGAATTTCTTACCTGTTAAAATGACAAGTGTAAATCTTAATTTGCAGACAAGTGAGCCAAAACAATGTTCATAATAAATCAAGATATCATATGAATATACTATTGTAGTTTATTGTATTATACAGAATATTGACGACCCCCCCCATATTACTTTTGCAGTTTTCAGATTCACTGAGTTTCCCATTTACCACCATTACTCCTATTAAGCTAGTACCTTTAGCTGCCCTTTTTCCCCCTGCTTTTGAACAGGGGTCCCACATTTTCATTCTGCACCTGACCAAGCAAATTATGTAGCCAACCTTGGTCAGGTAAGAGTATGACAGATTTTTCATCATAAGCCATCATTACTCAAGACAGTTTGTGTTGTGAATGCTTAAGAACATAGAAAAGAGCAAGAAATACAAAAAACAAAAAAGATGCCTGTTCTTAATGTGTTCCATACAAAATCTATCAGCTGGTGGGCATTTTATCTATGTTAAGAGGAAAACTGTGTAATACAATGAGTCAGAGTGCAGAATTTGGCATAAGGAGAAATCTGCATTTGATCCAAAATGGATGTCACAAAAAAACAGTTTGGGACAATCCCTCCAGTGGGTTGGCATCCTGATTAAAATTACAGCGTTTGCGGTCCAAAGCATAAGTTTAGCAGGGATAAACACCCATTCACATGAGGGTCAAACTCGTACTTTATAAGCAGTAAGTCAGTCAGATTGTCCTGTCAGTATGCTGAGATTTTCAAGTAGGAAGAGCTATTTTTTCCCCAAATCAAAGAAATGGCATCACAATATGGGCCCTCCCCTCCTAGGCTTCTTCAGAATTGACAACTTCCAATAAGCTTTAGTGAAAGTTGCTCAGTCATGTCCGACTTTTTGCGACCCCATGGATATATAGTTCATGGAATTCTCCAGGCCAGAATACTGGAGTGGGTAGCCTTTCCCTTCTCCAGGGGATCTTTCCAACCCAGGGATTGAACCCAGGTCTCCCGTATTACAGGCAGATTCTTTACCAGCTGAGCCACAAGGGAAGCTACAAAATCACCATAGACATGACTTATATTTGAAAATGAAATATCAGGGAAAATCACCTAAATCAGATAAATCAAATTTGCTTTCCATAGAGCTAAAAAAAGATCCATTAATTATAATTATTTTATTTTATTTTATGATTGTAATATAAAACAACTTTAAAAGAAGATGCATATTTACCCAAAACAAATTTAGTTCTATCTTCTGACTTTGAAAGAAGTTATGGATTTCTAAGTGATATAATTTGTTTATCAATGCTTTTAGCAAGTAAGTGAAGTCACTCCGTTGTGTCCGACTCTTTGCGACCCCTTGGACTGTAGCCTACCAGGCTTCTCCGTCCACGAGATTCTCCAGGCAAGAATACTGGAGTGAGTTACCATTTCCTTATCCAATCAATGCTTTTAAATGGTCCCATTTCTAGTATCTATAATGTTAAAATAGACTGAGAAAAGCTATAAGAATGTACAGAATTACAGAGAAAGGCATGATAAACAGGGTTTCTAAAATTAGGAAAAACAATAGCAATACATATAAGAATAAGAAAATAAATTTCATAATGTGTAAAGCCCTCTTACAAATTAGTGACAAAATGACTTGGCAGCAGGCTTCTGTTTTCTAGGCTGACTATATCAAAGTTAGCTTCGAAGGACAAAAGCAAGTTTAAAAAAAATGTCCGAGGAGAGTGTGGAAAAGAGTGGCCTTCCTCTGTCTTTGTGGTCCTCAGAGAACGGAGTGACTGGTGATTGATGACAGATGGAAAAGTCACAGGGCTTTAGCAGCCAAAATGCCACCCCACCTACCACCTCAATCCTCCTTCCTGTGCCGCTCTAAACCACTGGCATCAGAAAGCTTGGAATTTACAGTGAAAATAATTTGATGAGCTAGAACAAGGACAAAGAGAAAAGGATGTTATCAGATACCATCAACACAGCAGTGAAACAGAAATAAAAACAGAAACACACATACACACAAAAAACCTGAGACTAGCTATTTATCTAGATAGAGTCTCCAGAAAAGGGTGGGACCTCAGGCCTCTTATTATCACATAGGTGTGATTCCAGCCGTGTTGGGGGTGTATGGGGTTGTTATACATGTATAGGGTTAAAGAACCAAACTTTGCTCTAGTGTAGGCAAAGGATTGCAGACCAGCAGCCTGAAACCCAAATTGGACTCACAATTTAGTTCAGTCATTCAGTCGGGTATGACTCTTTGCAACCCCATGGACTGCAGCACACCAGGTTTCACTATCCATCACCAGCTCCCTGAGCTTGCTTAAACTCATGTCCATTGAGTCAGTGATGCCATCCAACCATCTCATCCTCTGTTGTCCCATTCCCCTCCTGCCTTCGATCTTTCCCAGCATCAGGGTCTTTTCCAGTGGGTCAATTCTTCACATCAGGTGGCCAAAGTATTGGAGTTTCAGCTTTAGCATCAGTCCTTCCAATGAATATTAAGGACTGATTTCCTTGGGATTGACTGGTTTGAGCTCTTTGCAGTCCAAGGGACTCTCAAGAGTCTTCTCCAACACCACAGTTCAAAAGCATCAACTCTTCTGTGCTCAGCTTTCTTTATAGCCCAACTGTCACATCCATACATGACTACTGAAAAACCATAGCTTTGACTAGATGGACCTTTGTTGGCAAAGTAACATCCCTGCTTTTTAATATGCTGTCTAGATTGGGCATAGCTTTTCTCCCAAGGAGCAAGCGTCTTTTAATTTCATGGCTGCAGTCACCATCTGCAGTGATTTTGAAGCCCAAGAAAATAAAGTCTGTCACTGTTTCCATTGTTTACCCATCTATTTGCCATGAAGAGATGGGACCGGATGCCATGGTCTTAGCTTTTTGAATGTTGAGTTTTAAGCCAGCTTTTTCACTCTCCTCTTTCACTGTCATCAAGAAACTCTTCAGTTCCTCTTCACTTTCTGCCATAAGGGTGGTGTCATCTGCATATCTGAGGTTATTGATATTTCTCCCAGCAATCTTGATTCCAGCTTGTGCTTCATCCAGCCTGGCATTACACATGATGTACTCTGCATATAAGTTAAATAAGCAGGGTGACAGTATACAGCCTTGACGTACTCCTTTCCCAATTTGGAGCCAGTCTGTTGTTCCATGTCCAGTTCTAACTGTTGCTTCTTGACCTGGTTTTTCAGATAGGTGCTATTTTGCCTGTACAGTTTTAAACAGTTCTGTTTTTTAAAAAAAATAATTTTGGCCATTCTACATAACTTGTGGAATCTTATTTCCCTGACCAGGGGATGAACCCAGACCTCAGCAGTGAAAGCACAGAGTCCTCATCACTGGACCACCGGGAAATTCCTGGAGAGGCTGACTTTAGATGGATGGGCAGGAAGTTGTCTTTGAGGAAGTAATATTTATCCTAAATGACCCAAACCAGATCTGAAAAAAAGTATTCTAAAAAGAGAAACAGCAAGTAGAAAGGTCCTGAGGTGGAACCAAGCTTGACTGGGCAGGGCATATGAGGTAGAGAAAGAGATGAAGTCACACAGAAGGCAGGGTTTAGATCACATAGAACTTTAATTCAGACTTGGACTTTATTCTAAGGACATTAACTGGACTTAATTATAAGGGCATTTGGAAGCTGTTCAGTTCAGTTGCTCAGTCGTGTCCGACTCTTTGTGACCCCATGAATCACAGCACACCAGGCCTCCCTGTCCATCACCATCTCCCGGAGTTCACACAGACTCACGTCCATCGAGTCACTGATGCCATCCAGCCATCTCATCCTTGGTCGTCCCCTTCTCCTCCTGCCCCCAATCCCTCCCAGCATCAAAGTCTTTCCCAATGAGTCAACTCTTCGCATGAGGTGGCCAAAGTACTGGAGTTTCAGCTTTAGCATCATTCCTTCCAAAGAAATCCCAGGGTTGATCTCCTTCAGAATGGACTGGTTGGATCTCCTTGTAGTCCAAGGGACTCTCAAGAGTCTTCTCCAACACCACAGTTCAAAAGCATCAATTCTTTGGTGCTCAGCCTTCTTCACAGTCCAACTCTCACATCCATACATGACCACTAGAAAAACCATAGCCTTGACTAGACGGACCTTAGTCGGCAAAGTAATGTCTCTGCTTTTGAATATACTATCTAGGTTGGTCATAACTTTTCTTCCAAGGAGTAAGCGTCTTTTACTGCAGTGATTTTGGAGCCCAAAAAAAAAAAAGTCTGACACTGTTTCCACTGTTTCCCCATCTCTTTCCCATGAAGTGATGGGACCGGATGCCATGATCTTCGTTTTCTGAATGTTGAGCTTTAAGCCAACTTTTTCACTCTCCTCTTTTACTTTCATCAAGAGGCTTTTTAGCTCCTCTTCACTTTCTGCCATAAGGGTGGTGTCATCTGCATATCTGAGGTGATTGATATTTCTCCTAGCAATCTTGATTCCAGCTTGTGTTTCTTCCAGTCCAGCATTTCTCATGATGTACTCTGCATAGAAGTTAAATAAGCAGGGTGACAATATACAGCCTTGACGTACTCCTTTTCCTATTTGGAACCAGTCTGTTGTTCCATGTCCAGTTCTAACTGTTACTTCCTGACCTGCATACAGATTTCTCAAGAGGCAGGTCAGGTGGTCTGGTATGCCCATCTCTTTCAGAATTTTCCACAGTTGATTGTGATCCACACAGTCAAAGGCTTTGGCATAGTCAATAAAGCAGAAATAGATGTTTTTCTGGAACTCTCTTGCTTTTTCCATGATCCAGCAGATGTTGGCAATTTGATCTCTGGTTCCTCTGTCTTTTCTAAAACCAGCTTGAACATAATGTTAAACAGGGGGATGCACTGATATATTAATTTTGAAAGCTTCTTCTGGACACTGGTTAGATTATAGATTGGCAGTTGTGCAAGAGGGGAGGCCAAGTAGGAGCCATTGTAACAATCCAGGTAAGAAATGACACCTAGTCTAGACAAGGTGGTAATAGTGGAGATAGAGGCAGATTCAGGATCTGTTTTAGAGACAGAGACAACAGAACTTAGCAGGGGGACTGGATTCAAGGCAGGAGCAAATGAGAGGACTCTGCAGGGGTATGCTGCTTCCCTCCACGGAGATGGGAGACTGAAGGAGCAGGATTTCCCAGGCTTTATTTGAAATGCCTATGAAACACCTAGATGGAGATGGCAGGCATATAGGTGGATAAATAAGAATTCATGGAGCACGTGTTTAGCATTCTTTTGGGAATTTTCATCCTGCCTGTGGAAACCTAGAAATGTTCAAGAATGGACCTGAAAGGGCAGTTCCCCTTTACTCAGGAGCAGAGGAGTTGTCCTACAAGGTCCAGATCACCATCACCTAAAGGGTTTAAGCACACCTAGGGCAATGGGATGCTTCATTTCACATAGCAGAAGTGCTTTAAAGAATTGTGCGCGTCAAGCAAATTGCAAATTGCTATTTGCCCTTCATTTACATTTCAATTTGCCAAGTACCTTCTCCTTAGTTTTGAATGATCTTCAGTTGAGCCTGGTGGGCCACAGTCCACGGGGTCGCAAAGAGTCGGACACGACTGAGCGACTTCACTTCGCTTTCAGTTGACACTTAGCGGGAAGTTTCTAGTTTCTGCTTCCCCTTCTCCATCCTCATCACTCTGGTGCCCTGGCTTTTCTAACCAGCCTTTACTCTGTGGACTGTTTCAAGCTGAAAAGCTTAAATTCACCCTCTATGATTCCGGGGTGCAGGGAGAGGTCTCTAAGAAAAGATACAGCTCAGGAAATAGCTGGCCTCTTCCCTACTTCTGAAAAGTTGAGAAAGAAAACAAAAGAGGGAGACCAGCCCCCAGAAGTGATTTTAGGTCTGGTAGCCAGGTGTGCTGAGCTAATACTGAATTCCAGAATGAAGGGCTGTCTCCACCCAGTTCCAAGCAGCTCTAGGCTGGGAGCATGCAGGCCCTGGGAAGAGCAGCAGAAATTAGTTTTTCCCTGTGGGTTGTATCTCCCAAGAGGAAGAAAAAGGCAGAAATGAGCCTGGTATACTCAATTACTCTGCCCAAATTTACTTTCCATCATCAGAGGTGAGATGCTTAAGCCTTGGAGAGAAGCCAAGAAACAGTCCCCCTCATGGAAACTTGGAGTGGAGAAAGGACATTCTCCTCTAATGATAATAGAAATGTTCATTAATTGGCTGGTTTTGTATGTTTGGCTTTTCAGTAAGTAAGACACAGTTAAGTTCAACAAGCAGATACAAGCACAAGTCTGACACAAACTATGCAATTTGGGGAAAGTTATTTGAGCTGTTTCAGGTTTCTCATTTGTAGAAATAAGGATAAGAGTATCTACCTCATGAGATCATTCATGTAACACACAAAATGCACTGCATGGATCAAAAGACGCATTCGATAAAGATTTGCCACTACTATTACTAAGGCGAGGATGACTATCACTATCACCAAGTTAGAAAATCTGTTAGGTGCCAGGGATAAAAAAGATAAAAGATAGCTTTTATATATAAAAGATTTAAAAGATAAAACATAGCCCACCAGGTTCCTCTGTCCATGGGGATTCTCCAGGCAAGAACACTGGAGTGGGTTGCCATGCCTTCCTCCAGGGGATCTTCCCAACCCAGGTCTCTGCCTTGCAGGCAGATTTTTTACAGCCTGAGCCATCAGGGAAGCCCATTTAAAGCTAAGGAGACAGGAATTTTGAAAACAACAACTTTAAAATACAGTGGTATGCACATGTAGTAGAGTTTCTTGCCAGAGGGGTGCCTACTAGCGATTCCATTTTAGTGAGACTACATCTATGCAGGCCAGGACCAAAAAAAATCATCTTGGAATTGTTGAGCATCCAACATCTTTATTGGGTGGGGGTCATGTAAGTAGCTCTGTCTGCAAGAGAGATTATCAGGAAACTGCTTGTTTTTAGGTGTTTTTTTTTCTTTTTTTCGAAAGGAGTTAGTTATCAGTGATGACTAAAACAATGATGGCTCTAAATCTTCAAGGCAGTGAAAGCTAGAACCAGCTTTGATTTAGCACACAAGGGCATGGAAAGAGCTGATCACTTTGGAGTCTGACACTTGTAGCCTAAATTGGCAGAGTCTGAGGGCCCCTGACTCTCAGACTGAGAGTTCCAAAGAATAGCAAGAAGAGATAAGAAAGCCTTCTTCAGCGGTCAATGCAAAGAAATAGAAGAAAACAACAGAATGGGAAAGACTAGAGATCTCTTCAAGAAAAGCAGAGATACCAAGGGAACATTTCATGTAAAGATGGGCTCAATAAAGGACAGAAATGGTATGGACCTAACAGAAGCAGAAGATATTAAGAAGAGGTGGCAAGAATACACAGAAGAACTCTGCAAAAAAGATCTTCACGACCCAGATAATCACGATGGTGTGATCGCTCATCTAGAGCCAGACATCCTGGAATGTGAAGTCAAGTGGGCCTTAGAAAGCATCACTATGAACAAAGCTAGTGGAGGTGATGGAATTCCAGTGGAGCTATTTCAAATCCTGAAAGATGATGCTGTGAAAGTGCTGCACTCAATATGCCAGCACATTTGGAAAACTCAGCAGTGGCCACAGGACTGGAAAAGGTCAGTTTTCATTCCAATCCCAAAGAAAGGCAATGCCAAAGAATGCTCAAACTACCGCACAATTGCGCTCATCTCACACACTGGTAAAGTAATGCTTAAAATTCTCCAAGCCAGGCTTCAGCAATACGTGAACCGTGAATTTCCAGATGTTCAAGCTGGTTTTAGAAAAGGCAGAGGAACCAGAGATTAAATTGCCAACATCTGCTGGATCATGGAAAAAGCAAGAGAGTTCCAGAAAAACATCTATTTCTGCTTTATTGACTATGCCAAAGCCTTTGACTGTGTGGATCACAACAAACTGTGGAAAATTCTGAAAGACGTGGGCATGCCAGACCACCTGACCTGCCTTGAGAAATCTGTATGCAGGTCAGGAAGCAATAGTTAGAACTGGACATGGAACAACAGACCGGTTTCAAATAGGAAAAGGAGTACGTCAAGGCTGTATATTGTCACCCTGCTTATTTAACTTCTATGCAGAGTACATCATGAGAAATGCTGGACTGGAAGAAACACAAGCTGGAATCAAGATTGCCAGGAGAAATATCAATAACCTCAGATATGCAGATGACACCACCCTTATGGCAGAAAGTGAAGAGGAACTAAAAAGCCTCTTGATGAAGGTGAAAGAGGAGAGTGAAAAAACTGGCTTAAAGCTCAACATTCAGAAAACGAAGATCATGGCATCCGGTCCCATCACTTCATGGGAAAGAGATGGGGAAACAGTGGAAACAGTGTCAGACTTTATTTTTTGGGGCTCCAAAATCACTACAGATGGTGACTTCAGCCATGAAATTAAAAGACGCTTACTCCTTGGAAGAAAAGTTATGAGCAACCTAGATAGCATATTCAAAAGCAGAGACATTACTTTGCCGATTAAGGTCCATCTAGTCAAGGCTATGGAGAAGGCAATGGCACCCCACTCCAGCACTTTTGCCTGGAAAATCCCGTGGACGGAGGAGCCTGGTAGGCTGCAGTCCATGGGGTCGCTGAGCGTCAGACTCAACTGAGCGACTTCACTTTCACTTTTCACTTTCATGCATTGGAGAAGGAAATGGCAACCCACTCAGGTATTCTTGCCTGGAGAATCCCAGAGACAGAGGAGCCTAGTAGGTTGCTGTCTGTGGGGTCGCACAGAGTCAGACACGACTGAAGCGACTTAGCAGCAGCAGCAGCAGCAGCAGCAGTCAAGGCTATGGTTTTTCTAGTGGTCATGTATGGATGTGAGAGTTGGACTGTGAAGAAGGCTGAGCGCCGAAGAATTGATGCTTTTGAACTGTGGTGTTGCAGAAGACTCTTGAGGGTCTCTTGGACTGCAAGGAGATCCAACCAGTCTATTCTGAAGGAGATCAGCCCTGGGATTTCTTTGGAAGGAATGATGCTAAAGCTGAAACTCCAGTACTTTGGCCACCTCATGCGAAGAGTTGACTCATTGGCAAAGACTCTGATGCTGGGAAGGATTGGGGGCAGGAGGAGAAGGGGACGGCAGAGGATGAGATGGCTGGATGGCATCAGTGACTCGATGGACGTGAGTCTGAGTGAACTCCAGGAGTTGGTGATGGACAGGGAGGCCTGGCGTGCTGCGATTCATGGGGTCGCAAAGAGTGGGACATGACTGAGCGACTGAACTGAACTGAACTGAGGGCCCCTGACTCAGAGTGACATTGAAACAGGCCAATAGGGCCCCACTCTGGCCAAATTCTGACACTGCACTGACCTCCTGGCAAGTGCCCCCTGAGGGCAAGGCTGTTCACATCTGCTAAATAGCTTTGCTGCCTTGCCCGAGCCACCCCTCACCCACAGACATCCTGCAGCTTAACCCATAAGTCCTCATTGCCACACTTGCTGAGGTGACTGGGAATTCAGCCATGAGTACTTCCTGTTAGCTCTGGAGTATGTGAGCCCACCCCCAGAAAATAAGCCAAGCATCTTCCAGGAACCGGGGACACATGGCCTGTTTTGTTGCATTTATCCTCTGCCTCAGCCATTAGACTGAGCCACCAGACTTCCCTTCAGGTAGCTCTCAAGCACTGCTCGGCTGTAGGCATGGAGGAGAGGGAGTTGCAGGGGGAGGACAGTTCACACCTCTGGGTTCTCTATTACTAGTTTGTGAGGCTCAAACATTTGCACCCTAGGGATACATTGGGAGGCAAAACAGTTGTATGCCAAACTGTAAGGCATCCTTGTTACTAACACAGTAATACATCATGCATTAGGTACAGCAGCATGAAGCAAGTAGTGATGAATTCTGTAACAGGAGGTGTTTAGGGAAGACTTCTGAGTGCTCAGATTTCAAAGTAGGAGTAGGAGTTTACAGTGACAGAATGGAGGAAGTTAATTACAGACAGGAAAAGTGGCATGGACAAAAGCTTTACTAACCCATGACATAACATGGTATCTTCAATGAATTAAAAGGTTTGTCCACTCTGCCACAGATTGTTTTGGCGGATTCGTTTCTTGTTCCACTATTTACTGATAACCTTCCTTAGTTTTTTCACAATGCCCAGGTTTAATATATGTAATATATATAAAGAATAATGGTGCCTGGCACATGTTAGCACAACCTTAGTCACACTTAATAGCTCAACTTTTTTTAATAGGATGGAAAAATATTCTCAGCCAATCGTTCTTTTCTGTTTTCTATTTTTACCTACGCCATTCTCATCCTTCAAAAATCCTAAACACTCCATTTCAAAAGCCAAACAAATATGTTAAGAGGCCAGTCTAAAATCGATATGGCCCAAAACATGTAAAACAAAAAGGCGTTGCAGTAAAAGGGTAATGTTAGATGTTTTTGATCTGGGGGTGATTATAGGCAAACAATATCTAAAACAAAGCTTGAAATTTTTCTTCTGTTATTTCCTAAGTCTCATTTCAAAGGTTTGTTCACATAATCGCATCTTGAAGCTCAAGAATACTGTCCTCAGTAGATCACCAGGTCGGAGACGGCACCGAGAATCCGTGAAGTGAGGAACCTGTCTAAGGCGTGGCGATTCCCGTAAGTGCCACGTAACCAGGACGCCCGAACTAACTTGACATTTAGGAAAGGCTGAGAAGAGATGGGGGTGGGGGGGACGGTCTGGATATTAGGGCAGAAGACTCAGGAGGAAACAAGAAATAAAGAGCCGCACGGTTCTGGGACGGTGGGCACAGCGAGATGAAGAGGCTCCAGAGCGGGCCGCGGGAAGGATGCGAGACGAGGAAGGTCACGGGGCTCCCAGCACCTCGGGAGCGCCGGGTCCAAAGGAAGGAGGGCGCGAGCCGCATCTCAACCTGCCCGAGGACGTCACGACGCCGAGGCGGACGCCGGGCCAATGGGAGGCCGTCACAGGCAGGGGCGGGGCCCGGAGGAATTGGGCCGGGCCGCACTGAGACAGTTGGCAGAGTCGTGTGGTCAGGGCCGGGGGAGGACCAGTCGCCGGCGGTAGACGCCGGCCCGCCCTGTCTCACGTCCTCCGTTGGTTACTTCCCGCATGCTGCAGGCTCCTCCCTGAGCCGCGGCGGCGAGGCGTGGGGGGCGCGTCCAGGAACGGCTTGGGGTCGAAGCTTCCAGTCGCCCGCACTTCCTCCTGAGACGCCGGTCCGCGGCCGTCTCGGCGGGCGGGATGGCGGCGGCGGCCCGGGGTAGCGGCCGCGCATCTGCGCCCGGGCTGTTTCTGCTCCTGCTGGTTCCTCTGCTGTGGGCCCCGGCCGGGGTCCGGGCCGTACCCGACGAAGCCCTCAGCCACCGGAACAAGGAACCCCCGGCGCCTGCCCAGCAGCTGCAGCCGCAGCCCGCGGCTGTGCAGGGCCCCGAGCCGGCCCGGGTCGAGGTGAGCGGGACGGGCCCGGGAGGGCGAGGCTGCGGAGCCGGCGGCGCCGGGTACCAGGCTCGCCGCTGCCGGAGCGCCGCCCTCGACTCAGGCTGCCGGCGCGAGGAGGGGACCTCGGCCCCGGCTTCCCGGGGTGGAAGACCTGGGAGTGTGCCCTTCCCGGGTGGGCCCTGGCCTCGCCCGGCTCCTTATGGGGGAGGGGAGAGCAGAGCTGGGAGGCCACTGTAAACCTTTAGTTCGGGAGGATGCAGATGCTGCTGAGGAAGGGGGCGTCTTGTTGATCAGATGGATCCTAGAGAACTGGAAATACTCATCCCAAGTAGAAAAGTTTTAACGGAGGGCAGCTGGGAGCCTTTTCTTATTCTCTGAGAATAATAACATCTGCCATTTCATTGTTGAAGCAGCTATCCCGAACTGTTTACCAAATTCAGTTCTGCACAACTTGTGATTTTTGCCAAATATATGTGGATAAGGAAGGGTGACTGTTAAAAACGTGCTCCGGCTTGTAGTAAGTAACCCTGAGGAATGCAGAGGAATAGTCTGTCTTTGTATGCAAGCAGTGTGGGATGCCAAAGACTAAATTTTTAAGTGTACCAGAATCTTGCATTTTGGCCCTCACTAAGTAGATGTTAACATCTTAATTTATGTTAATAGAATCACTTAGTGATCAGTGTTCAAAATCTCAGCAGCGTTTTTTATATTTAATCCCACTCTGGGTCCTGAGCTTTCTCCTCGTTTCCAGTTTGGATTTCTGAACTCAGATCCTCTGTAGTCTTTTCTAGTAGAGGACATGGGCACTCAACCATCACATTTCCACCCCAGGCTACCTCCAGCCTGTCCTCACCTAACTAATCTTCCTACCATTGAATTGCATTTTCCTTCTCAGAAATCGTCAGTGAGTTGCCTGGCTTACTGATTTCAGTCCAGCCTCTTCAGCAGGATATTCAGGTTTCTTGGTAATCTGACTGCAGTCAACCCCTCCAGGCTTTTTAGCCCCACTCCCAGTCATACCACTACTCACATCCAAGGCCTGCCATGTGCTCTGTTGCTTTCCAACAAAGACCTATAAATAAAAGGGGATTAATGAGCTTGAAGCCCACTGATCAGAACCTTTCCCACTTTTCAAGAAGCAGCCGGTTATCTCCTCTCTGAAGACTTCCCTGAAATTTCCTGACTTAGATGATTTCTCTCTCCTGCCTGTGACTCCTGGATCCAGCTGACCCAGCTTGCCATGTCCACTTCCAAAATTGAACTGAAATGCTGATTCATGAAATTCATTCTTAATGTTCATCTTTTAGCCTTCTGTCATTTCACTCTTTATCAGAAGTTTATTTTAAAGCAATAAGTATTTTGGGTTATGTAATTTTCCAGGTCTTACATTAAAGTTTTGGTCATATAGTGATTTTTGAGATACAAATAGTGGTAGGTATGCCGGTTGATACCCTTTTAGACAGCTGGGAGAAGTATAGCTGTGTAAAAAAAAAAAAAAGGCAAGAGTGTCCAGTGACCGTATTTAAGTGTCCGAAGAATCCTGTCTTTAAAACTGGGGGTGTGGAGGGAAGGGACAGGCACAATATAATTTTTGTTTTTCTATTTTGATACATTCATGGTGGTTCTTCTTAGACACTAGGAACTTTTTCTGTATTTTAGTAGAATCTAATTATTTTGTTTTTAATTGTATTTTCATGTAACTTTTTGTTTTGGCTCAAGTGTTGGCTTTTTTTTTCCTCTTGTATTACAGTATGTTGGAAGAGGTTTTTTTTTCCCCACATATTTGCTAAACTATGTAATGTCAATATCATTTGCTTTTTTTTGTCCACTTGGTAGAAGTAAGATATCATCAGAGTTAAGTTTAATAGCCATGTAGGCAAGGATTCAGCATCACCAAATATCAAAAAGTTTCAACTGTTTTGCTTTGCAGCTACATGCAACAGATCTTTTAAAAGTGTAGGATACATCAATATATGTTTTCATGCCACTATGTTAGTTTCCTCTTTTGAAAATGGAGAGGGAAAAAAAAATCTCCTTTATTAGGGAGCTTTCAAATGTAAGATGTATTGTAAAAATGTAGTTGTATTTTATAGGGTGCTTTGAAGCAAGATTACTGAACTTCTAATAGGATTTTCTACATTGGATTTTTTTTTCTCTCTCCATAATCAGGTGAAAAAAAGTTGAGGGAGTTTACTCTGAACTTATAAATAAACCGCATTTCACAAACCCATGAAAAAAGCCCTGTTGATCACTAGGATCCTTTCATTTATGCAGTTCACCTCTAGTGACATACTCAATTTTTTCTTAATTTCTTTCCTGTCGCGAGTATGAACTCCAAGAGGCATTAAGTCCCTTTAGGTCAGGGAGTTCAGATAGATTTAATAGAGGTAATTTGTAATTTGCTGTGTATTCTGGAAGACTAAAGAGGGACTGCTCTGGTTGCAAAGCACTGTTGATAAATCCACAGAAGCCTACCACTTGACCCAGAACAAATTCTCTATACTGTATTTCTACTTTACTATTTCTTGGCATTTCTTTTATGTAGTATCTTTTAACACAAAGGCCTTTCACACAATATTTTAAACTTTTGTCTGTTTTCATTAAGTTTCAGTCCTGCTCCATCCAATCCAAACTCCCAGTTCTAACGTCTTTACACCTAAGACTGAAGCTATCAGGCATGAAGACCCTTGTCTTACTCATTGTTGCTTCAGAATGAAGTGATCTGATGTTACTGCATTTATTTGTTGGTGTTCTACTATCAGAGCAGTTAATTTTAAAAAAAATCAATGAAACAATACATTTCAAATGTCAAAATTTATAAACACATTGCAAAACCATAACATTTATATAAGCAAACATAAACATTCATTAAGATAAAAATGTAATTGTTAAATATATTATTCTGATATGAATTAACAGTAAATTCATAAAAAATACTTAAAAAGCTAAGCCATTCACAAAAAGACGATCATGAGTATTTATAATAAAATGTAATTTTATTTATTTTAAGGTCATCTTTCAAAACCAAGCTTATCAATGGTGTCGCGGTTTAAGTTATACATGTATTTTTACACACATTTTTTCAACTTTGGAAAGGTTTTTCTGGCTTGATACAATAAAGCAATGGCAAGGAGACAGTTATAAGCCAGTTTTAAGCGCTTTCCTCTAACTCCTTTATCTTCAAATAATCTCACTTCTTGTGTGGTAACTTGTTGAGGGACTTTTGTTTTTATTTTTGCAGGGACATCAATCTTTTTCTTGGTAGCAGGCTGTAGATTTTGTTTAAAAGAAAGCATCTTCATCTTCTCTAGTTTCATTATGTGTAGATGGAGATTCTGATGCAGCTATCTGTATGAATTTTAATACATATGTGTTCATTTGAACTCTGGAACTAGAAATTATTTTTTTCATTGTTAATTGTTATTTTCTTCCTTTTCTTGAAGATAAAGGGAAGAATCTTTAGATATTTAGAATATTTTTATTCTAAAGAATAAAAGGTTATTCTCTAAATGAAGGTGCTTTTTCACAGTTTTTCAATTTCAAACTAATTTTAGCTTTAAGTAAAGAAGAGTTTTCTTAAGTTTTTTGTCTTTAGTTTTTAATTATAGGTTATTGACCCTACTCTTAGGATGTAAATAATTTGGATTTTAGATCCAAATCTGCAAGAATGGTATTTGTACTGAGGAGAAGAGTGTATTTCATTACTTTGACGCTGTGTAACTGACCAGTGGAATGCCAAAATTGGAGTTATAGTCACTGCCTCTGACCTTCCTGTACTAATCTAAATGTTCGCTTCTATGCTAGTACTTTCTGCCTTCCTTCTGTAATGGGCAAACTATCACCCTTTCCATACCTCCTCTCTCCCTGTGCCCGTACTCCTGACCTCTAGTACTTTACTTCCTCAGTATCTTTATTCTCTCCTTTTCTTTGGGTCCTTTTTATCTGCTTACACATTCCCACAGGTTTCTCCTGTTTGGAAGGGGGGAGGGGAAAGGCAGTTGTTTTAACTGCTTGCTTGTATTAGTTTCTTTTCTTCAGCTTTATAAATGAAATTTCTAACTAGAGAGTTAGCGGCTTTTTCACCTTGCTTTAGTCTTCTGTTATCTGGCGTCATCCCATGTCTTTATACTGAAAGTTCATTTTTGAAGGATACCTGTAACCTAATTAATTGCTAAATCCAGGGCTCTTTTTCAGTTCTTCTTTAACACTGTTAACTCTCTGTTTTTAAGAGTCCTACTCTTACCTCGGTTTGCGTGAACTTGAGGAAGTTATTTAACCCTATTGGTTCTCAGTTTCTTCTTTTATGTTAAATTGGGATAACAGCTTTAAGGTTTTGAGTGTCAAATAAAACTGTGTATGAAAATCCATGGCATTTAGTTAGTAGCTCAGTGAAATGATGATTGCCCCTAACTTGACCATCTGTGGTGTTCTTCTGCCTGCCTCTCTAAATATCCAAGACAATTTTCTCTTTGTTTCCCTCCTCCACTCCCTTCCCTAAATATAGACATTGTCTGAAGCTCATTTTTTTTCAGTGTAATTTCTGCCTTTTCCCATAGAAATCTAGTCTTGCAAAGCTCTAGCTGATAAATTCAGGTTGCCAGCAACCGAATACATACTTTGAGACTATGCTGGCCTAAACTCAGGTGTTTCATTTCTGAAATCTCTTGGATTTCCAAACCTCTTGGAAATCTTTATTTGAAATGCTTTTTATCCTCAAGTCGAACATGTGTGAAACCAGGCCCCTTATTTTTATTCCTCTTTCCCATATACCTTAGAGGAATATGGATAGTATCTTTGATTCTTTGCCTTTTAAAAATTTCATAATTTTTCTTTCTCATCATGTACAGGATTTTTTCCTTTATTTTGTCTTCAACATGAGTCTTGTGCAGTAGACCTCCTAATTAATTGGTTCAGTGGCTGGTATTCTTTACTTTCTGTCCTGATCTATTAGTCACGGTGCCTTAATTACGTTTGTGTCTTCTACTCAAAAACTTTAAAAGGCTTCTCCCTTGCCTCTTAGTTGGTCCATAAACATACAGGCGTTTCAGTGTGGGCCCAGTTTATCTTTCTTATCTTACTCCAGTCATTCACCTGATGGTTTACTCCCTGTTCTCAGAATAAAGCCTGTTTTCTTTCAAATTGTCAGTCCAGGGAAGGAGGTCGATGTACCTCATGAATTTTCAAGTTATCTGCTCCATGAGTGACTAGCACACATCCTGCTGAGACTTTCCAGGAGCTTTATGAAATGAACCTCAGAATTGATTCCTCGGTATTGGTAAAAGATTGGCCCGTAGAGTTTGATTCCTCCACACTTCTGGGTAGTGTAGTGAATAAGGGTGTGCAGAACAGTTATTTTCTGGTTGGATCTGCCTGAAGCCAGTTACAGCTTGCAGAATTGATCATCCATGGCTGGGGTAAGAGATTGGGTCAAGTGATTTTTGAAGTGGGGCATAATAGGTGTCTTTAATCATGAGCATGGTGAAAAATCCAAAAGGTAAAAGTGTGTCTCCTCTTGTATTCTAGCTCAGGGGTCAGCAAACTAGTTTACCACTGATTGCGTCTTATTGTAAGTAAAGTTTTATTAGAATAGAGCTAGGCCATTCACTGGAGAAGGAAATGGCAACCCACTCCAGTGTTCTTGCCTGGAGAAGCCCAGGGATGGGGGAGCCTGGTGGGAGGCCATCTATAGGGTCGCACAGAGTCGGACACGACTGAAGTGACTTAGCAGGAGCAGCAGCAGCTGGCCATTCATTTAAGTATTACCTATGGCTGATCTCAGACCATAGCACCAATTGGGTAATTACCAGAGAAACTTTATGGCCCAAGAGGTTAAATATTTGGCCCCTTAAGAGAAAGTTTGCCCACACCTGTTCTAGTCATCCTGGTTCCTTCCCTGGCCACTGTTACTGTTTCCTGAGATTTCTTGAGCATTAGCAACTGTGTGTATACTTTATAAACCTGCCTGACTCTCCACCCCATAACATAATACAGTGACCACATACGTAGGACATACTTTTTTCAACTTAAAAATGTCTTAGTGATTTTTTTCTTACTAGTGTATATAAAACATTCTTACTTTCAGCCCATAATATTCCAGTAAATGCAGCTACCATTTATTAATCAGTTCCCTGTGTATGGGCATTTAATTATTTTGTCTCTTTTAACTATTTCAAATGATAACAGTATGTTTATACTTGTTTCTAATACAAAAAGTTTAACTCCCTGAGTGTTCCTGTCTCAAACTATTTCCGTTATGTACTTGCCATGACTCATTGCCCACAGCATGCCTTCAGTTTGAGGAGAGTGGGATCCTTAGGGGCTGGAGTTGTTGGGGTAGGCATTGCTCAACAGGTTCCACAGAAGTTGGATCTTGAGGAATCTAGATAAATAGGAGGATAATAGGATGGTAGGAAGGGAAGTAGGACTGCATGATAGAAAGTTTGTGGTTACCAAAAGCTCGTACTCTTGAACTGCACTGTTCAGTACTACAGCTATGAGCCGTGTGACTGTTCTTAACCACCTGAAAAGATGTGGCAGGTCCGAATTGAGAGGTGCATGAGATGTGTGCAGTGAGTAGATACACACTAGCATTGGAAGATTTGTTGAGGAAAAAAAGAGGGTTAAATATCTCATTAATTGAAAAATATTCCTAGAGTAGTATTTTGGGTCTATTGGGTCAAATAAAATAATATTAAAAATAATTTTATCTGTTTTTATTGTTTAATATCTGGCTAACCACTGGACTGCTAAGAAATTCTCTAGAAATTAAAAAATTACATTATGTGCCTTGCATTATTTACTGTTGGACAGTGTTGCTCTGGCTCATCCTTCACTAGGAAATGTAAGATTCATTTTGGGAATTAGTATGTGATTACATGGGACATATTGTATAGTTACCAGAATTAAGTATTTGTATTTTATGTTCTAGGCTTAAGGTCATGAGGAAATTAGTTTTGGGATGATTTAACTGGTCATTTGTGATGTGCTGGAATAACTAACTGTAACTGTTTACTGTGTATTAGGCACCATTCTCAGGGCTTTACGTGTAGTAATTCATTTAATCCTAACACCAACCTTATCAATCTATGATAGATACCCCTCATCATAGAGACGTAACTTGAGTCACAGGGAGGTAAACTTACTGGCCCAAGGTCATACAGTAACCAGTAATGTCTTGGCTACGAACGCTGACAGTCTGACTCCAGAACCCATGTATTAACCATTACATTCTGCCCCTCTGGAGATGAACTAGGAAAAGAAGCTGGTCCCTGCACATAGTAATTACTTGGGTAATTGACAACAAATGAATGAATAGTAATTGATCATTTTCTGCATTTATCAACCTTTTAAGTTTTTAAATCCTCTGTCTTCATAGTGGGCTTCCCAGGTGGCCCAGTGGTAAGAATTCGCCTGCCAATGCAGGAGCTGCCCAAGATGCAGATTCCATTTCTGGGTCGGGAAGATCCCCTGGAGGAGGAAATGACAGCGACTCCGTATTCTTGTTTGGAAGATTCCACGGATAGGGGAGCCTGGTGGGTTACAGTCCATGGGGTCACAAATGGACACAATTGAGTGTACACACACACACACACACACACACACACACATATCTTCATAATACCCTGATACGTTTTTTTTTAATTCTTAATCACACCATGGTTGGTGGCTGTTTAACACTAATTTGGGCTATCCAGGATCAGCTCAATATATAACAAAAACTATAAGTTGATTTTTTTTTATGCTCTGTAAATAGAAAGATTTTAAGAATATATAGTTTTGGTTTTGCTGTTGTTGAGTCACTGAGTTGTTTCTGATTCTTTGTGACCCCATTTACTGCAGCATGCCAAGCTTCCTTGTCCTTTACTATCTCCCTGAGTTTGCTCACACACGAGTTTGCTCGTGTCCATTGAATTGATGATGCCACCCAACCATCTTATCCTCTGTTGTCCCCTTCTCCTCCTGCTTTCAATCTTTCCCAGCATCAGGGTCTTTTCCAGTGAGTTGGCTCTTCGCATCAGGTGGCCAAAGTATTGGTAGCTTCAGCTTAAGCTTCTAATGAATATTCTTTTAGGATTGACTGGTTTGATCTCCTTGCTTTCCAAGGGACTCTTGAGAGTCTTCTCCAACACCACAGTTCACAAGCATCAGCTTTTGTTTTGCTTTGTGCTTACAAGGCAAGATTTATTTTATCCTCATAATTTCATAGAGGAATGGAGAGGCTATGTGGCCTCTGTTTTATAGCTGGGAAATAAGAAACTATGAAAATATGTGTTTTGATCACTATTGTGTTTGTTTTTAAAAGTAAACATTTTCTGTTTGAAATTGGTTGTAAATGGTATATATATATTCCTAAAATATTTTCTTGGATTTCAGGTCCTAAATATTTTGCAACAAGATTTTTTCATACAAAAAGTATTTCCAAGAGGAAAATACTGCATTAGTGAAAACTGAATGAAAATGCATATTTTTTTTATCATGTTTAATGCTCTTAGGGTATTTAAATAGAAAGGAAACTCATTTTCAAAAGAAAACCAGCATAGTTGGAATTAAAATGATGATGGAGAGAAAGCTAGAATAAATGGTACTTGGTTAATCACGAGCTGGCCTTCCAAGGCTGCCCTTTCAATTTAGCCCTAATGCCAAATATTTTCTGAATTGTTAAATTTCCCAAATCTTTACCTTAGAGGTCTAGTCTGAGTAATGCTTTAATAAAGTTTTCTGATCCTTATCGTGGACTTTGGGAGTCAAGTTTATGTCATATGGGCTTCCCAGGTAGCTCAGGGGTAAAGAATCAGCCTGTCAATGTAGGAGACGCTAGTGTCATCCCTGGGTCGGGAAGGCCCCCTGGAGGAGGAAATGGCAACCCACTCCCGATATTCTTGCCTGAAAAATTCTATGGACTGAGGAGCGTGGCAGGCTACAATCCATGGGGTCACAGAGAGTTGGACACAACTGAGAATGCACGCAGGCTAGCAGTGCGTTTCAACCTCTGGAAACCCTCATGAGGTAGAACTCTCTTCTCTGTGCTCAGCTATATATAACCTGCCACCTGTAACTTTACTTCTACCTCTTGGGCCCACAGAGACTTTCATATAGACTTTCTCAGTTATTGGAACATTAGGTACCCAGTCCATATGTGATTGTTTTAGAGCCTGAGTTAGCAAACCTTTTTTTTTGGTCATGGGCCAGGTAATAAATATTTTAGGTTTGGCCACATATTTGTAGGCTCCCTTAAGGTCTCTGTTGCCTAATGTTCCTTTCCTACTTCTCTCCAACCCTCTCCCTTCCTCCTTCCCTTTTTCTTTTTTTTGCAATCCCATAAAAAACGGAAAAGTCATTTTCAGCTGGATCTGCTCTTACCAGTAGCTTGCCAGCCCCTGGTTTTAGAGTCTCTTCTGTCTGAGGTTACCTTCAGAGGGCGGTGGTGCCTTAGAATGTGGTGCCTCAGAGCCAGTACAGAACTTTGAGGAAGGACTGTGAGGCACAGAAGATGAACTTGTCATTAACTCTTTAAAGTGCTTGGTGCTTTTTTGGAACTTTGTCACATTTGCAACTCAAAATGGCCTTAACAGCAACAAAAACTCAGCTTATCTTCTGTGTTAGGCCACGTTACAGCCTAGGGTATTGGTGTAGGACCATCCATATATCCAGTGATATTAGATCTCAGCTTAGCTACTAGAGCCAGCTCTTCCTTTAGCCTACTGAGCTTTCAGATCCTGCTTTGTTCTTTTAAGTGTTCATGAAATTTCTGTCAGCTTCCTGTTACTTGAAAGTTTGATAAGGATACCTTGGGTCTTACACCTAAATTATGAACAAAGATTTGAATGAGGCATAGCTAAGAACTCAGTTCACATGCATTTAGAAAATAGGATAATCTTAATGTGTGGCTAGAGCTGGTCTCTGCTCTTTTTCTAAATTGTTTTGTAGACTTGTGCTTGGATTTCCATTTTAACAACCATCAATCAGAGGTTGCTGTCATCATTGAGGCAGTGGTTAGACAGTAAATAAGTCTAATGACTACAATAGAAAAACAATTTCAATTCACCTACAAGTTAAATAATTTAAAATAATGCTATTATTATTTTTATTTTTATTATTTTTAATAATAAAACAGCTAATATGTATTTTCTAATTTCAGAAAGGATTTACACCAGCTGCTCCAGTTCATACCAATAAAGAAGATCCAGCTACCCAGACTAATTTGGGATTTATCCATGCATTTGTGGCTGCCATATCAGTTATCATTGTATCTGAACTGGGTGATAAGACGTTTTTTATAGCAGCCATCATGGCAATGCGCTATAACCGTTTGACAGTATTGGCTGGTGCAATGCTTGCCTTGGGCCTAATGACGTGTTTATCAGGTGAGTGCTTTTTCCTCTTGATGAGTTCACTGCATTTAAGAGAAAGCATGATCGCCCTGAGGGGCCCCCTTAGTGGCTGAGCACACATGCGCACGACAGCGTTGAGTCACTGGATCGTTCACACAGTTATGTTGGAATTTGGTTTGTGCTCCAGAACTTAGGAAACAGAAAATGTTTATAGTACAAAAATTCCTAAAAACCATATTGCACTTTTAAAATTAAATTTTTAGCTATTCACAATCAAGATACATGCCCCTCATTTTTTTTTTAAGATTCTTTTCCCATTTAGTCCATTATAGAGCATTAAGTAGAGTTTCCTGTGCTATGCAGCAGGTTACTGTTAGTTACCTATTTTATATATAGTAGTGTGTATATGTCAGTCCCATTTTCCCAGTTTATCTCTTGCCACCCAGCCTCCCCCTGCCCTTATTCCCTGGTAACCATAAGCTTGTTTTCCGTATCCATGACTCTTTCTGTTTTGTAAATAAGTTCATTTGTATCCCTACCCTTTTTTAATTTTTTTAGATTCCACGTGTAATCTGTGGGCTTCCCTGGTAGCACAGATGGCACAGAATCTGCCTGCAATGCAGGAGACCTGAGTTCGATCCCTGGGTCAGGAAGATCCCATGGAGAAGGGAGTCGCAACCCACTCTAGGCAAGAAACTTAGAGAACTCCCATGGATAGACCATGGGTTGCAAAGAGTCAGACACGGCTGGCTGACTTTCACTCACTCACTATAAGCAGTGTCATATAGTATTTGTCTTTCTGTGTCTTACTGGCTTTACTCAGTATGACAAGCTCTGGTTCTATCCATATTGCTGCAAATAGCATTATTTTGTTCTTTTTTTTCTTTTTTACTGCTGAGTAACATTCTGTTGTATATATGTGCACATCTTCTTGATCTGCTTCTCTGTTGGTAGACATTTAGATTGCTTCCACGTCCTGGCTGTCGTGGGCTGCAGTTGCCATTTGGGTGCATGTATCTTTTTGAGTTATGGTTTTCTCTGGGTATATGCCCACCTGGGTCATACAGTAGTTCTGTTTTTAGTTTTTCAAGGAAACTCCACATAATTCTCCATAGTGGCTGTACCAGTTGATATTCCCACCAACAGTGTAGGAGGGTTCCCTTTTCTTCACACCTTCTCCATAATTTACAGACTTTTTGATGATGGCTGTTCTGACCGGTGTGAGGTAATGCCTCACTGTACTTTTGATTTGCATTTTGCTAATAATTAGTGATGATGAGCATCTTTTCATGTGCTTTTTGGCCATTTGTATATCTTTAGAGAAATGTGTATTTAGGTCTTCCATTTTTTGATTCGGTTATTTAGTTTTTTAATAATGAGCTGCTGGAGCTGTTTGTATATTTTGGAGATTAATCCCTTGTCAGTTGTTTTGTTTACAAATATTTCCTCCCATTCCAAGGATTGTCTTTTTCTTTTGTTTATGGTTTCCTTTTGCTGTGCTAAAGCTTTTAATTAGATACCATTTGTTTATTTTTGTTTTTATTTTAATTACTATAGGAAGTGAATCAAAAAAGATCTTGCTGAGATTTATGTCAAAGAATCTTCTGCCTTCGTTTTCCTCTAAGAGTTTTATAGTACCCGGTCTTATATTTAGGTCTTTTAATCCACTTTGAGTTCATTTTTGTGTCTAGTGTTTAGGGAGTATTCTGATTTCATTCTTTTACATGTAGCTGTCCAGTGTTCCCAGCACCACTTACTGAAGATACATACTCCTCATTTATTCACTAATGCTAATATCCAAATGGAAAAAATAGTAAAATTATATATTTGATTCAAAGTACTCATTATAACATGTTTAAAATGACAGATTTTAGCAAGCACATGTAATATGAATTTAAATATTATGTAATAAATGTTAAAACACTTAAAAGACAAACATTTTAAAAAAACAACTGTAACAATTTTACCCACTATACCAAACATTAGATCTTTGAAACTCCTTGAACTTAAGATGAAAAGTGAGAGGGCTTAAGTAGTTTTTCAAAATGATTTTAGAGATATGCAAGGAAGAGGTTTGAAGACCACCGATACAGCTTGTTCCTTTAAATAGTCCAGGTGAAAGGAGCTGTCAGTACCTTGATCCTTGCTTTCACTATGGATATTTTTGCTTTCTTTTCTTCTTGTTAAGTCCAGATAAGTTTATTTATATCTGATATCTAAGAAATAGGACTCAAGCCACCACAGAGAAATGCGTGTTTCCTGTTGGTGGATATTTGGAAGTCAGATAATGAGGAATCATGTTCAGTGTATTGTGTACTATTAAGCTATTCTTACCCATTATCAGTAAAGGAATGAAACATTCTTAGAGTCCCAGTTTGTATTACTATTTGAGTTACTATTATATAGGCTTCAGTTTTTCAAAAAAAAAAAATTAAGACCAAGAGAATGTAAACCTTACACTAAATAACTGAACATATTTTAGTCTCTGATTCAGAAGCTACCTTGAGCCATGTAGTTGGGTGGAAAAGAACAAGTTTCCCCCTTAGCATCAAACTTGGATTAAAGTTTAATTCTGCCGTGTTTTAACCTAATGACAAGTTACCTAACCTCTTGGGGCTTCAATTCCCCCTCTGTTAACTGGAGATAGTATATAACTGCCTCATGGGGTTGTGGTTTGTATTAAAACAAGCTCTTATATTTCAAGTACTCATTCACCCTTCTCTTTCAGCATGCAGCAGATTTCTCCTGAAACACAGTATGGGACAGGTTCTATTACTGGCTGCTTAGATGCTTGTTAAAGTCTGTCTTTTTAAACATAATGAGTATTTTATTGAATTTAAAAATTTACTACTTTTCACATTTGGGTATTAGCATTATTCATATTTCACAATGAAAACAACTTTCTCTTCAAAAGCAAATTCTGATTCTAGGAAATAGGATAAGTGGGACAGGTTGTAAATGGTGAAGTCACTTGTTTGGAATGAGTTTGAGTAATACCAGAGAATTTTATTTTTGAAACTTCCATCTTTAAGGACCACTGGAAGACTGTCCTCTCTCTGCCCATTCCCTGCTCGGAACCTGGCTCCATACATTCTCCCTGCTCTGCTTGGGTTTAGCTTGGGTTTAGCTCCTGTCCCTTAGCTCTGAGCAGGGCTGATCTCTTCTGTCCTGACTGTTGGCCTGTCTCCCTCTGACTGCTGGCACTGATAGCTCCTCACGTGGACTATTTGAAGGAACAGGCTGTATCAGTGGTCTTCAAGCCTCTTCCCTGTATATCTCTAAAATCATTAAAAGACTATGTGCCCCCTCTCACTTTTCATCTTAAATTCAAGAAGTTTCAAAGATGTAATTTTGGGTATGTTGAACGTTAAATTGTTATAGTTGGTTTTTTTTTTAAATCTTATCAGTGTTTTAACATTTATTATACAGTATTTAAATACATATTGCATTTGCAAACTGATGAAAAAAGAAATTCCAAAACGAAAGAAGTCCCTTATGTCATGCATGTTTAGCAGTCTTTCAGGGCAGGTTAAACCCTGCTGCGCTGCTCAGATCTGTTTGCCACTCTGTTTTCTCATCAGCCTTGTCCATACTGAACTGATGCACCCTAGACGGTTGAGTTCAGTGCTGGCGAATTTCAGCAGTCTGTAAGTGTGGGGATATTGCTTTCCTTTGTGAAATTTCCAGTTTGACAGTTTTTTTTTCTTGTTAGCATTCCAGATTTGCTCCTAAACTGGCTTGCCTTTGCATCCTGAGCCCTTTCTCTGCGTTCTATTTAGGGGCCTGGAGCTGCTTTTGGAGGGTGCAAGTGGCAGGAAAGGCATGGAATCTGACAGCTTGAACCTGGGGCTGAATCCAGCCTCTACTGCCTGCTCATTATGCAAACAGGAGCAGTCACGTGGCTGCTGTCTGCTGAGCGCCATCTGTGTGCATGACACTTCAGGGCCTCTTTAGGGCAAGCCCTCTCCTGGTACAGATGGACAGAGAGAGGGACATATCATCCGTCCATGGCTCACAGGCAGTGGAGCTGGGATTCAGAGGCAGCTGTGTCTGACTCTGAATCCAAGGGTTTCCAATGGCTTTCTTCAGGATGAGAGGTTCTGCAGGGAGAGGGGGATGAAGCCTGGAGGCTACGCAGTCGGGTGAGCTATGGGCCCCCAGTCTTTCCTTTGAGAAAAATTTTACTGTCATCTGCTTGATAATTGAGACTTTGTTGGGAAAAGGTTTGAAGCTAAAAAGTGATTGGAAAATAATTACATTTTTACTCCACTGTCTAAGTTATTTAAGCCCCTGGAGAATCTTTGCTGTAAACTCAGGATAATATTAGCACCATCCTTAAAGAATAGTAAGATTAGATGAAATAAAACAAGCAAGCCATCTTGTTAGTTCTACACCAGTTAGCTCTCTTCCTCCTTATCATAAAAGGGCTTTGCATCTAGGTATGGCCCAGCTGTGCCCAGGACACAACTGTTGAACCATTTATTTCGATATTTTCACATTATTTGCAATGCATGCTTAGTTGCTCAGTCGTGTCCAACTCCGTGACCCTTTGGATTTGGACTGTTGCCCACCAGTCTCCTCTGTCATTGGGATTCTCCAGGCAAGAATACTGGAGTGGGTTGCCATTTCGGTTCTCCAGGGGATCCTCTCCAGCCAGGGTTCGAACCCAAGTCTCCTGTATCTCCTGCATTGGAGGCCGATTCTTTACCCGCTGAGCCATTCAGGGAAGCCCTTAATTACAATTAATTCAATAGATACTTGTTTAGAACCAACTGCTTGCCTAGAAATGTGTTGGGTCTGTGACCAGGGATGCCTGGTGGAAGTGGGATGGGCAATACAGCGGTTCTGAGAGTGTCTCCTCCTACATCCCACCGTGAAGAGAGCTTGATGTCTGAACAGCCTCCATCTGGCATTCCTGTCTTTAGCTTTTTTCAAAATTTCTCACTAAAATTCAGACCCATCAAGAGAGGCAGTTTCTCTGTTTTTGTGAGTTTGTTCCTTGGGAGGAGCGACCATAGAAAACTCAAGGCAGATCTGGATGAGGGCCTCGAAGGGACGAGCTGGGAGATAGAGCAGCTGTGGGCTTGCTGGTGGCACTAGCGGTAAAGAACCTGCCTGCCAATGCGGGAGACCTGGGTTTGATCCCTGGGTCAGGAAGATCCTCTGGAGAAGGAGATGACAGCCCACTCCAGTATTCTTGCCTGGAGAATCCCATGGACAGCGGAGCCTGGCAGGCTACAGTCCATGGGGTCTCAGAGAGTCGGGCACAACTGAGCAACTAAACAAGAGGCAGCTGTAAGGTTGCCATTGATTTTCTTCTGACTTGGCCAAAGTGGGCCTGTGCCAGTTGTCCCAGGTCTTGGGTCTACTTGCCCTTTTCTTTTAAAATACACCCAATGGTGGACTCTGCTGTGCTGTGCTGCCATTGCAGGAAATGTGGGTTCGATCCCTGGTGAGTGAAGTTCCATATGCTGAGATGTGGCCAAAAATAAGATACACCCAGTGGAATCTAAATACCATTGGGAGTTTGATCCTTAGCTTTACCAACACCATCATTCCTTTAATATTAAATAAACATTTGGAAATTTACATTGTTCTTTTCTCTCCTTTAATTCTTATTTTCATTTACTTTCCTCACAGAATTTTATCCCTATGATAAATTTTTTGCTTGAAAGTCTTCTGTGGATCACATTGTCATATTTATCTGTAGCAAAAACGCCTTTAAATTGGATTATAGAACATAGTGAAAATTTCCTTTATTAAGTCTATAAATGTTAAATTTTTTTATCAGTTGAATTATAGTTACTAGGACAGAGTTGATCATAATAAAATATATCACAAATTTAAGTAAACATTTTTTAAAAGTTGGAAATGCATCTTGTAATGAGATGATAGAACTGTACTTTTAAAATTATCCATTTTTTATACTTATCGCTAGAATGAAGCTAGGTTTAAAGTCAATTCTGATCTTTAAAAAGAAACATAGATATAAGGGCTGAGATATTTTATTCACAAAAGCAGACAGGAAGGAATTTTGTTATAGCCTTGTCACTCAGTTCATTGAACTCTTGGGTTATATGCTAAAAATCACATATTAGTCTGTCACCAAGTGATTTCAAGTGATTTACCAACTGACAACTTAATAAGGCCTTCTGTCAATTTTGTTAAAAGCATTTGGATACCATCACGTATAGCAAAAAAATTTTTCTAAAATTAATCAAATGACTGTACTTATACATATTAGTCTTTTATTTAGAGGTCCTTTGTTTAACTGGATATATTTAGAAGGAAGTAATTGAGAAAATTGAAATATTTTTGATTTCAGTGTACTTTTATCAATAAGGGATTTTAAAGTTGTGTCATATTACATGTTTAATGGGGCCTTGGAGCCACAGATTTAGCTCATTCAGTTTATGAAAAATGTCTGTCACACTGCTATGACAATTGGTCCATAGTAAACCATCTAAATCAGGTTTATTTTGTATCAGCAAACATTTACTTGGTTTTTTAACTTAATAAACATGATATATGTCCATGGCAACTGTCTGTTTAGAATTCTGATTCTAAAATGACTGGCTGGCGAGACTGGGCCTGGAAGCCCAGCTAGGCTTGAGCTGCATGGGAAAGTAAGCCACTGAGATTTAGTATCTTTGTGATGCTCTCTTTGTTATAGCAAGACTCTGCCTTAGGGAAGAGCATGCCCCTGGTTTGGGGATGAAAGAAGCACAATTTCTAAGTAAAACTTATTGAAGCCAAAAGACTCTCTTTCTCATCCACGGCCATTGTTTGCAGTGCCTGTCACGCTCTTATTTCAGTGCCACGGCATCAGAAACTTGTGTAAGACAGGGAGGACCGAAGCCCCATCTCTGGTTTATGATGTCTTGACTAGGTGTATCAGTATTTCAGACCCTCTCTTTGGTGCCCTATGATACCTTTTTATGCTGTGAGAAAGGCACTGTAGGAAGCTGCGTGAAAGTCATCTTGGTTAGAGGGGCAGAGGGCAGCTGTGAAGGGATGTGGGCATGGAGGACCCGCATGTGCGAATGTGCCTGTGGAAGTTGAACTTAGGGAAATAGATCTCATAAACTTCATCTTCCACAAACTGGAAACTCTTTGTGTTTCAAAGCCTTCAGTAATCAGCTTTCCTAATTACAGAGTTCAGTTTTCATTTTAATGAGCCCCTCTTACCACATTCATGGGCATTCTCATCTTTTTATTCTCTTGGTTTCTAAGACATCCCCTGCTTCTAGTTACATTCTTATCTCTGAAAAAGAAGGTACCGTAAATATTGACATTCCGCCTAGTTTTTAACCCTTGGCCCGTTTATTCCCCCACAACTAATATTCTTGTGCCACATGTTTTCAGTTTAATTACTTGTAAGTCAGTGATTTTTGACTTGATGCAAATCACTTGCTTAAAGAGAAATAACCTCTCATTGTTCACAGAACCAAAGTACTCAAGTGTCTGAGGAAAGGCTTCCAAAGAAAGAGGAAATAGAGGGACAGTAACCAGGGGAAGAAGAACAGTGTTAGAGTGCCAGATAGTTTTTTGCTCTCTATGGAGATGTCAAGGCAGAAATCATGGGACTGTGTCAGTAAGTAGTTCTTTTAGATTATCTGAAGATAAAAGGAAAACTAAATTGAGGAGATTTAAAAGATCTGCTGCATTTCTTTCTAAAATTTTAAAAACCATTTATGGAAAATATTTTAAATTTACAAAGTTGCAAAAATAAGATCGTCAGATACCTATATACCTTTTATCCAGATTCACCTGTTAACATTTTTACCACATTTTCTTTAGCATTTGTGACCTCTCTCTTTATATCTCTATGTATCTCTAGGTGTACAATATGCACATTTTATATATCTGTAGAGAAAGTATATATGCACAGTATACATCTTTATAGACATAGGTTGATACGTTAATCTTATCATCCATATTTTAATTTTGTCAGTTGATCTGATAATAGTCTCTGTCCTCCTGTAGAGGATCTAGTCTAGGTCAGATAATGCATTTAGTTCTCTTTAGCTTTTAATCTGAAATGTTTCTATAGGCCTTTCTTATGTATAATACTTTTTCGAAGCTACATCCCCCTCCCCCTTTAATGGGCAGCTCCTCATATTGTGTTTGTGTGGTTTTTGCCTCGTGACTGGGTTGGGGTTATGCATTCTTGACTAGAACCCCGCAGAGCTGACGGGTGCCCCTCTGAAGAGAGTCACACCTGGAAGCACGAGGCGCCCACTTGTCCCTCACTGATGGTCTCCCAGTAAAGGCTACACTGTCTTTATCCTCCCTCACAGTTAATTTGTAATCTTTTGGGAGACATTTTAAGACAGTACAGATAACCCTACTCCCCATTGTTTAGCATCAGTTGATGGCTCTTACATGATCTGAACTCTGCCTCGATGCTTGCAAAATAATGGCTAATTCCAAAACCCCATCCACATTTACCAGTGAGCCCTGATATGCTATTCCAAGAAAGAACTCTCCCCACTCACATTGGTTTGTCTGTTTATTATTAATGTAAACTGATGAACTCCTTTTTTTCAGTGGTTTATAGTTAATTACTTAACTATATTGTTCCTTAAATTACCCAAGATAGGGCAGCTGGGAACCCCTCCAGGCCGATGACTCCTGTGTCCTTGTGACATGCTTTTTTTTGTTTTTGTTCTTCCTTTTTTTCTAATATAACAAGATAGTGCAGGTTCATCTTATACCTGCTTTGCCCGGTCCTGGAATTAGCAATTTCTCTGAAGAGCCTTTTAGTGGGAAACACATTAGAAACCAAGAGCTGAGTGCAAAGTTCGAACATTCATTGTTACTGAGACATTTGGGCCTTCTCAGTGGACAGAACTAGAAAATATGTCTGTATTATGTGTGTGTGTGTGGGGGGGCACATATATACACATATGTGTATAACATATATTGATATGCACAGAAGCATAGACTTACATTTCTAAACATGATTTTAAAGTCTTTTTCATTTTGTAATATAATGATTCAGGGAATGGTTCACCTATGCAGTTATATATCCGATTAGGCAGTTTTATAAGTGTTGTGCCCATTTTAGAAAAAGAGCTGGTAAAATGAAGAGTAATTGTATTTATTATATATATGGAAATGCCCTCTGGCCCTGCCATAGTTTTTAATTACTAACTTTATATTATCAATGTGAATGTGTTTCACAGTTAGGGTTTGGATTCTTGATATAGTTCCAGGTGTAGATTTTTGTGTAACTTAGAGTTATCCCTCTATACTTTAATGAGAGGAAAGAATAATACTGAGGAAGTTTGAGTCTGTTATGTATATATGTGTGTGTATATGTATATATGTATGGAATTATTTTCCTTCATAAAGTATTTTTATTTTAAATAGTTGCAAAGAAGCATAGTTTGAACATGCCACATAAGAATCTTGTCATGATTCTTCACGATAGAGGTTTGTAACTTAGATCTGTGATGAAGAAATATCATGTAGGACAGTTGTATATAGCTTCCAGGTTATAAGATCATGAGATGTGTAGAGTACATCAAAGTTACTCTCCTAACTAAAGAACTGTGCCCTGCATGACCTGTGGCAAGCCAGCCTCTGGCGGAAGGTGTCTGAAGAGATGATTATCTTCAGATCTCCCGAGAGTCTGTGTGGAACCTCTGCCACCTTCAGCTGCACCACTGATTTCTTGCTAAACTGTGATAGATAGGTCATTGGTTAGACGTAAGGGCTCAATATTATTGGAGAGAAAGAAGTAGAATTTAAGGTTCTTACCTGTTAGCTTCTAATGTGGACCATTTTCCCTTTAAAACGGGTAAATGATGACTTCTGAAGTTAGCTGTTTCTTTGGTTGGTGTATAATCTGCTAATTAATCAGACACATCATTGCATTTTCTTGCAGTTTTGTTTGGTTATGCCACCACTGTCATCCCCAGGGTGTATACATACTATGTTTCAACTGCATTATTTGCCATTTTTGGCATTAGAATGCTTCGGGAAGGCTTAAAGATGAGTCCAGATGAAGGTCAAGAGGAACTAGAAGAAGTTCAAGCAGAATTAAAGAAAAAAGATGAAGAAGTAAGTCAGAGTGCGGTTAAAAAGGCACTCAACTATTAAGAGTAAACACGATATAGAATTTTTTCAGTGGTCATCCATATCTGTGAGATGTGTGGGCTACACAGAAATAGCTTATTTTGTTTGGTTTCCATTCTTACATCTGGCTGTGATAGGACTGGGTTAGTGGAAATCTGGTAGAGAAGGGCCTCAGGGATAAATATTGAACACCTGTAATCAGGTTTCTTAATTAGATGGATTATAAGCTCCTGAAAAATAGGAACTTGTTTATAATTTTCCCTGTTTCTTTCCACAGCATCTAGGGTAACAAGTGATCAATAAATGTTTTATTTATTTTGTTGGGAAGAATTGGAAAAATTGAGAATATTGCATTTGTTGCCATATGAGACCAGTGGTTCACAAAATAAGTTGGGATCAACATAACTTTAGCTTCTGAGAGCATATTCCCATAGACTTTAAACACTCTTTAAAAGAAAGATTAAGCATTTTGGGCTATACTGGCTTGGTTTCTGGGGTTACTGTCTTTTTTTTTTTTTTTTAATTTAGTTTCAACGAACCAAACTCTTAAATGGACCAGGAGATGTTGAAACTGGTACAAGCACAACAATACCTCAGAAAAAGTGGCTGCATTTTATTTCACCCATCTTTGTTCAGGCTCTTACATTAACATTCTTAGCAGAATGGGGTGATCGCTCTCAACTGACTACAATTGTTTTGGCAGCTAGAGAGGTAAGTGGTACTTGGAGACAATTGCTTCTGTATTAAAACTATCATTACTTTGCTCCAGAGGTCACTGGACAGAGTCAAGGTGGGTCAAGGGATGACTTCATATGCTTGACAATATGTTTTAGGTCTAATAACAATGCTAACCTTTAAAACTGACCTTTCCCCAGTTTCTACAATCAGTCAGATTACTCTCTTCTGATTCCTCTTTGAGTTTTGCCAAAATGACAGTGTGGCTGTTGTTTTGGCTTAGTTTTTTTTTTTTTTTTTTCTTTTTCTTTTCTCAGAACCTTCCTTTATATATTTGTTGAAAACATAAACTGGTATATAATTATTAAAGGCCAGTTTGGCAAATACCTAAAGCATTAAAAGTAGATATCTCTGGTTTCTTCCATTCCTTGTGCTAAAAAAATTATTTGAGTGTTGCAAAGGTTACTTAGAAAATTTAAGTCTTAGCCCTAGGCTACTCAGTCCTAAGATACTAAGGCAGAGGAGATCTCAGATCATCTTGTCCTAGCCTTTTCTTTATAGATCAATTCCTGAGGCCCAGAGAGACTGGGTGGTTTGTCACTAGGACAGAAGCTAGTTGTTGGTAGCAAGGTCAAGGACTAGAGCCAAGACTGTCTGCCTTCTAGGCGTTTCTCCTGTATCTTGTTCAGAGTTGTCAGGTGCCACTCTGTAAAAGATACCTTTTTAAAGAAAATGTTAAATCCTTATTTATTTTGAAGGGAATAGTAAAGTTTACATGAGGGTCTGTTGTTCACACGGATTAAGATCTGCTGAGGAAACAGTTGTGGGACAGAAATGCTGCTACTTTTCAGCTCTTGTTGATCTTAACTAATGCTATTTCTTATTTTATATCTATTAAATCACATTGTTTTTAGTCAGATGAAAAGATTTTAGATAGTAAGCTTGATTTGAATTTGTTTTTAACTCCTAGGAGGTATCTACCATAAAAGAATGAGTTGCGTAGGCTGCAGTTCAGAATATAAAACAAGAATTGAAGGCCAGGGCTAAAATAGTTAAAGCTGGACAGTTTTGTCAAAGCAGCCTCAAAAATGTTGTATTTTTGGGGGAAAAAAGGGAACTCAATTTTTTGAGTCCTATGTTTAAAAATAAACTTTCTTTTTAAATGTCATTTTAATCGCTTTGCCCTATGTTTGTCTTGATTTATAGCCTTTTTTACTGGCATTCAGATTGCCAGAACTGGGACTTGAAAGTAAGTGATCATTTCATGGTGGTGGTGGTGGTTCTGCCATGTGAGATGTCATGATGGCGGAATCGTTGCTTTTTTCCTAATACTGTCACCTAAATGGCCCAGAGTAACTTGGGACAGGCTCAACATTCCCTGGGTTCCTGTGGCCCACTGCTTGCCTGCCAGCAGTGCAGTGAATGCTTCCTGGGGTCGAGTCTCTTGCCACGTGAGCACATGACTGCAGCATCTGCTTCCTGGGTGGTTTGGGGCTGAAACTAGACAATGCATGTGGGGTCCCAGACACAGGGGGCACTGGGTGTTAGCCACCTTCTACACTCAGCACCACAGGGACAGGTAATGAGCTCTTCAGGGGCACAGATGTACTTGTCTGTTTTTGTTACTTTAATATTCTTAATTTGGGGGGGCAACGTTTTTGTATAATCCATGCTGTAGTCTGATTCACTCCATTTTAGTCTAAACTTCATTTCTGTTTCCAGTAGAATTCAGCATTCCCACTTTGAATTTCACAGAATCCTCTAGTGCCCTTTGAGATGTTGATAGGTACTAAACAACAACAAAGAAAAAGGTTGAGGAAAAAGGTTCCAATGTCCAGTAAATTTGGCAAATACTATAACGTGGTTTTTCATTTTGAAGATGGAATATACAAAATAACAAAGACTGAAAAATCCTGTATTAAAGGAACCATTTAATTTTATTTAATCCAGTGATTTTTCAGGTGTCATTTTTAAATAGAATGAAACCATCTTCTGTTAGTTTTACAGGGTGTGATGCACAGAATTTGTGGAATGCGGTCCCACTTTTCTGTTCCGCATGAACACATTTCCAGTTGTCTCCATTTCCCCAGTTGGCACACACACTGCCCACCCCAGCAAATGGGCCTGCTTCCTACTTCACGGAGGAAAGCAGAAGTCGTTTCTTCATTGCCACCCGTCACAGTGGTAGTCCTCTCCCGCCTGTTCGGGTCTCAGCCCTCTATGCTCCACTTAAAGCTTAGAATCTCTGCCTTCCTTCCAGCCCAGTCTTGTTAGCATTTTAGCATGCACGAGTGTTTCTCATCTAAAAAAGTTCTACCCCTTCCTTAATTCTGCTTCTCTTCCAAATATAAAGCTTCTTCGTGCCCTACTTCCCTCAGCCTCGGAGAGCTTGGCTGTGATGGGAACAGGAGTTGGCTCTACTTCCTTGCTTGCCAAACACACTGGACTCAGTTTCTGACTCAGCGGTGCTTTAAGCTCACTGCGGCCACGGATGGGTCCTGCTGTGGTGTTCTTGGGAGGCTACTTGCTTGGTCACCTGCTTAGTCTCCCTTGGGCTCCTCTCTGCTGTCATCCTTCAGTGTTGCCTTCCTCATGACCGTATCGTCAACACCTTCCGCCCTGCTCTCCTGGGATTATTACTTTCAGTCCCATCGCTGCTTCTCCAGCGACCCCAGCTGACTCTTGAACTTCTCTACGTTTAACGTCTGTCGGCATCCACACCCCCTTCTCCATTTTCCTTTATTCCTCTGCCTGTTTTACTCACCTTGGTATCACTACAATTCATCTAGAGAATTATGGGTGAGGAACTTGAGTGTCAAGTCTGATTTTTTTCATACCTGTCATTTGTCATTAAGATGTATCAGTCATGTTTCAGTTTCTCTCAGAATCTATCTGCTTTTTTCTGCCTGGGCTCCATGCCAGTCCAGGCCAGCATTCTCTTCCCAGGGCTACTGGAGGAATTTCTCAGTTGATCACTTGGTTTTGTCTTCTTTCCCTCCAGTTCACTGTAGACTTAACTTTTAAAACACAACCTGTCATGTCACTCCCCAGTTAGAAACCAGTCAGTGTCTTAAAAAGTCTAAACTCGAGGCTTCATGACACACCCCCTCCTACCATGATGGACTCCTTGCTTGTGACTGACTGGTTCTCTCTAGAAACACACAGGTGTTTCATGGCTGTCTCCTGCTGCTGGCCTGCTGCCAAGTCAGGTGATCCAGCTTGTCTTTCAGTGCTGTCTTTTCTGGGAAACTCTCACTGGTCTCCCAGTCTGAGTGCCTCCAGTCTGCCTTGGTGGCAATTGTCTACTGAATGATGCTGTGTCCTGGTGCTTTAGCTCAGCAGAGGCTGAGAGGCACGGTCTCTTCTTAGGAAGCACCATCAGACAACACTGTAAAGGCTGGCCTAGTTTCTTAGAGAGTATCAAATACTGCCTGAGGGAAGAGGTGTCCAGGCTGTCTCCTTAGCACTCACTTGAGTGAAATATTGCCTGTGAGATAGGGTTAGCAACTGCTGAGAGACTGCATTAGTTTTTTTTGATCTTGCACATTGAGTTTATTTTCCTTTTATCTCTAGTCCTAGGTATAATTGGAACATATTCCTTCAAGCAGCCATTACCCATTTTATAAATTACACACCTGAATTTGTAGAACTTTTTCCTGCTTTGGTGTTGTTGCTGACCTCTTTTCATGGCTGGAAAGTAGTCATCTTTCTCAGGTGGCAGTTTCCACCTTGGTTTTAGATTAACGGTGCCCTTGTTTCCAGGATCCCTATGGTGTAGCAGTGGGCGGAACAGTGGGACACTGCCTCTGCACTGGACTGGCCGTCATTGGAGGAAGAATGATAGCACAGAAAATCTCCGTCAGAACTGGTAAGTCTTTTATTTTTATTTTAATTAGAAAATACCATTTAACTTTTAGCATCACTGAGGTTAGAAAAAGAATGTGTGTCTTCAAAAGTAAACTATGTCTTTGTTACGATAATCAGAAGTCCAGCGTATCGGTTCTGCTATTGCAAACATGGGCTGTTTTTCACATGTGTAGATGTTAGTAAAATATAAAGTCACGTCAAAGCATTACTGGATTCATAGTAGGTTTTTGTCAAGTTATGTGGACACTTGAGAAATTTTAAGCTTTGAAACATATACGGAATTGGAAATCATAGGTGGAGATTATATTTACTGATTCAGCTGAAAATTTCCTATGTACCTGATCTTAAAAATGAAATAGAAATAGTCCCTTTGCTTGTTCAGAAGTTGCTGAAAATTTTTATAATTTTTTTTAGTTGGAGTAAAATTGCTTTGCAATATTGTTTCTGCTGTACAAAAGTGAATCAGCTATATGTATATATATCCCCTCCCTTTTGAGCCTTTCTACTCCTTCAACCCCCATAACTGGCTTTTAAGATGAGTTATAGTTCTGTTGTTGCCTATCAGCATTGTCTGAATTTAATGTAATTGTTTTTAAAACAGTGCTGGAAAATAAGTTGATTCTTACCTGTTTAGTGTTGGGCACGTTAAGTATTTTACTGTGGAAATGAGGTTGAAGTGTTTCTAATTTTTTTTTAATGTGAGTTTATTAGAAGAAGAGGCAATTATCATGACTTAGAGGAATTTGCCTTTAACTTTTTTCTGTTCTCTTACAGTGACAATCATAGGAGGCATTGTATTTTTGGCGTTTGCATTTTCTGCACTATTTATAAGTCCCGATTCTGGTTTTTAATGTGCTATTGTTCATTTGTATTTAGTTTAAGATAGGTAACTTTATGTACATAGTGTATATTATAACTAAAAGTGATGGAAAATACTGTATTTTGTAGCATTGATTTGTGAGTTTGACCCACTTAATGGAAGTATTATGTCCAAAAGAAATAATCACTGATTCTATTTGCAAAATGGAGTTTTAAAAGAAACCTGATACTTGTGTGAGTTTTTCCTTTTCTCCAGCATAATTATGTTACTATAAAGTCCATTTTTATTTTATTGGCTTTTCCTTTTTGGCTGGGGGTGAGGTGGGCGTAGTATTATATAGAGAACCATTGTTCAGGGGAGTCTGCCACTTGATTTTTTTTCAGCACTGACTGATCCCTTTGTAAAGAATATAAATTTTCTCCTGGATAACCGGGTGTTTTAAGATGTTTACCTTAAAATTCTTCCTGGAGGAAAGAATGAATTAATTTCTGTCTTTTAAAACATTTTCCTGAGCCAGTAAGCAGTAGTTTAATCAGAAGTCTTTTCAAAATTTGTCTTTTAAGAGCAAGAGAAAGGTATTGCTGTTATTAACATGACAACTGTTTGCCAGGTCCTTTCTTCCTCTTTCTTAATTGGGTAGAAGACCCAATACAGTAACAGTCAATATTTGACCATGTGGAATTACCAAATTAAGAGAATACTGTGAGTGTATTCATATTTTTTCTATATTGAATAAACAATGTAACATACAACATAAATAAAAGTGGTATGACCAGTGCTTGTTTTTCCTTGTGTGTTACGCTAGCTCCTAATTTCCTAATTTATCAAAGTCATATTGGTATTTATAGACCAGTTTCTGAAGTTGACTGTTTTAAACCACTATCTTAGCCTTCACAATCCTAAAGGAAATCAACCCTGAATAGTCACTGGAAGGACTGATGCTGAAGCTCCAATAGTTTGGCCACCTGATACAAAGAGCTGACTCATTGGAAAAGACCCTGATGCAAAGATTGCGGGCAGAGGAGAAGGGGGCATCAGGATGAGATGGCTGGATAGCATCACCAACCCAATGGATATGAGTTTGAACAAACTCCGGGAGATGATGAAGGACAGGGAAGCCTGGCGTCGCCAAGAGTCAGACATGACTTAGCGACTGAATAAGCCTTCACAAAGTTCTGTGAGGTAGTAGGTACTAAATGTTAAGTTTTTTTAAAAGGTTAACTCTTGGTACAGCAGGGGGTCAAATTGGACAGTTTAGTTCTAGAGACCACAATCACTGATTATGGTGAAGGCTGCCTCATCATAGCAATTTCAGTAATCACTGTCATTTAAGTTGTAACTTGGCGTACCAAATGTTCCATCCAAGCAGCATACCTGCCTTCTCCCAGCCTGATGTGCTCTATTACCACGTGCGGTAACACTGCTACCAGAAGCTGCTACAGACCTGAAGAACAGTTCTATAGAAACCTCCACGTGTTCCTTGTGTGAAGTATATATAATAGGAGACCCAGAGCAAGTCAGGTTTACTGAGCTACTTACAAAGTGCACAGTGTATGGTCATTGGTAACTTGAAGAGACTGTGAAATAACCCAGTTAATCACCCAGCATTCTCAACACAGCAGTCATTCTGCAGTAGTAACTTTGTGGGAGACAGCTGACCACTATTGTGAGGAGATCTAAACATGATTGTCAATTAAAAAGCAGCAGTTCACGTATTTCTGAAAAAGTCATTTTTAGAAACTTTTCTACCATGAAAAGTGTGTATTACAGGGTAGAAAAACACAATGTCCATAAAACACTGCAACGAAATCTCAGGTTAAGTCCCCAGACTATACCAGAAATCTCTGCAGTTAAAATATCCCTAATACTGCCTTAAATTGTTACAAACAGAATTAAGTGAGGAACTGTATTACTTCCTTGTTAGAAAGTAGCTGGTACACCTGGCAGTGAAGGCAGCCTGGTCCCAGCACCAGCCTAGCGAGTAACGATGAGGCTTTCTGAGGCCCCACACGCTCGTAACAGGACACAACTACTCAAGAGAATTCGGCAGATCAGAGCTTGCTTAGCTACCAGGCAAAAATTGCTAAATGCTGCTAACTCCATGGCTGAATAAAAGAGAAAAATGTCATTAGTAGTGATTTTAAAATATTTAATATTCTTTAAAATCCAAAATAATGTGATTCTTACAAGTTATGTGCCACATAAAGCAGGTGTTAAATTGAGAAATGTAGGTGATACTGGGAAACACAGCACTGAGGTATTTTTATTTTTAAAACTGAATAGGAAACAAAGTGAATCTAATTTTTACATTTATAAAAAAAACAAAATGCTACTGCTTGGCTCTTTTCATTGTCAATTTAGGTTCTGAATACATTACAGGAGCCTGTGGGAAAAAGCATTATAATAGAGAACATATAGTTTTTAAAAACTGCACATCATAACCTGAAAAAATGACCATACAGCAAGAGGCCTGAGTGGAGGTAGGCTAATAACACACTTTACACTCTTCTCAAAGGACAGCTCTGAGAAACAAGTGTAACCAATTTAAACACCAAATCAGAATGGCAATATTAAATCGGTAACAAAATGATCCACATTTTATACAATACTGTATTTCCAAACAGGTCGTGAAGATTAGCAGAGAACCTATTATAGCACCGTTAAAACCATTATTACCCATCATGCTGCTGTGTATTTTAGGATTTGGGCTGAAGACATTACTTGGAAAATGTCAGCCTTGTTTTTTTGTATATCAATCTGGATTTTAATGAAATGTTTGCTTTAGGAAAAATAGGTATTCTCAGCCATTTACAGCTCCACCCTTTCAGAAGGAAGAATGACAGGCTATATCTAATTTTAATTTTAAACCAAGAACCAAGCAGTAAGGACATACCAATGTCAAGAGTAGCACACTAAGAACCACACAGAACATAATAGAAATAATTTGGTGTGTGTTTTTACAACTACCAACTGATGTTAACAATTAAAAATTTACAGAGATAAATTTTTTTTTTTTTTTTTTGCACTAACTGGTTTCAATACAGCACTGAATTTAACTCGTCTTTGGGCTTCAGTCTTTACATAGAATGAATGTGCAAGTGCCATACTGAGGACCTTCCCCAACTTACTTACACCATGATAAAACAGATCTCAAAGTGACTCCAGGATGATCTAAATGACAGCTGTTCTGGCTGGCTGAAATCTATAAAGGAAAATGACACTTCCTGGCCAGTTGTTTTTTTTTCTTTTTGCATGATTGTCTGGTTACATAATACATCCACCTGAACACAATATAGCTTCTACATTTTAACTCTAGTATTGGCACAACCATTGCCAGTGGTGAATCTGCACCAGTACAGGCCAACTCAAAACACACATCATAAAACATCTGAATGTCACTTTCAAAGCGATGTCACAGTTTGTTTCCTCAGAAACCTAAAAGCATACATTTAAGAACAGGAGCGCTCCAATTTACCCTTAAAGAGTCAAGAAACACTTTTTACATCATTAAATCCAACGTGTGGTTGACTTGTTTTAATTACCGTTCTCTAAGGGTTCCCAAAGCTGGAGTGCACTCTGGATGTGGCCTGTGGGACTCAAAAGCCCTAAGGTGGACAATTCTGTTCCAATGCAGACCAGCAATAAGTATCCTCAAATTTCTAGGCTTTAGATGTTCACACACTGCTTTTATTGGACGGTGCTGTGTAGGAAGGTTTGGTTTGGCTTTGGTTTTAAAGGACCACGCAACATTATATATAAAAGACAGCGCACGTTATTTTTCTTTGCAGAAGAGTTTGCAGTATTTATACATTGTTCCGCCTATATTTAAGGACTTTAGATGGATTTTAATATGGATATGAGTGATGGCCATCAGAAGATGCTGATTGTTTTAGTAACATTTTCTAAATGGGCAAAACGGGCAACGTGTGCCATGGGTTCTGTCATACTGGCCTTGGGCTGTGTTGGGGAAGTTATATAAAAAGTGCCCATTAAATAGAAAAGGCAGCAAGTGAAACTAGAAAAAAGTTGGCGTTACTTTTACTTTTTCTTAACGAAGTTGAGAACAGGAGGGGAGCCTTCGGGGCACCTGGGCTGGGCTCCACCGCTGTGCTGAAGTGGAACAGATTTGGAGCGCCACCAAGAGGTGTCGCAAGGGCTGAGGACCACACGCACTCCCAGGAGGCAGAGCCAGTCCTCTGCACAGAAGATACGAGGCAGAACAAAACAAACCACAATTAAATACACGACACTGAAATCACGCTGATGAGGAAACAGAACGCAAAGATATTTAAAAATATAAATAAATACATGTAGCCATTTTTATTTAAGAAACCCAGACAACTACTTTCAAAGCAACTGCTTCTTTAAAAACCCTTTTTTCAATTCTCCTATAAATACTATTTTGATTGTCACTTAATGCAGCACCTCAGTGTTTGCTGGTGGTGGTAATGGGATTTCACTTAATGTCTTTTCATGAACTATATCCTGTTTCACCTAAGAACATTTTCCCTAGGAAAACCCGGGCAGCTTAGAAAATAACTTGCTAAATACTCAAAAACAGAACCCGCAAAGTTATTTTATTTAAGAAAAACAAGGAATGTAGTGTTAAATTATGACATGGGGATAAAGTATGCAAACAGTCACATGGAAAGAGTTTTAATTTTTCAATCCATTCACGGTTGCTTAATTTGTGAGCTGTTCAATACTGTTTCAAATATCCTGAAAATAACTGTACCAACAAAATTCATCCCCAGTGTTTCCACAGGAGACATTAAAATACGACCAAATTTTTTTTTTTCCTTTTCTTCAACCAAAGTAGTATTTCTCAGTTCTTTTTGTGCAAAAGCATTACAAGAGCAATTCAAATGGAAACACTGAAATGACATGCCAACATTTCAGAGCACATTTAAAACACTCAGAATAATTCTTGAAATTACTGGATTCTAAAATATGACTACCAATCACTTTTAGGTTAGTTCTATACATCTATTTCACACTGATGCAATTCTCCTAGACCTCTGAAAACAAACAGGCTCATTGGTCTCTTTTGGTGTCCACACAATAGGCAAGATAGGTTTACAATAGTGTCTAAATGGAACTAGGCATTTACAATCCCTTGACTCTACCACATTCAAAACAAAAGTCAAAGTTCATTTGGCTACCTTGAAATCACTCCCTTAAACCTACTATGGTTCACTGCATCTAAACATTTCTCAGAAATGTGTCATTTAAAAATTTCACCTAAGTGATGAGTTGGGGATCCTTTAGAAATGGTAATATCTAAGATAATAAACTTTATCAAAATGAATAATTGCAATAAAGTGCTTGTTACCTTTCAGAATGATGCTTTTCGACTGTGGTGTGATGTCTGCAAAGTGTGTGCTATTCCTACATAAAGGATCCCCAGGCATGAGAGTTGGGTCTTCTCACCTGTCTCAGAAAGCAGCAGCACTATCTTTTGGTAGGCTGACAATAGGCACGGTACCCATGCGGATGAGGCTATGCTAGTGCTATGGCAATGGGGGAAGTAAACTAGAAAAGTGGGAGGCATGTGAAGGGTTCCTATTATATTCATAGTTATATACAAATATATTAAATATACTATAAAAATAGTCAACTCTTTTCCTTTGCAACTACTTCAGAAGCTCCTTTTAGAAGAATGCTCACCCGCCCCAAACGAAAAAGACTCTTTTTTCTCTGATCACTAGAAAAATGGCAAGCGCCTTTGTGCTGTTTCTTTTCCTCCATTTAAAAATTCCCATCAGCTTATTTCTGGCTAGACTCACTCAGCAATAGTAATATCCAGTGTTTATACCTTCCAACACTGACTCCCGAGGGACTAAGAACAGGGTCACAGATATTGGAAAGGTTATAGACGTGAATGAGTTTTACACAAATGTTCATCAACAAACTTTCAATCACCAAAGAAATACAGAAAAAAAAGTAAAAATGTGCAATACCAGAGCAAAATGTTATTTGCAGTCCACTTTAAAAAATAGTTTACCTCAATGTAGTGGAAAATTTTAAAACTTGTTGAGTAATATCCAGTTTAAAATAATTTTCCCCTGTCTGTGTAGAGCAGGCAAACAAGTTCTATTTTAAGGGGCCCCTTTCTAAGGCTTCTTGAACAAGGGTTCATCTCCCTTCAACACACAGTGCCCTTAACTAACTGCAAGCAGAATGCTTTAAGGCAATGACCATCAACCCAAGCACTTTTGAAAAATTCCAGTAACATTTTCACTAATCTGCATTGCGTACTCTGTAACAAACTATTCAAAGTTACTGGCATCCCTTTATTACTAGTACATTCTTACACCAGATTTAAGTGATAGAGCACAGGACTCAAATTCCCCCTTCAACTTGGGACAGAGTTGGGAGATGGAACTATAGTTATTTACTTACATGTTATCCCCGTCCCCCGCATATGCTTTTCCACCAATATTTTCACTCAAATAATAAAGTACTTTAAAGTGTCTTGATTCTGCTTTGACACCACTCTCAGTAGCAACTTTATTAATCCTTATAATCCTCACTGGTAGTTTAAAAACAATAGTGACTCACCCAGGGCCACAGCAGTTCAAAGCAGCTAACACCTGACAATTTCCACCCAGAAAAAAAGTGTTTTTTTTAAGAAAAATGGAATATCAATGAGAGTAAAGAAGAGGGAAGATAAGATTTTTAAGTAGCAGAAAAGTGTCCCTATTTGGTATTTTTTCATGACTGAGATTTGGATTTCAATTAACAGCTTTGGCTACAGAAATGAAAGAATTACAGGCAACTGCTGAATCTTCCATCAGGATGCTCAAGTCTCGATTCATGGAGGAGGGGGTGGGAACCGCTTTTCGGTCCAAGTTCCAGGGAAGCAGGAGGAAAACAAAGTTAAAGAAGGAGCTGAGAGGCAGTTACTAGCTCTTCGGACACAACACTTCGTTCTGACAGCAAATGAAAAGCAGCCAGCTGCTTCTTTAAATGTAGCAACCATTTCTAAGCAGGAAAAAAGTGAGCTGTGAGAACAATAGGATTTATAAAGCAAAATCTTGTCTAATTTGCTTTCCCAAATATTTGAGGATGGAAAAATACTTGAAGGGATAGGGAGAGGAGAATGTGAATGAACTGTCTACAAATTTACCTTGTGGCTTGTCTCACACTTTGCTTGTGTTACTAAGTACACAGTACTCATGGTTCACCATCTTTCTTTTCACATATGGGACTTGGAAGATAAACTATAACAGTTCTTCATACCTTTTGTTTGCTAAATTTGCATCACTATATATTGCCAATAAATAGATGAGGCACAACTCAGAATATATGGAATGGCATGATAAGGTTAGGAAAGGCAAGTTTGAAGGGGAAAAAAAAATACTGTTGCCATACTCTACAACATCAACGTTGCCCATTGTGGGCATATGCTTAAGTACACACATATTATGACATCTATTCTTGACATTCATGACAAAGTCAGAAATCTCTTCTGGATGGTCATTTAGCTAGAAGATGAGCTCCTTGATATGTTAATTACTGATTGGCATCTAGTAACACTTCTTTTGTAGAAGGGTAGGTACCAACTTTCTTTGGTTGTTTTCTTTCAACATGAATTTTCTAGTTTAAGTGTGGCCAGGTATGATTTTCTACAGAAAGATAAAGTATATCCCTTAAGGATGATAGCTAAGCTAAGAACAGAAAAGTCTTAAGAACCAACTGAGAGTTCCCCTGACACCTTTATCTAGCAATTCGGTATTATTTTCATTGCCAAAATCTTTTGTTTAACCACCTCAATTCTGTTATACGTTTTAAGGTTAATTTTGATTTCTTACAGCTTCCTATCTTCCCTTTCCTCAGTAATAATTTTTGATAGCCAATAAGATATTTTCCCATTAATTTTCCTTTGTTCTCTAGTTATAAATTTAATTATTAGTACCATAGAATCTATAAAATGCTTTTTTTAATGTATGCAATTCTGGTTGGAACTTACTACCTTTAGAATATGGTATCACCAAACGAAATCTTAGTTCATATTTATAAAGCACGTGAGTTACAAGATTCTAGCGCTATAGTGAAGATAAAGCCAATCCCTAACCCTTCTTTTGTTTTTGCAGGATTTTAAGATCACACTGAGAAAATATTTACTGGTAATTCCTAAATGAATAAATTTAAGGAAAATGCTAATTTAGAAAAACAACTTTGTGGTCACAATAGTAACTCTGATAGTGTCACTAGGATGTTATCTTTTCTTTTGAAATTATTTGTACCTCTAATCCAAGAGAGTCTTCATTAGGAACTTCATGGTGCTGACACCCACATGCTATTAAAAATGTACCAAGATTTCAAAACTGCTACTGAAACTAGACAATGAGTTTAAGATGGTGAGTAATCACCTGAATGAAAATCAAGGCACTATGGGTTTTTTTTTTCTTTTTTCCCTTAAATAACCCTGAATCATTTCTGATTAAAATAAGCACTGAAACTGTGGAGGATAATAAAAAGATTCCAACAAATCCTAAAAGTTAAAATTCCCACCAGTGAGAACATTAAAAAGTGCCTAAAATATTTTGTGTGCAAATTCACTCCTATAACTGAAACATACTTGAAATAACTGTCAAGCTTGTTAAAAACCGTTTACACAACTATTTCCAACTAGGAACTAGATCAAAATATGTGCTCAAAACTCCCAACCATCTTAAAATAAAGCAGTGCAAATCCTATTCTTAAACATAATTGAAGAATAATGAAATGAAGGATATTTCTGAGTAACTTGAAAATCCTGTTTCAAATAATTTAACCTGAAAAAAAAAAAACAAAAAACTCCATTCCCAGCAGCACATCATACCTCACTGAACAAACTGTGACATCACAGTCAAAGTATGAACCAAAAAAAAAAGACTTGTGCCCCGGAAGAGTGAATAGAACACTACCATACTGTAAACAAAAGGGAAAAGAGGATGTATTAGTCTGCACATGGCGTCAGAATCTAAGGAAATGTACTCATACCTAAAGGAAGAGATAATGCTTTCATGCAGCATACAAAATGTTTTGCTTTCTCTCCTTTTATCCAGACATATACATAGTATTATTTTTACAGCATCTGTACATAGAGAATTTGAACCCACACAACATTCTGAAATTAATTACTATTCCATCATTATCTGAAAAGGGAAGGGGGGTCTACTGAGTCTACTGGACTGTCTTCATGGCATCATCGTAAGCAAACCCCTGACATGGATGGCAGTGGTGTGTCCTCTGTAACACTTGAAAACAGGCACAGAACCACTCAAAGTTACTAATGTTATTAGTGCCTTTCTGATTCACTGGAGGTCCTTTTTCATAGCTGAGCTTCTTAACATTTGGCAATATACTCTTTTCCCATTAAAAAATATCTGGGCAAGTAAAACACTGTCAGAATTGGCTGTGGCCCTATGATCACCTCCTGCTGGCTGGTATTTAATGTACATCTGCAGTGCTAGGCAGCATTTTCCCTGCTAACTAATTCCAGGAACTAGAACACTCAGTATTGCATCCCATGAAACCGCTGGAACTTTTCATCATATCCTTAGATCATCCGAGCAACTCTTTATGGACCACCCCCATCCTCCCTTGAGGGCAGAGAGGATGCATGTGTGCTACTGTGGTTGAACCTTGGAAGGATCCGTCAAGCTTTCAGTCCTGTGCCGACTCAGTTGCTGCTGTTGCTGCGACTGGTGTTGCTGGTGATGTGACTGAGGGAAAGTGCTCTGCTGTAGAGGAAATGCAGCAGAGAGGATAAGCTGAGTTGAAGGGTTCCCATGGAGCAACCTGGAAGTCTAAAAAGACAAGCGGATTATGCAACACTGCTTCACCCCCATTATACTGGGTACATTAAGACTACTCAAGTTTTCCACTTATCCATAGGGTCAAAACCTGTACATAAGTCTTGTTTTTGCTTTTGTTTTGTTTTTTTTTCTACTTAAAAATAGTATTCTGGAAAATGCTTATGAGCATTTCCCTCTTTTTGAAGGATATCAGAATTTCACTTTTTAGAAGGAAATTGAGCTAGAGATAATATGATACAGAAAGCTATTTATGTCCTGAGACAAACCACACATACTCTTTTACTTTATGTCCTAAAGACCACATTTTTAAACAGATGACACAATTTAAGCATTGCTAAGAGCACACGACATATGAACAATCTGTGGGCAAACAGAAAACACCTTCTGCACCAGCTTTTTGGCTGGTTAGAGCAGCAGTGGCCAGGAGCATGGGCCCCGAGGTACACCGCCTGGGTTCAAACCCTGGCTGCCCAGTTCACCAGATGTGCAACTTGGTCAAGATATTCACATCTCTGGACCTCATTTTCTTCATTTACAAAATAAGGATAGTCAGAGTACCTCCCACACTGGGTTTTTACGAAGATTAAATATTAACATTATTATTTAAAAGTACCATAAAACTGAGGACACAATTACAGACTTATGTCCTTTATGTAACAGTGTGATAAACAAAGAACAGAACAGAACAAGAGCACAGGATCTGAAAGCAGAAGCAGCCCTGGCTTTGAGCTTTGCTCTCTATTTATTAGGCCTTGGGCAAGTGTCAGCTCCATGAACCTCAGTTTCTTTTGCCTAATTTTCTCCTTCTAGAGATACAAAGGAAACTAGTCAAAAGAAAGTGGAATTTTAAAATTAGTATCTTTCTTCACTAAGGACAATATGTCTTAATGCAGGGTTCATAATTTTTAAAAGGAACTGTAGTCAGTGATTTCTGCAAATGTGTATGAAAGACACCTATACAAACACACAGAAGGATAGATCTCTGAAACTTAAAGGCCACTGAGCTTTGCTAAGCACTTGGAGACATTTTCTTTTTCTCACTGTTATTAGGAAAAGCTTTTGTAAGATAAAAGAATTCAGGGTATTTATGAGCCTTATAGGGTTACAACAAAAGTATATTTTGCAACTAGGTGTTACATAATCAGAAAAGACAAATTGTGTATTTCTATCTACATATTAGTGTATTTCTAAAGGATACTGCCTATCTTGCTTCTTAGAAATGTTTTTTTTTCCCAGAAGTGGAAGAGAATGTTCATTCTTTTAAGAGCCTTTGTTCTCTGAGAGACTCAGAAAACTGAGTTCCTAGGGCAAGTCTTCTTCCTTTCTAAGCTTCTGCCTAATTCTCACTACATACATTTCCCCTAGAGAATAGTTTCTAACTTATCATAAATTCTTGTCATTAATTCATTTGTAACAATTGCTAACCCAGTCATTAATGGCTTAATGTCTAAAGGGCTGTATGACTCTCAAGAGATAATTAAGTAACTAGCCTCTTTTTGTTTAGCACATCATCAAGTTAAGAAATATATCTGCACCAGAACACCAATGATGATGAACTAACAGTGTATTTATGCGTGAGTATATAGTATAATACTGAAATCTTCTAATTATACCATATGTTGTATAACTTTAAAAACTGATGATATTTGCCTGGAATAAGTGGAATGGTATCCAGCACAAATTGTGGCTTAGCCTATATTCAACAGTGCTGGCCTCTTGGACCAGTAAGGAAAAAGCTGGATTTTCAGATATCACAATCTGCTATTGTGATGCCCCAAAGAGGGCACTGAGGCCCAGAAACCTGCCTGCTGCTTTGCTGAGGACCCCAATCTAGGTGGCTCTGTCCTGCATCCTGCAGATAAGCAGGTCTTGTCTGCTGTGCCCATAAGACATCTGTGTCTGCATTTTGGTTAATCTGAGTATCTATTACATTATTCAAGATAGTGGTCATTTATGAAGGCAAGTTATACTTAAAAGGTGTTTAAGTATATACCTTATACCAGCCTCAGTGATTCACTTGCATCTTACTCATGAGATATGAATGACTAGCACCGCCATATCATAGATGAGGAAACTGATCTGAGCAAGTTAAGTAAACTGCCAAAGTTCACACAGCATGTGGTGCAGCAGTAACTCAATCTCAGAACAGCCTGTGCCTTCACAGTATTTTTCTTCCAATATTAATTTATAACAAAAAAGTTATAAAATTTAATTCAATAATTTAACATAATGCCTAAAGTAATTAAAAAAAAAAAACCCTTTCAATACTTATGATCTGTAGAGAGCACAGCTTGATGGGCCCTAGAGTAACAAGAGAAGAGAGAATGGTGCCTTTGCTTGAGTTCCAGAAACTCTAGCCAGACAGAGCTCTCTGTAAATTGCCTTGATATGGGTAGGAAGCAGCCACGTATTGTATCCACCAATTTAGATAACTGGGTATCTCCACAGCAGTACTAAAAGTTTCCTAAGAGAAGAAAAAGTAGCCAACTGGGATAAGCTTTCTGTATTTATAGAAATTTAAGTTGTACAATAAGTTTTTGCAGATTTTTCAGCTCATTTACAGAACTTATCATTTAATCCCTAATTTCCCTATAAAAAGGTAAACACGTTTGGGACATTCTTCCCAGGGAGAATTACCTGTAAAAACTGCTGCGGTGGTTGAGTCAGCTGAGCCTGAGATGGTTGCTGAACTGAAGGGAGAGGCTGTTCCTGGGAACTCTGCTGCTGCTGCGTGACTGACAGTGTCTGTGACTGCGGTTGTTGTGGAGCAAAGGTAGGGTAGGCAGTCACTACCTGACCCATAAGCATAGCGCTAGGTACCATGACCGCCCCACAGGCTACAGGAGCAGTTACTAATTTGGTCACAAGTTGCTGACCTTGAGAAAATCTGTTAAGAGGAAAGAAAGGGAAGGGGAGTCAGAAGTACAAGTATACACTATGAAAGGCAGTGGGCTGAATATTTCTCTAAGATAATACCCATGATATTACCAATTTAGCTTTTTAAAAGCCGTATGTTCCAATTTTGTTTCCCTTCAGGATACCAGTGAAACAAATGTACAGAGCAAAATGAAGCGATCACAAACAAAAATACAAGCTCTTTTTTTGATATCCCCATGCAAAAGAATGAAATTTGACCTTTACATCATATAAAAATTATATAAAAATTAAGTCAAAATGGATTAAAGACTTAATAAACATAAATGTCGAAAACTGAAACTCTTAGCATAAAACACAGGGAGAAAGTTTCATGACACTGGACTGGGCAATAATTTCTTAGGTTATGACATTAAAAGCATACACAACAAAAGAAAAAACAGGTAAACTGAAAAACAAATTGAAAATTTTTTATGTAGCAAGGGACACTACCAACATAGTAAAAGGGCACTCTAGAGTGGGAGAAAATATTTACAAATCATGGATCTGGTAAGGGATTAATAACTAGAAAATATAAAACAATACTACAACATAGCAACAAACAATCTGATTAAAAAACTGCCAAGGGTCCTAAATGATATTTCTTCACACTATATACAACTGGTTAAGAAGCACTGAAAAGATGCTCAATATGACTAATCATTAGGGAAATGCAAATCAAAACCACTATGAGATACATCACATTCATTAGGATGGCTACTATCAAACAAAGTAATTGTGTTGACAAGGATGTGGAGAAACTGGAACTTCTGTGCACTGTTGGTGGGAATATAAAGTGGTTTATCCATTATGGAAAATAGTATGGTGGTCTTTCATCAAAACTAAAAATGTAACAACCATATGATCCAGCAATTCCATTTCTGTACATATGCTCAAAAGAATGGAAAATAGGGACTCAAACAGTTGCACACCAATGTTCACAGCAGCTATTCACAATTTTCAAAAGATGGATATAACCCAAGTGTCCATCAGTAGACAAATGGGTCAACAAAATGTGGTATATATGTTACAACTGAATAACACTTAGCCTTAAAGAGGAAGGAAATTCTGATGCATGCTATAACATGGCTGAACCTTGAAGACATTATGGCAAGTGAAATAAGCCAGGTAGAAAAGACATACATTATATGATTCCATTTACATACAGTATCTAGAGTAGTCAAACTCACAGACTTATGTGCTTAGAAAGTAGAATGGTGGTTTCTAAGAGTTAGGTGGAAGAGGAATGGATATTGTCTGATTAATATAGATTTTTAGTTTGGGAAGAAGAAAAAATTTCTGGAGATTGATGGTAGTGACTGTCACAATGGTGCCAACCTGCTCATATGTCAATGAACTGCACATGTGAAAATGGTTAACATAGTGAGTATTTTGTTATGTGTATTTCACCACAATAAAAAAATGTAATGCACGCATGCAAAAAATTCTTAATCTGTTAAAAATATCAACTTTTTTCTTTTTATAAAACTACTAGGTACTTGGGAGTTAGATATATGTGACACATGGTTCATTTTGCTAATCAAACTTAAACCTGTGCTGAAGGAATTATTTTAAAAAAACCTCTAAGTTTATAGATGTTTACATTGTAAGTTGTGTCTTATAAACATAACTGACATTTATGTTTCAAAACTAAATGACATTCTAACAGCATATAAAAATACCCTCAATTTACAAATTTATCAAGAGGCATAGTACCCACTGTACTATGTACTATTACAATTCACTAATATTCCATCCCACCCACTATCTTCATGCTTCCACAGTTTTTAATAAAAGAACAACAGAAAACAATGCCTTTTCAGGGAAAAATATCATTTCTATCTGCCTTTTCTGTGAGATAAAGTTAGTTTCTAACATTGGTCACTAAGGTGAGGAAATCAAGATAAGACTCTACTGTAGATTTAACATGACCTAACTGCAATTACAACCTGTTTTAAGGTAGATAATTATAACTACACTTAGCATATCTATGCTAACAGTTTAAATGTTCCACAAGACAAAACAATTCTATTTTGAATCCATGCAAAATCTTAAAAATAAAGCATTGTATATTATGTACTTTAGGATTAAAGTTATTATTTAATACAAAAACACATATAATGAAAAATTTACAAGCAAATAACATTACAGAGTGGCTTAATCACAGAAGTGCTAAGCACTAATTCCTCTGTAATCTTAAAAGAATTTAGTATCTGAATTGCCCAACTGCCCACTGCTAAGTATGAGAATATCTCATTCCTCTCTGGCACCAAAAGACATTCTGCAATTTACTTTGGCTTTAACTTCTTTCTTTGTATACACTGCTCCCTCTGCCTAGAATACCCTCCTGTGACTCTCTGCTACACACATATCTAAAGCAATGTGCTTCAGACACAGGCCAAGTATCTCCTCCCTGAAATTTTCCCTGACCACATTCCTCTCTTCACCTGCTTGCCTCAACCCATAAAACTGCTCACTTCCTCCTTTTCAAAGATCTACTACGTATTTATCATATCAAATAATACTGATTTATTCACCTTTCTACAGCTTTGACTATTCTGATCTTTTCTGGGATAAAGAATGTGCCATACTCATAAAGCAGGCACTCAAATATTTGCTGAAGTTGTTTTTCCCCCTTCAAATACAGCTGTCTACAAATAGTTGCTAAACCGTGTCCTCTAAAATGCATGTCAACATTCTATGTTAATAGATTTTCCCTTGGGCTTTAAATCTAGCCCTTTATAATATTTCTATGGAGTATATTCATGACACTTCCTTTGAAAGCTGGACTTTTTAACTTGAAGGAACTGAGTCCCAAAAAAGCAGCAGTGAGTTTCTCTCTGATCTTATTGCTTCTGCAATCTAGCAGCTTCCTCACACTCTGGAAAGTATTAATAGAGTTTCAATAAAATCTACTACAAAGTCTAATACAACAGCAAGATTTTATTATAAAAGCAGCAGTCTACTTATATTGCACTAAAATTAAAAAAATGCATTTAAAATGTAATTTTTAAGACTACAGAAATCCTATAGTTTTGAAAGATATCTTTCTTCCTAATATTTGAAAAGGTTATTTTTTTAAAAGTATCTATTTCTAGGTCAGCTACTTGGAAGACCAAAATTAGCCACAGATAGTGATTTTTTTCTAGAATTGCCCATAAAACTTTAGTGTAGTGTATGTTTCAGTACTTGAGCTCTGAAATCAGACACCCAGTTTTGAATTCAGATCCTCTTCTTCACTCCCTTCACAGCTTCAGACCTTTGACCAAATTTTTTATTCTTTCCTGGGAAATAAAGACCCTCACACATTTTTTTTAATAAGAATTAAATGAGATAATATACTTTGAGCACTTAGTACAGTACTTAACAAAACTCAAGAAAGGTGAGCTAAACTTACTCCATAACACATATAAACCGTGGTAGCATATACCTTAACCATTGCTACTGCATTGACAACACAAGAGCAGCTGTACTGAAAAGATAAAAGTTTTATAGTGATACAGACAAAACCTATCATAAAACCTGTGTAGAATTTGGATTCTACCATATGTTAGCACATTTTTGAACATGAAATAAAATGAAATAAATTTGCTGTTTCTCTTTTATTATAAAGTACTTCAACAAGGATACATTGTTTTTATTTCAAATTCTAGAGTGAGCAATAAATTAAAATCTCATTAAAAAACCCAAGTATTGTTTTATTATCAAACAACTGACATCTTTGGAAACATGACAACTACCTGATCTGTCTGTCCTGAGTGAATGTAGTTACTGCAGCACTCTGGGAACTGTTTTGTGGCATACTAGATGGAATCTGGACCATGCTTCCGGCCGTCGGCTGAGAAATCACCATAGTGTTATACAGTGGGGCTGCAAGAGTGCTCTGTGTCTGACTGGGAAGAGATGTTTGTTGACTGTGCCCACTCAGTACATTCTGTTGACTCTGCTAGAAAACAGAAGATTTTACAGATAGAAAAAAATTTATTCAGGAATTATGCTTCTACTACTAATCATTCTAACAATAGTTGACATGACAGAAAAAGAAGTGGCAGAACATACTACTCTGGGAGAAACTGAACCATCAAGGAATAACTTGTAATATCTGAGAATGAATTAATCTTCAATATCTCGCTGGAAGGTAAGCTATGATTTTCGAAAAGGAGCATGGTCTTAACAAGGATGACATAAAATATACATGAAGAACTACTAAACACCCAAAGTAACTGACATTTGACATTTTTATGTATTTCATTCGAAGTCTTGAGATTTACAATCACAGATGCATGTCAATTACCAAAATTTCCTAGAATGTTAATTAAGCCATCACTGCCCTAACAAAATACATTCTTCACATATGGTAACATATATCCTGGTCAGAATCCTGCAACTTTCTTTTTTTTTTCCACACACAGAAGTAGTTTGTATATTCATTTCAAGCAAACTGCAAAAAAATCTCTGAATGTTGAACTACAGGAAGCATTCAACATTCAACAATTTAAGAACAATTTTGCACAAAATACTTCATCACTCTCAATACTATAGTTTCTAATTATTACTATTAAAGTTTTACATATGATATTGTTCAAAATGAAGCTTTTGTTTTTGTTTTAGCGACACCACACATTTCAATCACTGAACATTCCCTAGCCCACTGTACTCAATAACGTTACCTGACTTGATGTACTTTGTAAAGTCTGCTGTTGTATCATATGCTGAGTTGTGCCAATGTGTCCAGTATTCATTCCACTTTGAATCTGGTTAGTTTGAACAACCTGGCTTTGCATATTTATAGGTGCAAGCTGCTGGATATTAGATGAATTTCCCGAAGAAAGTTGAACAGAACCAAAATTCAATCCAGGGGTTGACTGTTGTAAAAACATCTTTAAAAATAAAGATTACGTTTAAATGATCTTTTTAAATTAAAAAGAATGAGAGCATTTTTAGCAAAAATAGCTAAAAATTAAGTTTTAAAAGCAAGTAACAAGAAGACTAAGCATTCTGAATGAACAATGAGCAACAAATAATTACTGAATAAAATATGATACTCATTTTCATTCTTTCAATCATCCTAACCCCTAATCATGTTTCTAATTGCCAGAAAAAGTGTTATAAATTTCAAAACCTCTACTTGCTTGACACTTTACATGTTGAGGATTATTATACACGCTAATGTTACCCAAACTCAGCTACTCAAAGGTCTGTGGATTGGAAGCTCTGCATCACTCATCATTTATAATTCATGGCATTAGAGAGAAGTGGTTTTCACTTGAAGTTTTTACCAAAGTCCTAGTTGCATCGGATAGATATAACTTTGGCCCTGTTGGTTGACCAAATAAGACTATAATTTGAATCATACCTACCAGTAAGCTATTCAAAAAATTACTGATGATTAATTTTAAATTCTGTACCTACATATACCTAAAAGTCTATGTAAAGTATTATTTTGATATTATGGGAATTTAAGCTTACTAATAATTAGACTGCTAAAACAGATGACTCTAATCTGGAGAAACAAAAATGCTGATGGAAACACTCTTAGGAATCAAATTATCTTTAGCGACTGTAAATGCAATCATAATGAGTAGATAACCAATGAGTATTTACTGAACTAAATGGATGAAACATATCTTTTGCATCTCACTTTTTATTAAGAAAAGTCAATTTCCTAAGAAGCCAAAATACAAACGGCATGCTTTGTTTGTAATCAAATGTAGTAACTTACCTGCAGTCCTTGACCATGGACCATTTGAAGCTGTTCTTGAATTTTTCTTAGTTCTTCTTGTTGCCGATGAATATTCGCCTCTATCATTCGAGTCCGTTGCTCCAATTGGTCTTTGAGATGCTGCATGGCTCCTAACTGAGCTGAGAACTGAAACTTAAGTATTGTGGATGGAAAAAGTGTAACATATTTTACAATCACTTCTCATAATTGTAAAATGTGAAATGCAAGCAGTATAACATGAATTAAGACTGTCATGCCAGTTACTAATTTATTGCTTCTCAACGCCTAATTCACCTATCCTTGCTCAGCTTTGTGGTGCTAGAGCTGGACCCCATAAATGTTTCTCCTTAATCAGCAGGCACCAGCAGTCATGTCAGTGATGATGTGGAGGGATACTGTAAAGGGAGAATGGGTTACCTCTCTGGTTCTAGTGCTTTTCCTTCGTGCTCTTATGCCAGTGGGCAGCATCCTACTGAGTGTCATCAGCATCCAGCAGCTGGCTTTCCAGCAAGTCTCACTGGCTTGCTAGTGGGCAGCTTCCCAGCAAATTTTACTGGTATCCCAGCAAGTGGCTGCTTGCTCCCCAGCCCAAGTCTGTGGCACTTCAGTGAATGTGTGTACCATTCAGTGGCTATAGCCACAGCATCTCCAATGGGACCTGAGTCTCAGCTTGGCCTGGAGGAGCAGTTCAGGAGGGTCGAAGGAGTCTTCTGAGCTGTTGCCCCTTGGCAACTCTCCCTTTCATTTACCTTTAGTGGCTGCTCTCTACACCGGTCTTCCCTGTATCCTTCTGAATTCTCTTAACTGCTCTCAGTAGTTAATCTCTGTTACCATTTAATAATTTTTTATATAATCTCTGTTCAAATTTCTCATCCAGCTCCTGACTAGAGCTTGACTGATTACAAATGACTTCATAACACTGGCTTTTAAAGACCTAAGTTCCTACTGTGGTGCTACTACTTGATAGAACAAGTTCCTGAACTTCATTCCTGATCTTTAAACAAATGAAAAAGTGGTCTGCACCTAGAGTTATTCACATAAAATTCTGTCATCCCAAGAATGTCCTCTTTGTGTAGGTCATTACATATCTGACAGACTAACCAACCATAAAATTTTCAACAAATTGTTCTCAAACACAAAAACCTAGGCTTTTAAAGACTAAGCAATTATAAGTGAATGCACCATATGCGAACAAAAGCACAGTTATTCTACTTACAGAGTAAGGTTTTCAATCTCACTTCTATCTGCTTCACCTGAGTTATAGACAGCTTCTATTTACTACTGCTTGAAACTAAGCACATTTAGTGATTCACCACTTAAGTTTAAATAGGCTCATTTACTTATTTCCAGGAATATTCAGCACAGGATGCAGTATAAAAGCAGAAAGAATCTCACTTCATTGGAAATCTGTCTTACCCTAAGAGTCTCCTACAATGCATGTAAAAGCAAATGACACCCCAAAAGCTTTTTTACCCTATCTTTGAAAGTTTGTTTTGAGAATATTGAACATTACTTTTCAAAGTATACAACTCTGACTTCTGAAGTTGACAATAACCAGATCAAACATCAGATTACACTAGGTATGAAAAAATATTACAAATTTAATATCCTCATGCCTTAATTTTTTATTTGAAATTTTATATTTATATTTATATCATATAAATATATTGTATCCTAAAGTTATTTATACACTTAGGTAAACATCATACTGTCACCGCTTGAAGAATTTCTATTAAATACAAATAAGAAAATAAAAATAAACACAGCAGAATAATGGGAAATAATATCAAAGAACTAAGAGGAAAAGTGTTTGGCTTTATCACTGAATGAAATGAGATTTGAATACTTATTTGAGGATTCAGTGCTGATAAAAACTACTCCAGATACTATTTAATAATATAGTGCTGCTATAAATACCTTACACAATTATGTGTTGCTACAAGTCAAGATTATGACAATTAGATTGTTAGATTATGACAGTTTACAGCAATGTCAATATATTTGTACAAGTATCATAATATATAATAGCTATAATTATATATGTCTGGTGGCTCAGATGGTAAAGAATCTGCCTGCAATGCAGGAGACCTGGGTTCAATCCCTGGGTTGGGAAGATCCCCTGAAGGAGGGCATGGCAACCCACTCCAGTATTCTTGCCTGGAGAACCACATGGACAGAGGAGTCTGGTGGGCTACAGTCCTTGGGGTCACAAAGAGTTGGACATGATTGAGCAACTAAGCACAACTGAAGTAACAACCATATACGATAAAGGTATTTTTAGATACCTAGTGCTAATATTAGAGAAGGCAATGGCAACCCACTCCAGTACTCTTGCCTGGCAAATCCCATGGACAGAAGAGCCTGGTAGGCTGCAGTTCATGGGGTCGCTAGGACTGTTTATAATAGCTAGGACATGGAAACAACCTAGATGTCCATCAGCAGATGAATGGATAAGAAAGCTGTGGTACATATACACGATGGAGTATTACTCAGCCGTTAAAAAGAATTCATTTGAATCAGTTCTGATGAGATGGATGAAACTGGAGCCGATTATACAGAGTGAAGTAAGCCAGAAAGAAAAACACCAATACAGTATACTAACACATATATATGGAATTTAGGAAGATGGCAATGACGACCCTGTATGCAAGACAGGGAAAGAGACACAGATGTGTATAATGGACTTTTGGACTCAGAGGGAGAGGGAGAGGGTGGGATGACTTGGGAGAATGACATTCTAACATGTATACTATCATGTAAGAATTGAATCGCCAGTCTATGTCTGATGCAGGATACAGCATGCTTGGGGCTGGTGCATGGGGATGACCCAGAGAGATGTTATGGGGAGGGAGGTGGGAGGGGGGTTCATGTTTGGGAACGCATGTAAGAATTAAAGATTTTAAAATTTAAAAAAAAATAAAATAAAATAAAACATTAAAAAAAAAAATGGGGTCGCTAGGAGTCGGACAAGACTGAGTGACTTGACTTTCACTTTTCACTTTCATGCATTGGAAAAGGAAATGGCAACCCATTCCAGTGTTCTTGCCTGGAGGATCCCAGGGACGGGGGAGCCTGGTGGGCTGCCGTCTATGGGGTCGCACAGAGTCGGACACGACTGAAGCGACTTAGCAGCAGCAGCAGCAGTGTTAATATTATTTGAAATTAAGACAATGTGGAGATAGCTTCAGCATCAAACAAAACAGAAAATTTTGGATCATTTCTAGCACAACTTAGTACTTTTCATTTGTCTGAGGCACTGAGTGAGTGCAGTGATAAAAGTTGCGAAGTTATAATCAAAAGTGTCACTTTTATAATACCTCTCCTTTGTCTTGCTAGCTTTTATATTTAAGCCTCCTTTGGGACTCAGCCTAAGTAACAATTCTTCCAGAAAATTCTTTCACTTCCTCAGCAATTAAGAGTCCATCTAATGTGCTCACGTGTCAAGCTTTAGACCTTGAGCATAGATATTTGTAGTTATCTATCATTCCCTCTAGATGTAATAAAGTTTCTTAGTATAGATATATTTGCACTGCCAGCACCTACAATATCTGATAAGGAGCTTAATAAATGGCTTATATATAAACAAATGAATATATGAATAAAATTACTAAATTCTTCCAATATCCATGGGAAGAACAAAATGGACAACTACATTTCATCTTTAATATTTTTCTATGAAAAGTGAAAGTGTTAGTCACTCAGTCATGTCCAACTCTTTGTGACCTCATGGACTATAGACCTCTAGGCCTCTCTGTCCACGGAATTCTCCAGGCAAGAATACTGGAGTCGGTAGCCACTCCTTTTACCAGGGAATCTTCCTAACCTAGGGATCAAACCCAGGTCTTCTGTACTGCAGGCAGATTCTTTACCATCTGAGCCACCACAGTATTTCTCAACAGGGATTAATCGGGATAGCTTTTTGTTGTGCCAAAACTGTCATGAATCCTAAAGACAACTAAAGTACCAGAGGCACCCCAATATCACTGACAATCAAAAAATCCCCAGGTATTCTAAACGTCCACAATTGAGATTTACTCCATTACTCTATATTTTTAAAAATCACTAGTAGCTTGAAAGTGAAAGTCACTCAGTTGTGTCTGACTCTTTGCAACCCCATGGACTATACAGTCCATGAAATTCTCCAGGCCAGAATACTGGAGTGGGTAGCCTTTCCCTTCTCCAGGGGATCTTCCCAACCGAGGGATCGAACTCAGGTCTCCCACATTGCAGGCAGATTCTTTACCAGCTGAGCCACAAGGGAAGCCCAAGAATACTGGAGGGGGTAGCCTATCCCTTCTCCAACAGATCTTCCCGACCCAGGAATCGAACTGGGGTCTCCTGCATTGCAGGCAGATTCTTTACCGACTGAGCTGTGAGGGAAGCCCCACTAGTAGCTTAAAGACTATTTATAATTAAAAAATATTTAACAGAAACAAATAAAAATACCTGGGACATGCCTTGTGGAACTGGTAAATTTGCAGATTGAGACATCACAGGCTGTGTTAATGACTGACCAACAGTCTGGGAATTTATAGACTAGAAGCAAAATAAAAAACAAAACTGGGTGACAATCATTTCTATACATGAATACTCCCACCAGAAACACCACCATGGCATCTTTATAACTGAATTACAGCTTTCAGATGAGCCTCCTACATTTTCAGATGAGCACAGGCCTGTCTCTCCCTCTAAGCTGGAAATGCTTGGTCCCTATCTATCTTTCTATCTTTCAAGGCATCTGGTACATTATCTCGCATGGGCTCTCAATAAGAGTTGCCTGGACTTTACTGAAAGTGACTGGTATTTGAAATTAGATATAAAATGGCTCTAAATTATCAGCTTTCCATAATTTAAAAAAAATCTAACATTTTATCTGAAAAATAATCAAAAGGACTTGTATGTTTGACTACTACACAAAAAAATGAAGACCTTGAGTAACTGTTGTATATCAACAACTATTTTGAATTTCATAGCAAGGGATAATGAATAAATGAATTTATGAATATTTAGATGATTCCCCCCCACCCCTTTTAATAAATCTTTATTCAGAAACATACTATATGAAGAGTTTACCTGACTACTAAATGATGATCTCCTTTGTGCCATCTTTTCATGAGCTGGTAAATGTTGTCTAGGAGGAGTGCTAGTATCTGTTGGCATCTTTGTTGGTGTAGCTAAGGTTGGTCAACAGAAACAGAATAGCATTAGTACTTGAAAAATACAATTTTCAAAGATCAATCTCAAAATGCTTTCCAGTGAATAAAAGTGGTCTGTAAAAGAGTTGTTTTTCTAAATGATACAATAAAAGTGAAGTCTGTGACAACAAGATGATTTATTTTAATTACCTCTTTTTAAGGATAAAGAAAACATCTGAAATAGGAAAATTTCAAATATAAAATGGTTACTACCCCTACAATTCTATAATAGAAAAAACCAATAACTTAATTTAAAAATGGCCTAAGGACTTGAATAGATATTTACTCAAACAAGACACAGAGATGGCCAGTGTATGTGAAATAATACTCAATATTCCACTAAATATCAGGGAAATGCAAATCAAAACCACAATGAGACATCACCTCTACCTCTAAAGAATGGTTACTATCAAAAAATCACATTGTAAATCAACAACAACAAAAAAACCTTATCAACTGTTCAAAAAAAAAAATCTAAAGACAAGTATTGGTGAGAACTTTTGTGAAGGTCTGGAAACTTTGCACACTGTTGATGGGGATGAGAAATGATATAGATACTGTGGAAACAGTATGGCCATTTTTCAAAAGAATTAAGATTAGAACTACCATATATGAACCAGAAATCCCACTTCTGAGTATTCATGAAGAAAAACTGAAGCCAGCATCTCAAAGAGATGATAGCGCTCCAGTGTGCACTGCAGCGCCATTCACAACAGACAAGCTGTGGAGACAATCTAAATGTTTGTTGACAGGTGAAAGGGCTAATAAAAGGTGATCTATACATACAATGAAATACTGCTATTCATCCTGAAAAAGGAAGGCTATTCTACAATATGTTGCATGAATGAAACTTTAGGCCATGATGCTAAATGAAATAGGCAATGACAGAAAAAACAAGTATCTCATAATGATATGAGGTTACTTAAAACAGTCAAACGCATTGAAACAAAGCACAATGGTAACTGCCAAGGTGGGGGGCGGGGAATGGGGAGTTATTAATTAGTGGGCATAAAGTTTCAGAAAAGCACAATGAATAAACTCTGGAGATCTGCAGTAAAATATTATACCTAGAGTCAACAATAATGTATCATACACTTAAAGGATTTCATTTTAAGTCTGCTTACAACAGTAAAATAAATTTTTTTCTTTAAAAAGAAATACCTATAATAAGGACATTTTTTCCCCTAAAATCTCAGATATTCTATGTTTAACCACTTTGATGTTCCACCCATGATGTAGATGTCAAGTAGTTCAAACAAGTCCCTTTTTCATTATAGTCAGTTTTAGTATCTGAGAAATAAAAGTGCTAGATTCTTCTAAAAAAATTTTAAAGTGTATTAATTTAATGACAATCATGCATGTTTTCATAAAGACAAAATACACACTAAACACTTTCAAAAAAGTAAACCAAGAACACTTACAGGTGCTATCAATAAAAAAGGAATTACTGTAATAGTTTTGCTTTCTGTCTGAGGGATGATTAAAAATACCAATACCAACATCACTACCTACATGTTTTATAGGTTACTTTATAAATTAATTCTTTGCCAAATGTGAACAATGTGCCTCTTGCTCACTGCAAAAGTTACTGTATTTCAGAAATGTAAACACTCATCATTTGAAAGTGGCAGCTGATGAAAAACGCTGGTAACAATAATGCAAACAATTTAGAAGGGCATCTTTAAAGGGAAGTCTACTTTCAAGCTAGGGTACTCACAGGAAGGGTCCGAGACCGCTGTGTGAGATGATTTTCTTGAACTCCGGGAGGAAGCAGAAGGAGTTGGGCTGTGATCAAACCTTTCCAACGCTTCCTTGAGACTGACTGTATTTATACGATTATCAGACCCAGAATCTTGGCTCTAAGGAGACAAGAGTAAAGTAAATGTCTTCTGTGGTTCAGTTCAGAGGTCCCAAATTAGTATATCGCTTGCTAATTTCCCCTCCCCAAATTCAGTTTTCAACCATAACAAGGCAAGTGTACCTGTGTAATAACTAGGTAAAGAAGTGAAAATTTATTTTTTATAGCCAGAAAGTTTTGGTTTCCTTCTCTACTGAAAGAAACAACAGATGCAAAGGAATAAAGTTGGACTATTACCTTATACCATATATAAACGTTAACTCAAAATGGATCAAAGATCTAAACTTTAGAACTAAAACTATAAAACTTTTAGGGAAAAAAGGAGGGAGGCTTTATAACACTTCACTGGGCAATGATTTCTTGGATATGACACTAAAGCACAGGCAACCGTAATGCACTATGAACAAAGTGGAAATGTACCACGGAATGGGAGAAAACGTTTGTAAGTCATTTAGTTGATAAAGAATTAACACTCAGAATATATAAAGAGCTCCTACCACTCAACAGCAAAAAAAAAAAACCAAAAAATTCAATTAAAAAATAGGTAAAAGTCTTGCATAGAGATTTCCTCCAAGAAGATATATAAATGGCCAATAAATACATGAAAAGATACTTAGTATCATTAATCATTAGGGAAATGCAAATCAAAACCAAGAAATACACTTTACATCTATCAAGATGGCTATTACCAAAAAAATTAGAAAATAACGAGTGTTGGTGAGGATATGAAGAAACTAGCACCCTTGTGCAATGCCACTGGGGGTGGGGGTGTTCAGCTGCTTAGTCACGTCCAACTCTTTGCGACCCTACGAACTGCAGCCCACCAGGCTCCTCTGTCCATGGGATTCTCCAGGCAAGAATACTGGAGTGGGTTGCCATTTCCTCCTCCAGGGGATCTTCCCGAGCCAAGGACTGAACTCAAATCTCCTGTGTCTTCTGCAATGGCAGGTGGATTCTCTACCACTGAGCCACCTGGGAAGCGTGATAAGAATGCATAAAACATTTCCATAGCGACTGAAGTGACTTAGCAGCAGCAGCAGCAGCAGAGCTACTATGGAAAAGTGTAACAGCTCCTCAAAAAATTAAATATAGAATTACTATATGATCCAACAATTTCATTTCTGGGTATATGCCCAAGAATTAAAAGCAGGGAGTCAAATGTGTATTTGTAAGCCATGTTCCTAGCAGCATTAACCACAACAGTCAAAAAGATGGATGCAACTCATGTCCATCGATGGATGAATGAATAAACAAAACATGGTATATATACACACAATGGAATACTGTTTATCTTTCAAAAGGAAACTCTGACACATTACAATATAGATGAACCTTGAGAATATTATGCTGAGTGAAATAAGTCAATCATATACAGACAAATACTGTATGATTCCACTTACATAAGGTACCTATAGGAATCAAAGTCACAGTCGTAAGGTGGCTGCCCAGGGTTGGAGAGGAGGGAATGGGGAGTTGCTGTTGAGTGGGTATGGAATTTCAGTTTGGAAAGATGAAAAAGTTTTGGTGATGGATGGTGGTAATGCTTACACAACACTGTGAATGTACTTAACACCACTGAACTTAAAACTGGTTGAGATGGTAAATTTTGTTACATATATTTCAAATCAGATTAAAAAAAAAAAACAACCAACAGACACTTTAGTTTATAAAGGCACTGTAAGTATCTTTGGAACTCAGCATTTGACTGCTCAAAATCATCTTCTTCACACCAACTCTGACCTTCTCCAGAATTCAGTATCTATATGGATGATTCATGCAATACCCTGTCCTGGCCTCTCAGCTTTCTAGGAACTCCTCATTGCTAATAACTTCTTCCTCTGTTCTACCTGATTCAGTCTCTACTCTTCATTACCAGATTACTCTAAATCTGGTAATCTGTGTGCCTCTAAAAACACAAATTAAAATCCAACTTTAAACCACACTTCCCTGTCTGAGCTTTCCAGTTCACTTGTTCCTTTAGAGACAATTACAGTCAACTTAAAATGATACATAACACTAAGCAGAAACATTACGTTTTCCAGCGGGCTCACTTTCCTACTCTCCACAGTTATTCCATACTTTCCAGAAGTTCTTAAACCTCTTTCTCCCTCTCTCTCCACAGAGAGCTCTGTTTTATATAGATGAAAATACTTGCCACCACCATATATGTAACTCTACGTATTAACATGCTGTGCTATGCTTAGTCACTCAGTCATGTCCAACTCTGTGACCCCATGGACTGTAGCCTGCCAGTCTCCTCTGTCCACAGGATTTCCCAGGCAACAATACTGGAGTAGGTAGCCATTTCCTTCTCCAGGGGATCCTCCCAATTCAGGAATCAAACTGGGGTCTCCTGCATTGCAGGCGGAGTCTTTACCAGCTGAGCCCACCTATTAACATACCAGGTATATAAATAGACCCATCTTCTGTTTGCTCATTATAGTGGAGCAAAGTGTCAAAGAGGGTCCGTCAAAGAACCTCCATATGCAACAGTGAATTAAGCAACAATAAATACTATTCCCTATTGCAGGGAAGCTACATAGAAGGCAATGTGTGCGTATACACAGATATAAATAAATATGATTTCAAAATTACTACTATCACAAAAGGAAAAAATGGGTTATGTGACACAACGCCCACTGTCCTGCACTCTAATTGCTCTTCACATCCTGTTTTGTCTCCATCTCCCACCCTCTCCCAGCTCCTGAAACCCTTCTGCCTGCCTTCAGTTTCCCTAAGCAGCAAAAGCTGTATTCTCAACCTCACTGATGAACATTCCTTCATTGGCGTCCTCTGACTAAAACCTAGAACCCCCCACCCCCTACCCCCAAAGGATACCACTTTCCTTGTAGGTCTCTTAGGCAGCTGGAGTTTCCTTTCCCTCAATCTTCAGACCTCTGCTCCGGAGGTAGAACAGAAGTCTTCCTACTGCTCTGGCCTGAACATTCTCCCTTCCACCTTTCCCAAAACTCACAGCTATGAACGCCACATTATCACACCAAGTAACTCACTATCTCTCCTTGCTGTAGTCATTTACTCACCTTGTGCTTACTCCTCACTAAGTAGCTGAATTAAAGTTTCTCTACTCCTGGCTCAGTACTGTCCTTACTGATTTTTTTTTAAATTGGAGTATAGATGATTTACAACATTGCATTACTTTCTGATGTACAGCAAGGTGATTTTTTTGTATATATATCTATCCTTTTTCTAATTCTTTTCCCATAGGTTATTACAGAGTATTGGGTAGAGTTTTCTGTGCTATACAGTAGGTCCTTGTTGATTAGCTGTTTTATATATAATACTGCACATATATGTTAATCCCAACACCCTAATTTATCCCTCCCACCTACCTTTCCCCTTCAGTAACCACAAGTCTGTTCTCTAAGTCTGTGAGACTATTTCTGTTTTGTAAATAAGTTGATCTGTATCATTTTTTAGATTTCACATATAAGCAATATGATTCTTTCTCTGACTGACTTCACTTGGTATGATAATCTCTAGGGACATCCATGTTGCTGCCTTCTTTTTTATGGCTAAGTAATATCCCACTGTATATATGTGCCACAACTTCTTTATCCATTCATCTACTGATGGACACTTAGGGTGCTACCATATCCTGAATATTGTAAATAGTGTTGCAACTGAACGCTGGGGTGCATGTATCCTTTCAAATTACGGATTCTGCAGATATATGCCCAGGAGGGGGACTGCTGGATCATCTGGGAGCTCTCTTTTTGTTTGTTGAGGAACCTCCCAAACTGTTCTCCATAGTGGTTGTGCTTATTTACATTCCCACTAAAAGTAGGACGGCTCCCTCTTCTCCACATCCTCTTCAGCTGTTACTGATGGTCACTTTTTGATAATGGTCATTCTGCCCAGTGTGAGGTGATACCCTCATTGTAGTTTTTATCTGTAATTCTCTAATGATGAGCGATGCTGAACAATCTTCTCATGTGCCTACTGGCCATCTGTATGTCTTCTTTAGAGAAATGTCTATTCAGATCTTCTGCCCATCTTTTGGTTGAGTCATTTGTTTTTTGATAATGAGCTTCATGAGCTATCTGCATATTTTGGAGATTAATCCCTTGTCAGTTACTTCGTTTGCCAGTGTTTTCTCCCATTCTTCCCATGTCTTTTCATTATGTTTACGGTTTCCTTTGCTGTACAAAAGCTTTTAAGCTTAATTAGGTACCATTTATTTTTGTTTCAATTCCAAAAGACTTTGTATGGGGACTAGACACATTCATTTTGTAATATATTTAAATGCTGAATCACTATGTTGTATACCTAAAACTAATAAATTTTGCATCTTCTATATTTCAATTTAAAAATTGCCTTCCATGGCTCAAGATGCTGAGAATATAGCAGCAAATAACACAGACAAGTTCTCTGCTCTCATGGGTCCCACATGGAAGAATTTTTCCAAAAAGACTATGACGGCTTAGAGGAAAAAGATCCATTATGTTTTAATAAAAGATATTTTCTGAGGAAAGCACTTATAATTTTTCTTATGCTATGGCATATTTTACAACTGAAAGTTTACACCTCTTAACCCCCTTCACCTATTTTGCCCCATCTCACACCCCAATGCCTCACTCTGGCAATCAGCAGTTTGTTCTCTATGAGTCTGGTCTGCTTGCTCATTTGTTTTGTTTTTTAAATTCTACATATAAGTGAGATAATTTGTCTTTTTTGACTTATTTCCCTTAGTATCATGGCCCCAAGATCCATTCATACTGTCACAAAAAGCAATATTTCATTTTTTATGATTGAGTCTACTATATGTATATACCACATCTTTACTTGTTTCTGTATCTTCAGTTCAGTTCAGTTGCTCAGTCGTGTCTGACTCTTTGTGACCCCATGAATCGCAGCACGCCAGGCCTCCCTGTCCATCACCAACTCCTGGAGTTCACTCAGACTCACATCCATTGAGTCCGTGATGCCAGCCAGCCATCTCATCCTCTGTCGTCCCCTTTTCCTCCTGCCCTCAATCCCTCCCAGCATCAGAGTCTTTTCCAATGAGTCAACTCTTCGCATGAGGTGGCCAAAGTACTGCAGATTCAGCTTTAGCATCATTCCTTCCAAAGAAATACCAGGGCTGATCTCCTTCAGAATGGACTGGTTGGATCTCCTTGCAGTCCATGGGACTCTCAAGAGTTTTCTCCAACAGCACAGTTCAAAAGCATCTATTCTTCGGCGCTCAGCCTTCTTCACAGTCCAACCCTCACATCCATACATGACCACAGGAAAAACCATAGCCTTGACTAGACGGACCTTAGTCGGCAAAGTAATGTCTCTGCTTTTGAATATACTATCTAGGTTGGTCATAACTTTTCTTCCAAGGAGTAAGCATCTTTTAATTTCATGGCTGAAGTCACCATCTGTAGTGATTTTGGAGCCCAGAAAAATAAAGTCTGACACTGTTTCCACTGTTTCCCCATCTCTTTCCCATGAAGTGATGGGACCAGATGCCATGATCTTCGTTTTCTGAATGTTGAGCTTTAGGCCAACTTTTTCACTCTCCACTTTCACTCTCATCAAAAGGCTTTTTAGTTCCTCTTCACTTTCTGCCATAAGGGTGGTATCATCTGCATCTCTGAGATTATTGATATTTCTCCTGGCAATCTTGATTCCAGCTTGTGTTTCTTCTAGCCCAGCATTTCTCATGATGTACTCTGCATGTAAGTTAAATAAGCAGAGTGACAATATACAGCCTTGACATACTCCTTTTCCTATTTGGAACCAGTCTGTTGTTCCATGTCCAGTTCTAACTGTTGCTTCCTGACCTGCATACAGATTTCTCAAAAGGCAGGTCAGGTGGTTTGGTATTCTGTATCTTAGTTATTGTAAATAATCCTGCAATGAACATAGGGATATATAAGTCTTTACAATTGTTTTTTCTTCAGGTAAATACTAAGAAGTGAAACTGTTCTATCATACTATTTTTATTTTTTTTATCATACTATTTTTAATTTCTTGAGGAATTTCCATACTATTTTCTGTAGTGACTGCACCAACTTACAATCCCACCAACAGTTCATGAGGGTTCCCTTTTCTCCATATCCTTGCCAATACTTGCTATTTATTGCCTTTCTGATAACAGCCATTCTTACAGGTATGAAGTGATATCCTGTTGTGGTGTTCATATGCATTTCAACCACTAAGTGAGCCTGGAAAGAGAACCTGGAGATGACTGTGGCTCCACTGACACCTTGATTACAGGCTTGTGAGGGACCCTGGACTGAAACCTTGAGTACAGACCCATGACCAATTCTGAAGCAGAGTGCCCAACTAAACTGTGTCTGGATTCTTGACTCACAGAAACTACTGAGATAATATATGTATGTTATTTTATATCATTAAGGTTTGTTACATAGCAATAGGTAGCTAATACACTATATTTCTACCTGATATAATAAAAAAAGAAACCAGTGTTCAAAATCTGACTATAACTTTCCAGTCAGGAGTCTTTAAGCTCAGCTTTAATATTTTCAAAGTGGGGATATATTCACTTTGAGACTTTAAGCTCAGTTTTAATATTTTCAAAGTGGGGATATAAGGATGTCTGAGAAATAAACGACATTTCATGTTTCATATAAAAACCAGAGCCTAGCAGATTGTAATAAATGTTAGTTTAATTCTGAGATCATACATGTTTCATATAATGATCTCTAAATAGCAGGCCCATCAAATCTTTTTTAAAAACACATGAGGTTTTAAAATATTAAATTTAATATAAAAATAAATACTATAGTTATAATTACAAGTAAATGAAATATTTGAAAAACAATTTTTCTATAAATTATTGTCTTGTTATTCATTGAGAAGAAATAATTTTTTAAAAACATGTAAGATACATACTTTGTCAGCAGCTGTCTCTGGAAGAGACTCTTCAATGCCAAGTTCTCGTCGTCTTTCAGCCCTAACTTCTGCATAACTACAAGTGGAAAAAAACGGAATTTCAGTGTTTGATCATTCATTTAAAACACTGCAGAGGTGCAACAATTCAATGTTCATTATGTATCTCATTTGTTCATCACAAATTTGACTATTTTCTATGTACCAAAAAAACCCTAAAACATATACATATATAGCACTATATAGAGTGTATCTTAATTCAAATTTCTTTTTTTTACATATCTAAAAAGTTTAATGTACTACTATAAATGATCTGTAACCACACAGGACCTAAATCAAGAGGAATTAAATAAAGGAACAGTATGCTTTATCTACTCCAGCTCTCCTTTTGCATGACTGACTGTGGTATACAAAAGACAGTTACAACATCTGCTCTAAACCATAAAACTTATGTCAGAAATTATGTTATCTTTATTTCTATCTAATGCCTATAAGTAAATTTAATAATAAATTGAAAATATGAATATTTTCAATAATATAGAAAATAATACTGAATATTGAAAAAAATACTGAGAAATAAAAGAGAAAAAAATCACTCTGTACTTTGTAATAAGTCATACATAAAACTACATTCCAGAATCATTATGAATGTTTCCATATTCAGAAATTCTATAAAAGAAGTATTACCTTACTACGGTATGAGTACAAACAATAAACTCTGGCCTTGAATTCCACTGATGGTAAGTGATATAATAATGAGTTTGAAGCCAAATCCACTGCTGTCCTTTGGTCAGGAACCTATAGTAACAAGATTTGCCTTTTCCGTATTGCATTACTAAGAAGAAAAAATATTTTTTGATTTGTATTACTAGATTTTTACTCAAAGGTATCATTCATATTCATATCTATCTATCTATCTATCATTCTTCTGGCTTTTCAATAACATATAGTAAATCTTCCATAGCACCCAACTTTTAGCCTGTTATTGCTGATCGTAGGTATTTTTCATACACAATAAATGTCCAAATACTTGACAATAAATTATTCACATACTGACTCTCTCCTGCTAAGATATTAAGGATAACAGCAATAAGTAATCACACCTGAGCTGTACTCCCCATACCCTACCCCTCACCCTCTGCAAACACAGCATCTTTTATTTTTTGGCTGTACTGGGTCTTCGTTGCTACATCCAAGCTTTCTCTAGTTTTGGGTGAGCTGAGGCTCTGCTCCAGCTGCGGTGTGCGGGCTTCTTACTAAAATGGTCTCTCTTATTGCAGAGCACAGGCTCCACGGCGTGGGCTTCAACAGTTGTGGTACACAGGCTTAGTTTCCCTGCAGCCTGTGGGACCTTCCCAGACCAGGAACTTGAACCCATGTCCTCTGCAGTGGCAGGTGGATTTTTAACCACTGGACCACCAGGAAGTCCAAGTATAGCATTTTAGAGGCATTTACTTCTAAACCTTAACTTACCAAAATCAGAAAAACTTAATTATTTCAAGTAGCTGGTTTCCCAAAACAGTATTTCAAGCAGTATTTCCCAAAACATTCTTTGCAGATTATAAGTTCAAAAGTCTTTTAGCAGATATTAAGCATAAAATGGGATCTGTGTTAAATTAACTTGGGAAAATTTGTTCTTCTCAAAGCCTTGAGTATGCTAATCCGTCAAGATTCTGGTGTTGGAGAGATTATGAACTCTTACCTAATTTTCTTTGACCATAAAATTCATTTTTAATAGACTGGTATTCAGTGGACAAAACCTTAACACAGGCTGGACCGGAATCGTGTTCGTGCTCTCTCCTCCAACCCGTCACTATTCATGAGGAAATCAAAGTCTACATACTTAAAATTGCTTGTCGAAAATTATCCAGCTAGTTAATAGAGGTGTCAGGTTTTTTTTAATACATCACGGAGCCTAGTGCCCATATCACTCGAAGTGAAAAATATTTCTTTCGTGATATTATGTAACATGCTTTATTTTCATAGAGAGAGGTTTATAAACCAGCCTAAGACATGAAGCTACATTAAATATCTAATTAAGCTTTAGAGGACACTCAAGATGAAAGATTTGGGAAGGAGGATCAGAGAGGCAAATGAAACCTATTTATTAAAACAAACTTCTGAAACAAAGAATGAACAAACAGCATGTGGTAAAGAAGGAGGTCCAGACTCTAATCCTATTTCTGCCACCAAGGTTGTTTGTTTTTTTAATTGGAGGCTAATTACTTTACAATATTGTGGTGGTTTCTGCCACACATCGGAATGAATCAGCCACGTCTACCTGTATCCCCCAATCCTGAACCCCCTCCCATCTCGCTCCCCATCCCATCCCTCTGGGTTGTACCAGTGCACCAGTTTTGAGTGCCCTATTTCATGCATTGAACTTGGACTGGTCATCTATTTCACATATGGTAATACACATGTTTCAATGCTATTCTCTCAAATCATCCCACCCTCACCTTCTCCCACAGAAAAGTCTGTTCTTTACATCTATGTCTCTTTTGCTGTCTTACATATAGGATCATCGTTACCATTTTTCTAAATTCCATATATATGTGTTAATATACTGTACTGCTGTTTTTCTTTCTGACTTACTTCACTCTGTATAATAGGTTCGAGTTTCATCTACCTCATTAGAACTGACTCAAATGCATTCTTTTCAATAGCTGAATAGTATTCCATTGTGTATAAGTACCACAGCTTTCTTATCCATTCATCTGCTGATGGACATCTAGGTTGCTTCCATGTCCTGGCTATTATAAACAGTGCTGCAATGAACACTGGGGTACACGTGTCTCTTTCAGTTCTGGTTTCCTCAGTGTGTATGTACGACTGCTGGGTACAGCAGTTCTATTTCCAGTTTTTTAAGGAATCTCCATGCTGTTCTCCACAGTGGCTGTACTAGTTTGCATTCCCTCCAACAGTGTAAGAGGGTTCCCTTTTCTCCACACCCTCTCCAGCATTTATTGTTTGTAGACTTTTTGACGTCTGCCACCAATGTTATGGGACTGTAAATAAATTAGTTAGCCTTTCTGTGTCTCAGTTTACTTGTGGAGATAATAACAGTACCTACTTTCTATTATACAACTGTGACTATGAATAATGAAAATAATACATGTAAGTTGTTCAGAACAGGGCAAAATGAGATGAGAATGTTCCTTCCATTAATATAACAATGGATGGTAACATTAATGAAGCGCTCGCTGAGTTTTCTGTAACAGATTCTTTAAATGTGGCATTACCTCCCTGTGCAGACTCACATGCCTAGAAATAAAAATTCATGAAACAGTGTTCTAATATAATTTTCAAAGGAATCGACTTCTCTTACTCTAAATATAGAACTTCTATACTTCAAAACAAGGTTTATTAGATGCCATATTATAAAACTGTATTACTACTATAGATTGAAATATATAAAATGGAGGAAGTTTAATTTAGACTTGATCTAGGATTCCTATTAGAAGTAGTTATGCATACAAAAGAAATTTTTCCAATACATTTCAAAAATACAAAAATGGTCTGTTTTACCACTATTAATAACTATTAATATGATAGTTATTTACAGATTAAAAAAGTATTACCACCCGAAGTATTAAAATCTACTTACAGTGCTCATGACATTTTGCCAAATTTTCTAGGTCATCCACATGATAGTAATCATAGCCTGATGTTCCCAGAACTTCAAATGGCAAATATCCTATTATGGGTGGTGCCCTAAATTACATATAAAACAATCAATATTATGACTTTTTCCATTAATAAGAAGTACTCAACTACAAACCAATTTTGGGAGGAAACTTTATTTCTTAAAAATAATGGATAATGAGTTTGAGCATCCTGACTAGAAAAAGTTTGTCTTTGAAATCCAATAATTTCAAGAATTATAATGATTAACCTTTTTATAGAATTTAAAAATGGGAGTTACCTGTGATCTAGAAATAGAAACTTCCACTCTAAACTATGTCTAGATGTAAACTCTTCATTGGGTTCTTCAACAGTGCACATTTCCTACAAATAAATAATTAAAATTGAGAAATACTTTTCTGTATACTCAGCAAATTCCTAAATATTGCTATCTGTATAAGTCATTTTTAGCTAATTTTTCCTTAAACATTTTTTTAAAAAAACATTTTTATTTTCTAGTACTAAGGAATGTGGCAACAAACACATGCAGGCTTCTGGGGGAGTACTTCTCACTCCACACATTTCTCTATTCACTCACATGCCTAAAAAGTCTCATTCTAATCTCTCTCCTGAATTATAGTTCTATATTTCTGTCTGGATGTTTCCACGTACCACAAGCTCAACATGTCCTAAAATGAACCAACTATTTTAATCCTCATATCCAGTTACATAATGTTCCAGCCCATTAATGGAGGGATACCTGTACTGTTCCATTAAATCTAAAATCTAATAATCACAATACACTCATTTTCACCTTTCACCATCTAAATGGCCACTACTAAATCCTTTTGGTCTCACCAAGTTTTTTTTTTTTTTAATCTATTCAATCCCATCCATCTTCAGGGTCTTAGTTTAGACTCTAGTTGCCACCATTGGCTCACATTATTGCAAAATATTCCAAACAAGTTTCCCTGTCCTTCAACTCATCTTCTATTCTGGCCACAATGACCTTATAAATACTCAAACACGATTGTATAATTTCCCTGACAGAAAAATCTTAATAGCTGATAATTCCATTAGGACAAAATCTAAACAAGGAGAAACAAACAACAAAGAAAGAAACATATATCACTGCCATTACTTTTCTAACCTCATCTCTCAACATCCCTACCCTCCCTCCATTCACAGTAACCCTAGACTCTAGTCATACTCAACAATGTATTCCAACCTGCCCGTCTTCTTGAATGACCTTCTGCAGCACAATGTAGTGATTAAGAGTTTGGGTTTAGAAAGAAAAGGAATTAGAATCAATCTCAGTTCTACTACTTAATAGCTGTGACTCTGGGTAAGTAACTTAACTCCCCTAAGCCACAGTTTCCTTATATATAAAATGGTGATCATACCACCATTTGTAAGTATTAAATGAGATAATGCACGTAAACAGCATGTGGTAAGCATGCAAAAAGCATGCTACCACTGCCATTATTTTCTACAATCAAAACAAGTAGAGTCAGAGTGGTTTAAGATCCTCTAACTGCTAATTCAGTACTTTGTCCTATGTATTTCCCTAAATTTAAAATCTTAGCCTGGCTTATTTTCAGCCACTTTGCAGTGACTGAAGTCTTTCATTTTCTGACTTTCCTACTAATCACCTACTTCCTGGACCCAGGATATGAAAATAAAATTATTTAATTGACTTTTTAAATTGAAAAGGTAAATTAAATGTAATAAGAAGGTCACCTGTGTATTTCAAAAGAAAATTTCAAAAGCACTCTTTGGCCTTTCCCCTTTAATGTATTTGTGAACTATACAACAAAAGCACCTTAAAATTTTGCACAAAAGCAGGACAATGGTGATATATAACCACTGGTTAACAGCCAAAAATTTCACAAACCCAACTGAAATTTTTGGCCAACCCAACACAAGGTATATTATCAAAAAATTAGTTCTATAATTTGATGAGTACTTTGATAACTCACGATTTGCTTCAAAAATATTATGATCATACATGTTTAATGACTCATGGCCATTACTACTTTAATGTTTACAGGAAGTATCTGGAAACAATAAAAAAAACAACAGATAGGACCCATAATATGAAGTGAAACCCCTGTGGGAAACAGAAACATACCTTGATGAACTGAGGTGTAGCTAATCTGACAGTAGCTACAAAACAAACTCTATCTTCATAAGAAGGCCTATGCGTGCGTTGTATTGTTCCTTCAAAACCATTGTGTGCTGAAGTGGATACTAAAGCAATAAGGACATAAATGTCATCAGTTACTCCAGTAAAAATCTAGTTTTTACTAATGCTTGAACATTTGTCTTTATGAGCTTAAAAGAATAACAAGTGAAAATACACTGTAAGAGAAGCATTTTAACTTACCACTGTTTAAAGATTTGAAATTTCCTATAAATTTCACATATTCATAAGTAGATGGTTCCTTTGGGTCTATTGTTCCTCGAAGCATATGACAACAAAATTCTAACTGATTTTTTGCTGAAATAAGAGAAAAAATATAACATATTTTGTGATTTATCATAAATAAGCCACACAAAGTGAGATTCTAACAGCTGTGTAAGTTTACAATTACTATTTTCTCATACAGAGGTCCCCAATGACATTGTGTTTAGTCCATAAAAGCAGAGTCTCTTCAGGAGATGATCTCACGTTGTCCTTAATAAAGACAGATCTTCTGATACAAGTAACTCCATGTTCCTCCATGTTTATTTGTCCTGCCTTGTCATTCATCACTAATCTCAAAGAAAGGTCTTGCTTCCTATTCCAATTCTTCTATCTCTACTTTAAACAGTCTTTCCCATCTTCCTTCTCTAGGACACCAGAACCATTCATTTCTTTAGCATTCACACATTATCTTCTTTGGGTCCTTACTGTCTACTTTTAATTTACTCAGGTCTTTTTTCATGCTATTCTATTTAGTAACACAGATCTCCTTCCTTCTCATTATGTGCTCTAGTTCCCGTATGTTCACCCTCCTTAACTTCATGTATTGTGGCTTTTGCCCTCACACTTCTACAGAAATGGCTCTTCACTGTTTCTACCTCTTCTTAAAACTCACAAGTTTTCATTCCCATAGCATGAAACTTACCTTCCTACCTTATTGCCTATTTCCCTCCCTTCTATTAATCAGTCAACAAACTATAGACATTCACGAAAGTTCTTTTGATTGTAATCTATTATGCTTTACAAACTTACCAGCACTGACAAACTTATTTACTCCTAAATCTCTCTCATCAATTTTAACATTTTATCTAAGACCAAGTCTCATATCTGGAGAAGGAAATGGCAACCCACTCCAGTACTCTTGCCTGGAAAATCCCATGGAGGGAGGAGCCTGGTAGGCTACAGTCCATGGGGTCGCAAAGAGTCGGACACAACTGAGCAACTTCACTTTCACTTCACTAAGTCTCATATCACTATTTTTCAGAACATCTGTACCTGACTGTTCCATCAGTAACTTAAATTCAAAATACTTGAAAGTGAATTTTTCCTTCTATCTTCCTAAGGCAGCTGTCATTCCCCTCTGTCCTATCTCCTTAGTTAGAAATCACATCAATTTGTTTTCTCTTCATATCACCAGGTCAAAAACTAAATCTGTAACCAGGATCTGCTGTTTATTATACCAAGAATGCTCTGGTGAGTCATTTTTTCCCATGAGCAGCCAGAACCACCATTTTGGTACCGATGTAAATGACCTTGCATCTAGGTAACTGCAAAAATGTATTCTCTATGCCTCCACACTCCTACCACTCAGACTCACCCTTGCCTACTACTCTTAGATTAGTATTACTTTCACCATTATTATTTCAGTACTCAAGGACTAATAACACCTCTCTTCACTTACAGTATCCAACTCATATTCTTCTGTTATTATCATCAATGGCTTTATCATTAAACTCAGCCAGTTCAAACTCTTACCTTCTTCCTAAAACCTTCCCTACTGACGATCTCTAGCTGTGTGACACCAGTGCCTAACACCAAGTCCTACTGCTGCTGCTGAGTCACTTCAGTCGTGTCTGACTCTGTGCGACCCCACAGACAGCAGCCCACCAGGCTCCCCCGTCCCTGAGATTCTCCAGGCAAGAACACTGGAGTGGGTTGCCATTTCCTTCTCCAATGCATAAAAGTGAAAGGGAAGTCGCTCAGTCGTGTCCGACCCTCAGCGACCCTGTGGACTGCAGCCTACAAGGCTCCTCCGTCCATGGGATTTTCCAGGCAGCAGCACTGGAGTGGGGTGCCACTGCCTCCTCCACAAGTCCTACTGAGTTCACCTCAACACTCACAGGCATGCTTTCCTCTCCATCCTTACTTCTACTGCTGTCCTTTTCATCTCAAGTCTAGTCATTTTTCCAAAATTTTCCACCTGAGAGATTTTCTTTTTGAACCACAAAACCACCCAAATCCCCTTTCTGCTGGCTTCTCATGAAGTAAAAAATAAAAACCAAACTGTTAAGGATGAAATATCAGGCTTTATTTCCTTCTCTAGACACAAACACATCATTTGTACTACCTTACCTTCATTATGATACAAATGACCTATTTGTAGAATCCTGAATTTTCCTAGCAATTTCCCCTCTGTTTTAAGTCATGTTCATTCCTTTGGCATGAAACATCCTTTTCATCTGTGGAAATAACTTTATTTTGTATATCAGTCTATTGGGTCGCAAAGAGTGGGATGCGACTCAACTGAACTGACTTCAAATATTGTTGTTTACAGGTGTATAACTGTCCTCTGCATCATTATATCCAACCCAAATCTTTCTCCTAGATGAAAGACTAGAGTAGTCGCTTAGTCGTCTCATAAGAATTTGGTTTTTTAACAAGTATAAATAAGCTTCAAATGTATTCTCCTGGTCTCTTAACTCCTCTCAACTTCTGAAAGGCTATTCTCATCAAAAACATACATTCACACATACTTACATGTGTGTGTATGTGTATCTCAACGGTTGAACAGTTAGTGTTTTACATAATCGAAGGTTCAAAATATGAAAACCTTTAAAATGATTAATGTCAGCTTCCCTTGTAGCTCAGTCGGTAAAGGATCTGCCTGCAATGCAGGAGACCTGGGTTAATCCCTGGGTCAGGAAGATCCCCTGGAGAAGGAAATGACAACCCACTCCGGTATTTTTGCCTGGAGAATCCCATGGACAGAGGAGCCTGGTGGGCTATGGTCCATGGGGTTGCAAGAGTTGGACACCACTTAGCAACTAAACCATCACCACTATAAGAAAAGTCAAAATTTAAAAGCCATGAAAAAAGTAGTTAAAGAAGACATCTAATAGCTAATGGCCAAATGTAGAGCTGTCATGATTTCAGCCTTTACACAGGATAATTTATTCAAGAAAACGAGGGTGGGAGGGAAGATCCAGAGGGAGGGGCCATATGTATACTTATGGCTGATTCACACTGCTGTGTGGCAGAAACCAACACATCATAAAACAATTAGCTTCCAGTTTAAAAAGAAAAAAAAAAAAACAACTAACAGAAAACAAGGTATTCTGGTCAATAAACCCAGAAGAAAAGTCAGATTATACGTCAATATTTTATACTTATTAAAGGCAGGACTATACTTCCCTATTCTTGGCATTTCTATTATATAGCACAAGTGTCTGCTACACTGCTGCTTTGTTGTTTACTCGCCAAGTCACATCCGACTCTTTTGCGACCCCATGGACTGTACCACGCCAGGCTCCTATGTCCATGGGATTTCCCAGGCAAGAACACTGGAGTGGGTTGGAGTGGGTTGTCATTTCCTTCTCCACGGAGTCTTCCCAACCTAGGAATCAAACCTGCATCTCTGCATTGGCAGGGGGATTCCCATCTGGCACATTAGACATATCCAATAAATTATTTTTTAATTCTGCTTAATAGAGCACAAAATTTCTTTGATTAAGTAATTTTATAAAGAACATGTTTTGTCTCATAGTTTCAGTGTTCAATTGGTTAGTGATGGTGAAAATAAAAGCCCTTAATTTTCTCTTACTACAGTAAGATTTTTGTATAAAAATTAATAAGAATATATTGCTGAGTTCCATTTTTCTATAAAATAGTTTTATGGCATATTATAACAGATGAGATTTCACTGTATTCTGGAACAGAGTTCAGACTTTTAACATGGTCATAATTCCATTATATTTTAATATTTAAAAAGGATCTAATAGGGATTGGGGATGATGCTATGTGTTAATTTGGTTAAACATATCTCTGTCACGAAATTACAAAAGTAAAGGATAATGCAACCAAATCCGTGTAACTTTTCGCTTAAGAGGTACTACTTACATTTTAAATATTCAGGGGTTAATGAATCACTTTCCAGCAGATGGGTAGAGAGTATTTTATAAACTTCTGAATGTTCCCCCTCTGGGATAAAATTAAATATACTTTGATCCACAAGGTCTGACTGGAAAAAAAAATTTTTTTAAATCAAATAATTACAGTGATTCAAGAGAAATTTATTTTAAAAATATATAATCACTCTTAAACATCAGACAAGCATATGGTTGACGTTTCATTATCTGTAAACAGTGACAAATATCAAGTTTCAAGTACAACTCAAAAGACAAGATTGAGAAGGTGAAAAAAGTTTCCATAATCTCACTGTCTCTGATATTAGCATCATCAGATTCTTGATCAATATGACCTTTGAAAGTTTTGAAAATTGTAAGTTTCACCACACGTGAACATGTAAAATATAACAGGACTAAGAAAGCTTATTAGAAGAATCTCTGGCTACCAGATGTAGCCTTACATACCAATTTCTGGTGAGTGGGGTATACACTACAAATAAAGGACCACAGGACGAGCCACAGGCTACATGAAGAGAAGACTTGACTTTGCTGTCAGTTCCGTTGCCCAATGTGTCCTTTCTTTATTTCATCTTTTCCAGTCATCTAACCTGTATCCCACTGTCAAAAAGTCATGCTTTAAGATAAATACCTCTTCCCAAAAAAGATGACTTACATGCTGAGCATTATAATCTATGCTAAGATATGGCTTTGATCAACAGTAATCTGACCAGCAAGAGGTTGCCTACAATGTGACATGGCTGTGGAATCCAAAGCGAATAGGACAGCATCAGCCCATAAGAACCATGGACAATAAAATTTTAGTGAAATCATGTATGTGTGTGTGGTAAGTTGCTTCAGTCATGTCTGACTCTGTGCAACCCCATGGACTGTAGCCTTGTCAGACCCCTCTGTCCATGAGATTCTCTAGTCAAGAATACAGGAGTGGGTTGCCATGCCCTTCTCTAGGGGATCTTCCCGACCCAGGGATCCAACCCACATCTCATGTCTCCTGAACTGGCAGGTGAGTTCTTTACCACTACATTTCCTGCCAAATCCCATCCAGGCTACTTGGTTTCTCTGCATTTCAAACTGCTCTGTGAAATCCTGGGGATAATGAAGTGATAGCTCCAAGACTATGGAAGGCAAGGGAGGTGAAGACAGGGCTAAGGGCTCCACTAAGTAGTTTCACTTTTATTTCCTATTTCAAATATTTTTAAGATTGTTCAAAACAAAAAACCTCAAACAATAACAAAAAACAGAGAGCCACTGAGGATGGTAAGAAGCAGGATAGGGGTGTTAACCACTCTCATACAAGCCATATACACTTTCTTCAGTCCTTTCCCTAGCCTTCAAGGTACACCTCATGAAGTGAATCTTTCCTCTCTCACCACATTTGTACTCTTCTGTCTTTCACAGACCAGCTGAAATTACTCCCTCCAAAAATATGTCTTTTAACTGCATTGCTGTTTATTGTCCAGTTGTTAACTCATGTCCAACTCTTTGTGACCCCATGGACTGCAGCACGCCAGGCTCCTCACTCCTCCACTAACTCCTAGAGTTTGTTCAAATTCATGTCCATTGAGTTGGTGATGCTATCTAACCACCTCATCCTCTGTTACCCCCATCTCCATTTGCCTTCAATCTTTCCCAGCATCAGGGTTTTTTCAAATGAGTCAGCTCTGCACACCAGGTGATGAAAGTACTGGAGCTTCAGCTTTAGCATCAGTCCTTCCAATGAATATTCAGGCAGGATTGATTTCCTTTAGGACTGACTGGTTTGATCTCCTTGCTGTCCAAGGGACTCTCAAGAGTCTTCTCAAGCACCTCCATTCAAAAGCATCAATTCTTTGGTGCCGAGCCTCCTCTATGGTTCAACTCTCACATCTATATAACTACTAGGAAAACCATAGCTTTGACTATTAATATATGGACCTTTGTCATCAAAGTGATGTTTCTGCTTTCTAATATGCTGTCTAGATTTGTCATAGCTTTTCCAAAGAGCAAGTCTTTTATTTCATGGCTACAGTCATTGTCTGCAGTGATTTTGGAACCCCCCAAAATAAAACTATCCCTGCTTCCACTTTTTCCCCTTCTATTTGCCCAGAAGTGATGGGATCAGCTGCCATAATCTTAATTTTTTAATGCTGAGTTTCAAGTCAGTTTTTTCACTCTCTTCTTTCACTCTCATCAAGAGGTTCTTTACTTCCTCTTCATTTTCTGCCATTAGATTGGTATCCTGTACATATCTGAGGATGTAGGTATTTCTCCTGGTAATCTTGATTCTAGCTTGTGATTCATGCACCTCTGCATTTTACATGATGTACCCTGCATAGAAGTTAAATAAGCAGAATGACAGAATACAGCTTTGTCACACTCCTTCCCCAATTCTGAACCAGTCCCTTGCTCCATGTCTGGATCTAACTGTTGCTTCTTGACCAGCATACAGTTTTCTTGGGAAAGAGAAAGGTGATCTGGTACTCCCATCTCTTGAAGAATTTTTCAGTTTGTTGTGATCCACAGGGTCAAAGGCTATAGCATAGTCAATAAAGCTGAATTAGATGTTTTTCTGGAATTCCCTTGCTTTATTCATGACCCAACAAACGTTGGCAATTTGATCTCTGGTTCCTCTGACTCTTCTAAACCCAACTTGGAAGTTCTTGGTTCACATAAGTGTTAAAGTCTAACTTGAAGGATTTTGAGCATAGCCTTGTTAGCATGTGAAATGAGCACAACTGTACAGTAGTTTAAACATTCTTTGACACTGGAATGAAAACTGACTTTTTCCAGTCCAGTGGCCACTGCTGAGTTTTTCAAATTTGTTGTAACACTGAGCACAGCACTTTAAAGCACCATCTTTCAGCGTTTTAAATAGCTGAGCTGGAATCCCATCACCTCCACTAGCTTTATTCATAGTAATGTTTACTAAGGCCCACTTGACTTCTCACTTCAGGATGTCCAGGTTTAGGTGAATGACTACACCATCATGGTTATCTGGGTCATGAAGATCTGTTTTGAAGAGTTCTTCTGTGTATTCTTGACATCTCTTAATCTCATCTGCTTCTGTTAGGTCCATAACATTTCTGTCCTTTACTGTGCCCATCCTTGCATGAAATGTTATCTTCATATCTCCAGTTTCATAGAAGAGGTCGCTAGTCTTTTCCTTTCTATTGTCTTCCTCTATTTCTTTTCATTGTTCATTAAAGAAGCCCTTTTTATCGTTCCTTGCTCTTCTGTGGAACTCTCTGCATTCAGTTGCATATACCTTTCCCTTTCTCCTTTGCCTTTCGCTTCTCTTCTTTCCTAAGCTATTTGTAATGCTTCCTCAGACAACCACCTTGCCTTCTTGCATTTCTTCTTCTTGGGGATGGTTTTGGTCACTGCCTCCTGTACCATGTTAGGAACCTCTGTCCATTGTTCTTCAGGCACTTTGTCTACCAGATTTAATCCCTTGAATATATTCATCACCTCCACTGTATAATCAAAAGGGATTTGATTTAGGTTATATCTGAATGGCCTAGTGGTTATCCGTACATTCCTCAACTCTTTTTGACAGTCTCTTGGACAAAAAGGAGATGAAACCAGTCAGTCCTAAAATAAATTAACCCTGAATATTCACTGGAAAGATTGACGCTGAAGCTGAAGCTTCAATACTTTGGCCACCTGAAGCCAAGAGCCAACTCACTGGAAAAGACCCTGATGCTGGAAAAGACTGAGGGCAGGAGGAAAAGGGGGTATGAGATGATTGGATGGCATCATCGACATAATGCACATGAGTTTGAGCAAACTGGGAGATAGTGAAGGACAGGGAAGCCTGGCTTGCTGCAGTTCACGGGGTTGCAAAGAGTTGCACACAACTTAGCAACTGAACAACCACAGAGAATGAAGTGGGTCAAAGTGGTGAAGATGTTCAGTTGAGCATGTGTCTAGTGGTGAAAGTAAAGTTCAAAGCTGTAAATAACAGTACTGCTGTTATTAATTATAGGAACTTGGAATATTAGGTCCAGGAATCAAGGTAAATTGGAAGTGATCAAGCAGGAGATGGCAAGAGTGAACAACGACATCTTAGCAATCAGTGAACTAAAATGGATGGAAACGGGTGAATTTAATTCAAATGACCATTATATCTACTACTATGGGCAAGAATCCCTTAGAAGAAATGGAGTAGCCCTTATAGTCAACAAAAGGGTCAAAAATGCAGAACTTGGGTACAACCTCAAAATCGACAGAATGATCTCGGTTCATTTCCAAGGCAAACCATTCAACATCACAGTAATATGCTCCAATCACTGATGCCAAAGAAGCTGAAGTTAACCAGTTCTATGAAGACCTACAACACCTTCTAGAACTAACACCAGAAAAAGATGTCCTTTTCATCATAGGGGATTGGAATGCAAAAGTAGGAAGTCAAGAGATACCTGGAGTAACAGGGAAGTTTGGCCTTTGGAGTACAAAATGAAGCAGGGCAAAGGCTAACAGAGTTTTGTCAAGAGAATGTGCTAGTCACAGCAAACAACCTTTTCCAACAACTCTACACATGGACATCACCAGATGGTCAATACCAAAATCACACTGATTATGTTCTTTGCAGCCAAGATGAAGAAGTTCTATACAGTTAGCAAAAACAAGACCTGGAGCTGACTGTGGCACAGATCATAAGCTCCTTTTTGCAAAATTCAGGCTTAAATTGAAGAAGGTAGGACATTCAGATATGACCTAAATCAAATCCCTTATGATTATGCCATGGAAGAGATGAATAGATTCAAGGGTAAGAGTGCCTGAAGAGCTACGGACAGAGCATAAGGGGCAAAGATTCTGGCCCTTTTGATAGGCTTTATTTACTTCCTTCAAATATTTGTTTTCTTATTAAAAATATTTATTTGCAAATAGAGAAGTCCAAATAATCATATAACTACTTTAAAAATTCTAGATTTTTATTTCTGCATACTGCATTTACACCAAACATTGTACTGACTTTCTTAAGACACACTTGTGTTTATATTTCAAAATTTTCAAGTTAAGAAAAATAGATAATGAAAGGCTCATACAATATCTTAATAATAGCAGTGTTATTCCTGGACTCTATCAAAAGTGAAGTGAAGTGAAGTCGCTCAGTTGTGTCTGACTCTTTGCGACCCCATGGACTGTAGTCCACCAGGCTCCTCGGTCCACGGGATTCTCCAGGCAAGAATACTGGAGTGGGTTGCCATTTCCTTCTCTAGGGGATCTTCCCGACCCAGATCTCCCGCATTGCAGGCAGACACTTTAACCTCTGAGCCACCAGATTAACCACGTAAAATGGTTAATCTTCCTCCCTGTATTACGTGGTAACAAATTTAATATACTCTCTTCTCAGGAACACATTTAAGCAAGTGGGAGGAAAGCAATTTTGAATTGTAAAAGTTTACAAATTTTAAGTTCCCAGTAGAGAGACTTTATGTCTTGGTATTCCCACTAAATTATTGAACAATTCTCTGGGGTTCATATATGTTTTTAAAGGGGGCTGGGCGAAAAATGTCTAAAATCTCTTCTGCCCTGGAGGTGGTATGATCCTATAATTTTGTTGTAGAAAACCACTTCAGGAATGAAAATAAAAAATCCATAAATTTCCTTTCCTGATTAGTAGCCACAAATAGGTTAAAATTTACCTAAATTAGCTTCATAAGTACGACATGAAAAAATTTAGAAAAAATATTTTCCAAGACCTATAGAATCAGACATGCAATTTTATAGCTAGATTTAAAATTTAAATTAAAAACAGTTAAGTCATCCTGACCACTGATTAAGATGGCAAATTTTAATTCCTCAACAGAACTGAATTATAAACACTAAAGCTTTATATTTAGAGATTTTCTAATGTTTCTTCCCCTCCAGACAAGAGTCAAGAATGTATTTTAGATAAAAAGGTATGTATGTTAAAACAGAAAGAAAGGGACACCACTGTTTTAAATCTTTTGCTTAACATCTGTAACAGTTTAATTATTAATGGCAGGCCAAAAGAGAAAAATCACTTTTTTTTTCCTTATTGGGTTTGATCCTAAACAAGTTTTATTTCATTTTATCAAAACATCCTTCTGGGGACTTCCCTGGTGGTCCAGTGGCTAGGAATCTACGCTCCCAATGCAGGGGGCGTTGGTTCGATCCCTGGTCAGGGAACTAGATCCCACATGCCACAACTAAAAAAAATCCTGCATACCACAAGAAAGATCCTAGGTGCTACAACTAAGACCAGCTCAGCCAAATAAACAATACAGCAATGTAAGTGGTGTGAGGGAAAGTATCCATCGTAACTGGAGAGCAGTTAAAAGAAAAAAAGAACCCAAAAAACCTGTTTTACTAAAGGATACTATTAACTCAGTATGCAATGAAATGGGTCTGCTGTATCAGCAGCAATCTCTTCTGCCCAGAAACTCACCTGCCGGTCTCTACATGCTTTGGGTGACACCAACGGTTAAAAACACCCAGAAGATGTTACTAACAGAGGAAACTGGGTAGGCATATATGGGAACTCTGTACTATCTTCTTAATTTTTCTATAAATGTAAAAATAGCTCCAAAATTAATTTTTTTTTAATCCAGAAGGCAATGAGAAGGTCATGAAGCTTTTCACTGAGTGGAGTATGTTAATTATCAAACAGCTGGGTCCTAACTAGGTCTGTTGCACACATGTTTGTTATTTCAATATGCCATGAAATATTCCCTCACTGAAGATCCAGTGTGGCCTTAAGGAAGGAATCTTTAAAACATATTTCAAATAATCTACTCACTTTCTTATACTCAATCAATAATTACTAAACGCCTCACTAAGAAACTAGCCAGCATATGTGGATACAGACATAAAGTCCCTGCACTTAGAAAGCGTACCATTATTATCCAAATAAACAGAAAATTACAATTCACTGTAAGTGTCATGGTGGCAGTAGGTATAAGGTAACATGAGAACAGAGAGAAAAGGCATCTAATTCTCAGTGAAGTCCAGGAAAAGTGCCCAAGAAGCAGGCATTTTAAAAGTCTGACCACACTGCAAATTACACCCTGATTATGACTAAAGATTATGTAGTTTTTAAAATACATAACTGAAAGAAAATCCAATAAAATTGTTTATAGGTTTAAAAGCCTATAATTATACGTTTATTCAAATTACTCAACCTCATTTTATTACAGTTGATTTATAGTATTATTAGTTTTAGGTGTACAACATTAATGAATCAATTGTTTTAACAGATTACACTCCACTTAAAGTTATTGCAAAATAATGGCTATATTTCCCTTTGCTAGACAATATATTCTTGTTTCTCGGCTTTTATACCTTGCACGGGTAATCCCCTCCCCCATCACACCCTTCTCCCATCCCCTTCCACACTGATAACTGCTAGTTTTTCTTTATCTGTGAGTCTGCTTCTGTTTTGTTATATTCATTCTTTTGTTTTATTTATTATTCAATCTTAACTTAGTCATATCATAATCCTACAAAGGATTTCTTTCCCTGGCTTTTCTTACTATGCAAATTTTTTCTTAAGGAAACAGTTATCCAGAAAAATTCAGTTATCAGTCTGTCCTTTGGTCTGCCCCCAGAGAAGTAGTAAAGCCAAGTCTTTTTCTGTGTGACACAGAAATCAGCAAATTATTTACTGCCTGACTTTCAGAAATAAAGTTCCCTTATAGAATCTGGCCTTTTAAGTATAGAGTAAATTCTCTTCATAAAGTACAAAACAGCAGCGTAATCAGAGAGAAGGAGATACTGCTTTTCAACATCTCTTTAAAGAAATCTTTATAGAACAGATGACTTTGTACTGTTACACATTTTCAAGAGATGGCATTTTAAGAGTAATTTATAAGTAACTTCAAAATATTTACATCCAAACCCTATTTTAAGCCAATAAATTAGAGGGTTGCCAGAGAAAGAGAACCAGAAATAGCTTTCTTGACATAAGAAGCCATTTTGTAATCTAAACCTGGCCACAATGCTTGCCCCTGAAGGAATATCAGTAATGAATGATCTTACAGGAACAAAGGAACACAGGAACAGAGAAAGGGCAGGCAAACAACAGTGCAGTGAGAGCAGAGTTCCAGTTCCTCCTCAAAGGATATTTATAAAATATGCCCGAGTTCTATAGGAAACCAAGGGCCTCTGCTAAGTGGAGAATATGATGATGATGTTGACCCTTTCTCACTTCAATCAAGTAAAGCTTAGATGCTGTTGACCTTTGCCCTACTTTTATACTGAATTCTCCTCTGCTCAAGTCCCTTCATGAATATACATGTATTCTTAGCTTAAAAATTCCCTAATTTTGCTGTTCGGAGAGATACTGCTTTGGGAAAGATACTTCCCAAAGTATCTTTGGTGTTCTTACTTGCTCCAAGTAATAATAAATCCTTCCTTCTCCTACTCTTTGGCTTGGTTGTGTCTAATGGCTTGACATCCACCAAGAGGCAAACCCATTTTTGTGTAACATCACCTTAGATGAGAATATTACATATTCAACAAAAACTTCAAATTCATAAAAACTGTCAACTGGAGCACAGCACCTAGCATAGTATCTGGTAGCACAGATGTTCAATAAATATATCTTAAGTAAAACAGCAAACACTAATTCAGGTACTCACCATTCTAATCAAAATTTACATATATCTTTTCTTATTATCTACCCTTTGGGTCATATTAAGAACAAATGGAATATGGGAATTAAAATATTATCAACTCAAGTCACAGAGCACAAAAGTTCTGTATCTATTATTTTCAGCATGTTCTTGTAAGTAATTCTTTTGAGAAAATTATTATTGAGCTGCAACAAATATCTCAGTAGAAATTTAGTTATTCCCAAGATATTTTCAATGAGTAAGTGACATCACCACCACACTGATTAAAGTTAATAGTGAAAACTCAGCATTAGAATAAAGAAGACAGGAAGAATAGAGGTTAAAGTAGGAGTTGAATATTTAGTTACTACAGATGAGAGTCATGACTGACCTGAAAAAATACAGCCATACTAAAACTAAGACATACTTAGAGGTCTCATCCCCACTCTGATCATTGTTCAACAGTGCTCTGGGGCCTTCACTTCTTAAGGTTTTAGAACATTTAAAAATAGGCATTAAGTGAGAAAGACAGGGTGGGAGGTAGGAGGGAGGGGACATATGTATACCTATGGTTGATTCTTGTTGATGTATAGCAGAAACCATCACAATACTATAAATCAATTATCCTCCAAAAATAAACATATTAATAAAACAATTTTTTTTTTTAAGTGAGAAAGAGATCATAGGATTTTTATACTTACCGGTAAATGTTCAAGCAATGAAGTTACACTCTCAGACACATATATTATGCTTCCATCTGTCATGATTGCTAAAAAAAAACCATCAAGAGCCTGAAATTAAACACAATGGTCAGTTAAATGAAAAGAAAAAAGTATTTCACAGGACAGACATAAAAATCTAAGATAAATCACAAAGAACTGGAAATTTCTAGAGCACTGTCAAAATACTAGCTTTTCCCCTTTACAATACCTTAGTATCTATCTTTGTGCATTTTAAGACGCTTCTGGAAGAAAAATATCACTCTATGACCATTACTGAATGGCAAGTTTCTAAAAGATAGAGACTTAATGTTCTACCTTTATCATATGTTATTATACAATGATGGTCTTATTTGAAGATATTAATATTTCCAAAGCACAGATGCCATCAACAATATGTCTTTGGCCATCAAAAGAACACATTATCACCATAACATATATAATCTTAACAGAAGTATATGTCTGAAGCACAAGGAATAAACTTTGAAAGGGAATAAGCTGAAAAAATAGAGCAAGCTCAGATCATGCAAGGCTTTGAATATCAGGGCAAGACAGATGAACTTAGCTTAAGAGTGGTCTGGAAGCAATGCGTAAAATGGATTTTGAGGGAAAAGTGAATTAAGAGGAAAATTTCAGTGGCCTTTGGAATAATCAGAGATGTTAAGGAGAATCTGAATGAAATTAATAGCAGTAAAAACAGAGAAAAAAGGACGTAGGCAAGCATTAGGAAATGTGATGTTAAGAGTTCAGGAGAGGAGTCAGCACAGGGGAACAATACTTAACAAAAAGCAATACTTTATTCATGTCTCACAAAGTTTTTCATCTGAGAATCCTAGGCACCAAAGTGGAAGCTGAAGAAATGAGATCTGCAAAAATGAAAAGGATGCCAAAGACAAAGGTTTGGGGTATTATCTATGTACGGAGATGAGAACGAGCAAAAGTGCCAGAGAAAATGACAAAGACAGGACAGAAGACACTGCTGTTGATGAAGTCAATGGAAGAAAGAATGACAAAGTGAGTGAGGAGGAAAATGGATGGTTCAGTAAAAAATGGGATCAAACAAGACACGGAATAAAAAAATGGACTGACTTTTGCTGACTTTCAAGAGTTATGTCAACAGGAAGGAGATTCATACTACAGTGTGTTTAGAGATGGGTGGATCATCAGAAGGCTATATTATAAAACACTTTGTTCAAGTTCATGAAAGGACACATTTTGAGAGGACAAAGTATCAAGGGAAGTTATTTTTTTAGAAAAAGAAACAAATATATTTTCAGGCTGAGGAAAAGAAGATCCAATGGAAAAAATGTTGAAAACTTCCCTGGTGGTCCAGTGGCTGAGAATTCACCTGCCAAGGCAGAGGACATGGGTTTGATCCCTGGATGAGTGAGATCCCACATGCCATGAGGTAACTAAGCCCATGTGTTACAACTACTGAGCCTGCATGCTGCAACTACCGAAGCCCGCACGCCTACAGCCCACACTCCACAACGAGAGAAGCCATGGCAATGAGAAGCCCATGCACTGCACTAGAACATAGCCCCCACTTGCTGCAACTAGAGCAAGCCAGCATACAGCAACCAAGACCCACAGCAGTCATAAACAAACAAGTAACTTAAAACAAAAAAGAAAAGATACTAAAGATATACAGCAGATAAAGTATATCATCAGAAGAGTTCCTCTTCTATCAAATAGTTATCACACTTCATCTGAATTTCTTGTGTAAGTACAGGGCTCTCTCAAAGGATGCAATTCTGGTAAGAACTATATTGTATCTGCAACATTGCGTATCTGCAGCACCTGGCATATGTGTGGCACACAGCAAATAAAAAATACTTGTATGTTACTCATGTATTTGAAAGTTAGAGCAACCTCCCTCTAATTCTAAGTAATTGTTGAGGTATATGGTGAATGGGATTATATATATATATGTAATTTGTTTTTCTCTCTTAGCATAAAGGGAACATCTTTCCTATTCAATAGAGACCTACCTAAAATCATCCTTTTTAATGACTGCAAAGTGTTCCCTTTTATCTAATTATTCCTCTTGCTGAAACATATTAGTTCTAGATTGTTGTTACTGTAAATAACATTACTAGAAGGCAATGGCAACCTACTCCAGTACTCTTGCCTGGAAACTCCCATGGATGGAGGAGCCTGGCAGGCTGTAGTCCATGGGGTCACAAAGAGTTGGACACAACTGAGCGACTTCACTTTCATTTTTCACTTTCATGCATTGGAGAAGGAAATGGCAACCCACTCCAGTGTTCTTGTCTGGAGAATCCCAGGGACGGGGGAGCCGGTGGGCTGCCGTCTATGGGGTCACACAGAGTCGGACACGACTGAAGTGACTTAGCAGCAGCATGGTGAATGTATGGGAAAAGGCATCCCCCACCTCCCCTTAATTGAGGGAAGACGTTTGGGTATCAGAAAGTAATTAATTTGAGCAGATGTCTGCCTTCCAGAATGGCTCAGACAAACTCATTCTTGGCTAATGTAAGGTGAAGGGATGAAACCTTATAATTTAAGCAAATGCATGAAATTTTCACAAAAACTCTTTAGTACGATTATGCCAGTATTGTTTCCTAAGGAAAAGGGTCAAAATGATGTTCAGTTCAGTTCAGTCGCTCAGTCGTGTCCGACTCTTTGTGACCCCATGAGTTACAGCACGCCAGGCCTCCCTGTCCATCACCAATTCCTGGAGTTCACTCAAACTCATGTCCATCAAGTCAGTGATGCCATCCAGCCATCACATCCTCTGTCGTTCCCTTCTCCTGCCCCCAATCCCTCCCAGCATCAGGGTCTTTTCCAATGAGTCAACTCTTCGCATGAGGTGGCCAAAATATTGGAGTTTCAGCTTCAGCATTAGTCCCTCCAATGAACACTCAGGACTGATCTCCTTTAGAATGGACTGGGTGGATCTCCTTGTAGTCCAAGGGACTCTCAAGAGTCTTCTCCAACACCACAGTTCAAAAGCATCAATTCTTCGGTGCTCAGCTTTCTTCACAGTCCAACTCTCACATCCATAGATGACCACTGCAAAAACCATAGCCTTGACTAGACAGACCTCTGTTGGCAAAGCAATACCTCTGCTTTTGAATATGTTATCTAGGTTGGTCATAACTTTCCTTCCAAGGAGCAAGCGTCTTTCAATTTCATGGCTGCAATCACCATCTGCAGTGATTTTGAGAATATGCTTTTCTCACATGAAGCTAGACTGTGTCATCTTTGAAAGCAAATTACTGTGATGATCTCTATGATGATCTCTACTCTACTTATTCCTAGGAGATCTACTAGGAATTAGGATGCAGCTCTCTTCTGTGAAGTGAATGAACTAAAATCAGAACTCTTAATGACCTGACCCCACTCCCAGAAGCAGAGCCTACCCCTTTCTCTTCTGAAGCAGGTAAAGATTCAGCAGAGAAAGGCCTGCATCAGCATCTCACCAAGTCTTAACACAAGAAAGGATCCAGAGTTCAAATTTCTTTTGAATGGAAGGATGTAATTTTCCAAGAAAGTAGGTACGTACACCAAAACGGGGAGGGCTTTGAGTAGGAAGACTTGAGAGATGTGGAACAAGACAGAAGGACGTCCTTATCCCAAGACTGAAGACTGCGAAGGTTATCCCTTGTCCACTTTGTATGATAGGAGGGAAAGGGCTCATTAGTTAAAACTCATCTTCCTATTTGACATCTACTTTAGATCAACTTTGGACATATCAAGAGGCCTGTATACAGTAGCTTGGGTGTTTACTTAGTGATTACTTAATCTGGCAAGACTGGATGGAAGTCCCAAGGGAGGGGACAGAACCTCCTTGAGATGAGGCAGGCCGGGCCCTGGCCCTTCCCTTGTAGAGTACTGAGGAGAGCTGCCAGCTGTCAAGAGGAAAGAACTCTGTACCAGGATATACATACAGAGATAACTTGGCACAGAGGTCTAGTAAGGCTAAATTGCCCTTATTTCCTTAGTTAATCTCAACATCCCCAACAAGGGTACCAAGGAATATTCCTTAAGCATCAGAAACAAGAGGGAGAGGGATGGGTGGCAATGGAAGAATGAAGAGAGACAGCCAACACACAAGGTATAAATGAATTTTAAGATCTCAGTCTCAGTTCTTTGATTAACTGACTGGACAAGCTACAATCTCTCCAGGCATCAGCCATAAAACGAAGAGTTTGAGCTGAATGACCCCAGCTCTTCTGCTAGCAGCTCTAACATTCCTAGACAAAAACTACATCTGAAATTCTGCTGAAAAGGGCATCCAGACTGCCTAACTGTAACCTGATCAACATGATAAGCCAACAATAACACAACTAGGTTAGCTGAACCCAGGTTACAATACACACAATTACACAAAGCCTTCAATCCTGGCATATGAACATTAAAATGCCTACTTAGCAGTTGCAAATATTCACTAAAAATCAAAAATATGCTTGACATATTAAAAGTCAATGTAATATTTTTCAGGAATATAATTTTAAAAGCTGTGAGGATAATCATGAGAAAACTAATTTATAATTTCAAATTAACATGTTTAAATATTCTCTTATATATAAGATTATAATCTCTAGACTCTCTGATTTCGTTATTTTTAATACTACATATGTACTACATGTCTTCGCAATTAAGTTAAAATCTGTTCACTGTAAAGAAAAATTTGAAGACAATTCTTTTCGATTTAGCTTATTACTGAATAGGTAATTTACCTTCCTAAGTTTCTTAAATACAGATATTACATTAATTTATGAATTTATAAGAAAATTTGGGGGGACTTCCTGGCAGTCGAGCAGTTAGGATTCTGCACTTCCACTGCAGGGGGTGTGGGTTCGATCCCTGGTTAGAGAAATAAGATCCTGCATGCCGCTCAGTGTGGCAAAAAAAGTCAAAAATATAAATGAAGAAAAATTATTAAAAAAAGAAAATTTTCACATCAATAAAGCAGGATAAGTAAAGAGTTTATGACTGGGACTTCCCTGGTGTCGAGTCGTTAAAAATCCGCCTTGCAGTGCAGGGGACACAGGTTCAATCCCTAGTCAGGGAAGTAAGATCCCACGTGCCTGGTAGCAACTAAGCTCGCTAGCCACAACCTGAGCCCCTGTACTCCAGAGCCTGCATGTCACAGCTAGAGAGTCCATGCACCACAAAGAGGATCCCACATGCCGCAACTAAGACCCAACAAAACCAAATGAATTTTTAATTTTTTTTTTTAAATTTTAAAATCTTTAATTCTTACATGCGTTCCCAAACATGAACCCCCCTCCCACCTCCCTCCCCACAACATCTCTCTGGGTCATCCCCATGCACCAGCCCCAAGCAAGCTGCACACACAAAAAAAAAAACCAAATGAAGAAAAAGGTTTTAAAAAGGATTTATGATAACACAGATGGTATTGAATCATGGCACTGAGAAATAAAAAAAAAATTTAAAGAACAATTAAATGAGTTGATTTCTTCTTGGGGTTACAAACATTAGCTTGTTTGTACCCTTTCATAAATGTATTACTTAATCTAAAGAGAGAATTTTGGACAATGTCAAACTTCTTTTTAGAGAAGAGAAAATTAATTGGAACTATTATTCGGTTTGTAACTTGCGTCCATTAATTTAAAGAACTAATTGCTGGTTACCAAGCTAAAAGTTCTGTGCCACAGCTAACTTTCACTGAGAAGAAGTGCCATGAGCGGCAGTGGGCACAGGGTCTAGGGCCACAGGGATCAGAGGCTAGTTTTCCTGCAGTGAATCCTAGCTCAGGATTAGTTTTATTTTGAGCAAATTTCATAATCCCTTTGCCCAATTTCCTCATGTGAAAGTAAGAAAGGGATGCTAATAGTGTATCTTCATAAGATTACTGTGAGGATTCACTGAGGTAATGGTATGTAAGATGTGCTCAGTTATTCTTTGAGATGTTAAGCATGGCTTTAAGTATATATACAATGTATTTACACTCAAATAAATTTTCATATGGTGACATTTCTGCTGAATATATAAAGACTTAATCCAGCAATTAACTGTTATACCTAGTAAAAACAGAAAAATAATTCAATAATTTGTAAAATACTGTTGCTTTGGACTTTAGTCAACTTGCAAAGACACTTGAGACATGGTTCTTACATAAACATACAACAGAGATATATGCTTAAAGTCTAAAATAACAAACCTGAACAAATAGAATAAGAAATGTAAATTATTTAACAATCTCTACTTCAATTGTTTTCTTCTACTCCTTCTATCTCTAGCTTCTTTTGCTTATCTACTTCTCTTGTCCTTAACTGTTAACACCCAAGTATAATACCACCTTTATTTATTATTTGTTTTTTTGGGGGAAAAAAAAGCTATCATAGAAATCTGATACTGAACTCTGTACTTTGTGTACATGAAGATATCCTTATTAATCTAAATTGGAAATGTTTAAAAAGTAAAACTGATAGGTATGAGTGACTCAAAATTTTTGTGGATTTTATAACTGATTGTGTGACATATTAAGTTTTGCAATTCTAAGCAAGTATGATCTGAACTGTATTCAAAAATAATTCTGTCATAGAAGAATATCTACTTTTAGAAGGAAAACCTTTTAGAAGTTTCTATTTAAAATGAGAAGAGTTGCCTTTCAATGTATATTTCACTATTTTAATAGTTTCAAAATACTTCATTTAGTATCATTTTATGCTGTGTTTAGGTGGATTTTAATTTGTTGAAAAAAATCCTACTGTCCAGTAAAATACATTTCATAATATTTACTATGTGATGAATAATATATTTTATTTTTCATTTAAATGTTAGTTTTGTCCAGGTAGAGAACTTGGTAGTTACAGGTTTCTAACTTATTAAGCCTCTCAAAAATTCAGATGATATTGAAAGCACAAAGATTTGGCATTATTTTACCACATATAGTACTATTTTATTACAATACTTACATCAGTTAATTTTAAATGAATAGTTGGTTGACTTACACTGAATTAAGATTTTTCAGTATTAAAATAGTATTGCTAAATCTATACTAGAATTGGCAACCCCTGTGATTTCTTAAGAAAATAAAACTTTTCAAAAATTAATCTGGACATACCTCTAGCATTAATTGCGTAAACTCTTCATTACTAAGGAATGTAGGTTTCCAGTCCTGTCGAATTTCACTAGCATCTGACTGTGCAGTGATTTCTGTAAACAGATTGACACATTAGTGGCACTAATTAAAGAGAAGAGCCATAGTCAATAACATTTATTGGTCTAGGTAGGTATCAGGAGGTCCAAATTTTGGTATGATGAAATATTGAGCTAATGTAGCAGGTCATCTGCTTGAATAATTTGGATAACTTTAAGACTAGTCTCTTAAAAATGCCAGTCTCTGAATTTTCTCTGGGGAGCTTTGAGAACCTTTGTTCCTGACTGGCCTGAGATTGCTTCCTGCTTTACACAATGATCAAATAAGAATCAAAATAAGCAGACTATATCAAGCATTAGAAATATATTCTTTCCCCTTTCTTTGCCTTTCAAACAGTAGTACCTAGAACAGACCTAAGGACATAAACCTGGAGGAAAGGAGCCAAGGAGATCAGTCAGTCTGCTTTTAAAAAAGAATTATTTTAGGCCTGCCTATTGCCAGGCAGAGATTCTTCTCAGTCTAAGGTGTTCTATTCTTAATTAATCAAAGAGACTAAATTAAAATTCTAGGCAAAAACTTTATAGTAATAAACCCAGAGTGATTCTGCTCTGTGTCCTCTGGCATGTTTTCTTAGTAGTAGGAAGCTGGTCAAAATTTGGAGATTCCCTAGGTTTCGGCACATATTTTAACACAATTAGTATAGTTTATTTTGCAACATACTTCTAATAGATTGTTATAAAAAGCTATTCATAAATGATGAAATCTATACTTAGGCAATATTTTTTCCATATTTAAATGCAGACATATTAAAACAACCAAGTAAAATTAAAATACATATCATAGATTTTACTCTACAAAATATACTCTATCTTGCAGTGGAAAATATGGACTAAATTGTTTTGATTTCTCTATTACCAGATATATAAATACAGCATAAAAAATTGGCACCCCAAATTTGGCATACTGGAAATGTCTGTATTAGATATGAACAATTATAGCTACTAATTCTGTGGAATATAATCATGCTTTTCAAATTCACATCAATTATATACATTCAGAAAAAAGGACTTAAATACATAAACAAATTCCATCAAATTTAGCTAAACCCAGGTTTATTTTTAGAGTAATAAGTATGTAAGAATTACCTTTCAATTTCAGGTAAATTTTAATTTTGTGAGAACCATAAGCTCAACTTTAAAAAAAATCTAAATGCCAAAATTAATCCTCTATTGTCAGGGGGAAATAATTATGCATGCATATCATTTCATTTCATTCAACAATCATTTACTGAACTGCTACAATGTCTGAGGAATGAGTGCACTAACAAGGGACAAAAAATTAGTGAGAATACCATTTGTAGAGATAAAATGTAATGATAATGTAGGCAGTAAATTTCGTAAACCAGCAATTTTGACACATTACCAGAAGAATCAAAAAAATTTGGCAACTGTGATACTGTACACTAAAGAAGATGAAAAAATGCAAAACACTTCTCAGGTTTGAGTCCCAGGGGAGTGAAAGGATTGTGGTGTGAAAATGGAAAACTGAAAGAAAGAGATGACTTGACAAAATGAAAATGAATTCAGTTTTAGACGTGTTGAGTCTGAGAACATTTAAAACCAAAGATTCAGAAGTTACCTGGAAATGAAAAACTAAAAAGTCTGCATCTAAAAATACAGACTTAGTAGTTTAACAGAGAGGCAAAACCAAGGGTAAGAACATGGAGAAAGCATGAACACAAGATAAGACCTAAAGAAATGTCATGTTCGGAGGGCAGAAAGAGAAAAGAAGTTAGCTCGGTTGGGAGAGGGAGGTGAATGAAGAAGTCCAGCGTATCTCAGAACAAGGAAAAAGAAAGCCAGTGGAGGGCAGGTAAAAATTCCCAGTGCTTCAGAGATGCAGAAGAGGATGAGGTATAAGAAAGAGCTACTGCCTCATCGGCAGCAGAGAGGGTGGGGATCATGGTATTAAGAAAAATAATTTTAAACAGTGGTGGAGCATAAACCAGGCTAGTAATATATTACAGAGTGAGCCATCGAGAAATAAAAGCACTAGTTATAAATTCTCTTTTGAGAAGTTCTGTAGTTTATTTGCATCTGAAAAAGGAATGTCCTTCTACAAGCTTTTCACCTATTTTCTATTAAGTAGCATCTGTTAAGTACCAAGATACTTACTATTCTCTAAAATTTCCTTTCCATGACATATTTTCTCAAAGTGATTTTCTTTAACAAATAATCACTTTAAAATGATGTTTATTTCTTAGTCATTGAAGTAATCTGTTTAAATTACATATCTCATGATCTGACTCGATTCTCTTCCAAATACACTCCTAACTTTCCAACTCAATTCTATGCTCCAGTTAAACTGACCTCTCCTCGCTTCTCTGGTTTTACATATGCTCCTCCTTCCATGTGAAATGCTCTTTTCCTTAAGATAAAAGGAAGACTCGGTTGAAAAATGAACTGGTTTTATGACGTCTCTGACACATTCTTTCCTCTGTATTCTCACATAAATATTCTTTACAAGCACCACTCACAATAATTACTTGCACTGTAATTAGATATTTATATATTATTTGTCTCCCTTGGTTTGAGTTACTTGAGGGTCAGAACTATTACCCTGCACCACAAGAATCTAGGCTATGTGTGTTAGTTGCTCAGTCATGTCCCACTCTTTGTGACCTCATGGACTGTGGCCCACTAGGCTCCTCTGTCCACGGGGATTCTCCAGGCAAGAATACTGGAGCGGGTCACCAAGCCCTCCTCCAGGGGATCTTCGCAACTCAGGAACTGAACCCACATCTCCCGCACTGCAGGGAGATTCTTTACCATCTGAGCCATCAGGGAAGCCAAGGATATAGTAGGCACTAAATAAATGTTTGTTGAATGAAAGAAAGAACATACCAGGGAATCACTAAAAGGCAATTGTTTCTTTCTCTTGAAAAAAGGTTAGGAAGCACCCAGTCTCAAGCATTACTGCCAAGATTCTATCACATTATGCTTTAAGAGAGAGTCTGTTATTAAAAAAAAAAAAATCCATTTTACAAAGTTAAAAATGTACCTTTATGTTTTCGTAAAAAATCGATGCTCTTCTGTAGAACAGTAGATTTGTCCATCTTTCTAGCATTACCAGGAAGCATGGATCCCAGTTCTTTAATGAGAACATTAAACTGATCTCTACGTTTCTTTTCAGATTTGTTTCTAGATACTCTGATGGAATAAAAAATTACATAAGCAGCTTTCAAACAATCCATTTAACTACACAAATAGTTTAACACAATGCTCAATATGGACATGACCACAGAGCACGTACTTCTGTGACTACAAATGGTAATGAATGTTCATATTCTAGGTTACTAACAGTATAGTTAATTAGGACAGTAATTTTTCTTCTTGGCTTAACCACTAAAGAAACTTTTACATATTAAGCACTTGGCATATCTGTTTTTAAGACAAATTACGTTCAAATCTCAAGTTTTACTAAATCTAATATTTATCAAGAATTTGTGTTTCCCTTACAAGGCTATTATTATTACTTGAGATAGTTTGTGAAAGTACATGTAAAATATAAATACAAATTATTATAAATTACTGAATAGGAGAAAGTTATCCATCTCCTGTGAGCTTTAAATTATAAACAGAAATCTAAAGATGAAAATCTCTCTACCCTCAGGCTCACCCACACATTCTTCCTCTTTACTCCTCTATCCCAGCCTCCAATACAGAGCTGTAACCACTTGCTTGCATATCTATCTCTTCACTGGGCTGTGGGCTTAATAGCAGAGCCCAAATTTTTTCATCTAAGCACTTAAGCATAATACCTAACAAACAGTAAGGGATCAAAATATATGTGCTAAATGAATAATTCCCACTGTTCTATGTGAAGCAGTAACCAGGAGCAAATTGTTAGCTGCATTGAGAACTTGTAAAATAAATATAATTATTTGCAGAGCAACTAATCATTCTGTAACACTTCTAACTATATGCTTTTGTGAAGTCAGACTTTAGAATTCAGTTTTTGTTTAAACAAAGTATACTACTTTGCCAAAAGGTCAGAGGATAATTCTATTAATTTTTTTCAGTAAAGAAGTAGCATTTATTCCATATTAGTACTGAGAAGAAACACAAAAAAAATCTCTTAAGAAATGTAATAGAAATTAACTGACCCCCTCACCAAACACTAAACTCTTTGTTATAATGATACAGACTGGGCTAACAATGGCTAGGAATACTGGACAAAGATAACCCCTTTCAAGAAATTTACCTAAATCCTATGGAAACTCCTAAGTGTGCTAAATCGAATCATGAAGGCTGAGTGAGAAAGAGGGGGTAGTGATGTGTGAGAAGACCATTCCAGACACAGGCAACTTGTACAAAGATGAAAACCCATCACAAGTAGCTCAGCTTGGCTAATGCGGCTAGTACAGGCTTTCTGTGCCCAAGTATGCTGCAGCCGGGGGTGTAACTGGTGGGCAGTTCAGAATAATAAGTACTCAGAAAAAAAATCATTAAGTTTTTATGCTACACAAAAGGATTTTAGTTTTAGTGAAAGTCATTAAATAATGAAAGGTACTGAAAGGTTTTAAGCAAAGAAATGCCATGAACAGAACTGACGGATAGTAAGACCATTCCAGGAACTGAGTAATGAAAGAATCAATGCTTGGTAAAACAATTCATTTAACAAAAGCTACTGAAAACTTACTGTATGCCAAACAAGACTGGAGGCCAGATGACCATTTAGGAGGTAACTGCAATATCCTAAGCTAAAAACCACAGTAGTGGCAGTGTTAACACAGCAGTGTGGGTCTGAGGATTAATAGGCAGACCTAGCAATTCTAGGTAAATCAGATTTGGAGTGAGGAAGCAAAAGAAAAATCAAAAGGAATTTCCAAGTAATATAACATGAGATATTAGTTTGGGTGGAGAGATGGTTTGGGGAGAATTTAAATATGGTGAAATTGCTTGTTTGACATTTTAAAGGACATATACTAGAGGAAGTGAGACAGATCTAATTCTACTCCTCTAGAAAGGAGTAAGCAGGAAATAAGCACCAGAGAATTACTATCTATGCAATATCTGAAGACATGTGTAGAAGGTAAAATTTAGAACCATTATTGTATATTTATATGCTAGGCATTATTGGAAACATTTATGAAATTTCATTTAATTCCTATGAAGTAGATCTTATTATTTTTCATTTTATAGGTATGACAACTCAGGCATAAAAGAGAATATATGCCCAGGACCATACAGTTATCATGAAGTAATCATTTAAAACCGGCATTTTAACTCAAGTGTAAGAAATACATGGAAATCAAATATCATTGCTAATTCTACCACTGGATCACACTCATTAAAGCAACGTTACTTCATGTTACACTCAGGTTGGAAGTACTCAGCCCTTGTGATGACCTCAATAATAACAGCTCATAGATGTCAGAGCCCAGTGCGGTCTGGGTAATTCTGACAGCATTATTATGAGGTCTTCTTTCTCCAAGGTTTCCCACAACCATAGTATTTTTGGTTCCCTAAAAACATGATCAAACCTTCAAAGTCTCTGCAAACAGAAAACCCTTAGCTCACCTTATCCATCTATAAATTTGGCCTTTAAATCTGTCCAAGTTAATTCCTCAAAGTTCTGCCTCTTCATTCAGGCAAGACTGATTATTCCCACCTTAACAGTGACTTTACCTCGACCCTAAAATATTTTATAGAAACTTTCCCCCACTAGACTGAAAGGAAAGGAGTTATCCTATATATGTTTAGCTTCAAGTACAGGTCTTTTTATTTACTTGAATAAAGTTATATAGCTTTCCTCAATATTTCCCTTATCCTAGTACCTTTTATTTTGCTAAAACACACATTTAAGAACTATTACTTATTACATGTTTATTTTTTGTTTCTGAATGTAATGCTACAACACCCTCTACCCTCATCTAAGCACCCACACAGTTCACTGTGACTGGGAAAAAACCAGAAAAGTACTGCTCACTCTCAATGACTACAAACTTGGCTGTAATGCTATCTGGACCCTCCCTCCTGCTACTTTAATTACCATCAAGGCCCTTATTTAAGGTTAAACCCTCACCATCGCCACCATGGCTCTAGACGCCATCCACTCACCTACTTGATGACACCTCTCCATCAATTCTCCCTGTCCTCCCCCATCATCTATTTTGCCTTCTACTGGAGAATGGAGGCATGTCAAAAGACACAGAGAAGCCAACTCTGAAAGACCCCCAAATGCCAAAGCTGGAGCAAACCAAGCAATTGAAGAAATAACACAGCACTGGAGTATAAGATCCCCCCATGGGAGGTGAAGCTTAATTCTCCCATCTCTGCTCTGAAGGTGTGCTATACTAGATAAATTGCTTCCAAAGAATAGAGTAGGTTAAGGGAAAATAGTAACTACAATGATGACTCTAGGCAAACCCTCTCTTGGCAAGTGATTGAAGGCTTACGTCCCCAGTGATGTCATGTAAATACTATGTGCCATAATGTGATGTGGTGAGAAAGGCACTTTTAGAGGAAAATTTTACTTAATTTATAAACTACACACTGATATCCTCAGCTCTTCTCCTTTCTAACATATCTAAGTTCTTACGGCAGACAGCTTTTGGAAATCACTGATTTACTATTTTTTACCATTACATTTACTTGTTACTTATTTTTTTTACTATATTACATCATAAGTTTAACTACCTTTTTGCTTTGTCCTTGTCATCTTCTTCCACCAACCCATCAAAAATACTACCATCATCTCTAAAAGAAAAAGAAAGATACAGAAAATAAGAGCATGATTTGGGAGAATGGGAATTCTAACATGTATACTATCATGTAAGAAATGAATCGCCAGTCCATGTCTGACATAGGGTGCAGCATGCTTGGGGCTGGTGCATGGGGATGACCCAGAGAGATGTTGTGGGGAGGGAGGTGGGAGGGGGGTTCATGTTTGGGAATGCATGCAAGAATTAAAGATTTAAAAAATAATAATAATAAAAATAAATAAATAAATAAATAAATAAAAAGAAAATAAGAGCAGATTCGCTAAGGAACAGCAATACTGAAACAAAACGTAAATCAATCAGTTATAGCCTAGGATCTTTGTAGAGTTACAGACTGTACAAATTCAAATTCAATAATTATTAACCTGTTTTCTAATACAAACAGACAAAGTTCAACTATGTTTTACATTTTTAAAAGTTTATTGGAATAAATAATAATTTAACCAAAAGTTAAATATTTTATTTCAAACTTTTAGTAACTAGTGAAAACCTAGAGAAAATCAGTGTATTTGCCATTATAAAAATGATTCACTTAAAATCATAATTAATTATAGTCACACATTTTAAAAATAGACATTTACTTTATAAAACACAAATCACTCAGAAACATCACAATATCTAGCATGTTAACTTATATTGATATAATTTCATTCATTACTGATTCATTTGACAAACATTTTTTTTTTTGTTAGCACTCTCGTGCCACGCTCTGTTCTAGACATGGCTACCAAGCAGTTAGCTAGACATATAGGCCCCTCCTCCCTTACAGCTTACTTTCTAGTAGAAAAAAACAAATCAACATGAAAATGTATGAGCTGTTCTTTATTTTTAAAGAAGTGATGTGTTTATTACTGGGTGGTTATTTTAATCTGTGTGGTTAGGGAAGGACTTGAAGTGGGAACATTTGAGCTGAGATCTAAAAGACAAGAAGGGGTTGGTTATTGGAAGACCGAGAGGAAGAGCATTCTAATAAAAGTCTCTCTGAAATCTAGAGACCTGGTGGCTAACTCCTTAACCTAAGGGGCAATACTAAATAGTTTCAAGTGACTTATGATCTTTTACATGAACTCACTATTGATTCCTTTAAGCACATCTCTCTGTGGCCTATAAAGTGCCTATGAGTCTCACAATTGAGATCATCTACAAATCTTCTATCATAGCAAACTTTTGGGGTTCCATGTAAACACTAAAATTTATTAAAAAATTCTACATGTAAATGCACATCATTGAGGAGAGAGTCCATTAACTTTCATGACATTCAGAGAGAAAATGAATTCATATTAAGAACCACTGCTTTATGTCTGAGCACTCTGTCATCCCTAGATGTCATATTATCTAGAATGGGAACTGGAAATCAATCAAAAGCACAACACTGAAATCATATTTAATGCCTAAGGAGTAGTGAAGAAACATTTTTTCTGAGAAGAAGACTACACATAGATTCCACTTGAAACTACTGCACAGTCCAAATCTATGGCAGGGCTCCCTGAGGATACTCCTTGTACTTCAGGTCTTAAGCTCTGGTAAAGTATGGACCTTCACTATTCACCTCACAGAAAAGGGAGGGAAGCTGCCTCTAGATGTCAAAAGTCACTTCTGTGCACAAGTCTAGCTATAAAATTCTTAAAGAATCCCCTATGGAAAAATCACACAGTATACTAAAATAAAAACACAGGAACTTTAGAGTCAGAGAGATCAACACAGGTCATAACTCCAGCTTATTATTTACTATGTGACCTTAAAACAAGCTATTTAACCTCTCTGACCTACAGATCTCTCATCTGTAAAATCTCATGGAATTATTGTGAAGTTAAATGAAGTTAAAACACAGAAAGTGCTCTGCATGTTAGCTGTCAGAGTAGGTATTTTTAAAAAGCTGTCTCTATATTTCATCAAATTTAAGATATCACTGATGATAAGACTTATTATGTCCACTAAAAGTGAAAGTGAAGTTGCTCAGTTGTGTCTGACTCTTTGCAACCCTACAGACTGTAGCCTACTAGGCAGGCTCCTCCATCCATGGGATTTTCCAGGCAAGAATACTGGAGTGGATTGCCATTTCCTTCTCCAGGAGATCTTCCCGATCCAGGGATTGAACCCTGGTCTCCGGCATTGCAGGCAGACGCTTTACCGTCTGAGCCACCAGGGAAGTCCATTATTATGTCCACTAAGAAATTTAAAAATACTACCAATTAAACTCTGATAGGCCTACTCGAAGATGAATTCTAGTGTCAAACATGTTAAAAGGTAAAAAAAAAAGTTAAAGAAGTCTTAAAATCAAAGAAACAAGGAGGCCTATCCTTTACCAAGAGTAAGATTTAAAGATTATAATTTCAACTAACAAAATCCTATTAATAATTACAGTTACCTCTTATGCTAAGATGTTTAACAGGCTGAAGTTAGGACCAATAGATAAGGAGATAGATGATTCCAGAAAGTGCCAAGGAAACCCCTGAAACTGTCATAATTCCTTTCAGAACAGTTCTGACCAAATCACTCAAAATTATAGCTCAAGATCCATTCAGAACACAAGCCACATGCTGCTGACTTTGGCTCTAGATAATTCATTTTACTATTACATGACATTTGCTCAATACAGAAGGTAGGTATAACAGTATTAATGATTAAGCATAACACTTCCTTTATCAGTGATATAGACCATTACTCTAACAGTGAATTTTTAAAATAGCTTTACATAATTCAAAATAAATGAGTCTCTAAAAACATACCTGTCAACAAGTGAGCTCATTTTACTACAGCTTACGGTAAACAACATAACATGTTACGTTTTCGTCTTGTGGTAGACATTTGTACTTCTCCTTGAGTGGAAGGAAAGGTAAATGGTCATTAGTTTTCTAAAACACTTATTTCTACAAACAGAGTATTAAATAATTTGAGAAACACTATATGTTTATCATAGAGATTTCAAAATGTTTTTGTTTCTACAAAGGGCTAGAACATTATTTTCAAGAAAATAATCCTTTAGCTGAGGCACATTTGAAGTTTTGTTTTTTCTTCTTCTATATAAAGAGCTACAGAGGGGAAAAAAAAATTGAAGACCATAATTCATTTCCTTTCTATAATAAAGTAATCAAAAAGCCACTATATTCAGTATAGATTATATAACTATGTACGTAGGCTACATCTGTCAGTCTAGGTAAGTAAGCTTTAAGAACACCAGCTAATGGGTGATGAACATTTGCTAAAAGCCTATTTTCTATTAAACAGTACAGTTAGCTTTGGAAATAGAAGGATGAGAGATACAATTATTATAGGCAAAAATCTGCAATTAAATAGGGAAGCAGATAACTAAATAATTACAGAAACAGGGATAATGAAGGTATATGGGGGGAGTCAGGAAATATTCTTGATGACAGTCATATTGTCAGGCAGCAGAGATTCTTGTTATTGAAAACGTGGTCCTGAGACTGACATCATCATCAGAGAGCTTGTTAAAATACAGAATCTTGAGACCAGCTCTAGTCCTAGTAAAGCAGAATCCACATTTTTAACAAGGTCCCTATGTGATTTGTATGACCATTCAAGTTTCAGACATAACAGGCTAAAGGACAAGAGGTAATAGTTGACAGGATTCTAGGCCACAAGAATAGCAATATGCAAAGGCCCGGGCCTTTATGAGATGAGAGGGCATCATATTTGAGGACTTTTCTCTTTAGATAAAAATGTAGGTATATTACAACGGAAAGTTTTAATTACCAGAGTATAAAGTGAGAGATAACAAGAGTAGTAAGGGGGTGAAGGCAAGTAAACTGAAGAACAGCCTTATTTTGAAGTTTCATATTCACACCAAAAGAATTAAAATTTACTGCTTTAAAACTCAATCATAAGCCTAAAATTTCTCTCTATATTCTATACAGTTTTTCTAAAGTAGAAGGCAGGTTTTACCCATAAAAGATACAGTCATGAGTTAAATATTGAATAAACACCTTAATTCTAATATCCTTACAGTTTTGAGCCAAAAGAAACTTATTAAAATTTAGAAAATAGTGTAAATTGATCTGTCACTCTGAACCAGAGAATATTAAAGAACATGAGATTCTAAAATACTCAATCATTTTCAAATGTATATTCATGAGAGGAAGACAATAACTTGATAAATGATGCTGGGTTGCCTATGTGGTTGTGGCTGAAGAAGTGGAACTGTGCAGGGCTAAGAGTTCTTAAAAGGTAGTGGGGGAGGATAATGGGGTAGGGGGAGGGGGGACGGTGGTTAAGAAAAATAAAAAGAACTAACTTCAGGATAAAATAGTGATTTTAAGTGTCTGGGTCAACATCAGCAAATACAAGACAAAATTACAGAATTTCAGAGTCAGAAGAGACTTTAAAGATCACCTAAGCACAGCCCTCTGGTCCAACAGACATACTTATCATCATGATAATAACAGAGGCTGGTTCTACCACTAGAACAGAAAGAACAGTCCAAAGGTAACAGAGCCAACCTAGGTGAACTAAAAAAGAACAGTTTCAGTTTAAAGTTAAAAGACCAGATTTAAGCCTTATATGAAACCAAGTATCCACCTGTTTAATTATGAGAAGACAGAATAGGGCAAACTAGAGGGGAAAAAAAGACTCAAAGAATAAGGACTTAAAGACTATACAGGAGGGACCATGCTGACTCTAAGGGAGGTGAATCCAAAATCTTTAGAAGATAGACTAATGCTTTCTTAAGCTATTTTATTATTGTTGGTTAAATTTTTCCAAACACTATTTGCTGTCCAACTAATTGAGCAATATAAAATTACATCTCTGACAGCTTAGCCCAAGATCTTTTCTCTACTTGTCCAGCCAAATGATAGGCATACTATATTTAAGGGAAAGATAAGAGGAAAAAGTGAAGTAGGCCCAACTAAGTAAAGTAACTTTTAGAAGATTCCCCTTGATTAACAAAACAAAGTGGTAATGTGGGAGCAGCCACAGGTCTTGTGTTGGGACTATTCTAGGACCCACGTTTTCAGACTAAAAGACTAGGTATAGTTTACACATGCTCATGCTATGAATTCTAAGGACTCATTTTTAGAAGACATGTGAAGTTCCTACTCATAAGCAAGGAATTCCTAATACAGATTAAATATTACTGTTAAAACTCTTGTCTCTTAAATATTGACTTTAATAATAGACCAGTATGGTATGCAATAAAAAGTCTTTAAAAGGAGCAGTTACAGCTGTTGGAACAAATTAAATTATATAAAGGATCAAGTTACAGCTAGGAATCGACTGTTCCTTTACATAAGCAACTTGAGCTCAAAGTCATTCAGTGATATGAATTCCCAGGTGAGTATGCACCACATTACTGTTTTATCACAACAGAGGGCAGGATGGTATAAGTTTTTTATAAACAACATTTTAAAAACAACTTTTTGAAAAATTTATCAAATGGGGAGCTATTAATAACTAATAAACTGTATAAGCAATTCAAAGTTTGCCAATATGGAAGCAGGTATGTTTTAAATTCAGCACACAACATTATAGGTAACTAACAGAAAATCTCAGTACCTGGCAGTCCATATTTGGAAAAGAATTCACATATACAATGCAACACATTCTGCATTAAAAATAAATTATGCAGTATCTAATGATATGATACTACTTCTTCTCTGAATCCCATCTGCTCTCTTTCTCAAAGCTTTCCATTTCTACATCACTGATTTCTCCCTCCAAAACTGATCAAAATCTTAGTGTATTACCTTAAAGAAAAAACAAAACACAAAACTTCCTTGACCCACCAATCTCCTTCAGGTACCGTCCTCCTTTTCTGCTCCCTTTCACAGAAAAACATCTTGTCAATTGTGTACAGTTCGTATTTCAAGATCTTTCATTAATTCCCCTCTCATTTTAAAACTTAGTGTTGATTTTCACAAATGTATAACCGTTCAAAGTTTAAAGTGTCCAAAAAGTTTTACAAGACTTATTAAAAAACCAAAGTTCTCTGATCTCCATATTCTACCTTCAACCCCTTTTATCTTGTTAACTCCTTCCTTTGGTAGTTAACTGCACATCTCTAATACCTCTTACTACTTCTTGATTCTTTCTGTTTTAGGTGGGGTGACTTACAGTCCCAATTTATTCAAGTAGTTCCAATGTAATTATTAAAAGCACTTGCTTCTGCTCCAAAAAGTATCTTTAGCCCATCATCTACTGAATTCCACTATGAAAAATAATAATTTAGCACTGACTCTCCCCAACTCATTTTCCTAGGGAAGTGTCATTTCAAAGTACATTTCAAGATACAATCATTTCATTACCTTTTGTATTTCTGAGATCTTTGAACTGATTCTTCAGAAAACTGTAAGTTCAATATATTCTTCTGTATGGCTGACCATCAGTCTCAGAATTCTGTTTAAATAAGAAAAATTTTTGTTAGATTTACTCAACTTATATAGACATTTATCATAAAAGAGGTTTTAAAATAATTTTGAAACATAAAATTTAGAATTTTGTCACAAAATATATAAGAAACACTAAACACTAATAATTGTTTCTAAAAGAACTTTAAAAACCTACAATCACTTTTAATTCTACTATAGAAGTTAAAAGACAAAAGTACAAAAATAAGTATAACTATAAAGTATGTTAATGAACATACATATGTGCTAACAAACACTCATATATGATGAATATAAACAGATGTAATTTGTAACAGAGATCAAGTGTGGTAGAGGGGAGAGAAGTAAAAAGAGTAGAGTTTTTCAAGTTATCAGCTTAAAATATACTATTAACATTACGGTAAGCACAAAGAAAACACCTATAGAGGATACCTAAAAAGGAAATGAGAAAAGAATCAAAGCAGAATCAAAAAATCAACCCCTATAATTTTTTTTTTTTATCAATGAAACATAAAGGAAGACCAGAGGAAAAAAAGTGGAAAAGGCTACAAGATGGACAAAAAATGAACAAAATAGTAACAGTCTTTCCCTATCAGTAATTATTTTAATTGCAAATAAACTGAAGTTGCCAATCAAAAGAGAAAGCAGGTAAATGGATAAAAATACAAGATCCAACTATATGCTATCTATGAGAGACACTTTAGATTTAAGGATACACAAAGACAGAAAGTAAAAGACTGAAAAAAGGTATTCCACACATACAGTAACCAAGAAAGCAAGAAGAGTTGTACTTGTATCAGACAAAACAGCTGCCACAAGAGATTAAAAAGACATTATATAAAAATAAAACCATCAAATTTATCAGGAAGATAAAACAAATACAGGTACAATTACACTCATTTCACATGCTAGCAAGGTAATGCTCAAAATCCTTCAAGCTAGGCTTCAACAGTACATGAACTGAGAATTTCCAGATGTACAAGCTGGATTTACAGAGGAACCAGAGATCAAAATTGCCAACATCCACTGGATCATAAAAAAAAGTAAGAGAATTTCAGAAAAACACCTATATCTGCTTAACTGACTATACTTAAAACCTTCGACTGTGTGGATCACAACAAACAGTGCAAAATTCTTAAAGAGATGACAGTACCAGACCACCTTAATTGCCTCCAGAGAAATCTGTACGCAGGTCCAGAAGCAACAGATAAACTGGACATGGAACAATGGACTGGTTCCAAATTGGGAAAGGAGTTATGTCAAGGCTGTATATTGTCACCCTGATTATTTATATAACTTCTATGCAGAGTACCTCATGTGAAATGCTAGGCTGGATGAAGCACAAGCTGGAATCAAGATTGCCAGGAGACATATCAACAACCTCAGATATGCAGATGATACCATCCTAATGGCAGAAAGTGAAGAGGAACCAAAGAGCCTCTTAATGAACGTGAAAGAGGAGAGTGAAAAAAACTGGCTTAAAACTCAATATTCCAAAAACTAAGGTCATGGCATCCAGTCCCATCACTTCATGGCAAATAGATGGGGAAACAACGGAAACAGTGGCAGATTTTATTTTGGGGGGCTCCAAAAATCACTGTAGATGGTGACTGCAGCCATGAAATTAAAAGATACTTGCTCCTTGGAAGAAAAGCAATGAGCAACCTAGACAGCATATTAAAAAGGAGACACATCATTTTGCCAACAAAGGTCCATATAGTCAAAGCTATGGTTTTCCCAGTAGTCATATACAGATATAAGTGCTGGATCATAAACAACGCTGAGCACCGAAGCATTGATGCTTTCAAACTGTGGTGCTGGAGAAGACTCTTGGGAGTCCCTTGGACTGCAAGGAGATCAAACCAATCACTTTTAAAGGAAATCAACCCTGAATATTCATTACTGATACTGAAGCCGAAGCTCCAATAGTTTGGCTACCTGATGCGAAGAGCCAACTCACTGGAAAAAACCCTGATGCTGTGAAAGACTGAAGGCAGGAGAAGGGGACAACAGAGGATGAGACGGTTGAATAGCATCACTGACTCAATGGACAGGAGTTTGAGCAAACTCCAGAAAATAGTGAAAGACTGGGAAGCCTGGCATGCTGCGGTCCATGGGGTCACAAAGAGTTGGACACAACTTAGCAACTTTACAACAACAAAAACTCAATAATCACTGTGAATAATTGAATTAACCAAGACCAACCCAACTGTGCCAAAGTTAATGCAAAACTTTACAGTTACAGCTTGCATCTGACCTATGCAATGTCCATTTTACATAATTTTTTAAAAACCAAGAATATGCTATATATGTAATATGACAGCAAAACATAGGGAAATTTATGACAGCAGAAAAAGGGGGTATTTTTGAGCAGAAAAAGAGACTGTCTTTTTATGGCAACAACAAAAGACAGATATCCCTGGAGACTCAAATAAATATAAAAGGTCTGAATCAAAAACACCAGAGCAATAGAACTGAATTCCTAACATGTGCATGAAGCCAATTCAGAAGCCAGTTCCTAGTGTCCTATTTGGTTTTAAGCATTTTGGGATAGAGTCAGTCATAATTAAAGCACCTAATAAACCCAGCATACTGGAGGAGTGAAAGTAGACGTTAAGACCATGAGTTTAGAGTCAGAGAGGTGTGGATGAAAATCTTTGGCACAATTAACATAATTATCCTAAGCCTCAGAATTCTTACCTAAGGCAGCTGTTGTGAAGTCTAAAGGATATGTAGGGATACCAATTATTAACAAAATAAACACAAACAGAAACTCTCCCTTTAAAAGCAAAATAAAAGGCTTAAACATCTGCAGCATGACAAATAGTATTTTTTACCATATTAAGTATCCCTAAAAGTTATTCAAAAGAGTTTAAAACGTAACAAAAACTAACAACAACAAAAAGTAAGACTAAATAAGGAGCCATAAAGAAAACAAACAGCTAATAAATGTAAAAATTATTCCTGGCAAGGAGCTTTCTCTGGTAGCTCAGCTGGTAAAGAATCTGCATGCAATACAGGAGACCTCAGTTCGATCCCTGGCTTGGGAAGATCCCGTGGAAAACAGAACAGCTACTCACTCCAGTATTCTGGCCTGGAGAATCCCACAGACTGTATAGTCCACGGGGTTGGGAAAAAGTTGACACAACTGAGCGACTTTCACTTTCTTTCAAGAGAAATCAAAGAAGTGAAGTAAAAACATATTATAGTTTAATATTAGTGATTCCTTAAAAATTTAACTTCATACAATTATCATTCACCAAATATTTACTGAGTGCTAACACAAGTGTCCAGTAGTACACTGACAGTAGTTTTGAAATGGTGAAATAGACACAGCCACTGCATTTGAGGTGCTTCCCAGAGAAGGCACAAAATGCTCTCTGAACACTCTGGGAGTGACACAGAAGTTAAGGAAGTCTTCTAAAGACTGAGATCTTAAGAATAAAATAAGACTTCACTAAGCAAAGAGAGATGGAGAAGGAAATGGCAACCCACTCCAGTATTCTTGCCTAGAGAATCCCAGGGATGGGGGAGCCTGGTGGGCTACCGTCTATGGGGTTGCACAGGGTCGGACACGACTGAAGCGACTTAGCAGCAGCAAGCAAAGAGAGAAATTTCATAAATGTCAAGAGAAAATTGACACAAAGGTCTGGAGATGTGAGAAGGAACTGTGATTTTAGAATACTACCAAGTACCTTAGTGTTGACTGGAGCAAAAACCCAGGACCAGGGGTAACAGAGGTGGCAGTAAGATGATAATGATGATCCACATGGATCATGAAGGTAACTCCTGACCCCACTCTCCCCAATAAAGACACTGAAAAGTTTTAAGCAGGAAACTGACAATAGACACTTGTTCTTTTGAGCCATCATCTGGTTACAACACAGAAAACAGAATATAAGGAGCCAGGACTAGAACTAGAATGGTAGAAGTATAGTATTGTAACAGTTCAGGTAAAACAATATAGAAGCAGCTGCTGCTGCTGCTAAGTCGTTTCAGTCATGTCCGACTCCTAGTGACCCCATGGACTGCAGCCTACCAGGCTCCTCCATCCAAGGGATTTGCCAGGCATGAGTACTGGAGTGGGTTGCCATTGCCTTCTCCATATAGAAGCAGAGTTCATTTTAAAAATGAGAATTTTAATAGATACTGAGATGACTAGGCAGAATTTGGTGACTGATTAAGAAAAGCTGGGGGCAGGGAGAAATCAGAGTACCACTCAAATTTTGGCTTGGACACATCTGTGGGGTGGATAGGTAATACTGGAGGAGTAAATTGGAGAAAAGAGGGAGGGAATGATGTTGAAAGCACTGGCTAACATTTATTGAACATTTACTACGTGCCAGGCATTCTTCAAAGTTTTCTCTCATTTAAGACTCAACAATCACATGAAGTAGGCTCTATTATTATCTCAGATGCGGAAACTGACACACAAAGAGAATATGCAAGCTAGCTGGCCAAGATGAGCAGTAAGGCTAAGATATAAAACCCAATCATTTAGCTTGAACTGTGCTCTTAATCAGGCTTCCCTGGTAGCTCAGCTGGTAAAGAATCCACCTGCAATCCAGGAGACCCTGGTTCAATTCCTGGTCAGGAAGATCCCCTGCAGAAGGGATAGGCTATGCACTGCAGTATTCTTGGGCTTCCCTGGTAGCTCAGATGGTAAAGAATCCATCCGCAATGCGGAAGACCTGGGTTCAGTTCCTGGGTTGGGAAGATCCCCTAGAGGAGGGCATGCCAACCCGCCAGTATTCCTGCCTGGAGAATTGCCATGGACAAAGCCGCCTGGCGGGTTACAGTCCATGAGGTCACAAAGAACCAGACACGACTGAGTGACTAAGCACAGCACACAGCAGCATGCTCTTAATCACTGTGAAACAAACACCTCACAAATACTTCTAATGATGGATACAGTTTTAGACATGTTATGCTTAAGATATCTATGGGACATGTAAGAGGAAAAATGTCGAGCTGCTGCTGCTGCTGCTAAGTTGCTTCAGTCGTGTCTGACTCTGTGTGACCTCATAGACGGCAGCCCACCAGGCTGCTCCATCCCTGGGCTTCTCCAGGCAAGAACACTGGAGTAGGTTGCCATTTCCTTCTCCAATGCACGCATGCATGCTAAGTTGCTTCAGTCATGCAGGCAGCTGGAAACGGGTGTGGCTTTCAGGAAAGAACTGGGTGAAGATGTAAAGTGAGAGCCATCAAAGTAAATATGCACATTAAAGATAATGATTAAATGGATTTCTCTAGGGGAAAAAAAAAAAAAACACATACAAAAGGATAAAAAAGGCTAAGGCTCAAATCTGATGAAAAAAGTAACATTTTGGAGACAAGCAGAAGAGCTGCCAATAACATGGGGAGAAGGCAGAGCAAAAAAAATGTAAAGAAATGGGTTTCGGAAACAGTTCCTGAATGTGAATTATGGCTCATGGAGATAACAGAAGTACCTAGCCCATAAAATTGTTCTGAGGATCAGCTATGTTACATATTTGAAAAAGTATGTAGAAAACCCAACAAATGAGTGATAAATTTTAAGTATAATTAGTGTTAATAATACCATCAACTAGATGGAAAAAGACCAATCAAAGATAAAGAAGAAAGCCATGAAGGACTATCTGTCACTAAAATTAGAAGAAAAGAGTACTTCAAGAAGCTGACAATGTCAACACTGCACCGAGGACAAGAAAATGACTCTCAAGTGTCTATTACATTTACTAACAGTCTGAGAAGTTTGTGACACAGAAATGAAATAGACACTGAACAATGCTTTAAGAGAGTAAATGAGGACTGCCTTTCTTAAAAAAAAGTTTGGTGAGAAGTGTCAATAACTTGAAACGCCTAAGTCCTTTGACCTAGTAATCTCATTTTGGGGGGAAAAAAAAGGAAATAATCAGAGATGTATCCAAAGTTTGACAGTGAATGCATTATTATTTAAAACAGTAAAGCCAGAAAGATTTAAACATCCAACAGCAGTAACAGTGACATTAAAATATATTGAACATAAATCCAAAATACGTCAAAGTATCAACTGTTGTTATTTGAGTAATTAACATGGATTTTTTCCATTTTTACTTTTTCTTTAGCACTTTCTAAAATTTTTCTAAGAACATGTATTATTTTATAACAAGGAAACCTTAACTGCTGCCTTTTTCTTGTTTCCTTTTAACTGTCCAACATTAGAGACTGGGCTGAGGGAAAAAAAATGAGTAACAAAGTGACATGCTACTATTACCAAACAAGTAAGAGAGACTATCTTCCTATGTACTTGTTCCTGTAACTTAAAGAAGGAGCATTTTATTTCATCTAATTATTAATATTAAATTACTAATTTAAAAGGTTTAACTCAAGAACCTCGGTTTAAAAAATGGAAACTACAGTAAATCCTTTTCTAACCTAATAACCTATTGACCCACTGACCTACTTTGGAATTTAGGTTGGTTAAATCTGATATCACAGACCTTTCTGGGACTGAGGGATCTATTGATATAAACATTAATTAAAAGTAGTGCTGAAATTTAATTGATATAATACAAAACCCAACCATCCTTAACTATGTTTATCATCATTTATGAAAAAGTCAAACTTGCTTCTGTAGATTATTGTTTGTATTATAGTTAAAAAGATAATTATTTCTAAGAGAACAATTTTAACTTGTAAAGAAAGGCTGAAATACTTTTAAAATTATTTAATGAATGAGTAAAGATGAAATTTAAGTTCTCAATTAAATAAAGTTCTCAATTTATTCAGTACTGAATGGGAACATTAGTTCACTTCCACAATGGATATGAAACATTAGCATGATAAAAAATTCTTGGTTCTACAGTAGCTTGTAACACCAATTTAAATCTAAAACAGACAGCAAAAACAAGAAACACATCCTAAATCAAAGTCTCACAATCCAGACCTCTTAGAACCAAAGAATATTCTGGTTCAAGACAAACATCAAATGCTAAAAAAATTCTACCCTGTCAATATCTAGATGTGAAGCATTTTTGAGGCCTTATTAAGTAAACAAAAACTGAAAGATTAATACAGCTCTCTTGGTAGCACACAAGACAACTGCATATTCAACAAATTTATTTCTTCAAATAATGTCTAAGTTCCCTTCTGGCTCCGTCAGTAAAAAATCTGCCTGCAATGTGGGAGACCTGGATTCAATCCCTGGGTTGAGAAGATCCCCCAGAGAAGGGAAAGGCTACCCACTCCAGTATTCTGGCCTGGAGAATCCCATAGACAATGTGGAAAGTCCAAGGGGTTGCAAAGAGTCAGACACAACTGAGCGACTTTCACTTTCACTTTCCCTCTTCATGTGATGGACTGATCTGGTCCATAGAATACATGAGCACCTTAACCCTTTTTTGAGATGAAAGTGAGGGCTGAGACTGTCCTCAGCCTCAAATGAGCCTCACAGAAGATCTGAAGTGCAGCAAGAGTTCAAGCCCAAGACTCAGCATCAACTACATACTGAACCAGGTACCACACCCTAAAGCTGGATACCATCCTGCACCGAGCCCTACATTAGCATTCACAGGAAGAAAGAGGCGACCTTGTGGTAGGCAGAATGAGGTCCCACTAAAAGGACCATGCCCTAATTCCTGAAATCGGGACTACGTAGATGCAATAAGGTTAAAGATTTTGAGATGAGTAGTTAGTTTATGCCAGATTATCTGGGTGATCCAATGTAATCACACAAGTCTTTAAAAGCAGAGGACCTTTCCTGTTCATGGTCAGAGCAATATGAGACAAAAGAGAAGCAGGCAATGTGGCTGGTTTTGAAGGTGAAAGAAGACAGCCACAAGTCAAGGAATATAGGCAGCTTCTGAAAGCTTGAACATACAAGGAAACATTCTCTCTCCTCTGAGGCTCCCAGAAAGAATGCAGCCCTACTGACACCTCTTGCCTTTAGCCCTGTGAGACCCTTATGAAACTTCTGAGCTGCAGGACTGTAAGATAGTAATAATAAATTTGTTCTGTTTTAAAGCATTAAGTTTGCAGTACTTTCTAAGTTTGTCATTCTATGGCAGTAATAGAAACTTAATACAGGTCTAAAATCTCTGGCTGCTCTTGAGAAATCTGCCTTTCCCAAACCCTTTCTCCCTCCATAGTCACAATAATCTACCTAGGAAACCACAGGGACTAATCCCATTATGCCCTACTTTCCTTCATATCAGTCACCAGGAGAGGATCAAGACTCAGGTCACCCCACACCACCCAGACTTCTGTTCCTACACACTCTGTATATACCCACATTAATACCGTCCCCCTTTCCCAATTTTCAAAATCCTTTGATTGTGTCCTACAGACACATTATCATTAGCAAAACATCCTATTTCCTCAATATTGTTTTTGCACACTCTCTTCCCATTTCCTGCCCCAACAGATCTCTCTTCGCCAGGAGTTCTGCTCTCGCTCAAGGCCTTACCATTTACCACTGGGCGGAACTCAAGGCGTCAGCTAGGCTGCATTTCTTTCTGGAAATTTGAACAAGAAAATCTGTTTCCTAGTCTTTACAAGCTTCTAAAGGCGGCCTGCAATCTTTGGCTCAGGGATCCCCTCCTCAATGATCAAAGCCAGGAGCAGGTCACATCCTTCTCAGGTTGTCATCTCTTTTGCTTCCCTCTTACCTTATCAAGACACTTTTAATTACACTGGGCCCACCCAGGTAATCCAAGATAATGATCCCATTATAAGGTCAGCTGATTAGCAACCTTTACTCCTCTTTGTCATCAAACCTAACAGTCCGTTTCTGGAACTTAGAACATGGACATCATTGAAGGACCATTATTCTGCCTACCACATACTATGACCCAAGAAAACTCTCTGGTGAACACAAAATATCTTCTGGGGAAAAACATTAAATAATCTGATCCATCAACAGATAAGACTGTATCACCATTCAGAACTTTGTAACTACGTGAACTCTTTTCCTTTTGTCTTTCTTGAAGGGAACTGAAAAATACTATAGATGAGAATGCCAGTTGCATGAGCTGAAATGCAACAGAATGTCTAACTTTATTGCTACATGCAACAGGCTCAAGGCATGCTTTTCTCAATGGCCAAAGTCTTAGCTTAATATCCAAGTGAATATGACAGCAGATTTCCCTTTTGGACAATTATTTAATGGGCTACACCATATAAAATGGCATAATCTGTAAGTGCCAGGAAGCATTTAACAGGAGGCTTCCTGTGTGCTGTTTTAGATCTGTCAGGAATTCTGCTCCTTATTAATTCCTGAATACTTGGGAATTAAGAGGAGAGGCAAGCCTTTCCCAGGGGCTGAGGAATCCAGGTATTTCCTTCATTAGTTTTTCTATACAGTGATAAGTACCCTCTTCCTTCTTGTGAACCATATGGTAAAAGTGACTGTTTACAACTCTCTCTCTCTTTAATATGGATCGCCTATGTTTTGTAAGTCTGGAATTTTAATCTTTATCTTTGCTGAGAATAACTACCTCGTAAGACAGTATATATGCCCACACCATGTTGATTAAAACACCTTTGCTCCATCAGAGCTCTGGTCCCCGTGTCCTTCTTTCTCTTTCTCTCTCTCAGGCTATTTCTTTGGAGTGCAGAGGCTCTCTAAGTTCACTTTCCTACCTGGGCTTCCAAGACCCTCTCGAGAAGGCGCTCTGCGCCTTCACCCCATCTAGAGGGCACCTGAGGCCTCCGTGAACAGAGCAAGCCTCGTGTCAGGGGCTTTACTGGCTTTCTGTGTAAACCAAGGAATATCAGCCTCTTTCTCTCCTTTACCTTCTTATCGTCGACTCTGGACCACCAGGTTACGGTCCATTAAAGGACCTCAACATGTAAGTATCAAACAGATGTCTAACAGGATTGATAGATCCCAGCCTTTCTGGAATGTTTTATTTTTAAGAGGCACTTTATGTAAATTTCTGAGATGGGTCTCCAGAAAAAGAGAGTAAATTGTATCAACTCAAAAGAAGTACAGAATTTTATCAGTGCTATAAAACTACAGGGACCCGTCAAATAATTTGATTAAGTAATACTATGAAAATAATAGGTTTAGGGTCAGCTCATGAGATGTTTAATAACTTACAACTAATACGTATAAATCTTATAACAACGTTATGACATATACTTCATCAATGAGGCCACCAGATGCACATAAATACTACCAAAACTTACACTGTCAAGGCCACAAATATTCCTCTTTTTGCAGTGCAATCATTGTTTTGATCTATTAAAATTTCGGTAAACTACCAAGTTGCTTTTGTGCAGCCAAGTAGGTCAGGCAAGTTCACAATCACCTGAAAACCAGCTCAAATAAGTTTTGATGCATTCTGAACCACATATTATTCAGAAAACTGTCATCATCAATGTATTTTTTTCTTCACTAAAATTATTATATCTACATTTATTTTCAAGATAAAATTCATTTCCTTTAAATCATAAGATTTTACAGTGCATGATTTATGTATATGTTGTCCATTTCCACTTTTCTATGCATATTTACTTTTAAAGCTCTCAAATAAGCAAAACTACATGGATATATTAAGTACCTTAGCTGACTATTATTTTTGCAATCCACTGACTGACTGCTTGAACCCCACCTGAAATGATAAGGTCTGAGAAAATCACAGGCCAAGACCCTATCTGAATCTATTCCCTTGATACTCCAAGTATCAAGTTCCTTTGATACTCCAAGGGAGTTGGAACTCCCTTGATACAGACACATTTGCAGTATTCAAGTAAGAGTTGTTGTTTATTCCCTAACTCATGTCCGACTTTTCTGCAATCCCACCGACTATAGCCCACCAGACTCCTCTCTTTGTCCATGGGGTATTCCAGGCAAGAATACTGGGTTGCCATTTTCTTCTTCAGGGGATCTTCCTGACCCAGGGATGGAACCTATATCTTCTGCATGGCAGGCAAGATTCTTTACTGCTGAGCCACGAGGGAAGCCGTTCATGTAAGAATAATCAAGGATAAAAGAGGATATGTAAATGGCATGCTAACTCAGCTAGAAGACCTATGACCAGGCTTCACAGGATGCAACCTAGACATAACAAACAAGCATTATAGAAGAGAGACATACCCTTGATACAGAAGAAACATGATTTGAGATTTCCACTGATGATTATCTTCAAGTCTCCTATTGAGTCCATGTAGTAAATTTGTGTTTCATATATTTTCAGTTCTGAAATTACCACTTGTTTCTTTTATATGGTTCTGTATCAGAGGAGAACTATCATTCTATTCATTTCAAAAATGTTCACTTTTGCCTCACTGCCCAGGGATATAACATAGCAGTTACTTTAAAATCTTTTTCTGATAATTCCATCATCTGAATCATCTCAGGGTTGGCATCTATTTATTGTCTTTTCTTGTAAAAAATAGTCAGATTTTCCTGTTTCTTTGTATGCAAAATAATTCTGTATTTTATCCTAGACATTCTGAATATTAGTTTATGAAATTAGATTCTGCTAACATCTTCTGGAGAATCTGACTTTTTTTTTGCCTAAGTTTATACTACAAGTTATATATTGCCTTCTAAGGGTGGTAGTACTATTGTCAGGTCAGTTTGCAAAGTCTTTACTATGTTACTTGGGTTCATCCTCTGCATGCATCACTCCAGCAAGTCTAGGATTTGACAGTGGTTTACATCATAGGTCAGTTCTCTGTCTTTTCTGTGTTTCTTTGGGTCTGTCCATGCATATGTAGCTCGTGAGTAAGGTGGGACCTTTGTGAGTCTCCCTTCACATTAGCCCTCTTCCCTGTGAGATTTCTCCAGCATGCATCAATTCCACAGGCCTTTTCCCCAAATCCTCTGACAAGAAAAATGGTTTTCTCTCAGTTTTAGTGTTTGTGCCACCATGGCAATGCAACTTTATAGGCAGAGATGGTCTCAGGGCAGGCTTGGGAGAGAAAAAGAAAAAAAGGGGAGGTGATTTCCTTTTCCTTGCCTTCTGGTAAGAAATAAGGGTCTTCTCTTGGGGTTTTTGCAAACTTCCATACCCACTGTGCAGTGCCCTAGTTCAGCCCACTATTTGGTCAAAGCTGGGTCGTGGAAAGAGAGAAAAGGGATACTCACCACTATACAGGCTATTTTTCAAGTTATGACTTCTCAATTTGCCTATTATTAATTTTCAGAGTCCTTACATAGCTAGCTGCTTTTGGTATTCTGTTGAGTATTTCGTTCTTATCAGTCACACAGAGGCTTCCTCCATTTTGGCCTATGCATTGTATTATATCTACTTCCCAACAGACTTTCACCTGACGGCTTTAGTAGTTAAAGGTGGTTCAGCAGTAAAGAATTCACCTGCCAATGCAGGAGACGCAGGTTCAATGCCCAGGTCAGGAAGATGCCATCCTCTGGAGGAGGAAATGGCAACCCACTCCAGTATTCTTGCCTGGAGAATGCCATGGACAGAAGAGCCTGGTGGGCTACAGTCTATAGAGTTGCAAAGAGTCAGACACGACTGATCAACTGAGCATGTATGCACACAACTGGTCATTATCTAGATCATAGTTCTATTAGAAATTGCACTGCGGTGAGCTTCTAATCCTTAATCATAGGTAGTAGCATTTCTTAATACCTATGATTCTTCTGTAACAGTCAACTTTCCCTCTGAACTATTAGGTTATCCTGGAATAAAGCCTGTGCAGAAAATAAAAAATAAATGATCTTTCACTTACCAATGATTCCAGAGTAATGAAATGAAAGTTACTTTTAAAGAACTATTATAAACTTTTGAATTCTTATATATTTGGGTTTCAATCTTTAGTTAATACGTATTTTTAAGCCTACTGTTATGGAAAATTTCCAATACACACAAAAGTAAAAAAGAATAATGATTAACTCATGTATCCATCACCTATTTTCAATAATTATCAAATCATGGTCAATATTGTTTCACCTATTCTGTCCCTTCCCCATTCTTTCCTATCTTCCTCTGTATTATTTGAATCAAATCCCCCAAACTATATTATTTCATCTGTAAATACTCTAGTATGAATTTATAGACTGTAAGGACTTCAAAAAAAAATAATCACAGTATAACTAACTTTAAAAGTTAAAAGATGTGGAAGACCTCTACACACAAAACGAAACATTTCTGACAGTAATTTTAAAAGATCTAAATATATGGGAGATAGTAAACTATGGTTAATGTATTGAAAGTCTCAATATGGAAAGATATTTAATATATCCAACCCATCTACAGATTCAACATTAAACTAGACAATAATAAGAAGAAATAAAAAATACTTAACATGCTTAATATTAAGTAGGGATTTATTATTTATTTACTTCTTTAGGAAACTGACAGGCTGAGTATAAAATCTTAATTGAAATTCAGAAGGGCAAGAACAACCAAAGCAATGTTGACTAACAAAGGCTGGAGGATTCAAAGCTATAATAACTAAGAGTATGGCACTGGCACAACAACAAAGAGACCAACGGAACAGAAGCAGAGTCCAAAAATAGACCCACAAATAAACAGTCACCTTAACTACTGAATTCCGTAGGAAAGTATAGTCCTGTCAATAAATAATGCTGAACCAAATGAATTTCCAAGTAGAAAACAAAATACAACATGAATCCTACCAAACACCATGCAAAAACCTACACACTCAAGTTTATAGAGGGAAACATAGCAGAATTATCTTCTTGATAATTTGAGACAAAGAATCCTTAAAACATGCAAAGCACTAACCATAAAAGAAGAGTTTGATAAAACAGACTTTATTAAAATTAACAAATTATATTAGTATACAATATTAAAACAGTAAAGAAGTAGGACAGAGGTCTTCAATACTTAATCTATCAAGAAACTTATCCTAGAAATAAAGAACTGCAAATCTGTAAGCTAGACAATCCAACAGAAAAACAGGCAAATAACATGAACAGGCATTTCTCAAAAGAGGATAAAACAAAGAATCAATAAGCATATATAAATATGTGCTAACCTTTTAAGTTATCAGGGAATAACAAACTAAAACTACAAAAAATTTCACTAGATTTACAGCAGTTCAGTTCAGTTGCTCAGTCATGTCCGACTCTTTGCGACCCCATGAACTGTAGCACGCCAGGACTCCCTGTCCATCACCAACTCCCAGAGTTCACTCAAACTCACGTCCATCGAGTCCGTGATGCCATCCAGCCATCTCATCCTCTGTCATCCCCTTCTCCTGCCCCGAATCCCTCCCAACATCAGAGTCTTTTCCAATGAGTCAACTCTTTACATGAGATGGCCAAAGTACTGGAGTTTCAGCTTTAGCATCATTCCTTTCAAAGAAATCCCAGGGCTGATCTCCTTTAGGATGGACTGGTTGGATCTCCCTGCAGTCCAAAGGACTCTCAAGAATCTTCTCCAACACCACAGTTCAAAAGCATCAATTCTTCAGCACTCAGCTTTCTTCCCAGCCCAACTCTCACATCCATGCATCACTACTGGAAAAATCATAGCCTTGACTAGATGGACCTTTGTTGGCAAAGTAATGTCTCTGCTTTTGAATATACTGTCTAGGTTGGTCATAACTTTCCTTCCCAAAGAATAAGCATTTTTTAATTTCATGGCTGCAATCACCATCTGCAGTGATTTTGGAGACCCCCAAAATAAAGTCTGACACTGTTTCCACTGTTTCCCCACCTATTTCCTAGATTTACAGAAGAGTTATTAATTTGAAACACTAATAATTTCAAGTGTTATTGAGGATGAAGAGAAACAAGAACTTGTGTACAATGCGGGTGTAAGTGTAAATTGATTCAACAACTTTGGAAAACTAAACTAGGAAGCATCTACAAAAGCTAAACATCCAAATACCCTGAGACTCAGCATGCTCCTCCTTGGTTATTTATCCAACAGAAAGGCATACCTATGTGCCAAAAGACATGCTCAAGAATGTTCACAGCAGAACTGTTTATAGTAGTCAAAAACTGACAATAAACCAAATGCTCATCAACTGTACAATGGATGAATAAATTGCAGTATATACAAATAATGAAGTATTACAAAGCAATGAAAAAGGATGAGCTACTGCCATATGAATCAATATGAATGACGCCTGCCAACAAGATGTTAATCATTAAAAAAATGAAGTTCAAAAATAGACAATACCAATGAAGACTGAATGAAGCCAGAATAATAGTTACCTTTGGGAGAGCATGATGACTGTCAGGGGGCATGAAGGAGGCTCCAGGATTGATGAAAATGTTCTATATCTTGACCTTGGTATTAGTGTTGATTAAACAAGTGCTCACTTCATAAAATTTCATCAAAATGACACTCGGTATTTATGCACTGTATGATATGCATGTTTTAATTCAATAAAAAGCATTTAAAAGTTAGCAATACTACATCAGTCCCTTGATCTTTCTATTTTTAATTTTTTGGTTATTTTACTTGGTGAAACTGAAGTCTAGTAGAACTAGGTTTCTATTATCAGTCTGCCTCCTACTTGGGTACTAAAAGTCATATTTACTTTCTTTTTCTGGACAATTACTGAAGAATAGTCTTATGTGTGGATCCATCCCACATTATGAGGGCAACAAAAGCCTACCCTGAAGTTAGACTTATATGTACAAACTAGATAATTCTAAGATAGTATTTCTTCTCAAAATATATATAATCAATTTTCTATATTGAACTCCAAATCACCAGTTCCCACAGTCTGTATCTGGAAAAAAGGAGGTAAGAAAACACAAAGCTTCTGAGGCTTAGCATCTAAGCTCTGGTCTAGCTAAATTTGAAAAGTTAAAGTCACTCGGTCATCTCTGACTCTTTGCAACCCCACAGACTATACATTAAATTCTCCAGGCCAGAATACTGGAGTGGGTAGCCTTTCCCTTCTTCAGGGGATCTTCCCAAACCAGGGATCAAACCCAGGTCTCCTGCACTGCAGGTGGATTCTTTACCAGCTGAGCCACAAGGGAAGCCAAACTTGAAAAAAGCATATCAAAACAAGGTGTAAGCATAATGCTGCTCTGAAATAAAATGAATTATTAAATGTAATATACTTTTAAAATAATGCATATCACAATGTAAATGCTCACCAAAAAGTCTGTGATTCTTTACACCCAGTTTGAAAAACATTATAACAGATCCTTACTCTTGAATTTCCTTTAATATTTAAGATAATAAAAAATAGATCTACTTTAAAAAAAAAAAACGTATTTTATGGAACTAAGGGAAAACTTAAATATATTTTTATTGAAACAAGCTGAAGTGAACATTAAAGAAAAGTACACGATAAACGAAAGTTTAATAAACTATACCTAAGATTTTTTTTTAAGTTCTAAATTATATTACTATTTAACTATGATGTTAGGAGAACTCCTATATATACTTTATCCAGTCGGCCAAATTTTAACATCTACATCGTCATCTTCACATACAGATGAACATATTTTCTGAAACATGTGAGAGTAAGGTGCATATACCATGCCCTTTTACTCCCAAATACTTAAACATGTACCTCCTAAGAACAACGATATCCTTTTATAATCTAGTGTCTATTTTTTAAAAGGAGTAAACAAAGTCCTTTAGGGCATTCGTCTTCCTCCAGTTTAGGAATCAGTTTAGTCATGTATTAGATTTAGCCATTGTATCTCCTGAGCAGATGATATTAAAGAGGTGCCAAGAAAAAGCGTCTGCCTCCAATGCGGGAGACCCGGGTTCGATCCCTGGGTCGGGAAGATCCCCTGGAGAAGGAAATGGCAATCCACTCCAGTATTCTTGCCTGGAGAATCCCATGGACAGAGAAGCCTAGTAGGTTACAGTCCACGGGGTCGCAAAGAGTCGGACACGACTGAGCGACTTCACCTTCACCTTCACCTTCAAGAATACACAGGGGCTTCCGGGTGCCCTTTCCCAATAAAATCTCTTGCTTTGTCAACACATGTGTCTCCTCGGACAATTCATTACCGAGTGTTAGACAAAGAGCCCAGTTTTGGGCCCTGGAAGGAGTCCCCTTCCTGCAACAAATCGCAGCTCTGGCGGGACTCTTCTTCGCTGAGACTGACATCCTGACCACTCAGGGTACTCAGGGGCCAGCTTGCCTGCCAATGGACCAGACCCAGCAGCCACAACTGGGACCCTTTTGTCCCTGGTCTCCTCCTGACGTGGACAACTGGCCAGAGTGCCCCGACCAATAAGGAACAAGAGACTTTACTGACCTCTCTCCCCTTCCCTCTCTCTTTCCTCTCCTTAATCCTTCCTATCCTTCCCTGTTTTTCTAGTCCCCTGGTCCTGGATGCAGGAATCTGGTCGAAGGGCCCTCAGCCTGAGCTGAGGATTGGAGACTGATCACCTCCTCTTGGCAGAGAACTCGAATTCTGGTTCTGGTCTGGTCTGATTTCTGGTAGGGCCAAGTTCCAGTCCTCCCTTCTCTGGAGGCCCAGGGAAAAGTCCCATAATGCCTGGGTATCTGTAGGTGGCAGGAGACGTCTGCAAGTCCACCCCTTTTGCCCCCCCTCTCCTGGCTTCTCCCCCTTCTTCTTTCAACCTGGCTTCCTTTCCTCCCTCAAAATCTTTGATGTTAGTACTTAGATCTGAAGTTCTGTGTCTCTATAGGAGGTTTTCTGAGAGACTGTATTCTTGTACTTAAGGGCTTCCCTGGTGGAATGTGAAGTCAAGTGGGCCTCAGAAAGCATGACTATGAACAAAGCTAGTGGAGGTGATGGCATTCCAGTGGAGCTGTTTCAAATCCTGAAAGATGATGCTGTGAAAGTGCTGCACTCAATATGCCAGCAAATTTGGAAAACTCAGCAGTGGCCACAGGACTGGAAAAGGTCAGTTTTCATTCCAATCCCAAAGAAAGGCAATGACAAAGGATGCTCAAATTATCGCACAATTGCACTCATCTCAGATGCTAGTAAAGTAATGCTCAAAATTCTCCAAGCCAGGCTTGAGCAATATGTGAACCGTGAACTTCCTGATGTTCAAACTGGTTTTAGAAAAGTCAGAGGAACCAGAGATCAAATTGCCAACATTCGCTGGATCATGGAAAAAGCAAGAGAGTTCCAGAAAAACATCTATTTCTGCTTTATTGACTACGCCAAAGCCTTTGACTGTGTGGATCACAATAAACTGTGGAAAATTCTGAAAGAGATGGGAATACCAGACCACCTAACCTGCCTCTTGAGAAACCTGAATGCACGTCAGGAAGCAACAGTTAGAACTAGACTGGAACAACAGACTGGTTTCAGATAGGAAAAGGAGTACATCAAGGCTGTATATTGTCACTATGCTTATTTAACTTATATGCAGAGTACATCATGAGAAATGCTGGGCTGGATGAAGCACAGCTGGAATCAAGATTGCTGGGAGAAATATCAATAACCTCAGACATGCAGATGACACCACCCTTATGGCAGAAAGTGAAGAAGCACTAAAGAGCCTCTTGATGAAAGTGAAAGACAAGAGTGAAAATGTTGGCTTAAAGCTCAACATTCAGAAAATTAAGATCACAGCAACCGGTCCCATCACTTCATGGCAAACAGATGAGGAAACAGTGGAAACAGTGGCTGACTTTATTTTGGGGGGCTCCAAAATCACTGCAGATTGTGATTACAGCCATGAAATTAAAAGATGCTCACTCCTTGGAAGGAAAGTTATAACCAACCTAGACAGAATATTAAAAAGCAGAGATATTATTTTGTCAACAAAGGTCCATCTAGTCAAGGCTATGGTTTTTCCAGTGGTCATGTATGGATGTGAGAGTTGGACTATAAAGAAAGCTGAGGGCCGAAGAATTGATGCTTTTGAACTGTGGTGTAGGAGAAGACTCTTGAGAGTCCCTTGGACTGCAAGGAGATCCAACCAGTCCATCCTAAAGGAGATCAGTCCTGGGTGTTCATTGGAAGGAATGACGTTGAAGTTGAAACTCCAATATTTTGGCCACTTGATGTGAAGAGCTGACTCACTGGAAAAGACCCTGATGTTGGGAAAGAGTTATGGCAGGAGGAGAAGGGGACGACAGAGGATGAGATGGTTAGATGGCATCACCAACTCATGGACATGAGTTTGGATAAACTCCAGGAGTTGGTGATGGACAGCGAGGCCTGGCGTGCCGTGGTTCATGGGGTCGCAAAGAGTCAGACACGACCGATCGACTGAACTGAAACACCTTTTAAATTGTCTTGGTCTTTATAAGGTATTCTGCAAGACACGATTTTAAAACATAGGTTTTTGAGTAAATCAAGCAGGGAAGTTTCATTAAAAAAGAGATTAAATTGAAGAGTTGGGAAAAGTTTTAGAAGACTCAGATGAGAATATATAAAACTTCCTACTCAAGAGTGGCTTTAGTATATATATATTTTTAAAGTTTTATTATCAAAAGGTTTCTAGATTTGATATTGTTAAATCTTATCCCTCAAGATGTCAAAAAATTATTATAACTTAGACAAATTACTGTTTTCATCAAAATTCTCTCCTACAGTAACAAAATGACACCTAATCCCAGTAAACAAATCTTTAAATGAACTGGAATTACTGTGATCATGCATAGAAATAACAACTATTTGAGATATAAGATATCATGTACTTTTACTCAACAAACACTGACTGTGTGCCAACTATGTGCCAGATTTATGATAGTTACAAAGAGATCAATAATTTTTAAAAATTAGGCATGGTACTCACCCTTAAGAAACTTATAGTTTAGCAAACCTAAGATTCCTGCTTTCAGACAGGAAAGGTATTATTTTTCTCTATTCTGAAAACAAAGCAACTAGGATGCAGAGTGGTAAATGTGGCAAACTGCACACAACTGTGAAATGTTCTAGAGACATACGAAGTTAGTAATAGCTGCTCAGTCATGTCCGATTCTTTGCAAACCCATGGACAGTAGCCTGCCAGGCTCCTCTGTCCATGGAATTCTCCAGGGAAGAATACTGGAGTGGGTTGCCATTTCCTTGTCCAGGGGATCTTCTCAACCCAGGGAAAGAACTTGGGTCTCCCACATCGCAGGCGGATTCTTTACCATCTGAGCCACTAGGGAAGCCACAGAAAAGAGCACAAGAAAGGTAGATCCTAAAACTGTGGTCTTAAATCTCCTAATAGAGGACTTAATTTGCCTCTGTCAGGCTGCAGAAGACTCCTTAAAAATATCCTCCAATCTTTCCACTGACTCCAAAAGGGACCATGTTCCTTAATTCCCAATGTACATACTACCCTTGTTCCATTGAGTCAGCCATCAACCACTTTCCAAATAATATATTAGTACTTTTACATAAAAATATGGTAACAGATATATCTCCTTACATAGAAACAGATAATGTCCTTTACAGATAAACTCCTTACATAGAAAAAAACAGAAACTGCACAAAAGGTATATACTACCAGATACTTTTAGAATGGATGTTATAATAAATATGCAAATCGAAGACAGGCTGGTTATAGTGGTTCTTTAATAATTTAACTGTGTTGGTGATAGGCTATAGTAGGCCATATGAGTCAGTGAAGTTTGGTTCTTTCCAAAGTTGTATGTAACCTAATATCTTTTCACTCAATTAGTGTGAGGAATGACACGGCTAGAAGAAACAGGATGAAGAGTGTTAGAATGTTAATTTTAAACATTCTGTTAGGAGGAGAGTTGAACCTCTAATAATAACGATTTTTTTATACAATTACTAGGCTCTGCAGTCTAACCTGTGTTCTCGGGCAGGGTGTTTTCATGAATTAAGATTATATCATTAATTAGTTTTAAAGTGCTTTTGAAAAGTAGGCCTTATTTCTATCTTTTTGTACTGGGAGAAATATATAATAGAAACTGACTTGGATTACTCTGGTGTAAACTCATATTACATAAAACCTTAACTACTGAATAAATGAATATTTAATATTGGTTATACCATTGGGATGTCCTGACTCAACATCAAGATTCTAAACCCTACTGTCGATATGAACTCTAGAGTAGGACTACGCTGTTATCTGTAGTGTAACTTGCTCCACTGATCAATTTTTTGGATCAGTAAGGGATCAAACATTTTGACTATATGGTCTAAATTTTAATCATTCAGAGACTTTTTTGTTGTCTGAGATCACCCCAAACAAAACCGCTAACCCATATAAAAGTGTTATTATCCCATGATGATTTAGTTCATTTGGGGGCGGGGCATTAATTAAATAAAGCTCCATCAGTCTTCTGGTCTTATTTTGTTATTCCCACCTCTTCACAGGAAGGTCAATTTCACTGATTAAGAAATAGGAAAACCCTTGTGTGGCTACTCACACAAGTCTTTATTCAGAAAACAAGCGATTATGCTACCTTAGCATGGTCAGGATAATAGATGTCACTGGGCAAGCAGTGCCTCTAATATTAGTCAGGCTAGAGGTGACACTCTAGGTAAATAGGCAAGGTTTGTATTTGTTGAATTCCTTTTACTTTTTAAAAATCTTTTAGTAGGTGCATACCTCTGTCAGATTAAGAGTAATTTTAATAAATAATTTAACATTGACTTAGATTTGTTGTTATCTACCAATGATTCCATTACTTATATAAGCTTATGCAAGAAGAAACATTTCCTGTTAGTCATATTAACATTATTGTTTCTTTTAATTAATAGATTAGTCCAGTATTAAACTAGGAGTTGATTTATTGTTGGTATTAAGGTCAATATGTTGCCAAGCTTGAACGATTAATCGATGGCTGTTTTTTAAGGCAACTATGGTGTTATTTTTACTTTCCAGATAAGGTTGTACCCTGTTTCTAAGGAGTTGAAACTTTTTAGATTAACATTTAAAAATACATTAAACTTTCTGACTTTTTAATAGTTTGTAAAGTTGAACTAAGATCTCAGATTTTTTTTTTTTTGGACAACCAGCTCTCATCAGGCTTGTTAGGCTTGTCACCTCTACTTATAAATCTTCTCAGAATTTTGCTATATAGATGAGTTTGTTCTTATAAACTGTTCGTAAGGAACTCATCTGGCTTCCGGGGATTTAAGTTCTCTTTGTAAAAAAATTTCCTAGTTAAATCATTATATAAAAAGTAAAAGGGGAAACGTTTGTTATTACTTTCAATGATTTTTTTTTAAATCATGCCCTTACAGTATTTTCCACATAGCACCCCAAATTTTTAAATTTCCATCTCTTATACTTTAAATACTGGGTGAATAATTTATTTAATCTGCTTATAACAGTTGAATTTGTGGGAGATTTGGGACAGATTTAAAGTATCCATAAATTATGAAACTCCTGAGGGTAAAATAAACTAGGTGGTTTTATTTATGCTAGCCTTTGATTTATCCAAGCACACTTTCTAGTATGCTTCCCTCTAGTATGATTTTATCTCCTCACACGTGTTTGGTACTTGCTAAGAAGTTATAAAGGTTATTAATAATTGAGGAGGGTGATGGGTGAAGTGTGCATGCTTGATGGCCTGATTCAACTAGGCACTCTATTCTTAATTTATTACCATAGCCTCCTTTGGTTTTTAGTTTCATAAAAACTTTCATATAATAAGAAATATGTTCTTGAAATAGAAAATATAGTCCATTTCCTCCCATCCCACAAGTTACATTTTGACCTAATATTTTTATGTGTAATAATTATACCTTCTATTATTCCTTTTTAGAATTTCCTGAAGACAGCAGTATACAGACTGAATTAGCAAATGCTGGTGAGCTTTATCAGGGTTTATCAATTATAGAGCAGGCTCCTCTAGAGGGGTATGAAGCACCATCAAGTCTCTTGAGTTTTAAGCTATTGCTAGTAGAACTCTGGCAAATAATTTTGTTACTGTAATTATCTGAGTTTAGGGCTAAGCATACGGGTTATCTAATCCTGGTTTGAGTCTTAGCTGTCGTGTGATCAAGAACTGTTAAAGTCACTTTCGTAGTTTATTTTTATTTTAGCTATAGCTTTTTACGGTTTAGCTAGAACTTTATTTTTCTTTAACACAATTTACACTGGTTTTCTATTAATTTGAGTTAATCATATGACCACAGTGGCTAGCACAAAATTTACCAACCCTAAACAACATAACTAAGTCCAATTTTCATTCATGGCTTAATTTTTATCACTGCTGTTTCCCATGAGGGTGTGGCTTAAGCAAGGCAATATGACCTACTATTTTTGTGTGCTTGATTATCTGCTTCTTTTAATCATGATTTAGAGGACAGTCTGTTGAAGCAGGATTCCCAGCTGGTACTAGTGGTAAAGAACCTGCCTGCCAATTCAGGAGACATAAGAGACGTGGGTTTGATCCATGGGTTGGGAAGATCCCCTGGAGGAGGGCATGGCAACCCATTCCAGTATTCTTGCCTGGAGAATCCCATGGACAGAGGAACTAGGCGGGCTACAGTCCACTGGGTTGCAAAGCTGGACACAACTGAAGCGACTTGCACGCATGCACTGCTTAAGACATTATGGTAACACTAAAACCTGGTAAAAAACTGAGAGTACTATTTTAATTTTCTTCCTAATATGCCCATTTACATTCACTTTAGAAGAAAAGTAATACCAGAATCAACTTATTGCCCGCTTGAAAACAGCAACACAGGTCTAATGAGAATATGGATTCCACTTTCCAGGATAGAAAAAAAGTATAAGTTCACTCACTGAGAATTGCTTATTAACTCTTGTCTCCCTCTAATTTTCCCCAACTCATTTCTTATCTTAGCACTCAATCTATAAATACTTTTCCAACTAGGTAGAGCAGAGGCCAGCTAACTTACTCTATGCTGCTGCTGCTGCTAAGTCGCTTCAGTCGTGTCTGACTCTGTGCGACCCTATAGATGGCAGCCCAACAGGCTCCTCCGTCCCTGGGATTCTCCAGGCAAGAACACTGGAGTGGGTTGCCATTTCCTTCTCCAATTTACTCTATAAAAGGTCATAAAGTAAATATTTTTGGCTTTCTGGGCCCTAAGGTCTCTGATGCAACTCCCTAACTCTGCCTCTATAGCCTGAAAACAGCATACACAATGTGTGAAAAAATAAGATCGGCTGTATTTCAATAAAGCTTTATTCATAAACAGTAAACCTGAGTTTCATATAATTTTAACATATCACAAAGTAGTATTCTTCTTCCAGGATTTTTTTCCACCAACCATTTAAAAATGTAAAGACTATTCTTAGTTCACAGGTCATACAAAACAGGCAGTAGGCTGGATTTGGTAGTGTGTCCCTGGATGGACAGACCTGCTTATAAGCTGGAGTTGCAGCAGGTGACTGGCCCGTCTTTATCTCAGTCAACTGATCTCTAAACCTAAAACCTGACACAAAATAATCCTCAGTCTACTTTTCATTCATTTGCAAATCACCTTTCTCTCAAAAAAGAAAAGACAAGTTGTAGTTCTTACTTTCAGATGGTAACTTTGAAGAATTTCAAGAACTGCTGAAATACATCTGGATATCATTACCTTTCAATAAATAATTTTTCACTTCTCTTGAGAATAAAAATTCTAAAGATAAATAAAAGCTATCAAAGCAGTTAGCAGGCTATGCTCTAAATGTTTTTATAATAATCTGTCCTATGCTTCTTGCAAGGAGACTGCAAACTTCACTGTACCCAATATTTATGTCAAAAAAAAAAAAAAAAAGAAGAGAAGGCATACTTCTGAGCTCAAAATGAAGACTGAAGATATCTAGTGAAACTCACCAAGTTGTAAAGATTCATCTAAAAGGAATGCAGAATTTTCCAAAGTCATCTTACACTGTGACAAAATCAGCTTCTAAGTTTCAGCAGCTTTACAGGGAAAAAAAAAAAAAAAAATCCATGAAACAAGGGCAGCTATGGAAATAATGTTAACCAAATTCTAAGTAACAATACTGCCAGTATATTTTTTTTTTCCATCCATGTATACCACATTAATTGAGGTTTCCTATGTGCCAGGAATTGGGGACGCAGCAATGAACATGTCAGATTCTATCAACCCCTCTGGAGCTCAGTTTGTAGGGTCACTTCAAATGGGATGAAAGGTTTTAAAACCATGATGGTGTGAAATGGGAGCACGGCAGAGACACAAATTAGTCTGGTGGGAATTTGTTAGAAAATGTCTCCTAAAAGAGAGGCAATTAATGCAAGCATGAGTAGGATCTGGCCAAATAAAGCAACTGGGGAGGGGAAAGAAAGAATATGTTACATTAAAGGGAACAGCATGTTCAAAGGGCAGATGTAGGAGAGGATATGGCATTGTGTGAAAGTAAAAGAAGTCAAGTGTGGTTGCTCAGAGTAAGAAAAGAGATGAGAAGGTATATGGGCAAAGGAAGAAAGTAAGGAGTTAAAACAATTTGCCCGGCATCACTCAGTCACACAGAGCTAACATTTGGCAGAGTTCATTTTAAGCCCTCACCACTTGACTGCAATATAATAACCATTCTGCAGCTTTTCTCAGTCCTCTATCATCAAGGGTCTTAGAAGAGGACCCCTGGGAAGAAGGTTGATGGAAAGTCTTAAGGAGGATGATCCTTTCATGGAGCTTTTGCAAGGGCCTGAGAGAAAAGTGCCAACCTCACTATGAATGGAAGAACTGATCAACCAACCATCAGGAGCCCTCCTGCAAAATGAAGGGAAAGAAGAGCCCCAGCACCATCCTCAATTACTAATGAATAGTTGTTAAGCATTTTATTATGTGTGAAGTCCAGTTGTAAGTGCTTTACATGTATTAACTAATTTAATCCTCACAACATCCCTATGAGATAGGTGCTTTTTATTACTCTCTATTTCCAGTATGGTTTTATGAACAGTCCAATGATCATCATTAATTTTTATTAACAATTGGAAATGAAAATTATTAGAAATGTTAATGATATTTCTTTCCACCATATTAAAAGAATTTTAATTACCCTTCAATAGGAAAAGTACAATTTTAAAGACTGATTAACAAAAACAAAAGATTTCACAACATTAACTGGGTTATTTCTCTTTTAACTAGCAGTTCCGTTAGACAAGGAGTTGGAAATTCTGTTCCTTGCTCATTCATTCACTTACTATGATAGGTTCTACATATCTAATGATATGGGGAAAAAAACACCAAATTCCTGCCCTCATGGAGTTTTATTCACTGAAATGAATATTGATACCCCCTAGCAAATATGTTTTTATAACATATCCTACTTATAAAATGTTCTTATGTAAAGAGTCAAACTCTTTGCTTTTTCCAGTTTTTCTATGGTGTTTCCAGTAGTCATGTACAAATGTGAGAACTGGACCATAATAAAGTTGAGTGCCAAAGAACTGATGCTTTCGAATTGTGGTGCTGGAGAAGACTCTTGAGGGTCTCTTGGACTGCAAGGTGATCCAACCAGTCAATCCTGAAGGATATCAACACTGAATATTCATTGGAAGGACTGATGCTGAAGCTGAAGCTCTAATACTTTGGTCACCTGATGTTAAGAGCCAATTCACTGGAAAAGACCCTGATGCTGGGCAAGACTGAGGGCAGGCGGAGAAGGGGGCAACAGAGGATGAGATCACTGGATGGCATGACCAACTCAATGAACGTGAGTTGAGCAAACTGCAGGAGATAGTGAAGGACAAGGAAGCTTGGCATGCTGCACTCCATGGGGTCACAAAGAATCGGACACACCTTAGCAACTAAACAACAACAACAGAGTCAAACTACAGAATCAAATCTTTATATTGTCTATTCTTAATAGTTGCAGTGTCACATCCAGGGGCGAAAAAAATCTTCAATAGAAATTAAAACGGTTTCTTGCCTTCCAAAGCACAATGCTCTACTCTTGGGTCTCATGGAACAGACCACAAAGGGGAAAAAAGTGTCTAAAAAGGGCCTTTAAAGGAATAATAATGAAAAAAAAAGCTTGAGAAACACTGCTTTAGATCAAACTTTCAATTTAAATCAATATAGAAAAGGAGTAAGTAAAATGACATCAAGAAGAAGCAACCAGATAAATTCAGAATGAGAAATATTCTATAGAACTGACCTAGTTTCTTATATATATATATATATATATATATATATATATATATATATACTTAGAAATATTTGCAGATGAATTAGATGTGGAATATGCTTCAAACAGATTCAGGAGAAGGTACATAGCTGAAGGTATATATGAAACAAGACAGGTCCTGAGTTGATAGTTACTAAAGCTGAGAGTTCATCATTCTATTCTGTACTACTGTTCTATATGTATTCCATTAAAACAAAAGCATGTCTTATTTGAAGAAGATTTTGAACTCTTAACAAACTGGAACAGAACTATGTAATACATAGCTGGTACAAACATTGTCTATCAAAGGTGATCTACAAACCAATATCACTCTTCTCCCGAATAAACTGTACTCATAAGAAAAAAAGGACTCAAGAAACATAACTAACTGCTAATATCCCATATTAATTCTGATTCAAATAACATAAAAAGGTATTTTTCAAACAAGTGGAAAAGATCTGAATAAGACCTAGGTAATATATAATATTAAGAAACTATGGTTAATTTGGTTAGATATGATAGAGTTTATGTAAGAAAATATCTTTGCTTTTTAAAAAAACATATAGAAGTATTTTACCCTCCCTGGTGGCTGAGGCGGTAAAGAATCCACCCACAATGCGAGAGACCCGGGTCTGATCCTGGGTCAAGAAGATCCCCTGGAGAAGAAAATCACTACCCACTACAGTATTCTTGCCTGGGAAATCACATGGACAGAGGAGCTGCTGGGCTAGTCTGTGGGATCACAAAGAGTTCAGTTCAGTTCAGCTCAGTTCAGCACAGTCACTCAGTCGTGTCCGATTCTTTGCGACCCCATGAATCGCAGCACACCAGGCCTCTCTGTCGATCACCATCTCCCAGAGTTCACTCAAACTCACTTCCATGGAGTCGGTGATGCCTTCCAGTCATCTCATTCTCTGTCGTCCCCTTTTCCTCCTGCACCCAATCCCTCCCAGCATCTGAATCTTTGCCAATGAGTCAACTCTTCCCATGAGGTGGCCAAAGTACTGGAGTTTCAGCTTTAGCATCATTCCTTCCAAAGAAATCCCAGGGCTGATGTCCTTCAGAATGGACTGGTTGGATCTCCGTGCAGTCCAAGGGACTCTCAAGAGTCTTCTCCAACACCACAGAATCAAAAGCACAATTCTTCGGCGCTCAGCTCTCTTCACAGTCCAACTCTCACATCCATACATGACCACTAAAATACCACAGCCTTGACTAGACGGACCTTTGTTGGCAAAGTAATGTCTCTGCTTTTCAATAAGCTATCTAGGTTGGTCATAACTTTTCTTCCAAGGAGTAAGCGTCTTTTAATTTCATGGCTGCAGTCACCACCTGCAGTGATTTTGGAGCCCCCCAAAATAAAGTCTGACACTGTTGCCACTGTTTCCCCATCTATTTGCCATGAAGTGATGGGACCAGATGCCATAATTTTCGTTTTCTGAATGTTGAGCTTTAAGCCAACTTTTTTACTCTTTCACTTTCATCAAGAGGCTTTTTAGCTCCTCTTCACTTTCTGCCATAAGGGTGGTGTCATCTGCATATCTGAGGTTATTGATATTTCTCCCGGCAATCTTGATTCCAGCTTGTGCTTCATCCAGCCCAGCATTTCTCATGATGTACTCTGCATATAAGTTAAATAAGCAGGGTGACAATATACAGCCTTGACATACTCCTTTTCCTATCTGAAACCAGTCTGGTTTTCCATGTCCAGTTCTAACTGTTGCTTCCTGACCTGCATACAGGTTTCTCAAGAGGCAGGTCAGGTGGTCTGGTATTCCCATCTCTTTCAGAATTTTCCACAGTTTATTGTGATCCACACAGTCAAAGGCTTTGGCATAGTCAATAAAGCAGAAATAGATGTTTTTCTAGAACTCTCTTGCTTTTTCCATGATCCAGTGGATGTTGGCAATTTGATCTCTGGTTCCTCTGACTTTTCTAAAACCAGCTTGAACATCAGGAAGTTCACGGTTCACATATTGCTCAAGCCTGGCTTGGAGAATTTTGAGCATTACTTTACTAGCGTGTGAGATGAATGCAATTGTGTGGTAATTTGAGCATTCTTTGGCATTGCCTGTCTTTGGGATTGGAATGAAAACTGACCTTTTCCAGTCCTGTGGCCACTGCTGAGTTTTCCAAATTTGCTGGCATATTGAGTGTAGCACTTTCACGGCATCATCTTTCAGGATTTGAAATAGCTCAATTGGAATTCCATCACTTCCACCGGCTTTGTTCATAGTGATTCTTTCTAAGGCCCACTTGACTTCACATTCCAAGATGTCTGGCTCTAGGTAAGTGATCACACCATCATGATTATCTTGGTCATGAAGATCTTTTTTGTACAGTTCTGTGTATTCTTGCCTCCTCTTCTTAATATCTTCTGCTCCTCTTAGGTCCAGACCATTTCTGTCCTTTATCGAGCCCATCTTTGCTGAAATGTTCCCTTGGTGTCTCTACTTTTCTTGAAGATATCTCTAGTCTTTCTCATTCTGTTGTTTCCTCTATTTCTTTGCATTGATCGCTGAGAAAGGTTTTCTTATCTCTTCTTGCTATTATTTGGAACTCTGCATTCAGATGCTTATATCTTTCCTTTTCTCCTTTGCTTTTTGCTTCTCTTCTTTTCACAGCTATTTGTAAGTCCTCCTCAGACAGCCATTTTTCTTTTTTGCATTTCTTTTCCTTGAGGATGGTCTTGATCACTGTCTCCTGTACAATATCAGCCACCTCAGTCCATAGTTCATCAGGTACTCTATCTGTCAGATCTAGTCCCTTATATCTATTTCTCAGTTCCACTGTATAATCATAAGGGATTTGATTTAGGTCATACCTGAATGGTCTAGTGGTTTTCCCTACTTTCTTCAATTTAAGTCTGAATTTGGCAATAAGGAGCTCATGATCTGAGCCCCAAGTCCAAGGAGCGGTGGCTGCGCGGGCGCAGGAGGACCTAGAGGAGCTACTCCACGTTCAAGGTCAGGAGGGGCGGCGGTGAGGAGATACCCCTTGTCCAAGGTAAGGAGCAGGGGCTGCGCTTTGCTGGAGCAGCCATGAAGAGATACCCCACATCCAAGGTAAGAGAAACCCAAGTAAGATGGTAGGTGTTGCGAGAGGGCTTCAGAGGGCGGACACACTGAAACCATAATCACAGAAAACTAGTCAATCTAATCACACTAGGACCACAGCCCTGTCTAACTCAATGAAACTAAGCCATGCCCTGTGGGGCTGACCAAGATGGGCAGGTCATGGTGGAGAGGTCTGACAGAATGTGGTCCACTGGAGAAGGGAATGGCAAACCACTTCAGTATTCTTGCCTTGAGAACTCCATGAACAGTATGAAAAGGCAAAATGATAGGATACTGAAAGAGGAACTCCCCAGGTTGGTAGATGCCCAATATGCTACTGGAGATCAGTGGAGAAATAACTCCAGAGCAAGAATGAAGGGATGGAGCCAAAGCAAAAACAATACTCAGTTGTGGATGTGACTGGTGATAAAAGCAAGGTCCAATGCTGTAAAGAGCAATATTGCATAGGAACCTGGAATGTCAGGTCCATGAATCAAGGCAAATTGGAAGTGGTCAAACAGGAGATGGCAAGAGTCAACGTCGACATTCTAGCAATCAGCGAACTAAAATGGACTGGAATGGGTGAATTTAACTCAGATGACCATTATATCTACTACTGCAGGCAGGAATCCCTCAGAAGAAATGGAGTAGCCATCATGGTCAACAAAAGAGTCTGAAATGCAGTACTTGGATGCAATCTCAAAAACGACAGAATAATCTCTGTTCGTTTCCAAGGCAAACCATTCAATATCACGGTAATCCAAGTCTATGAAGTTGAACGGTTTTATGAAGACCTATAAGACCTTTTAGAACTAACACCCAAAAAAGATGTCCTTTTCATTATAGGGGACTGGAATGCAAAAGTAGAAAGTCAAGAAACACCTGGAGTAACAGGCAAATTTGGCCTTGGAATACAGAATGAAGCAGGGCAAAGGCTAATAGAGTTTTGCCAAAAGAACACACTGGTCATAGCAAACACCCTCTTTACAAGAGAAGACTCTACACATGGACATCACCAGATGGTCAACAACAAAATTAGATTGATTATATTCTTTGCAGCCCAAGATGGAGAAGCTCTATACAGTCAGCAAAAACAAGACCGGGAGCTAACACCTAGAGGTATTAAAAAATATCTTTTTATATTGTTTGAATCAGAACTTTTTAACTACAGAAATATTTTGAAGTGAAGCGACAATTCCTTTCATTCTTTTTTTTTTTTTCCCTTAAAAAAAGAAAACCTGGAGAATGAAAGATAATGATGACAGTTTTGTCTTACTTTCCCCTTTGGAATGCCTACTGGTAAGACAGCACAGAAGTACAAAAAGTTTAAGATCTATAAAACAATAAAAAGAATGGAGTAGGAAGTTACAAAGAGATGAAATGACACAGTAAATTTCTAGAGAATAGAAAGAAGATCCAAAGTGTGTTAACAGGTTAAGCAAAACTAGGGAAAGCACAGTGCAAAATTCACACATAGAGGGACTACCATGGAGGCCTGAGTCAATCCTCCTGAGACTCTAGACTCAAGTTAGCAGATAAAGAGGCTGAATACTGGTCACCTAGGAAAAAGTTACCTGTCTCCTTTCTCTACACCCATTCCTTGGCTAGGCAAGGCCCAATGGCACCCCTAAGCCAAAAACTGTGCCACTCTTTTCTAAAGAAATCTAGTAGAAAACTGGCAACCTGTTCATAATGAAACCAGAGGAATGTTACCGTCCAGCAAGTCTGTTGTCAATACGACAAACAGAAAGCTCCTGAGAATCACAATAGGTTTCCTGCTCTTCTGCTCTAAACCTAAACTTGCCAGCAGACAAGAGACTCCAACTATGGACTAAGAATTACCAACCAGTCTTTTCAAACAGAGAAAGCAATTAGGAAAAAAACCCACCTACCCAACAAGAAAAAAACACCCCACTGTAGCTACAGAAAGCAATCAAGACATTCCTGTAGCAATATACATGAGTCAACTATGTAATTTCGTATGAGGAAAAACCACAGCTAGAAAAAGACAAAGGTAAATAATAAATTAACCCCAGAAGACTCACAAAGTATTCAGGTACAGAAGAAAAGGATTAAACAATCAAAATATCCTCAAGAGACTCCTAAAGAAACTGCATTCAATAAAACAAAAACAGAATGCTACAATGATACAGATTTTACAACACCAAGAATTGTTGTAAATACTTTACAAATATGAACGCCTTTGCCCACAAAGTAGTTATCCTCATTTCATAGTTCAGAAACAGAGCACAGCAAGGTTAAATAATTTACCTAAGGTCATATGGTTATTAAGTAGTGGAGCTGGGATCTTAACAGACACAGTCTAGCAGTCTAGTTCTATTGTATATGCTTTTAACAACTATACCATGTTGCCTCTTGAAATAATACAAACAGAAAATAAGCACAGATACTGCAATACTTACAATCTGCTTACAGACATTCACAGAAAAGCAGGAAAATCTAGCTAAAGAAATAAAATAAGGAATAAAAAGGCAATGACAGAAAACATGAGAGATATGACATAAGGATCAAACCAGAAAGCCAATATTCTGCTGATGAGCATTCCAAAGTGGAAGAACATAGGAAACCAAGAAATATTACCAAAAAACAGTGAGAACATTGCCTATACCTTAATGAAAACACCTGCATTTCAACGGAAAAGGTCTATCAACTCCAGAGAGTTCAGATAGAATAACAACAACTCATACCAAGAAGAGATAAGAAAGCCTTCTTCAGCGATCAATGCAAAGAAATAGAGGAAAACGACAGACTGGGAAAGACTAGAGATCTCTTCAAGAAAATTAGAGATACCAAGGGAACATTTCATGCAAAGATGGGCTTGATAAAGGACAGAAATGGTCTGGACCTAACAGAACCAGAAGATATTAAGAGGAGGTGGCAAGAATACACAGAAGAACTGTACAAAAAAGATCTTCACGACCCAGACAGTCATGATGATGTGATCACTAATCTAGAGCCAGACATCCTGGAATGTGAAGTCAAGTGGGCCTTAGAAACCATCACTATGAACAAAGCTAGTGGAGGTGATGGAATTCCAGCTGAGCTGTTTCAAATCCTGAAAGATGATGCCGTGAAAGTGCTGCACTCAATATGCCAGCAAATTTGGAAAACTCAGCAGTGGCCACAGGACTGGAAAAGGTCAGTTTTCATTCCAATCCCAAAGAAAGGCAATGCCAAAGAATGCTCAAACTACCACACAATTGCACTCATCTCACATGCTAGTAAAGTAATGCTCAAAATTCTCCAAGCCAGGCTTCAGCAATACTTGAACCGTGAACTCCCTGATGTTCAAGCTGGTTTTAGAAAAGTCAGAGGAACCAGAGATCAAATTGCCAACATCCACTGGATCATGGAAAAAGCAAGAGAGTTCTAGAAAAACATCTATTTCTGCTTTATTGACTATGCCAAAGCCTTTTGACTGTGTGGATTACAATAAACTGTGGAAAATTCTGAAAGAGATGGGAATACCAGACCACCTGACCTGCTTCTTGAGAAACCTATATGCAGGTCAGGAAGCAACAGTTAGAACTGGACATGGAACAACAGACTGGTTCCAAATAGGAAAAGGAGTATGTCAAGGCTGTATACTGTCACCCTGCTTATTTAACTTATATGCAGAGCACATCATGAGAAATGCTGGACTGGATGAAACAGAAGCTGGAATCAAGATTGCCGGGAGAAATATCAATCACCTCAGATATGCAGATGACACCACCCTTATGGCAGAAAGTGAAGAGGAACTCAAAAGCCTCTTGATGAAAGTGAAAGAGGAGAGTGAAAAAGTTGGCCTAAAGCTCAACATTCAGAAAACGAAGATCATCGCATCCGGTCCCATGACTTCATGGGAAATAGATGGGGAAACAGTGGCAACAGTGTCAGACTTTATTTTGGGGGCTCTAAAATCACTGCAGGTGGTGACTGCAGCCATGAAATTAAAAGACGCTTACTCCTTGGAAGAAGAGTTATGACCAATCTAGATAGCATATTCAAAAGCGGAGACATTACTTTGCCGACTAAGGTCCGTCTAGTCAAGGCTATGGTTTTTCCAGTGGTCATGTATGGATGTGAGAGTTGGACTGTGAAGAAGGCTGAGCACCAAAGAACTGATGCTTTTGAACTTTGGTGTTGGAGAAAACTCTTGAGAGTCCTTTGGACTGCAAGGAGATCCAACCAGTCCATTCTGAAGGAGATCAACCCTGGGATTTCTTTGGAAGGAATAATGCTAAAGCTGAAACTCCAGTACTTTGGCCACCTCATGCGAAGAGTTGACTCGTTGAAAAAACTCTGATGCTGGGAGGGATTGAGGGCAGGAGGAGAAGGGGATGACCAATGATGAGATGGCTGGATGGCATCACGGACTCGATGGACATGAGTCTGAGTGAACTCCGGGAGATGGTGATGGACAGGGAGGCCTGGCGTGCTGTGATTCATGGGGTCGCAAAGAGTCAGACACGACTGAGCGACTGAACTGAACTGAACATACCTAGACACAGGGCTTCACTGAGGGCACAATGGTAAAGAATCTGCCTGCCAACGTAGCAGACACAGGCAATGTGGGTTCAATCCCTGGGTTGGGAAGATCCCCTGCAGGAAGAAATGGCAACCACTCTAGTATTCCTGCCTAGAAAATTCCATGGATAGAGGAGCCTGGCAGGCTACAGCCCATGGGGGTCACAAAAAGAGTCAGACACAAGTGACCTACTGGGCACATACCTAGATATATAACTATAAAAGTCCAGAACTACAAAGACACAGTAAGATACTAACGTTTCCAAAGAGAGAGAGGGAAAGGGTTATTAAAATATAACAAGACTCAGAGTAGCATCAGATTTCCTACCATCTTGATCTAAACAAAAGAGAGAAAAGCTCCTAAGTTCAAAAGAAAATTCACTCTGGATCTAAATTTCTACACTCAAACTACCAAGCAATTATGAACCAGGTGAAAGCCATGTTTAGGCATTCAAGAATGTTTACATCTTAAGTATCCTGTATACTGAAGTTAATCTGGAACATATTCCAGCAAAAAGGGGAGAATGCCATGAAACAGGAAGGTGTGACATCTAAGGAACAGTAAATCTAACCCAGAAATGCAGTGAGAGAATCTCTCAGAATGTCAGACACTCAGCAGGCTTCCTTCTTACGAAGACTGAAGGAAGAAGCAGGAAAACTCTAAAAGGGATGTCTCTAGGAAAACCAGGGATTCCTTCCAACAAATAAGATACTGTGATTCAAGCAGGAAACATTTCTACCAAGGGAAAAAAGGAAATTACAGACTGCAGGAGGGGAAGATGAACAAGATTAAACAAACAACTCAGAATATAAGGCAAACTAGTGGCATGATTGTGAAAAAATTTGCCCTAAGATAACCAAACTTACCTTGATATCCTATTTTTTTTTTTACTTCCATTATAACTTTGTACTCATAAAAAACAAACAGCTCAATGAGTAACTGTAATTTATTGTTTTCAGCTTTTAGAATCAACCTACTGAAAAGCCTGAATGTTTTTGTTTTGTTTTGGCCATACCATGCAGCACGCAGGGTCTCAGTTCCCCAACCAGGGATCAAACCTGTGCCCTCTGCATTGGGAGCGTGGAGTCTTAACCACTGCAATGTCTTAAATCTCCTTATACAACAGAATAAAAATGTTATGTGATCAACTGGGTCAAACACAAAAGAAAAGGTAAAAATGAAAGTGAAGGAGAAGAAAAGACAAGATAGAGAAATGGATAAAGGCCCTACTATCCTTATCTTACATAGTAGGGACTTAAAATATAATGTCTAAGAAGCACTTTATTTACAACTGCACAGGTACCAAATGAAAGAACTAATTATACTGTTTCAAACTTTGGGATGAAGAGAGATGAGTGATTAAGGACAGCAAAAGTAAGCTAAATCCTCATCGCTCTCAGCAAAATCAAGAGAATAATTTAAAGTGAATTAATCAAGAAATAAACCTTACCCGCCTCCTGAGAAACCTGTATGCAGGTCAAGAAGCAACAGTTAGAACTGGACATGGAACGATGGACCAGTTCAAAATTGGGAAAGGAGTACATCAAGGCTATAAATTGTCACCCTGCTTATTTAACTTCTATGCAGAGTACATCATGAGAAATGCTGGACTGGATGAAGCACAAGCTGGAATCAAGATTGCTGGAGAAACATCAATAACCTCAGATATGCAGATAACACCACCCTTATGGCAGAAAGTGAAGAGGGACTAAAGGGCCTCTTGATGAAAGTGAAAGAGGAGAGTGAAAAAGCTGGCTTAAAACTCAACATTCGAAAAACTAACATAATGGCATTTGGTCCCATAACTTCATGGCAAATAGATGGGGAAAAAATGGAAACAGACTTTATTTCTTGGGCTCCAAAATCACTGCAGATGGTGACTGCAGCCATGAAATTAAAAGACACTTGCTCCTTGAAAGAAAGGCTATGACACACCTAGACAGCATACTGAAAAGCAGAGACATTACTTTGCAGACAAAGGTCCGCATAGTCAAAGTTTTTCCAGTGGTCATGTATGGATGTGAGAGTTGGACCATGAAGAAAGCTAAGCACTGAAGAATTGATGCTTTTGAACTGTGGTGCTGGAGAAGACTCTTGAGAGTAATCTTGGACAGCAAGGAGATCAAACCAATCAATCCTAAAGGAAATCAATCCTAAATATTCATTGGAAGGACTGATGCTAATGCTGAAGCTTCAATACCACCTAATGTGAAGAGCTGACTCGTTAGAAAAGACCGTGATGCTGGGAAAGATTGAAGGCAGGAGGAGAAGGGGATGACAGAGGATGAGATGGTTGGATGGCATCACTGACTCAATGGACATGAGTTTGAGCAAGCTCCAGGAGATGGTGAAGGACAGGGAAGCCTGGCATGCTGCAGTCCATGGAGTCGCAAAGCGTTGGACAATGACAACAACTCAAGAAATAAAAGCAGATCTCAATAAAGAAAAGCTTAGGACCAGGTGGCTTCACAGGAAAAAATTCTCCAAAACATTTAAAAAAGAGTATACCAATCCTCCTCAAACATTTCCAAATAATTAAACAGGAAGGAACATTTCCAACTCATTTCATGATGCCAGCACTACCCTGATACCAAAAGCAGAAAAAGACACAACAAAAAAAAATACAGACCAATATTCCTGATGAATACTGATGCAAAAATCCTCAGACAAAGTACTAACAAGTCAAATTCAATAGCACATTAAATGGACTATATACCATGATCACATGGTATTTATACCCAGAATGCAAGGATGATTTGAACCATGAAAATAAACCACTGTCATATACCACATCAACCAAATGAAAATGGTGGGGAAGATGACTTCAAGTAATGAAGGCATTTGAAAACATCAAACATTCTTTCACAATAAAAATGCTAAACAAACTGGAAACAGAAGCAAACCACCTCAACATAACAACAGCCATATATGAAATAGTCATAGCTAACATCATATTCAATAATAAAAAATGAAAGCTTCTGGACTGAAAGAAAACTGAAAAATTATGGACAAAGCAAGGATGTCTATTCGCATCACTTGTATCCAACATAGAGCTGGAAATCCTAGCTAAAGCAATTAGGCAAGAAGAGAAACAAAAGTCATTCAAATATGGAAGGACAAAGCAAAAAATTACCTCTGTTCACAGATCGTATGATCATATACGCAGAAAACCCTAAAGATTTCACACGTAAAAAGATGGTTGAAACAAACGATTTTAGCAAAGATGCCCAACACAAACTCAACATTCAAAAATCAATTCTGTTGCTAAACATTAATAATGAACAATCCAAAATGGAAATTTAAGTAGACAACTACATTTACAATAGCACCCCCCCCCAAAAAAATGTAGGAATAAAGTTAACCAGAGAGGTGAAAACGTGTACAATGAAAACTATAAAATATAGCTAAAACAAATCAAAAGACAATCTATGTTTGTGTACTGGAAGGCATGTGGAAAATTCTTAAAGAGATGGGAATACCAGACCACCTGACCTGCCTCCTAAGAAATCTGTATGCAGGTCAAGAAGCAACAGTTAGAACTGGATATGGAACAACTGACTGTTTCCTAATAGGAAAAGGCGTACGTCAAGGCTGTATACTGTCACCCTGCTTATTTAACTTATATGCAGAAAACATCATGAGAAATGCTGGGCTAGAAGAAGCACAAGCTGGAATCAAGATTGCTGGGAGAAATATCAATAACCTCAGATATGCAGATGACATCACCCTTATGGCAGAAAGTGAAGAAGAACTAAAGAGTCTCTTGATGAAAGTGAAAAAGGAGAGTGAAAAAGTTGGCTTAAAACTCAACATTCAGAAAACGAAGATCATGGCATCTTGTCCCATCACTTCATGCTAAATAGATGGAGAAACAATGGAAACAGTGACAGACTTTATTTTGGGGAGCTCCAAAATCACTGCAGATGGTGATTGTAGCCATGAAATTAAAAGATGCTCACTCCTTGGAAGGAAAGTTATGACCAACCTAGACAGCATATTCAAAAGCAGATACATTACTTTGCCAACAAAGGTCCATCTGGTCAAAGATGTGGTTTTTCCAGTGGTCATGTATGGATATGAGAGTTGGACTATAAAGAAAGCTGAGCGCCAAAGAATTGATGCTTTTGAACTGTGGTGTGGAGAAGACTCTTGAGAGTCCCTTGGACTGCAAGGAGATCCAACCAGTCCATCCTAAAGGACATTAGTCCTGAATAGCCCTTGGAAGGACTGATGCTGTAACTGAAACTCCAATACTTTGGCCACCTGATGGTAAGAACTGACTCACTGGAAAAGACCCTGAAGCTGGGAAAGATTGAAGGCGGGAGGAGAAGGGGAGAACAGAGGATGAGATGGTTGGATGGCATCACCGACTCAAAGAGTTTGAGTAAGCTCTGGGAGTTGATGGGCAGGGAAGTTTGGCATGCTGCAGTCCATGCAGTCACAAAGAGTTGGACACAACCGAGCGATGGAACTGAACTGAAATGTTCATACTATACAAAGTGCTCTACAGATTCAACATAATCTCTATTAAAATTTCACTAGCATTTTTTGCAGGAATGAAAAAACAACCACTCATATGATTCATATGGAGTCTCAAAGTTTTCCAAAATAATACCAAATAGCCCAAAAGGTATGTTGAAAAATATAATAATACTGGAAGATTCACGCTTCCAAATTTCAAAACATACTACAAAGCAATAGTGATCAAGACAGTGTGGTGTTGGTATAATGACAGATATGTAACACCGCTGAAACAAAATACAGAGCCCAGAAACAAACTGTTGCACATATGACCAAATCATCTTCAACAAGGGTACCAAGACTACACAAGGGAAAAAGGACAGTCTCCTCAACAAATGGTGATGGAAAAACTGGATATTCACACAAAAATTAACTCAAGATGGATTAAAGATTTAAACATAAGATATAAAACTATAAAAGCCCTAGAAGAAAACATAAGAGGAAAACTCCGGACATTGAACTTGGCAATGCTTTCCAGGATATAACATTTTACCAAATGTTTTCTACACGTTCTGTAGTTCCCTCGCTTCTGTTCTTCATCTTTTGTTGTCTTTCTTTGTGAACTGATGTCTGACCAACTAAAGTTATCACAGCATTAATTTTAAGTGGCTAATGAGTAGGCTAGTATGAATGAAAACTCTCAACTGGCACAATAAGACAATCTGCATTTGGGCAACTAAGTTATAATGTGAAGTGATACTCCAATTTACAGTTTAGTATTTAAGGATAAATTAGTAATAGCATATTCCCTAAATACGTAGTTTCTGCATTTACTTATGTTAAAAAAATTACTGGGTATATATTATGGCCGGGCATTTTAGTCTACAGCTATATGATTGAACAAGACAAAGTCTCTACCATTAAAAACTGTGGCTTATGTTAGCAACACAATATTTTCATTTTCATTCTTATAAAATCTACATAAAGCATTCACTAGCAACATCTGTACAGAATTTTAAAATATCAAGGCTTTCCAAAAGCCCTGTAGTGAGAGATAGAGTGAGCCTAGCTTAAGGATGAAAAGACACTCTCCTCCAAACATATACAGGCACATGGCTTGATGGCAGCTGAAAGAACAGAATAAGCACTTGTTTCAGGCTGGGTACTGTTTCAGTGATGCCATTAGACTTTTGCTGCATACTGCAAACCAAGTAATCAAAGTAGTACAGTCTATAAACACATTTATAGAACATTTCATTACTGATTTTTATAAACAGGCACTAATTTTTTTTAAGACAAAGACAAATAAGAAAATATCAAAGACATATTGAAAAGCAAAGTTTCAGACTGTGTCTTAAAAGTCAGGAGAGAAGTCCCCAATCTCCTACACCTTCAGCAAGCACTTTGTAATTGGTTTAAGGATAATCATAAAGAGCTTTAGTCATTAAAATGATATAAACTACACTCCAAGGCAGAAAAAAAAAAAAACCCTAACATTATGTCTAAAATATTGAATTTTTAAATGCTGGAAAAGCTTTTGGAGAACCAGACTTTTAGATTATAATAAAGACAAATTATTTTTTTTTTTAATTTTAATTTTTTATTTTTTTTTAAATTTTAAAATCTTTAATTCTTACATGCGTTCCCAAACATGAACCCCCCTCCCACCTCCCTCCCCACAACATCTCTCTGGGTCATCCCCATGCACCAGCCCCAAGCAAGCTGCACCCTACGTCAGACATGGACTGGCGATTCAATTCTTACATGACAGTATACATGTTATAATTCCCATTCTCCCAAATCATCCCACCCTCTCCCTCTCCCTCTGAGTCCAAAAGTCTGGTATACACATCTGTGTCTTTTTTCCTGTCTTGCATACAGGGTCGTCATTGCCATCTTCCTAAATTCCATATATATGTGTTAGTATACTGTATTGGTGTTTTTCTTTCTGGCTTACTTCACTCTGTATAATTGGCTCCAGTTTCACCCATCTCATCAGAACTGATTCAAATGAATTCTTTTTAACGGCTGAGTAATACTCCATTGTGTATATGTACCACAGCTTTCTTATCCATTCATCTGCTGATGGACATCTAGGTTGTTTCCATGTCCTGGCTATTGTAAACAGTGCTGCGATGAACATTGGGGTACATGTGTCTCTTTCAATTCTGGTTTCCTCAGTGTGTATGCCCAGAAGTGGGATTGCTGGGTCATAAGGTAGTTCTATTTGCAATTTTTTAAGGAATCTCCACACTGTTCTCCATAGTGGCTGTACTAGTTTGCATTCCCACCAACAGTGTAGGAGGGTTCCCTTTTCTCCACACCCTCTCCAGCATTTATTGCTTGCAGATTTTTGGATCGCAGCCATTCTGACTGGTGTGAAGTGGTACCTCATTGTGGTTTTGATTTGCATTTCTCTAATAATGAGTGATGTTGAGCATCTTTTCATGTGTTTGTTAGCCATCCGTATGTCTTCTTCGGAGAAATGTCTACTTAGTTCTTTGGCCCATTTTTTGATTGGGTCGTTTATTTTTCTGGAATTGAGCTGCAGAAGTTGCTTGTATATTTTTGAGATTAGTTGTTTGTCAGTTGTTTCAGTTGCTATTATTTTCTCCCATTCAGAAGGCTGTCTTTTCACCTTGCTTATATTTTCCTTTGTTGTACAGAAGCTTTTAATTTTAATTAGATCCCATTTGTTTATTTTTGCTTTTATTTCCAGAATTCTGGGAGGTGGATCATAGAGGATCCTGCTGTGATTTATGTCTGAGAGTGTTTTGCCTATGTTCTCCTCTAGGAGTTTTATAGTTTCTGATCTTACATTTAGATCTTTAATCCATTTTGAGTTTATTTTTGTGTACGGTGATAGAAAGTGATCTAGTTTCATTCTTTTACAAGTGGTTGACCAGTTTTCCCAGCACCACTTGTTAAAGAGATTGTCTTTACTCCATTGTATATTCTTGCCTCCTTTGTCAAAGATAAGGTGTCCATATGTGTGTGGATTTATCTCTGGGCTTTCTATTTTGTTCCATTGATCTATATGTCTGTCTTTGTGCCAGTACCATACTGTCTTGATGACTGTGGCTTTGTAGTAGAGCCTGAAGTCAGGCAAGTTGATTCCTCCAGTTCCATTCTTCTTTCTCAAGATTGCTTTGGCTATTCGAGGTTTTTTGTATTTCCATACAAATCTTGAAATTATTTGTTCTAGTTCTGCGAAAAATGTGGCTGGTAGCTTGATAGGGATTGCATTGAATTTGTAAATTGCTTTGGGTAGTATACTCATTTTCACTATATTGATTCTTCCAATCCATGAACATGGTATATTTCTCCATCTATTAGTGTCCTCTTTGATTTCTTTCATCAGTGTTTTATAGTTTTCTATATATAGGTCTTTAGTTTCTTTAGGTAGATATATTCCTAAGTATTTTATTCTTTTTGTTGCAATGGTGAATGGAATTGTTTCCTTAATTTCTTTTTCTACTTTCTCATTATTCGTGTATAGGAATGCAAGGGATTTCTGTGTGTTGATTTTATATCCTGCAACTTTACTATATTCATTGATTAGCTCTAGTAATTTTCTGGTGGAGTCTTTAGGGTTTTCCATGTAGAGGATCATGTCATCTGCAAACAGTGAGAGTTTTACTTCTTCTTTTCCAATTTGGATTCCTTTTATTTCTTTTTCTGCTCTGATTGCTGTGGCCAAAACTTCCAGAACTATGTTGAATAGTAGCGGTGAAAGTGGACACCCTTGTCTTGTTCCTGACTTTAGGGGAAATGCTTTCAATTTTTCACCATTGAGGATAATGTTTGCTGTGGGTTTGTCATATATAGCTTTTATTATGTTGAGGTATGTTCCTTCTATTCCTGCTTTCTGGAGAGTTTTTATCATAAATGGATGTTGAATTTTGTCAAAGGCCTTTTCTGCATCTATTGAGATAATCATATGGTTTTTATTTTTCAATTTGTTAATGTGGTGAATTACATTGATTGATTTGCGGATATTGAAGAATCCTTGCATCCCTGGGATAAAGCCCACTTGGTCATGGTGTATGATCTTTTTAATGTGTTGTTGGATTCTGATTGCTAGAATTTTGTTGAGGATTTTTGCATCTATGTTCATCAGTGATATTGGCCTGTAGTTTTCCTTTTTTGTGGCATCTTTGTCAGGTTTTGGTATTAGGGTGATGGTGGCCTCATAGAATGAGTTTGGAAGTTTACCTTCCTCTGCAATTTTCTGGAAGAGTTTGAGGAGGATAGGTGTTAGCTCTTCTCGAAATTTTTGGTAGAATTCAGCCGTGAAGCCGTCTGGACCTGGGCTTTTGTTTGCTGGAAGATTTCTGATTACCATTTCAATTTCTGTGCTTGTGATGGGTCTGTTAAGATTTTCTATTTCTTCCTGGTTCAGTTTTGGAAAATTGTACTTTTCTAAGAATTTGTCCATTTCTTCCACGTTGTCCATTTTATTGGCATACAACTGCTGATAGTAGTCTCTTATGATCCTTTGTATTTCTGTGTAAGACAAATTAGTAATAGCATATTCTCTAAAGCTTTCACTACAATGGGGATCTATTTTCACTCGTTTTGATGATTTGCTACGTAATACTGTTCCTCTAAGTTAAGTGTTTAGATTTAATTCCTATGTTTAATTTTCTTATTTATGTGAAAGGTTACGTGAATTATGAAACTACAATCTATGGACAGTATCAGAGTGTCAAGTTATAAAAACTGGCTTGGCTAGTCTATTTGGAAAACTGGAGAACAAACATTACACACATTCAACAAATGACACTGTGAACTAGTCTGCCTAATATATGCTTTCAAGTAACATTAAATCACAAAGCAAAACTTTTTCTCTTTTCCCCTAACCCTTATCTATAGTCCCTCTCCCATAGTGAATCTGCAAAAAGATGTAGTAATCTGAAAATAGATAATAATTATGGCAATATGTTGTGAGTAAATAATACAGTATTAACTGGCATCTTAAATAATAGCAAATACCTTCACTACATAAGCAGTAAAATTTTCGTATAATCATTTGTCATAAATCCTTATTACAGATGTCATTCTTCACTTATATTTAAGATACTTCCTAGAAATTGCAGAGAAATTACCTTTGAAATATATCATCAGTGCTCACGGGCTGTGAGTATAGGCTTTGATTTTTATTTCTTGACCCATGTAAGTCTCCTTTTATTGTCTGAAAGATGTTTATTTAGATTAAAATCTTACAGCACTCCAAATATTTTGTATGAATCTTTTGTTGTTGTCGTCCAGTCACCCAGTCCTGTCTCTTTGTGACACCATGGACTGCAGCACACCAGGCCTCCCTGTCCCTCACCATCTCCTGAAGTTTGCCCAAGTTCATGTCCATTGCATCAGTGATGCCATCCAGACATCTCATCCTCTGGAGCCCTCTTCTTCTGCCCTCAATCTTTCCCAGCATCAGAGACTTTTCCAATGAGTTGTCTCTTCACATCAGATGACCAAAAATACTGGAGCTTCAGCTTCAGCATCAGCCCTTCCAGTGAATATTCAGGGTTGATCTCCTTTAAGATTGACTAGTTCGATCTCCTTGCTGTCCAAAGGACTTTCAGGAGTCTTCTCCAGCACCACAGTTCGAAGGCTTCAATTCTTTGGCGTTCTGCCTTCTTTACAATCCAGGTCTCACAACCGTACCTGACCCCGGGGAAGACCACAGCCTTGACTATACAGACCTTTGTTAGCAGAGTAATGTCTCTGCTTTTCAACACACTGTCTAGGTCCGTCATCACTTTACTGCCAAGAAGCAATCATCTTCTGATTTCATGGCTGCAGTCACTGTCTGCAGTGATTTAGAAGCCCAACAAGAGGAAATCTGTCACTACTTCCACCTCTTCCCCTTCTATTTGCCATGCAGCAACAGGCTGGATGCCATGATCTTAGTTTTTCTAACATTTAGTCTTAAGCCAGCTCTTTCACTCTCTTCCATCACCCTCATCAAGAGGACCTTTCATTTCTCTTCACTTTCTGTGAGTATAGGCTTTGATTTTTATTTCTTGACCTAAGTAAGTGACCTTTGGTTGTCTGAAAGATGTTTATTTAGATTAAAATCTTAAAGTACTCCAAATATTGTACACGAATCTTTTACTAACTACTGAAATCAAATTAACTATTTTTATCAGTTAAAGATAAGTAGTATACACCCAAAGTCACATACTTTGGCTTACCATCCACATTCGTAAATGGAAGAGAAGACTGGCAACTGGTGTCTGAAAAAAATTACTATGTTCAGTACAAATTAACTGTCATCAAATTTTAAAAAAAGGATGCTTTTTACTTTATGCAAGGGAATAAAGTTGCACTTAACATTTACTGAATAAGAAGCTATTATGCAGAGAGAGTTTATAAGCTGCTTTTATTCTGTATGTGTATCCTATTAGTCTCTTAAAACTTGCATATTAAAACAAATAGTAAAAAACTGTAGTCCTGTTCCCTATAAGCAATCACTTTCACTTATGTGTTATAGTTTTTATATTTATCTCAATAATTATAGATAACATGTCTGTCTTTATTCCTTGATTAACTTCAAATTTTGTCTACTGACTCCTTGCTATAGAAGAGAAGGATTTAGCTCACGTGTACTATCTTCAGTCTGCTTTCTTCTCTCCTCATTCCAAGAGCAATCAATCCTATTTGAGCATTTGAGATGTAATTAGTAAGACTGAGAAACTGAATTTTAAATTTTACTCAATTTTAATGAATTTAAATTGCTAGATGTGGCTAGTGGCTATCATACTAGATAAGTAGTTCTAAATTATTTCTATCTTTAGGAATGTACCAAAGTTTTCTTTATGATCTAGCACTCAATCAATTTTTGTATACTTTCTGTAAGTGCTTGAAAAGAAGGTATAGTCTCTATTTTGACAGTAGGATTCAGTTTATCCATCAAATTTTGCTTATTAATTAGGACATTTAGCTGTTCCATAGCCTTAATTTTTTGTTCACTTGATAACTTCAGTCTAAGAGTCATTATAAAGGCTGCCAGCAAAGTTGATCTGAATAACTTTCTAGGATCACTTTTACTTTTTGAATATTAACACTATACTATTTTTGCACATATATTTGGTATTTCTTCATTGTAAATTATAAACTTCACAATCAAAATACCCATCTTTGTCTTATTTAATTCCATCTTCTCTTTATATTTACACTTTACCGATTGCTTGCCATTTAGAGCTAAGCCATGTCCAACTCTTTGTGACCCCATGGACCACAGCCCACCAGGCTCCTCTGTCCATGGGACTTCCCAGGCAACACTGGAGTGGGTTGTCAGTCCCTTCTCCAGGGCATCTTCCCCTCCCAGGGATCAAACCCACACCTCTTGCATTGGCAGGCAGATTCTTTATCACTCAGCCAGCAAGGAAGCTACTCTTTACCAACAGTTGTTATTTTAATGAGGTTTTTACTAAATTGCTTTTATAATCATATCCACATGTAATGAAGTTAGTCTTCCAATTCACGGTATCTGTTAGCTCTCTACCATAAGCTATGTTAATATATTAAGATAAACTTTCTCATCACCAGATTTCAACCAAAAACATGATTTTTTTACTGTCTACCTTTCTGCTGTTAGGTACACTTCTATTACTACACCTGTTGATTTTAAATGCTTTGGCCTCTTAGGAGGCAACTAGCATACTCAGCACACATTCAAGCTCCTACCTTCTTTCCCCCTTTCTTTCTGAAACTGTTCATTGGTTATGAACATGATATAAAAACCAGGCTGAAGTCTGCTCAAATATCAATTTCTCACTAAAGAAATTTCTCTATCCACACACCTTAAAATTACACATCCCTCCCTCCCCATCCCCATACTGCGACCTCCTACACCCTGATTTGTTTTCCTCCATAGTACTAATCACCATCTAACATAAATTTCTCATCTGGTTTGCCCCAGTTGTAATATAAGCTCCCCAAGGGGAGGCCTTTTTGCATTCTTTGTTCTCTGTTGCAATAACCAGCAACACAACAGAGCCCAGCACACAGCAGATGCTCACCAGGTATCTGCTGAACAAACAGGGTAAGTCCACTACTAAAAGTATATTCAAAAATTAAAGGCCTAAGTAAATACAGAATTATACTGTGCTTATGGTACTGAAGAACTTCCATTACCAGGTTTAAAGCTACAGTAATCAAGACTTTAAGATGCTGATGTTAGGATAGACATATGGTCATTACATAAAATAGTTTTAAAAAAGACCCACACACATGTGACTGATTTTTGACAAAAGTAACAAATAATTCAGTAGAGAGAATAGTCTCTCAATTAATGGCACAGAAAAACTGTATATTATGTGGGGAAAAAATTTTTTGTAAGAATCTCTACCATAGGGCTTCCCCCACTGGCAGCTTCGTGGTAATCTGTCTGCCAATTCAGAGGACACAATTCAGCAGTTCAATCCCTGGGCTGGGACGATCCCACATGCTGCAAAGTAACTAAGCCCGTGCACCACAACTACTGAGCCTGTGCTCTAGAGCCTAGTGCTACAACTCCTGAGCCTACGTGCCACAACTACAGAAGCATGGGCACCCTAGAGCCCATGCTCCACAACAGGAGTAACTGCAATGAGAAGCCCTTGCACTGCAACCAGAGAGCAGCCCCTACTCACCCAACTACAGACAAACCCACACAGCAACGGAGATCCAGCAAAGCCAAAAACAGATAAATAGATAATCTTCAATTAAATTTAGAAAACTGGAAAAAGAACCTCACAACACTTTCTTCATTTCCTATGTAAAAATCAACTGAAATGAATCATGCACTTAAACATAAAAGCTAAATTATAAAATGCCTACAAGAAAACATGAGAGAAGATCTTTGAGATAGACATATTTCTTAGATAGGACCCAAAAATATGAAGCATTAAAGAATTAATAAATCAGATTTCATCAAAATTTAAAATTTTATTCTTCAGATACCACTAAGAAGATATAAAGGGCAGCCATGATGATCTTTCACAATTCTAATATCTGATAAAAGTCTCATATCAGAATACAAAAAACAAAAACAAAAAAACTCAGTCATGAACAAGCAACCCAGTTTTTTAAATGGGCAAAAGATGTGAGGCGACACTTCACAAAGGAAAATATATGAATGACCAACAAGCACATGTAAACGTATTTAATATGTTAACCACTAGGAAAATGTAAGTTAAAATGACAATGAGATATAACATTACACATCCACTAGAACTGCAAAAATTTAAAAATGCTGACAATACCAAGTGTTAGCAAGAATGTAGAGAAACTGAAAACCTCACATTGCTGAAGGGAAAGTAAAATAGTACAACCACTTTAGAAAACAGATCCTCAGTGCCTTACAAAGTTAAACATATAATTATCACATAACCCAGCAATTCTAGTCCTACATTCGCCGAAGTGAAGTAAGAATACGTGTCCAAAATGCTTAGCAGTTTTGTTTATGATAGCCAAAAACCGGAAGCAATCTAAAAGCTCAACAACTAATAGTTATAAACAAATTATGCCATATCTCATACAGTGTAAAATATTCAGGAAAAAAAAAAGAGAAACTACTGACACAGGAGAGTGTCAAAAGCATTATACTAAGTGCAAGCTAGACCCAGAAGGCCATACATTGTATTAATCTCAATTATACTACATTGTGTGAAAGGAAAAACTGTATTAAGAAACAACAGATTGGTGGTTCCCAGGGAGAGAGGTGGTTGCTGGGAAAGACTGAGGAAAAGAGAAGGGGGTGACAGGGGATGAGATAGTTGGATGGCATCACTGATCCAATGGACATGAGTTTGAGCAAACTCCAGGAGATAGTGAAGGACACGGAAGCCTGGCATGCTGCAGCTCATGGGGTCACAAAGAGTCAGACACAACTTAGCAACTGAACAACAAGGGAGAGAGAACTTTTCAGGTTGACAGGAACTTTCTGTATCTTGATTGTGGTAGTGGTTACAAAAACGCATACATCTATGAAAATTCAACAGGTATACTTACATTGAGTGAATTTTAACATATAAAAATTATATCCCAATAAATCTGCTTTTTTTTCTTAAAATAAATTTGGCTTTTTTTGCTAGGTCTGAAACTAAAACCCCACTACCTAAAGCCTAGAAGAAGAATGTTTAACACAAATCGCTCATGAAAATTGAGTTCTTCTGTGAAGCTTTAAAAATCAATAGGGAAGGAGTTTCCTGGTGGCTTAGTGTTGGGATTTGGCACTACTGCTGCCATGGCCTCAGTCTGACCCCTGTCATGGAACTGAGACCCCACAAGCCACAACCAAAATATTAAAACAACAACAACAAGGAGTTGTCTACATCTGAGTAGGATGCAACAGTCTGCAGCAGGCCAATATCCTTCTTGAGAACAACTAGAAAAGCTAAATAAATTATAAAAATCATATTTTTAAAGGCAGTACAGAGATGTCCTTAAAGCATGGGAGACAAGAAGGTCTACAACTCCAAAGAAGGGGAAATTTTTTCAAGGTGTTTAGATGATCTGCTGTTGTCTTTTCCCAGGGGGTATTTCCAGATTATAGGATGGGGTGAAGGCTGAAAAACTTGAGATTTGGCCTGTATGAAATGCTGCTACTAAGGAACCAAGAAGTCAGGAAAGCTTTTGGTGTTCACATAAGGCTGGAGTAACAAAAATGGGAAACTGCAGGGACCTCAAATTCAAGGATATTTGCTTAAACAATGCAGGGTTAAAAAGCTAAATAATAACTGAAAAACTTGAGAAGTAAAGTGAAATTTCCCACCTTTGGCACTATCAAGGGGATAAAGACTACCAGGCTTTGAAATGAAAGTCTTAGAAAACCACACCCTACAAATAACATAAAGAAGAGTATCACCAAACTACTCAAATAGCAACCCAGCCTTCACATAAATTAAAGTGACTGACTCCCTATTCTATCTGCCTGAAAGAAAATGTAAACACCCTCTGGCAGAACATACTTGGTAATGCTTGCTTTATTTTGTTTTTTAATTCACAATGTCTGGCATTCAATCAAAAATTACAAGACATAAACAAAAATAATCAACCAACTTGACCTAAGTGATATTTATAGAACACTCCACCCAACAACAGAATACAAATTCTTTTCAAGCACACATGGAGCATTTACTAATGCTAGCATTTACTAATCCAGATGATATTCTGGGCCAGAAAACAAATCTCAACAAATTTAAAAAGATCCAAGTCATAAAAGTATAGTCTTTCATCACAATAGAGTTAACTTAAAAATAACAGATCTCTGGAAAACCCTCAAATTTTTGGAGACTAAATAATATAAAGAATCTATAGGCCAAAGAAGACATCAAAAAGTAAAATAAAAAATATTCTGAACTGAATGAAAATTGAAAAATATATAAATATTAAACCTGGTAAGCAATATTTAAGGGAAATTTATACCACACATATATTAGGGGGGAAAGATCACAAATTAATGACCCCAGCTTCTATCTTAAGAAACTAGAAAAAGAAAACAAACTAAGCTCAAAGCAAGTTAAAGAAAGGAATTAAGATCAGAGAAGAAACAAGGAAACAAAAAACAGGAGAACTAGAGGAAATCAGTTAAACCAAAAGCTGGTTCTTCAAGAATCTTAATCAAAGTTAATAAATCTCAAGCCAGACTGATCAGGGAAAAAAGAGAGAAGACACAAATTATCTACATCAGAAATGATACCAAATCTCTGTAGATTATACTGATATTACACTCACAATACATTCTGCTGCTGCTAAGTCGCTTCAGTCGTGTCCGACTCTGTGCGACCCCACAGACGGCAGCCCACCAAGCTCTGCCGTCCCTGGGATTCTCCAGGCAAGAACACTGGAGTGGGTTGCCATTTCCTTCTCCAATGCATGAAAGTGAAAGTGAAGTCGCTCAGTCGTGTCCGACTCTTAGCGACCCCATGGACTACAGCCTACCAGGCTCCTCCATCCATGGGATTTTCCAGGCAAGAGGACTGGAGTGGGGTGCCATTGCCTTTGCCCTATTTAAAGGACAACCCACTCCAGTACCCTTGCCTGGAAAATCCCATGGATGAGGGAACATGGCAGGCTACAGTCCATGGGGTCGCAAAGAGTCGGACACGACTGAGTGACTTCAGTTACTTCACTTACTTAAGATATAAACAACTTTACTAATTCAACAACTTAGACGAAATGGGCAAGTTCTTTGAAAAACCTGTCAACATACAGAGAGAAAGAACCCCACAGCTATATGAAAAACAATCATCAGAAAAACAATGTATGTAGATGAATGGATGACGCAGATACTGAAATTATTTAATAGACAATTATGTACACAATTATAATCAATATGTTCAAGAGAACTGATGTTTATTAAAAATCTATAAAATAGGACCAAACGGATGTTTTAGAACCCAAAGTTATAATGTAAAATTAACACAACATTTTCACTTGGAGAAAAATAACGTAGTTTTTGGTGTACTGTAAGACAGTTCATTATAAGATATCCAATTGACGTTCGGAGAGAAAAAAATTTTTAAGAGACATTTGAAACATGAAGATAGGGTATAATAAATATTTAAATTAGAATCCACAAAGGATGAGACAGGCAGAAGCAATAATTGAAGATGTAATGACAGAGAACTTTCCAAAACTAAAAGGCACCAAGCTACATATTCAAAAAAGCTCTAAAAACCTTAAGCAAAATGCAAAGAAAACCACACGTCAACACTGTCAAATTGCTAAAAAATAAGAGAAGAAAAAGCATTCTGAGAAGTCCTTTGAGAAAAATAGAAGACATTATTATTAGCAAGACATACACTGATACATTACCTTCAATAAGTCTTTAACAGAAAGAAGACAATAAAATAACTATCAATGTAGAGTTCCATACCCTGTGAAAATATTATTTTAAAAAGGTGAAATTAAGATGTTTTCAGACAAACAAAAAAGGAAAAATTCACTGTCAGTAGGTAGACCAGTATTAAAACACATATTACTAAAGGAAGCTATTCAGACAGAAGGAAAAACTACCCAGACAGAAACACAGAAAATGCAAGAAAGGAGAACCCTGGAAAGAGTAAATATGAACAAAAATTAACTGTCCAAAACCATACTGTTTAAAATAAGTATAAATAAAATGCAGAATGGTAATAATGCAAAAAGACTGGCATATGAGTTAATGCGTAAGAAACAGTCATTATTGGAGAATGGTAAAAGTAATAATTTGAACTATCTGTATTATAAATAATTTGCATTGTAAGTCAAGTATGCTTATTGTATGCAACCTCAAGAATAACCTTTAATGGTATAATGAAAGAATATATAACTAACGAATTAATAGGAAAAATGGGGAAAAATTAGATTAACACACAAAAAAGCAAAACAGGAGTGATAAAAAGGAATGTAAAACAGATGACTCAAAGAGATGTCAAACTCAGCTATTATCAGCAAAAATGTAACTATAATAGACCCCTGAGTAACACAGGTTTAAACTCCCTAGGTTCACCTGGGCCCAGATTTTTTCCCAATAGTAAATAAATACTTGAGTAACACATGAACTGTGATTGCTTGAATCAAAGAATGGGGAACACTGGATACTGAGGAACCACAAAAGGGGCCAACTATAAGTTATAAGTGGATTTTTTACTTTTCCAATCATGCAGAGAGTTAGTGCCCCTAACTGCCACGTTGCTCAAAGGTGAACTGAAAACAAAGTAAAAGACTAAAACTAAATTTAAAAAAAAAAAAAAAAAAAAAAAAAAAGGCCTTCCCAGGTGGCTCAGTGGTAAAAGAATCTGCCTGCAATGCAGGAGACTTTGGGTTTGATCCCTAGATCAGGAAGATCTCTTGGAGATAGAACTATATAAGTTATAAAATAAAATCTGAGTCCTAACATTTTGCATTTTAATTTGTGGGGTTTTTCCAAAGTAACCTCTAATATTATTTCAACTAAAATTTTTAAGTTTCAACATAGGAAAAACAAATCACCAGTCTTTCAAAACTCTACTTGGCAAAGGGATTTCAAAGAAATATGCAATACCAAGCATCTTGGCAACATTTTCTAATAACATTTTCATTGTTCTAAGTTACATAAAAAGGTCAAGTACTCTCAAATTCTGGAGAAGGAAATGGCAACCCACTCCGGTATTCTTGCCTGGATAATCCCATGAACAGAGGAGTCTGGCAGGCTACAGTCCACGGGGTCGCAGGGAGTCGGATACAACTGAAGTGATTTAACACACACACTCTCTCTCAAATTCTCTACATAGAAACAAAATTTTAAGCAACTTACGGAAATTAGGATTCCCGTCTCAAAAAGTAAGAGCCATGTTTGGTATACACTATGAAAGTAACAAAACAACAGAAATAACAACAGCTAACATTTTTTACTGAACAATCAACTATATGATACTCATTGTTCTACATAATTTGCATGTACTGTTTAATCCTCACATAATATTATGAACTAGCATTATTGTCATTTCATAGATGAGAAACTGAGGTAACATTTGTCCAATCACTAGTAATAAAGCCAGGATGTGAACCCCAAGCAGGCTAGCTGTAGAGCCCTGCACTCTTAATCACTACACCAAGCTACAAACATAAGTAATTAAGACCTTGTTAAAATAGTTTGCTGTTATTGAATTTCAGGCAATAAGTAATAATAATCTTTATTCAACATAAAACCAGATATTTTAATGATCTGATTATGTCACTGAAAATAAATGAACAAAAGAAATAAACACCTAAAAACTTCCTATTTTTGTGACAAAAAAGTAAAAAGTAGTTGCTATCAAAATAGTCACAGAAATGTGAGTAAACATGTAACTTCCAAAAACATGATGACAGAAGACACATTAAAACTACTGCACTGAGCTTTAATATCGTATCTATTTTCTATTGAAAATAGGTTAAGCAGTTCTTCTCCCTGACTTAATCTAGAGGATACAGACACCTAAGAGGTATATAAAATGTCACAGAAATCCTACAGAAAGATAATGTCAGTTCTGTGGGTGAAAGTATTCTTTCTTAGTATTAAGATTTTCCTTTTAAGGAAGTTTTGAAGCAATCAAACAAACTCTCTGTAAAAAATATTATAGCTTAAATTTTAATGGAGAATGTTCAGCCTGCTTCATAGATACCTACTCTGTTTTTCAGAAATATTTCTGAAAAATAAAAGGTAAATCACATTCTAAACAGTATCTTATAAAGGTTAAAAATAATACATAAAAATTTATTTTTTAAAAGCGATTTTTCTATAAACTTCTAACACTTAAAATAGTAAGTAGAATTACATCTTTGTGAAATACACACCTAAAACAAGTAATAACTCAAAGATGACATTATACTTACAAGGATGAGCTTGGGTAATCTAATATTCATATAATCAAAAACATAGAGAAAAACAGGAATCTCTTACCCACCTAATTCACAGAAGTTACACCCAACAGAGCTATAAAAATGACTAACAGATGGTTGTAAAGTAACCTATAAATATAAATGACATTTTAACAATTACAGTCAATTAGTAAGATTAAATTGTTCTGACACTAAAAAGTTTTCTATAATTTATTCAATTCCACCTAGAATTTTAGACTCAGAAAAGGATAAAATATAAAGTACAATCCCAGGACAATGCCTACAAGAAACTATGAAAGTTTCTCTCTCTCTTTTTTTTTTTTTTACTTTATGCATCTGCAAGGAACTGGAAAGAAATACAAACAATAGAAGGTAATTTTGCTGTAATGAGGAACTTTGACAGATTTTTTCACCATAATGCTGTTTGCTTTCATAGTTTAAAATATTTCAGAATATAAGTATTTTATTTGACACAGCACAAGAAGTAAAAAATATGGGGGAGCAGGTACATTAAATATGTGCTTTGAGGAAAAAAAATGATAGGAAAAAACAATTTACTTTTAATACTAACACTGCCTGAAACATCAGATGGCAGACAACAGTTCACCGGCAGAATTAAATCTCCTATTCTCCAAATCCTGAAATCTAAGAGAGGCTGTATTATAATTATCAAGTAAAACATCAAATGGTTCTTTCTAGTGGGAGAGAGTGAAAAAACAAAAATAAGCTATCAACTAGTGCCTGCTATGAGGACACAACTTAACTCCTTACTTTCTTCCCTCTTAAGAGCTAAGACAAGCTAAATTTGCTCTATCCTTTCCTATTTTAAATGTCACGAAATATCTCTACTCTCCATTCAAACTCCATGTCCACAAAAATAAAAAGTTGGAAACAGTCTCACTCTTACAAACCTTAGGTACGTTTTTCTTCTGGAATCTATCATTTCCTAACTTGTGTTACAATCATTACACACATGCTCTTTTAAGGGTGTGTGAGCACTCAGTCATGTCCAACTCTTCAGGGAAGGGTCAACTATACTGCATCCTTCTATGTATCTCACAGGTTAGTAAAGAGTCTTCACTAATAGCCAACTCTCTATCACCTAAAAAGAATGAAGTCTTAGTAATTATTCTCAGCTCGGTTTAAAAACAAAATGAAACAGAACCACCACCAAAAAACACCTCTGGAACTATTAGAAAGGTAATGTTCTGAGAAGAAGTATGTATACAACTTGTCTGCTGTCACTAAAGCAAAAACCAGACCAAAAAGCTTCTTCTCCTGTTCCCCCTGCTGGATTCCTTCCAAGTAAATCAATGTCTCTTAGTTAAAGACAAAGCATGCTTAGATTCACATCAGAGGACCAGGAGAGGCTCAGTTGCTTAACTTTCTGACATATCCAATCCAGGTCATTTCCCTGTCCTGTGAGTAGTAACAGAGCTCACAGTAGAGACAAACTAACAAAGCAAACAATCAAGACAACTTAATTTTTGAGATTAAAAGTCTATGTAAATACACAGAAAAAGAACTCAAAGGTTATATAACAATGTAACAGTAGTTATCTCTGGGGAGAGATGTAAGATAGAAGTGAAGTATGTAAAAAGCATTTTCACCTATTATAAATACACTGCATTGTTTACATTTTTCCTGAACATTGACTTACTTCTCTAATGTTTTCCAAAAAGAATGAACAGACATATATGGAATTCAAATGAAAATTAAATGCCATTTGCAGAAATTTGACTACCAGAGACCAACAGATCAAAGAGAAATAACAAAATTATCCTATCCTCCAAAATAAAAAGGAATGCTAGACAACAAAAATGCCCATAGCAACTGTCACCCATTACTCAACATTCACGACTCTGATTATACGATATTAGCCACCAGAGGAATTTTGAGTACCCTCCCCCCTGAAACTACATACTGTTTTCAGCAACCCATTAAGTCATAAAAAAATTTTAGCGTTTGCACCAACAGAACATTGACTCTCAACTTTAATTCTCTGTAAGTACTATATCTATATACAGGATCTCTCTCTAAACACACACACATATAAATTTACATGCAGTTCATGTCTGACCGCCTTGAGAAAGTATTTCCCCATCTGAAAAGCAAACTATCTAGACAACCAATTCCATTGTCATTTTAATGGAGAGTTCATATTCTCCAACTGTTTGTCATCACAACTTTGGGGTTAAAAAAAGTAAAAGTAAAATTTTATAGAACTAGGATTTCTGGGGGAAAAAAAAGCAGCAAGAAAAACTATGCTCTGAACACAGCATAAGCCAAAATGTCAAATGTAAATAATGTCATATATTTTAGCAAAACAAAATATGACTAAACATTTTTAAAAGTTAAATTTGTAACATTAGCATCTTAAAAACTGGAGCCCAGATAGCCATACTTAAAACTTTCTGTCAAGTTTAGGTCGTTTCCCCTTAAAAAAAAAAAAAAAAACCACTAAGAGAAACCATATTAAAAATGGCCAAAATTACTACAAATTAGGAAAGAAAGAAATTATTTTGAGCAAATTATTTTGGAGAGAAGGATTTTTGTTTAATCTAGTTTACGTACTCATAATATAGTCACAAATACTTTAAAATATAAAGGCATACAGTGTACGTGTCATTTCCCACCATGCCCTCATCAGGTTACTCCTCCCTCTACCCAACCATTATCAATTCTCCGCTATCCTCCCCCGCCAGTTTCTTTATACTTATAGAGACAAACCCAAGTTTATATTCCTATTCCATGGGTGCCTCGTTATCACACAAAGTAGCACGTTATTCACGCTGTCCTATATCTTGTTTTTTTCACTTTATAACATACTTTGGAGATCTTTCCATGTCATTACACACAAAGCTTCCTCATTCTTTTTCACAGCTGATTATGACTACAACTTTCATCTTTCTTCAGGCTAAACTTTAATGACATTCTATACAGTTAACTACTTAACACCTGAGTTAAGTTTCTCCCCCCAAGATCTAAAAACAGACAAAGCAACTCATTATTTAAATTACATCCTTTTTAGAACGTTTATTTTCCAACCAGGTAGACGGAAAAAGTCGCACTATTTTATCACTTAAAATAAAGGTACAAATTAGAATGTAGACTTCAAGTGAAATTACCTTTTTTTGATTGGGGCATCAGCGTAACAGCCAAATCAACAATGACTAAAAGTTCCTTCTAGTGTTTTTCTTTCACTGTAAAAGAAAACATTATTGTTGCTTTTCTAAGGTTAGAAAGCCTTCAAGTCGTATAGTGTGGCATTCTAATAGCAAGCAACCGCCACCTGATTCGATCTTTCATTCCCCAAGTCAGAGGCCGAGGTTTTTACCTTTCAGGATTCTGCTATTAGCAACAGGACGACTTGCACACCAGCGAAAACGCACTCAAGAATGTAAGCTCTGCGGCGCTACACATCGGAAATTACACTCCCGGGGCCAGCACGCCAGGACAAGCTGGAGTCCAGCTTCGCAGGCGAAAAGGTTTCCATAAGAATCAGCCGCCGCGGTGACCCGGGGAGGGCGGGCGCGGGTGGACTCAAGAAGGAAGACCGGCGCCGCCCCGGGAGCGTTCGAACCCGCGCAGCGGCTCGAGTCGGACGCGAGGAGTAGCGCGTTCCCCGGGGACCCAGCCCCGGAACCGCGACCACTAACGGAACCAGCCCACGGGCGGCGGCGGCCACCGCTCGGACTGCGGGCCGCGGCGCGCGGGCCGGGTGCCGGGAGGGCGGGGGTTCCCCGGAGGAGCTGGCCGTCCCGGCGCCCCATTGGGCGCCGCTCCAAACGTGCCCGAGTTGTGACAGGAATAAAGTGGGTCACAAGGCCTAGCGGGTCCCCAGCGAAAGCCCTCTCCGCACCGGCTCTTCGGCTCTCCCCGCCCCTCTGCCGCTCGAATCGGCCTCAACCCAAGGGCGCGCTCCGGCCACCCGACCCCGCCGCACACCCCAATCCCACCCCTGCCCCGCAGGTAACCCCAGCTGTCCCGAAAGGCCCTTCAGACGGGGCGGGCCTCCACCCCAACTCCCGAGAAAAGACACTCTCGAGCGATAAGCAAAACTTGGGCTTCAGCGCCAGCCCGCCCCTCCCCTGGCCGCCGCCCCCCGGCCCCACACACACCGCCCTCCTGCTCCCCCACTTCCCGGCGCCCTCACCGTGTGGCTTGCGGCGGCTTCGGCTTCTTCCCTCCCCCACCCTGGAGTCCAGCTGCGGCGACTCGGAACCACTAGCCTTGCAGCGTCCTGAAGGCGCTGCGGCTCCCAGCTCTAGCAGCACCTGAGGCTGAGTGGCGCCCCCAACCCACCCCCCAAAAATTCACCGCTACAGCCGCCCTCAACTCCTCCCCCTCCCTTCCCTTCCCCTCCTCCACCGGCACCGGGACCACGCATGCGCCGCTCAGGCAAGCCTGCCGGCGGACGTCAGGCCCCAGGCCCACCCGGCGGGGCGCCACTCACCGGGAGCGCGCACGCGTCGGCGGCCAGATTTCCTTCGCGCTCTCGGTCTCGGGGGTTTCCTTTTTTAAGCCGGTAGCCGCAAGACGAGTCTGTGATTGCGCTCCCTCCCGGCGCATGCGTAGTCAGTGACCCCTGCGGGCTCCGACTGCCGGCGCTTTTCTTTCGTCCCTCCCCTCCTCACTCTCTCTTTCCCCGGTGCGTCTCGGTGCGCATGCGATGTGCCCCGTTAGGCAGCTCGGAGCTGCGATGGGGATCCCGGGCGCCGGAGGAGACTCCTGCTCCCTAGGTCTACGCGTCTGCGCGATCCGCGGCTGCCGCCGGGCGTGCAGGAAAGCCAAGATCCCCCCGGCGCCCCGTTCCTCGCACCGGTTACTGGAAAGCAGGGGAGGCGGGGCCTGGTTAGCTGCGGAGGGTGCGGCCGGTCCCGGGAGTTTTAGATCAGGGTGGCTTTGACTTTTACCCTGGATGCAGGAAGCGAGGACAGAGGAGAGTTTCTTGTACGAGGGATCCCGAAGCCAAAAAGGGGGACCTTCTCTTTCTCGAAAACCAAATCACTTTGCCAATGCCAGGGAAAAAAAAAATCGGGCGGGCGAAAAGAATTTTCCTCCTCATCCAGTGGCATCACTTGCGTTTCGTCTCCTGGGACGGGAAGAGGGCGTTTGTGAAGGTGACTGGCACTCCAGACTCCTCCTCTCTCTTCTGGAAGTGCACTGCTTTAGTCGCTTCTTTTTGGAGAGTGGGCCTGGGGATATCGGACGTGAGTCCTTGGCTGGAGGGCCGAGGCCAAAGAAGATAACGGACGTGCTCCTTTGGAGATTTTTATCTAGCCTTAAGGAAGATGGGAGATAAACCAGGATCCTAGCTTGTACCTTCCTTCCCTTGTAGAAAAACGTGTGAATGTTTTCCCCCTTATCTTAGGGGGAAATTACTTTCTTTGATGGTTAAGACAGTTGGTCCGCAAGGGAAAGCACCTTTCAGTAGCTAAAAATTATTGGGAAAAAGTCTACACTCCTAATTCCTAGTAGTTTTCATATTTTAATGATTGTTCTTTGAATTTGAAACAGAAGCCATTTTTTCTTCTTTCAAAAAAACTGTTGTGACTATAAAATCCTCCCTCAAAGGTAACATTCATCTCAGTGAACACTTTAGATTCTTGCTGTGTACTCAAGAGAAAAAGAACATCGATTGAAATTGAGAAACTATTCAGATCCCTTATCATTCACCAGAGGATTCTATCCGGAATGGGAGAGCGTGGTAGAGTCATCATATAGCAGACAAGATTTTAGTAGACAATTTTTCCTGCTTAGCATTCATTCCCTATTCTGATCATTTCCTTTGGAGAACTATCCTTTCTTCACTTTCAGACCAGGACTCCAGAGGAAAACACATTTGAGTTAATCCTCTACCTTAGTTTGGATTTAACTAAGAAGGTTGATCTCTTTTCCAATGAAGTTAAGTCTGCAAAAATGAAAGCCTGAACACATCTTCCTACTCACAGACTCTGAGAAAGAAGGCAACGTGGAATAAAGCAGGTTCAAAAATGGAGATTTGGCCTGTAGACACATTGGATGCATGGAATCCATTGTGGACTAGATAACTCTGGAAATTTCAGTTAAGTTCAACTTCACTTTCACTTTTCACTTTCATGCATTGGAGAAGGAAATGGCAACCCACTCCAGTGTTCTTGCCTGGAGAATCCCAGGGACGGGGGAGCTTGGTGGGCTACCGTCTATGGGGTCGCACAGAGTCAGACACGACTGAATCGACTTAGCAGTCAATAAATTCTTAACATGTATTCATTGCTTAAACCAGTGAGAAGTTATCTGTCACTTGCCATCATGAATTCTCACAGTGGTAGCAAGAGAGGAAGCAAGATTAATACTGATTAGGAAGATTTCAGTTAGACAAGAGGCTTTGAATGCTTTTCCTAGGATTGGATTTTCTAGAGAAAGTGATCTCTCTTCATATTCTGCATCGTATCTTCAAAAATACCTTTGCCCCTTTTAATGGTTCCATGGTCCTCTTAGTCACTAGAAACACATCATGTTCATCTTTGACTCCTTCCTCTCTCATTTTCTGTATTTAATCATTTACCAACACCTGTTGATAGTCCCGTTTTCTGTTCATTCTTCTGCCACTACTCAAACATTTCCCATGATTCGGTTCACAACTTATCTTTCTCCCCATACTCTCCAAGAAGAAAACTGTACCACATATTTTTAATCACATTTCCAGATTCCACTTTTCCCTAAAACAAAAACCCTGCCTCATAGTTTGTCTCCTAGCCTAAATCCTCTCCTTGAACACAATTTATCTGACTCAAATATTCTGCTCATTTCTTCTTGTCTGCCTAGCTATAATTTAAAAGGAACATTTCCAACTCCATTCCTAACTGGTTTCCACAGTTGATGTCTTGATGGAAGCAACATAGCATAGTGGCTAAAATACAGAATTGGAAACTTACTGTCAGGATTTATCCCAGCCCCACTACTTAACATCTGCATGACTTTGAGTCTGTTCTTCAGTTTCCTCATCTGTCAAATGACGGTAGTAACAATCATGTCTCAGGATAATTGAGAGAAGATAGAACAGGTAGATGGAATGTGTGTGTGTGATAGTACCTGGTACATAAAAAATCCCATATTAGTAGTGGCTATTAATGATGTTGCTTTTTGTGTAGTTCTTACATCTCTTGCTCAATTTCTTCCCCTAGTTCTCTGGGACCCTATGTCCTTTCTGTTTTTTCATAATATCATTCTTATCCACCCTTTCCTTGACGTTCCTACTTTTACTACTACAGTTTCAGGTAAACAGGAACATGGGAAGCTTGGTATGCATAATAGGGAATATATTGTTAGGGTTTTGTTTTGTTTTGTTTTTTTAAGAATTCTTCATGTTTTAGTGAATTACTCTTATCCTTGCTAGATCCTTTAAAATAGAAGTCAATAGTATGATGTGATATTGAAGACTTTGTAATCAAAGGTCTAGGCTTCAATCCTGACTAATACTAAGACACACTGAGCAAGTTAAATAATTTATTTGAGCATCAGGGTATTTATCTGTCAAGTGAGAAAAAAGGCATCTCAGAATTGTGATGATCAAATGTAAATTATAAACTACTACAGAAAGGTTAGCTGAAATTGATGATGGCTTTAGATTTTTATGCTTTGTTGTTGGAACTCTAGGAATGGTTGAAATGACTCACAAATTTGTAACTACAGCCTACACCTAACCTTTGGGTTCCAAACACCCATGTCCAATTGTCTCCCCAATGTCTTCTCTTGAATATCTCAAATACTTTGGATGCTCCGTTCAATCTGTTCTCCACAAAGCAGCAAGAATATTCTTTTGAAAATATAAATGAAACTGCATGTTCCTACTTGAAATCCTTATTTTTTCCCACTATACCTAAATTCCTAGTTGTGGCCATAATACCTTTTTGATCTAGCCCCGTCTATTTCTCCAGCTTCATGTCCTACCATTTTTCTCTCTTCCCATAACACTTCCACCCAGAACCTTCCTCAAGTTTCGTGCTAATCTTTGTATTCTCAAGCTCTGATACAGGCACTCACCTGGACGACCCTCCTTCCTTTTCTCCTGGCTGGTTCCTCTTCAGTCTTCATGTCTCAAAGATCTAACTACCCTATTTAAGATGTTTCCCTCCTACCTCTCACCTGCCATCCACCAACATAGTACCCACAATTATTCTCTGTTACCGTGGGTTTTTTTTTAATATTTCTTTTCTTATCTATTAACTATCTCCCCCCCCCCAACTCCACCCCATTGCCACCACATGGTAAATTCCAAGAGTCGAGAACTATGTGTTTTCTTCATCACTGTACATGCAGCATTCATTTCAATGCTTGAGTTAAATGAAAGAATGAATGAAATGAAAGGCAAAACATGCCAGATTTTGGGGATCACTCTTATATTCCAAGTTGTGATCGTAAGCAGATTGTAGTCTTGTCAGGAGGTAAACTCAGCAACGTGTTTTAAAGTACAAAGGAGAGATAAACTGAAAATAGTGAAACACTAGTATGAGACTGCTGAGTGAGGTCCACAATAGGGAACAAGAACATGCAGCACTCACCCTCTAAACCACTGCCCATATTTGAAGCAGATTTTCCTTCAGCCCAGCTTCCCTGGTGGCTCAGACAGTAAAGAATCTGCCTGCAATGCAGGAGATGCAAGAGATATAGTTTCAATCCCTGGGTGGGGACGATCTCCTGGAGAAGGAAATGGCAACTCACTCCAGTATTCTTGCCTGGGAAATCCCATGGACAGAGGAGCCTGGCGGGCTACAGTCCATGGGGTTGCAAAGAGTCGGACTCAAATGACGCACACGCACATTCCTTCAGTCAGGACCAAAAGCTGGACAAAACTGGACTTAACATGGTCGAAACCTCCAACCCCTACTTTCAGGCCATATAAGACACAAGGGAAGAGGAGGATGAGAGAATCATTGGAGCCACAACTTAAAAGAGTACTGTGGCTTTTCCTTTCCTTTTTATTCCCCCACCCCATTCCAGGTTGGGCTTCCTTGGTGGCTCAGATGATAAAGAATCCGCTTGCAATGAGAGAGACCTGGGTTCGATCCCTGGAGGAAGGCACGGCAACCCACTCCAATATTCTTGCCTGGAGAATTCCATGGAGGAGCCTGGCGTTCATGGGGTCACAGAGAGTTGGACACAACTGAGCGACTAAGCACAGCTCACTCCAAGTTAAGTGAACAAGGCTCCAACAGAATCGGCTAGAGAAGCTGGAGTGGCTAAGGAGAGACTGGTATCTCTTCTCTTTCAGATTTGTTGATCCGCCCTGCATCTACCTGTGTGAACAGGAAGATAGAGACTTGGGGAGAAACAATTAGAGGAAGTGGGCTAAAGTGTACTCCTACAGTTTGGCATGGCAAGGAAGTTTCTACGGAGTCCATCCATGCTGGTAGAAAGTACTGTCCCAGTTTGAACCATTTTGACACCTACTGGGAAAAGAAATTCTAGCAACAAGAGGCAGGATATACTTCAAGGAGTGGGAACTGAGAGAGATCAAGAGAGAGAGCCTCAGACTGATCTCATATCAAGGAATTGTACGGTGGAGAGGCTGCCTCCGAGTTTCTAGGAGAACTCAATGTGCCCATTAAAGCGCGAACACTTTGATGCAATATGGATAGTACTTAACTAGTTAAGAGAAATGTATGCCTTTCTTCCCTAATCTGCCTTCCAGTCCCCAACACCACAGAGGATGGGTCTTGAAAAGAGAAGGAAATAATTGGCTAAAAACAACTCCACCTTCCCTTTTGAGTTTCTGAATCACAAGTTCAGTCAGAGAACAGTTGCCTGGGAACTGATATTGGAGCTTGAAACTAGACAGACTTTTAATAACCAAAAGTGTGAAAGAAGAGTTAAAGAATATGCTCAAGATGTCTTTAGGGGACTTGCTACCAGTGCTGCTTAATCACCTAAGGATCTCATTAAAACAGAAATTGCAGTTCAGCCAGGCTGGGATGAGGCCAGAGACTGCATTTCTAACAAGCTCCCTGGGGATGCTGCTGATTCTAGGATCACACTTTGACAAAATAGGCACTATAAAGCAGGAGAGGGAGTTTCAGCGATTGGCAGAAAGGAATAGAGAAAAATATTAGATCATTTTTATAGATCAAAAACATTTGAATATTTAAAATTTCCAAAAAAATCACAAAAATTCATTCAGTAAAATGTGAAACACATTATTAAATAATTTCCCCACATTCTAACAAATACTTAAACCCCACTTAAATGAGAATGTATAAATCAAGTAGGATATGTATGAAGTAGTTCTGATCTACACTGGCAAGCATGAGTACTTGCTAGAAGCGTGTATTTGTGTGCATTATTTGAAAAAGGCTGAGGCTGGAATCAAAACCAGCCACCTCTATTATGCTATAATTTAATGAATTTTACAAATGTTTAAGTTTTCATGAACTGTGCTTACGTATAAAAACTACTGCCACCTAGTGGATTTGAGTTGAGTTAAAAAAAGAAGAATGAATCTTTTTATTCAAACATCTTAAATACTATTACTACTTCCTAATTTTAACTCAAAAAAGAAAACAGGTAAATATGATGGATTTACTAAAAATATTACATTTGGGGGAGCCTTTTGCATTCGGTTTCAATTGGAAGGGAAATAATGAATGCTAGTCACTCAGCTGGGTCTGACTCTTTGTGATCCCCATGGACTGTAGCCCACCAGGCTCCTCGTCTGTGGGATTCTTCAGGCCAGAATACTGGAATGGATTGCCATTCCCTTCTCCAGGGGATCTTCCAGACCCACGAATTGAACTCAGGTCTCCCACATTGCAGGCGGATTCTTTACTACCTGAGCCACCAGGGAAGTCAGGAAATAATGTCTATATTTATATGCATTAGATGGCATTAAAGTTACATTTTAACTTTATGATAATATGGTTTTTCCTTTAATTTCCACAACTGTTTTATTCTCAATAGGAATCTTTCCATCCATTTTGTTAAAGACTCTTAGAAGTTGGACCTTACAGGTAATTATTTCTCTGATATGTGTGCTAACACTATAATAAAGACCACTGTGTGCAACTCCCAACTTTGCTTCTCAACTTTTCCTCCCTTCATCCAAATGTGCATATTTTCAAAAGCCTTTCTTTGCTATCTCAGAAGGGGTCTTCCTAATTCTTTACAAAGTTAGATCATTTGATTTTACCTATCTGATAAAATAAATTATTACTCAGTGTGTGCTGAAAAGCAGAGTAAGCTGACAAGATTCGTATAATCAAGGCTATGGTCTTCCCCGTTATCACATTCAGCTGTGAGAGCTGGACTGTGAAGGAGGCAGAACACAAATGAATCGATGCCTTCGAACTGTGGTGCCGGAGAAGACTCCTGAAAGTCCCTTGGACAGCAAGGAGATAAAACCAGACAATCTTAAGGGAAATCAACCCTGAATACTCATTGGAAGGATTGATGCTGAAGCTGAAGCTCCAGCATTTTGGTCACCTGATACAAACAGCTGACCTACTGGAAAAGTCCTTGATGCCAGGAAAGACTGAGGGCAGGAGAAGAAGAGGGCGCGAGAGGATGAGATGGCCGGATGGCATCACTGATGCAATGGACATAAACTTGGGCAAACTTTAGGAGATGGTGAGGGACAAGGAGGCCTGGTGTGCTGCAGTCCATGAGGTCGAAAACAACTGGGCGACTGAACAACAACAACTCAATCTGTATTTAACTTTCCCTCCACTTCATCATTCTCTGCTGCCTCTATGGTCCCTGCTGCTGCTGCTGCTGCTACTAAGTCGCTTCAGTGTCTGACTCTCTGCGACCCCACAGACGGCAGCCCACCAGGCTCCCCCGTCCCTGCGATTCTCCAGGCAAGAATGCTGGAGTGGGTTGCCATTTCCTTTTCCAATGCATGAAAGTGAAAAGTGAAAGTGAAGTCACTCAGTTGTGTTCGACTCTTCGAGACCCCATGGACTGCAGCCTACCAGGCTCCTCCGTCCATGAGATTTTCCAGGCAAGAGTACTGGAGTGGGGTGCCACTGCCTTCTCCACTATGGTCCCTACCCACCCCCAAGAACAGCAAATACCCTTTTCTGACTTCATGTTAAATTTCCTCGTGCTTGCTAAGCTGCTTCAGTCATGTCCGACTCTGTGCAACCCCTTGGACTGTACCCACCAGCCTCCTCTGTCCACGGAATTTCCAGGTAAGAATACTGGAGTAGGTTGCCATTCCCTTCTCCAGGGGATTTTCCCAACCCAGCGACTGTCTCTCATGTCTCCTGTACTCTTTACCACTAGCACCACCTGGGAAGTCCTAAATTGCCTAGTTCTCACCAATTTATTTTTGTAATCTAATCACTTAAACTTGGATTCTCTCAAAAACATCAGTGAATACCCAAAATCACAATGATGGGTCACCAATACAAACAAACTAGAAGACTAGAATATGTTGTTAAACTATTACATGCTGGATTTAACACCACTTTCTCTAAAAGTGGTGTCAATTATTAAGCCAAGATAAAACATGCTGCAGGTCTTCTGCAGTGTCCAAATATTATATATTTTCTCATGATGAATTCTTCTGAGATTACTATTAAAAGATATGTAAGCTTCACAATATACTTTTCTCACTTCTCATGATTTAGAAACTTGCATGTTATACAGGTCTAATGATTCAATAGCCTACTTAGTAAGCTAATACTTTCTGACAATAATAGAATTATTAAAAATTATAACAATGAGTAGAGATGTTTCTTGGTACTTTTTAGAATCTTTAAATTGCATTTTTCCATTGAGTGCTTAATTTTTTTAATAGGTAAGAGATTTCAAAGAAAAAGCATATGATCATAAATTTAAGTATTTTCACTCAAAGCCTCTAAATAATAGACCTTAATATTAAAGTAAATTAAATTCCATGGTTCTTTTTCATTGTTTTTATTCACGTGCCTCTTTGGAAGTGATTAGGCAACACAGAGGACTTGTAATATATTTGTTATTGTCTAAAAAGGATCAGAAAAAGGATGAAGTACAGAAAAATATTAAGGTTTCAGGACAAATTCTAGTTTTGTCAGAGGCAATAAATATTCTGAAATATCTGGAAGTTTTTGTAATTACATATAAGCTATAATTCTAATATGAAAATGAAAATAAATTTATTTATAAATATTCTGATCTCTGATTATAAAGGCAGGGACAAAAACACTTCATATATAAACACTTTAAAGCTATTTATTAAATATTCTATTTGGTGTCTTCATTATCACTGTTTGAGCTATCAGTGTCATCATAAATAGAAGTGTTTCTAATTGAAGATACCATCACATCTACAATGGCTCTTTTGGGGTTTTCTTCCAAATCAGTCTGTATTGCTCCAACTTCTGCTAGCTTCCATTCAAGTTCTGCAAAAAATAACCCAGCAATAAATCAGATAAAAATCTTGGAACAACTATATGAAACAGAAGTTGACTCCAATAAAATTAATGTGGAAATGATGATATATTTAGAACTTAATTACAATGAAAGTACTATGTCAAAATACACATTGGATATAACAGAGTTATACTTAAAGGGAGAAATTATGGCTAACTTATTTTTAAATGACTGAAAATAGTGCTTTGAAAGTACAAAAATGAAGCTAGGAAAAAAAAATTAAAGTAAATCCAAGGAAAGCAGAAAGAGAGATATAATGAAGAAGAGACTTTAGCAAAGGTTGAAAAGCAAAATCAATAGAGGTGACTAACAAAATCACAAGTTGGTTCTTTGAAGAGACTAATAGACACACCTTAGGCAAAAAAGATCACAAGAAAAAGAAACAAAATAAACAATATAAAGAATTATATTTGGCAAAAACAAGATAAAGATTTTAAAGCCATGAAGCTACTATGAGAAAAAAGTATGCCAATACATTTGAAAATTTTAACGGGAAAACTTCAACAAAAAAATGTGAATTATGTAAACATATTTAAGAGTGAAACTGAAAAAAACTGAACTGATAACAAAAACCCCCCAATCCTGCAAACTGCTTATTTTGTTAAATTTATTCCTAAGCACTGTGTAAATGAACAGAACATTTGTGAGGAAAATTACAAAATAAACTTAAGAGGAAAATTACAAAATATAATACAATTGGCCCTTGAACAGTTGAACTGCAGAGGTTCGCATGTATGTGGATTTTTTCAATAAATGCATATTATAGTACTACACAGTCCATAGTTGTTTGAATCCACAGATGCATAACTGTAAGTACAGAGGGCCAACTCTAAAATTATGTGTGAATTTTTCACTGCATGGGGGTCAATACTCATAACTCTTGTGTTGTTCAAGGGCCAACTGTATATACATTATATTTATGAAGAAAGTTACCAGAAGAAAGATCAAAATTAATGACAAGCTATATCTTATTCACAGTTAGGAATATTCGCTATTATTAGGATATCAAGTCTTCAACAATTAATCATTAAATGTGATTCTAATAAATAACCAACAGGATTTTTCACAGACTAATTCCAACATTTGTATTACATTTTGAAAAAGACTTGCCCTACTACAGACAGCTAAATTGTTAGGAAGGTACAGTAATTAACATAGTACTGTACTGATTCAGGGATAGACAGAGCAGACCACTGGAACTTAGTAGAAACTTCAGAAACAGATTGAAGCATCTTTTTTTAATCCTGAAAATGACATAGGAGATATCAAAAATCAGTGGGGGGAAGACACCTCACATACATTAAGATGGTTACTATTTAAGAAAAGAAAGGGAACGAACAAGTGTTGGTAAGGATGTAGAAGAATTAGAACTTCTCTGCATTGTTGGTGGGAGTGCTACATGGTGCAACCCCTGCGGAAACAGTATGCTGTTGCTCAAAAATTAAAGTAGAATTGTTATATGATCCAGCAATTCTACTTCTGACTATACACTCTAAAGAACTAAAAAGAGGGACCAGACTAGATTATTTGCATATCCACGTTCTTAGCAGCATTATTCACAATAGCCACAAGGTAGAAGCAACAAATCTGTCCATCAACAGATTAATGGGTCTGCCCTGTAGCTCAAAGGGTAAAGAATCTGCCTGCATGCAACGCAGGAGACCCAGGTTCGATCCCTGGGTTGGGAAGATCCTCTGGAGAAGGGAATGGCAACCCACTCCAGTATTCTTGCCTGGAGAATCCCATGGACAGAGGAGCCTAGCGGGTTACAGTCCATGGGACTGCAAAGAGTCAGAACGACTGAGTGACTAGCACTACACTAAAATGTACTATAAAAAGAACAATGAAATATTATTCAGCCTTAAAGTTTTAAAAAGGAAGGAAATGCTGACACATACTACAATACAGATTCATCTTGAGGATGTTATGCCAAGTAAAATAAGCCAGTCACAAAAGGACAAAACTGCATAATTCATTTATACGATGTACTTTGAGAATAGTCAAATTCAGAGTTAGAAAGTAAAATGGTGGTTGCCAGGGGCTGGAGGGAGCAGAGAATAAAGAGTTACTGTTTAAGGATATAGAGTTGCAACTCTTTGCAAGATGCAAAGAGTTCTTGAGATGGATAATGGTGATGATGGCACAACAGTGAAAATATACTTAATATCATTTAACCATATACTTTGGGCTTCCCTGATAGCTCAGTTGATAAAGAATTCACCTGCGGAGACCCTGATTCAATTCCTGGATTGGGAAGATCCACTGGAGAAGGGACAGGCTACTCACTCCAGTATTCTTGGGCTTCCCTGATGGCTCAGCTGGTAAGGAATCCGTCTACAATGTGGGAGACCTGGGTTTGATCTCTGGGTTGGGAAGATCCCCTGAAGAAGGGAAAGGCTACCCATTCCAGTATTCTGGCCTGGAGAATTCCACGGACTGTATATGGGGTTGCAAAGAGTCGGACACAACGGAGCGCCCTTCACTAACCATATACTTTAAAATGATTACATAATATAACTTATTTATTCATAAATTAAGTTCTGGATATATAATTTATTGCAGGGTAACAATAATTAATAATACTGTATTATACATTTTTAATAATTCAAAGGATGAATTTCATGTTATGTGTATTTTTAAATAATTTACATTTTTTTCAGATGTTATAATTTTAAAAAGTATAGTCCAGAAACACACTACTCATGATAGTGACTGCTTAGTGGGGCAGGGAGGGGAACAGAACTAGGAATGGAAATATAGGCAACTTCAACATCTGTACTGTTTATTTCAATAATAAACAAATAGTTGAAGGAAATATGAACAATGTTCACATTTGTTATTTTGGGTAATGATTATGTGAATATTTTCTATATTATTGTTTGTATACTTATGTATTTTTTTAATTAAGAGGATAAGGCACAACAGATGGCCAACAAACATATGCATAGATGCTCAACAATACTCATTATTAGAAAAATGCAAATCAAAACCACAATGAGTTATCACCTCACACCAGTCATAATGGCCATCATTTAAAAAATCTACAAACAATAAATGCTGGAGAGGATGTAGAGAAAAGGGAACCCTCTTGCACAGTTGGTGGAAATGAAATTGATTCAACCACCATGGAACAACAGACTGCTTCCAAATAGGAAAAGGAGTACGTCAAAGGCTGCATATTGTCACCCTGCTTATTCAACTTATATGCAGAGAACATCATGAGAAACGCTGGGCTGGAAGAAACACAAGCTGGAATCAAGATTGCCGGGAGAAATATCAATAACCTCAGATATGCAGATGATACCACCCTTATGGCAGAAAGTGAAGAGGAACTCAAAAGCCTCTTGATGAAAGTGAAAGAGGAGAGTGCAAAAGTTGGCTTAAAGCTCAATATTCAGAAAACTAAGATCATGGCATCTGGTCCCATCACTTCATGGGAAATAGATGGGGAAACAGTAGAAACAGTGGCAGACTTTATTTTTCTGGGCTCCAAAATCACTGCAGATGGTGACCCCAGCCATGAAATTAAAAGATGCTTACTCCTTGGAAGGAAAGTTATGACCAACCTAGACAGCATATTAAAAAGCAGAGACATTACTTTGCCAACAAAGGTCTGTCTAATCAAGGCTATGGTTCTTCCAGTGGTCATGTATGGATGTGAGAGTTGGACTGTGAAGAAAGCTGAGCACTGAAGAACTGATGCTTTTGAACTGTGGTGTTGGACAAGACTCTTGAGAGTCCCTTGGAGACTCTCATGCAAGGAGATCCAACCAGTCCATTCTAAAGGAGATAAGTCCTGGGTGTTCATTGGAAGGCCTGATGCTGAAGCTGAAACTCCAATACTTTGGCCACCTCATGCAAAGAGTTGACTCATTGGAAAAGACTCTGATGCTGGAGGGATTAGGGGCAGGAGGAGAAGGGGATAACAGAGGATGAGATGGCTGGATGGCATCACTGACTCAATGGACATGAGTCTGGGTAAACTCTGGGAGTTGGTGATGGACAGGGAAGCCTGGCATGCTCCAATTCATGGGGTCGCAAAGAGTCGGACATGACTGAGAGAATGAACTGACTGACTGAACGTCACTGATGGAGAACAGTATAGAGAAACCTTAAAAAACTAGGAACAGAAACAGAATTACCATACGACCCAGAAATCCCACTACTGGGTATATATCTTGTGAAAACCATAACTGAGATGGACACATGTACACCAATGTTTGCTGCAACATTTTTTACAATAGCTAGGATATGGAAGCAGCCTAGATGTCCATTGACAGATGAATGGATACAGAAACTGTGGTACATATATACAATGGAATGTTACTCAGCTTTAAAAAATAACGCAAGTCAGTCCTAATGAGGTGGATGAACCTAGAGCCTACTGTACAGAGTGAAGCAAGTCAGAAAGAGAGACACAAATATTTATATTCATGCATGTGTATGGAACATAGTGAGATGGTACTGATGGACCTGTTTGCAGGGCAGCAGTGGAGACACAGATAGAACAGACATGTGGACACAGTGTGGGAGGGAGAGGGGGTGACTTCAGAGAGTAGCACGGAAACATGTACATTACGATATGACGCAGGGAGCTCAACCCAGTGCTCTGTGAAAGCTGAGAGGGGTGGGATAGGGTGGGAGATGGGAGGAAGAGTCAAGAGGGAGGAGACATATGTGTACCTGTGACTGATTCATGTTGATGTGTGGCAGAAACCAGTACAATATTATAAAGCGAATATCTTGCAATAAAAATTTAGAAAAATATACTAAATAAATTTCAGCCCTGAAAAAAAAAAAAAAGAGGATAAGGCACAGGCTGAAAAAGTAAGATGTTAAAATAAAGAAGGAAGGAAAACTCTGGAACAATTAGAATTCTGGAAGTCTTACTAAGGCCAAAAACAGTTCTGGGGGAATGATACAGTGAAAGAAAGACTGTTAAAAATAGCTGTTCACAGTGGCTTTAATTATGATGGTAAGAGAAATGATTTTAATAATACAGAATTATATCAGCTCCAAGAAATGACTAACCGAAGAGTTAGGTGTTAGAACTAGGTTTGGAAGTAAACATTTTTCGAGAACGTAAAACTATAATGCCCTTTGCTATGTACTATGAAAAAGAAAGTAGTAGAAGGCATAGTCCTTGCACCTGTTAGGGAGACAAAACTCAAAGGGAATGGGTTAACCAACAAAATCTGAGAATTTGTAGATAAATGTAAAATAAGTTGTGCATAGAATATATGCTATAGAAATTCAGTAGAGAACATGAAAACAGATTATTAGTTGGTCCAGCATCACATAATGGATTAAATGGAAACCTAAGAAGGAATAGGGTTTGGAAGGAAGGATGAAGCAGGGTAGGGTATTTAGGGTACAGAGAAAGAGTAAGAAACAAAGTGTTGGGTTGGCCAAAAAGTTCGTCCAGATTTTTGTAATATTTTATGGAAAAACCTGAAAAAATTTTTTGGCCAACCCAATATAAAGGCACAAATGAGTTAAGTGTGTTTGAGATAGTGGTTGAAGACCAGCTTGGTTGCAGCAGAAACTGCAGAAAACATTGAGAAATACAACTGGATAGATGGGCTGAAATTTTTAAGCATATGATTCTGAATTTTTAATGTATTTAAAACAAAGAATCATTAAGGATTTAAGCAAGTGGGTGTTATGATAGTATTATAGTAGGCAAATTAATCTGAAGGCATATAAGAAGAAACTAGAAACAAGGGAAAAGCCTAATGTTTTATGAAAATAAATTTTCATATTTGTTATGTAAGTTTTCTTAACAGGCAAATTTTAAAAGTAACATCATTACCTTCGAGCTTGAGATTTATCCCTCCACATTCTATAATTCCAATGAATTTGCCTTCTATCTGACCATTTTTATAAACAAAAATGGTTGGTAAACAATTGTCATGGTAGTGTTCAATACAGCTATTCACGATCGCTTTAACAAATTTAGTTTCAGGAAACTTTCTTGCTAGGAGACTAAGATGCTGGTTAACCAACAAACACATTGGGATGCTAAAAAGAGAAACAATACACACAACATCTTTAAAAAAAAAAACAGGCTACTTATCTCAATCTAATAAAATAAGTAAAACATTTCCATGACAAAAATATATCTTCAGATTTTCTTTTAATATAAGATCGCATCAATTGTAATCCTCTATTTTTACCTTTAGTAGTGATAAACTATAGAGTCTCTGATTTTCATTACAAAAACTGTTATAGCCTGGGAATGAAGCCTGCTACCATGGGAATTTGCAGCCTAACTAAGGCTAACCACATTTGACTTGGCAGCAGTGTAATCGAGTACAATGTAATTGAGGAACCAGTAAGTTCCTAGCTTATAGGACACTGAGGGGGAGGGGAGGGGAAAGAAAGAAAAAAAAATACAAAGCAGGGCATGTCTAGGGGATCCTTAGCAGTTCTGAATTGAAACAAGGGGACCCAATTCTTGGTCATAGGTTATTTCCATATGAGAAGTTTTTATCTCAAACTTCCTTGAATTCCTTTTACTCAAACTTCATCCACCGTTTTCTTTGACATGCCATATCCTGTTCCCCAACACCCAGAACGGTTCACCGAAAATTTAAAATTGATCAGAAATGTAACCAAAATCGGCAATTCTTCCAGCTCTATCCCTTAACTCTCATTACACTGTTTTAATTAGTCACTTTTCTCTATCACTCACTCACAGCTTTATTAAATTCTTTCAAAGCTAGTCCTCAGCTTTATCCCACACTCCTTCCATTTCCTATGGAGCCATTCTTTATTTTGTTATCCTATTTTCTTAAGCTATCCTTCTCTACTCTACACAAACATATTCAAAATACTAGAAAATTTTTAAAAAGTCCTTTCTCATTCTCTCTCCCTCTAATAACTACTCTTTCCTGGTCACAGCTCAGATGAAAAAAGATTTTAAAAATCTCTATATCATTCACTTCCCTTCTTAAAAGGCTCTCCTTTATTGATTTCTGTGATAATTTTTTCTATGAATTTCCTTTTTACTCCTTTGACTTACTCCTTATGTCAATACCTCAAATGTAACTATGTCAATACCTCCTTGTAACTATGTCCTAGACCCTCTTCTCATTCTAGACACATTCACTGGGCATTCTAAAAAAAAACCAAAACACTAAATTTGATACAAGTGTATCTCACCTTCATCTTTGTATACATTTTCTCATCATTCATATGGAGGATATTTGAAACAATTCAGTAGAGGAAAGAAAGATTACTGTGAACCATGTTAATCAGAGAAAAGGTCTTTGTCTAACAGACAAAATTAGTACATTCTTCTCTTGAGATCTTCCCTGGTGGCTCAGACGGTAAAGTGTCTGCCTGCAATGTGGGAGACCTGGATTCGATCCCTGGGTTGGGAAGATCCCCTGGAGAAGGAAATGGCAACCCACTCCAGTATTCTTGCCTGGAGAATCCCATGGACAGAGGACCCTGATAGGCTACAGTCCATGGGGTCGCAAAGAGCCAGACAAGACTGAGCGACTTCACTTTCACTTCACTTTCTCTTACATGTCCTTTCAATACATACATCTATATAGATAGATAAATAGATAGATATACACATGAAATGTTTAATTCGTCTCTTGTACTATATCATAAAAGCATCTTATTCCCATTTGTATTCTCAACTCCTGCAAACCATCATAGGTATAGTTGAAGTTGAAGCTCTCTTAAGTGAGTGGCTCATACCAGGACATATTGCATGCTGCAGGCAGGTGGTAACCCTCCTGGACTTTATCCACTTTCCCCCTCTATATTTGTTTATGCACACTGCATATTTTATTATAATTAACAAATAAATAAAAGTGTGACAACAAAAGTCATTGTAGTTCTGAAGAATATCAAATGCATGCTTTGGAGAAACATGATAAACATGAATCACTTAGAAAAAAATTGTTGTGTAGCTCATTGTAAGCCAGACTAATATAAATGCAGAGGAATAATATAGATTTCTGCACTCAAATTGCTTCATATGTACTTGTGAATTCTTGCTCCATTTTAAACAAACTCTGAAAATGAAACCAATCATAATATACTAGGTCTTATCAATATTGGGGGAAGACTTTGTATATTTTTTAATTTGTCTTCTCTTTGCCAATTTCTGGCTTTTATCATCAATTTTTTTTTTGCTAACCTTGTTTTACAAATTAGAAAAACTCAACAAAGTTTTAATAAAGTTTAACAAAGTTTAATAATAAAGGCCTGATATGATAGGACCACAGCTAATTTCATATTCAACAGTGAAAAGCTGAAAGCCTTTCCTCAAGATGAGGAACAAGGCAAGGATGCCCACTCTTACCACTTTAATTCAACATAATATTGGAAGTCCTAGCCAGAGCAATTAGGCAAGAAAAAAAAAAAAAGGTATCTAAATAGGAAAGGAAGAAGTAAAGCATGTCACTATGACATGGTATTATATATAGAGAACCCTAAAGATTCCATCAAAAAAATTGTTAGAACTAATAAAAGAATTCATTAAAGTATACACAATAGTCAGTCACAATACACAAAAGTCAGTTATGTTTCTATAACTAAGAATGAACTAAGTTATGTTTCTATATACTAGGAATCAGAAAGAGAGAAAACAATCCCATTTGTAATTGCATCAGAAAGAATAAAATACCCAGGGGTAAAAAAACATCTGAAAACTACAAGACATTAATGAAAAAAAGTGAAAAGGAAACAAACAAATGGAAAGATACTCTGTGCTCATGGATTGGAAATTTTCATATTATCCCAATCAATCTACAGATTCAATACAATCCTCATCAAAATTCCAAAGGAATTTTTCACAGAAATAGAACAAATAATCCTAAAATTTGTAAGGAATCATGAAAAAAATCCAAGTAGTCAAAGCAATCTTGAGAAAGAAGAACAAAATTGGAGGCCAAATGTTTCCTGATATTAAACTGTATTATAAGGATATAGTCATTAAAACATTATGTAACCAGTAGGAACACAAACACAAAGGAAAAAAACACACAAAGATCAATGGAAAGCATAGACAGACCAAAAATAAACCCATACTTACATGGTCACTTAATTTATGACAAAGGAGGCAAAGAACACACAACAGGAATGAACAGTGTTGGGAAAACTGGACAGCAACACACATAAAAATGAAATTTGACCGCTGTCTTGCATCACACACACAAAAATAACTCAAAAAAGATTAAAGATATAAATATAAGACCTGAAACCATAGAACTCCTAAAAGAGAACCTAGGCAATGACATAGATCTTGGTGATAATTTTTCGATTCTGACACCAAGAGCAAAAGCAATGAAAGCAAAAATAAATAAGTGAAACTACATTATACTAAAAATCTTCTGCACAGCAAAAGAAAACCATCAACAAAATGAAAGGCAACCTACTGAATGGGAGAAAATATTTGTAAATCATACACCTGATAAGGAGTTAATGTCTAAAACATGTAAAAGAACTCATAAAATTCAATAGCAAAAACCCAAAGAATCTGATTTTAAAATGGGCATAAGATCGGAATAGACATTTTTTCAAAGAAGATATACAGATGGCCAACAGGCACATAAAAATATACTCAACATTATTAATTACCAGGGAAATGCAAATGAAAACCACAGTGAGATAACACTTCACACCTGTGAGAATGGCTATTATTAAAAAGACAGGAAATAACAATGCAGCAAGAATGTGGAGAAAAGAGAATTCTTGTGCACTGTTTGCTGGGAATGTAAACTGATTCAGCTACTATGGAAAACAGTATAGAAGTTCCTAAAAAAATTACAAATAGAACTACCATGTGGTCTAGCAATTCCATCTCTGGCTATTTAACTGGTGAAAAAACACTAACCTGAGAAGATATATGCAGCCCCATATTCATTGCAGCATTATTTACAATAGTCAAAATACGTAAACAATCTGAGTGTCTGTCAGTGGATGAATGGACAGAGAAATTGCAGTATATATACCACTGAATATTATTCAGCCATTAAAAAGAATGAAATTTTCTCATTTGGGACAACATGGATATACCTATAGGGTATTATGATAAGTGAAATAACTTAGAGAAAGACAAATGCCATATGATCTCTCTTACAGGTGGAATCTAGAAGGCTTCCAGAGGGTGGGAGAAGTGGATAAAGGGGGACCAAAAGTTAGAAAGCCAAAGCAGAGAATCACACAAAAATATCTTTTTAAATCTAAATATTTTCTTTTCATCTGACATATATAAACATACATTAACTTAGTAATCTTTGATATTGGCTCAGGAGCTTCTCATTACAGCTTTTCTCATCTAAACTACACAATAATGCATTGTCTTCCATATCTTCTTAGTACATGCAGGTCATATAGGTATATGTATGGATGTATATTTTGCTGTGCAACAGCAGCTAATACTACATCATAAAGCAAGTATGTTGTTCAGTTTCTACATCGCATCTGACTCTTTGTAACCCAATGGACAGCAGCACATCAGGCTTCCCTGTCCTTCGCTATGTCCTGGAGTTTGCCCAGACTCATGTCCATTGAGTTGGTGAGCCTATCAAACCATCTCATCCTCTGTCCTATCCTTCTCCTCCTGCCCTATAATTCTAGTAAAAATTAATTTAAAAAAATAAATCATCTTAACACTAAGTGATGTTATATATCAAGTTATGTAAAAAAAGCTAAGAAAAACAAAGTGCATATAGTTTAATTTATATTTCAGAATATATATATAGACAGATAAGTACAACTTGTTACAAATCTAGATACTGCTTTATTTTACTGGATATTAGAAATATGTACTACCTAACTCAAATCAGTTTTCCACATAAAACTGTGCCATTAATACTTTATAAGCTTTATTTTCCCTCAAACTGGTGAAGTCAGTTTCATGGGAAATATTCATGTGAAATAATCTATTCATGGGAAATAGATGGGGAAACAGTGTCAGACTTTATTTTTTGGGGCTCCAAAATCACTGCAGATGGTGACTGCAGCCATGAAATTAAAAGACGCTTACTCCTTGGAAGAAAAGTTATGACCAACCTAGATAGCATATTCAAAAGCAGAGACATTACTTTGCTAACAAAGGTCCATCTAGTCAAGGCTATGGTTTTTCCTGTGGTCATGTATGGATGTGGGAGTTGGACTGTGAAGAAAGCTGAGTGCCGAATAATTGATGCTTTTGAACCGTGGTGTTGGAGAAGACTCTTGAGAGTCCCTTGGACTACAAGGAGATCCAACCAGTCCATTCTAAAGGAGATCAGCCCTGGGTGTTCTTTGGAAGGAATGATGCTAAAGTTGAAACTCCAGTACTTTGGCCACCTCATGGGAAGAGTTGACTCATTGGAAAAGACTCTGATACTGGGAGGGATTGGGGGCAGGAGGAGAAGGGGATGACAGAGGATGAGATGGCTGGATGGCATCATCGACTCGATGGACATGAGTTTGGGTGAACTCCAGGAGTTGGTGATGGACAGGGAGGCCTGGCGTGCTGCGATTCATGGGGTTGCAAGAGTTGGACATGACTGAGCGACTGAACTGAACTGAACTGAAGCTTTATTTTCCCTCAAACTGTTTAAGCTAATCCACAAATATCTAATTAGAAGAATTTTATGATTACTGTCAGAATAAGAGCTGAGTCAGTGGTATGACCCCACTTATGGGGCAGTGGTCTTAATGCAGGAGGCAGGTGGGAATTGGTGGTAGCAGTGAAAAGTATGGAATTAGGAGACTATGGCACTATAGATTGTGGTGCAGGGAGAAAATGGTTGCTTGAAAGTTCAAACTTGGTGTTGGGGTTTGAGGGCCAGAATTTAACCTCAGAAGAACTGTAAAAAAAAAATAAGCAAGACTTTTGATGTCAACTTATAAGCCTAGTTATGAAATTTGAGGTACAAAATAGGCAATGGGGTATACAAACAAAGCTAGTGGAGGTGATGGAATTCCAGCTGCACTATTTCAAATGCTAAAAGATGATGCTATTAAGGTGCTGCACTCAGTATGCCAGCAAATCTAGAAAACTCAGCAGTGGCCACTGGACTGGAAAAGGTCAGTTTTCATTCCAATACCAAAGAAAAGTGAAGTGAAAGTGAACTCGCTCAATCGTGTCCAACTCTTTGCGACCCCGTGGACTGAAGCCCATCAGGCTCCTCCATCCATGGTATTCTTCAGGCAAGAATACTGGAGTGGGTTGCCATTTCCTTCTCCAGGGGATTTCCCTGACCCAGGAATTGAACCCAGGTCCCCCACATTGCAGGCAGATGCTTTAACCTCTGAGCCACCAGGGAAGCCCAGTCGTGATACCAAAGAAAGACAATGCCAAAGAATGTTCAAATTACTGTACAATTGCACTCATTTCACATGTTAGCAAAGTAATGCTAAAATTTCTCCAAGCAAGGCTTCAGTAGTACATGAATGGAGAACTTCCAGATGTACAAGCTGGATTTATAAAAAGCAAAGGAACCAAAGATCAAATTTCCAACATCCACTCTATCATAGATGCAGAAGGCAATGGCAACCCTCTCCGGTACTCTTGCCTGGAAAATCCCACGGACAGAGGAGCCTGGTAGGCTGCAGTTCGTGGGGTTGGGAAGAGTCGGACACGACTGAGAGACTTCACTTTCACTTTTCACTTTCATGCATTGGAGAAGGAAATAGAAACCCACTCCAGTGTTCTTGCCTGGAGAGTCCCAGGGACAGGGGAGCCTGGTGGGCTGCCGTCTGTGGGGCTGCACAGAGTTGGACATGACTGAAGTGACTTAGCAGCAGCAGCAGCAGCTGGATCATAGAAAGAGCAAGGAAATCCCCCCAAATCATCCACTTCTGCTTTATTGACTACACTAAAGCCTTTGACTGTGTGGATCACAACAAACTGTGGAAAATTCTTAAAGAGATGGGAATACCAGACCACCTTACCTGTCTCCTGAGAAATCTGTATGCAGGTCAAGAAGTGACGGTTAGAAGCAGACATGGAACAATGGACTGGTTCCAAATTGGGAAAGGAGTACATCAAGGTCGTATATTGTCACCCTGCTTATGTAACTGATATGCAGAGCACATTATGCAAAATGTCAGCCTGGATGAAGCACAAGCTGGAATCAAGATTGCTGGAAGAAATACCAACAACCTCAGATATGCAGATGATACCACTTTAATGGCAGAAGTGAAGTAAAGTCACTCAGTTGTGTCCAACTCTTTGCGACTCCATGGACTGTAGCCTACCAGGCTCCCCTGTCCATGGGATTTTCCAGGCAATAGTACTGGAGTGGATAGCCATTTCCTTCTCCAGGGGATCTTCCCGACCAAGGGATCGAACCCGGGTCTCCTGCATTGTAGACAGACGCTTTACCGTCTGAGCCACCAATGGCAGAAAGAGAAGAGGAACAATTAAAAAAAAAAAAAAAGAACCTCTTGATAAAGATGAAACAGGAGAGTGAAAAAGCTGGCTTAAAACTCAACATTCAAAAACTAACATCATGGCATCTGGTCCCATCACTTCATGGTGACTAGATGGGGAAATAGTGGAAACAATGATAGATTTTATTTTCTTTGACTCCAAAATCACTATGGGTTGTGACAGCAGCCATGAAACTAAAAGACACTTGCTCCTTGGAAGAAAAGATATGACAAACCTAGGCAGTGTATTAAAAAGCAGAGACATCACTTTACTGACAAAGGTATGTACAGTCAAAGCTATGGTTTTTCCAGTAGTCATGTATGGATGTGAAAGTTGGACCATAAAGAAGGCTTGAGCACCAAATAATTGATGCTTTTGGTTTGTGGGAGGTCAAAAAAAATAAGCATAAGAGACTTGATACATCCAAATGCACTGCATGATCCCTGATTAGGGATCAAAAATATATGTATTATAGAAATATCATTATGATTATTCAAAAATATATGTATTTATGATAGAGGTTCTGAAGTTACTTGGAGAAATTTGAGTTAAGGACTGGCTGGGTATTAGATGGGGCTTCCCTGATAGCTCAGACGGTAAAGAATCTGCCTGCAATGCTGGAGACATGGGTTTGGTCCCTATTAGGAATTATGGTTAATTTTGTTTGGTGAGAAAATATTATGGTTATATAGAAAAAAGCCCTTAGATTTTGAAGATGCACGCTGAGATACTTAAGAGAAACGCATCATGTAATTCATTTTGAAATGGTTCTACAAATACACACATATAAATATACAAACAAAATGATACAAATACAGCAACATTTTCACTGCTGAAATCTACCTAGCTGGTATGTAGGGTACTCATTTTATCATTCTTCCTGTTTTTTTCTATGTTTGAAATTTTCTATAAGCTTTTCAAATTAACTGACAAAGTACTTGTTTTTCTAATAAGTATGAGAAGTTCTTTAAGTTACACCTGAAAATATATTAAAATAATTCAGTCCCTGAAGCCAATGACTCTACACATATATTTTTCTTTTTTAATTGAAGTATAGCTGATTTACTTTGTTTTCTTGGTAAGTCTTTGTTATATGCTTTATCAACATTAAAATGAAAAATATGTATCTTAAAACATTAGAATATTAGATTTTTACAAAAAGCTACAGTAATTACCTGGATCTGTATAGATGAATTATAACCCACACATCCTTTTCTGCATTTGTGACTTCATTCACATATTGATTTCCAGAAATTTCTCTTAATTCCCCAAATTTTTGTTTTTTCTTTAGAACTTTCCATTCCTGTAACCGCTTTTCCCTAGTTAAAAAAAATTACATAAAAATGTCATATTCTTAAGACTGCTCCCATATACAGTAACAATCTAGGGATGTGAACGGAATGCTAGCACATATGAACCTCTTTAAAGAATAATAATTATTAATGGCTTTACGGTGGCAATTCCTCTTTTTACATGGTTATTTGCTTTTTTCATGGGTATTATAAAATATAAGAAATTAGCTATTGATTTAAATTTATTGTTCTTGACTAAGTCAATTATAGTTATTGAGAGTTTATTTAGACATTGGACCAACAAATTCTTGAATACAGATTAGATAAAGGGAGAGCATGCAGAACAATAATAACTAACATTTACTGAGAGTTTACTATGTTTCCAGACACTGTTTTCAGCATGTTTATTAATTTAACCTTGCAAAAGCTTAATGAAGTTAACACTATTATAAGCTCTTAGCTTTCATGCTAAACTGACTTTCAGTTCAAAGTCTTTAGTGAACATGTATATTGCAGGTAGACAGATGATAGAGAACAGTGATTATGAGTATGAACTCTAAGGTCAGACTAAACTGGGTTTAAGAGTCAGCCCCCACTTACTAGTAGTATGGACTTGGCAAATTTTAATCTTTCCAAGTTTCAGTTTAACTCCAATGTGAAAAAAACTAAAATCTGCTTGCCTGGGACTGTTCAAGATTAAATGTAAGCATATAAATTTCTTGGGGTGGTACCTAGCATCATCCCATGAGTGTTTAATAAAGGTTGCCTAACTATTCATTTACTGTTGTTTAGTCATTAAGTCATGTCTGACTCTTTGTGACCCCCAAGGATTGTAGCCTGCCAGGCTCCTCTGTCCACAGGATTTCCCAGGCAAGAACATTGGAGTGGGTTGCCATTTCCTTCTCCAAGGGATCTTCCTGACCCAGGAATCCAACCCACATCTCCTGCATTGGCAGGCAGATTCTTTACCACTAACCTACCAGGGAAGCCCTATTAATCTTATAGAGAACCTTAAAATGTGGTTAAACAACTCCCTCCAAATGCATACACTTTGATTTAGTTGTTAAATACTTGGATTCATGAAGCGATTCCAAATGGTTCTGACATACCTACAAGTATCTCAAAAGTTACTGACTCTATATACCTAAGGTACCTGAGAGTACTTACTCCCTTTCTTTTTCTCTCATTCACTGCTGGTGAGAATGCAAAATGATACAGCCACTTTAGAAGACAGTTTGGCAGTTTCTTTACAAAACTATACATATTCTTACCATATGATCCATTTATTAAGTGCCTCGGTATTCACTCAGAGGAGTTGAATACATGTCCACACAAAAACCTTCACAGAGATGTTTACAGCAGCTTTACTCATAATTGCCAAAAGTTGTAAGCAACCAAAATGTCCTTTAGGAGGTGAAGGGATAAATAAACTCTGGTATATCCAGATAATAGAATGTTATTCAGTGCTAAAAAGAAAGGAGTTAATAAGCCATGGAAAGACATGGAGAAACTTTAAATGCATATTATTAAGTGAAAGACGCCAACTTGAGAAGGCTATACACGGTACAACAGTCTGAAGAAGGCAAAACTGTAGACACAATAAAAAGATCAGGGGTTGCCAGCAGTTGGCAGGGGAGAGAGATGAACAGATTGACTACAGAGGATATTTAGGGCAGTGAAAATAATCTGAATGGTACCATGCTGCTGCTGCTGCTAAGTTGCTTCAGTTGTGCCCAACTCTGTGTGACCCCATAGACAGCAGCCCACCAGGCTCCCCCGTCCCTGAGATTCTCCAGGCAAGAACACGAGTGGGTTGCCATTTCCTTCTCCAATGCATGAAAGTGAAAAGTAAAAGTGAAGTCGCTCAGTTGTGTCTGATTCTTCACGACCCCATGGACTGCAGCCTACCAGGCTCCTCAGCCCATGGGATTTTCCAGGCAAGAGTACTGGAGTGGGGTGCCATTGCCTTCTCTGGGAAAGGAGTATATCAAGGCTGTATACTGTCACTCTGCTTATTTAACTTATAGGCAGAGTGCATCATGTGAAATCCCGGGCTAGATGAATCAAGACTGCCAGGAGAAATATCAATAACCTCAGATATGCAGATGACACCACCCTTAAGGCAGAAAGAGAAGAGGAACTGAAAAGCCTCTTGATGAAGGTGAAAGAGAAGAGTGAAAAAGCTGGCTTAAAACTCAACATTCAAAAAAAAAAAAAAACTCAACATTCAAAAAACTAAGATCATAGCAGCCAGTCCCATTACTTCATGGCAAATAGATGGAACAATGGAAACAGTGACAGACTATTTTGGGGGGCTGCAAAATCACTACAGATGGTGCATGCAGCCACGAAATAAAAAAAAACACTTGCTCCTTGGAAGAAAAGCTATGACCAACCTAGATAGCATATTAAAAAGCAGAAACATTACTCTGCTGACAAAGGTCTGTCTAGTCAAAGCTTTGGTTTTTCCAGTAGTCATGTATGGATGTGAGAGCTGGACCGTAAAGAAGGCTGAGCACTGAAGAATTGATGCTTTTGAACTGTGGTGTTGGAGAAGACTGTTCAGAGTCCCTTGGACTGCAAGGAGATCAAACTAATCAATCCTAAAGGAAATCAGTCCTGAATATTCATTGGAGGAACGAATGCTGAAGCTGAAATGCCAATACTTTGGCCATGTGATGCGAAGAACTGACTCATTGGAAAAGACCCTGATGCTGGGAAAGACTGAGGCAGGAGGAGAAGGGAATGACAGAGGATGAGTTGGTTGGGTATGGGATGAGTTGGTGGTATGTCCACCAACTTGATGGACATAACTTTAAACAAGCTCCAGGAGCTGGTGATAGACAGCGAGGCCTGGTGTGCTACAGTCTATGGGGTTGCAAAGAGTCGGACAAAATTGAGTGACTGAACTGAAATGTTGTTATATACTGTATGTCCACTAACATTGATTTATAATTATTGTTTTATAAACAATATAGAGAAAAGGGAGTTAAAAACCAAAAGTATAGTAATATTGGCTTTTATATTTACCTATATAATTACCTTTACCTATATTTGTTTATTCTTCCTATGGTTTTAAGTTACTGTCTAGTGCCCTTTAATTTCATCCCAAAGGACCCCTTTAGCTAATTTTTAGGGCACTTCTACTAGTAACAAGCTCACTTATATTTCATCTAGAAATGTTCTTAATTTCTCCTTCATCCCTGTAGCATCAGTTCAGTTCAGTTGCTCAGTCGTGTCCAACTCTTTGCAACCCCATGAATCGCAGCACGCCAGGCCTCCCTGTCCATCACCAACTCCTGGAGTTCACTCAGACTCACATCCCTCGAGCCAGTGATGCCATCCAGCCATCTCATCCTCTGTCGTCCCCTTCTCCTCCTGCCCCCAATCCCTCCCAGCATCAAAGTCTTTTCCAACGAGTCAACTCTTCACATGAGGTGGCCAAAGTACTGAAGTTTCAGCTTTAGCATCATTCTTTCCAAAGAACACCCAGGACTGATCTCCTTCAGAATGGACTGGTTGGATCTCCTTGCAGTCCAAGGGACTCTCAAGAGTCTTCTCCAACACCACAGTTCAAAAGCATCAATTCTTTAGCGCTCAGCCTTCTTCACAGTCCAACTCTCACATCCATACATGACTACTGGAAAAACCATAGCCTTGACTAGACAGACCTTTGTTGGCAAAGTTATGTCTCTGCTTTTGAATATGCTATTTAGGTTGGTCATAACTTTTCTTCCAAGGAGCAAGCGTCTTTTAATTTCATGGCTGCAGTCACCATCTGCAGTGATTCTGGAGCCCAAAAACATAAAGTCTGACACTGTTTCCACTGTTTCCCCGTCTACTTCCCATGAAGTGATGGGACCGGATGCCATGATCTTCATTTTCTGAATGTTGAGCTTTAAGCCAACTTTTTCACTCTCCTCTTTCACTTTCATCAAGAGGCTTTTTAGCTCCTCTTCACTTTCTGCCATAAGGGTGGTGTCATCTGCATATCTGAGGTTATTGATATCCCTGTAGCATAGTTTAGCCAAATATAGACTTCTTGGTTGATGAGGTGTTTGTTTTTTTTTTTCCTTGCATCCTCTAAGATTTCTGACGAGAAACTGGCTGATTGATAGTCTTTCTAAGAGATGTGTCTTTGTGTGGGCCTTTGAGTTTATATTAACTGGAGTCCTCTGAGCACCATAAATCTGTAGATTTATGCCTTTTCTCAAATTTGAGACATTTCCAGCTAGTATTTCTACAGGTATGTTTTCTGCTCCATGTATGACAAATGTACTGCCTGGATTCTCATACTACACGTGCTAGTTTACCTAACAGTGTACCACAAGCAAAGCCAATTAGGCTCATTTGCTTTTCTTTATTCTTTTTTCTTCCTGTTCCTCAGACTCAAACTTTCAATTCTCCATTGTCAAATTTTCTGTCTTATGCTTGTTCAAATATGCTTTTGAAGCACCTTAGTGTATATTTCAATATTGTACTTTTTAGTTTCAAAATGTCTTTTTGGTTTCTTTTTATAATTTCTCTTTATTGCTATTCTCATTTTGTTCATATGATGTTTTCCTGTTTTCACCTATGTCTTTCTTTAGCTCTTTGAACATCTTTAACTAAGGTGTCTTAAAAATCTTTGTCTAGTAAGTCTGACACTTTGGCATCTTCAGATACATTTTGCATTGATTTATTTTGTTCTCTTGAAAGGACCATACTTTCCTGTTTCTTTTTATGCCTTGTGATTTTTTTTTTTGAAAACTGAATGTTTCATGTAATTGATAACCCTAGAAATCAGATTCTTCTTCTCACTCATGTTTTTTGTTTGTTTTCACATCGGGTGTGTCTATGACAGGATTTAGCCTGAGGTAAAAGCATACATCTCAGGTCTTTCCTGCGACTTCCACTTTTCCAAGGCTTTCTAAATTCCCCCATATATATGGATGCTTTTGAATGTTTTTTGTTTTTTTTTTTAAACCCTCAAAACCAAAAAAACAGATGTGGCTCCTTAAAATACCATGGAAGCCACTTGAGCCAGGAGGGTTGACACAATGGCTGCCAATCTCTGTGTCTGTACCTCTGCTTTTAGAAGCAGCAATCTGCAATCAGAACACAGAACCCTGATATTTGAGGACAAAGTTCTTAATGCCTACCTTGGCTCCAGCAAGCTGTGCCAGAAGCATAGGTTGCTGTTGAAACAGCTGTCTCCCATGGGGCTGTGGAAATGAGGGATGGGTAGCTGTTACTACACTGAGGACTGAAATCAACCAATACTAATTGTAATTTACCAGCCAAGCTTTATGCTGGAAATTTCAAGTATTCAAAATAGACTCCAGAGTTCCAAAGTCTTCACTTCAGTTTCTGCTAGTACAATCGTTGCCTGGATAGAGAGATGGATTTCTGGAGCTTTTTACTCTGCCATCTTTGCTGGTGTCAAACTGACCAGTTGTTTTTGAAAAGTCTCTCAAATTTGGGTTTCTCTGATATCTTCTTATGATCAGATTGATGCAATGCGTTATTGAGAATACCACTGATTGTGCATCTGTGATAGAGCTGACGTGTCCTCCTTAGCACATCATATTATTGTGTATTATTGGTGATGTTAATCCTGGTCACGTTGCTAAGATGGGGTCTGCCAATATTCTACACTGTGAACTTTACTTTTTCCTCCTTTATAACTATTAAATATTTGGGGCAATACTTTGAGATTACGCAAAAATCCTGTTTCTATTTAAACTTTCACCCACTCATTTTAGCAACTATCAGTAGATTACTGTGATGTTCTGATGGTGACATTTCCCTTTACTTCATTTTATCTACACGTATTCACTGGAATTCTTCAGTGATGAAGAAGTGTTACTTTGTTGAATTTGTTCATGTATTCACTTACTTATCTGTATTACTATACACTTAAGGATAATCATTTTATTACTTATTTTATAATTCAATATTATAATAATTTAGTTTTTCAACTTGTTTCAACTCTGGCAATTATAAAATCTTTCAGTTTGGCTCTTGTGCCTTAAAATTTTCAGCACTTCCTTAACTTTCTGATAATGCCCCAGACTCATGCTGCTCTTTCTCAACTCACACTGTTGACTAAAGCAGTTCTCTAAGAAACACTGATTCCTTTTATTGAAGAATAGTATTATGAATCAAGAGCTGAATTTTACGTATGTTCATTGCTACCAGAGTATTGCTGCTTCCAAACCAATGCACTGATTTTTTGTGGGTATTAAAACAACCTTGGATTCCTGGAATCAACCCCATTAGATCAGAATGCATTATTCTTCTTTTAAATTATTGGACTTAATTTGCTAATATTTTGATAAAAAATTTTCATACCTACATTCATAAGAGATGTTTTTCTGTAGCATTCTGTTTTTGCAATTTCTCTGTCTGGTTTTGGTACCAGGAGAAGTTAGGAAATCTATGCACTTGTTCTAACTTCTGAAAGAATTTATGACTAGCAATTAATTATTCATTAAATGATAGAAACCCTTAACAGACATCATACTATAAGGAAAATCATGGTCCTCTTTTTATTAGCCTTCTAGTGACATTTTCCACTTTACTCATATGTAACTTGACGAAGTTCTGCTGAGTATTATTGAACAGTTTTTTATTTAAGCAAAGGTAAAAAAGATCAGGGGAAAAATCCATCTTATGTAAAGTGAGTTAGTTTTTAAATGTAACTTAAAAATTAGTTTTGTTCTTTTTAAAATATAGTCTCTACACAAAAATAAGAATTTGTCCTTAGTTTCATCAATACTTCATTCAAAATCTCATAAATTATCCAAATGAATCACTGTACCTATATATTTCAATAGCTCTCATATCTTCATCATCAAATTCATCTTCCGTTTCCTTCAATTCTGCAAGAGTCATCTTTTCATATGGTTTAACTGAAACACAATAAGAAGTTGTAGATAAATGAGTTATTTAAAATCCAATTTTACTTGATAATTACATGTCTAGAAAAACAATAGATAAATGGAAATCAAGAATATCTTTAATGTTGATATTAAAGTTTCTTCATCATATAAAGCTATATTGTGGTTGACTCTTTCAAGTTTGTTTGGAATATTATTACTCCCTCAGAGTTCACAGAACTATCAGAGTCGGACACGACTGAAGTGACTTAGCAGCAGCAGCAACAGCAGCAGCAGCAAGTTACATTTAAAAATAGATGTGAAAATCAGCTAGACCTCATAAATGTAGAATTCCCCAAGTACCTGGAAATACTGGCAAGTAATACATGTATACAGAATGACAAAAATAGAAGGTAATCACAAGGCAGAGAAATGTAACAGAAAAAAAAAAAACTCATTAGGTTGAATACTAGGGCATTTCAGCTCTAATATTAAGATGTAACTTTCAATACATGAATTAGGAATTTTAGGTGTCAGCATCCTAATTTCAATAGTATGAATGGGATTTCTATTAAATTATTTCTAACGTCCTATCTCCCTCTAAATTCACAAAATACATGATCACTATCATAACTGTATTATTCCCTTTACCCAGACCACCAAATGCACAACTATACCCATTGCTTCTTTCTGTAAACGTAAAACCATTTCTTCAATTTCATCTTTGGGCTCTTCTTTTGGAGGAAGAATGCCAAAATCTCTTAAAATATCATTCCATTCTGTATCTTCATTTGGATCCTATATAAAAAAATTTTTAAACCTATTAGAACAGTTGTACATTTCAATATTGTAAAATTGATATGCAGCAGTTCTAACCATGCAATTATTCATGAACTCTACAGATAAACTAGATAATTAGTTTTAAAGACTAGATTTCCCAGTACTAATGCAACTACATATATTGATAAAAAAAAGAATACATCCTGTACCCTCAATGTTATACTGAGATGTTTAATTAAAAAAAAATATATATATATATATACTATTAATGAAGAAACTTGAAAGTCACAGAAAATAATTTGAAGACTATAATAGGCAAAACCAATTCACATCATGGTTGCAATCACCATCTGCAGTGATTTTTGAGCCCAAGAAAATAAAGTCTGTCACTGTTTCCATTTATTCCCCCATCTATTTGCCACGAAGTGATGGGACCGGATGTCATGATCTTAATTTTCGAATGTTGAGTTTTAAGCGAACTTATTCACTCGCCTCTTTCACCTTCATCAAGAGGCTCTTTAGTTCCACTTTACTTTCTGCCATTAGAGTGGTACATCTGCATATCTGAGGCTGTTGACACTTCTCCCAGCAATCTTAATTCCAGCTTATGATTCATCCAGGCCAGCATTTCTCATAAGGTACTTTGCATTTAAGTTAAATAAGCAGGGTGACCATGTACAGCCTTGACATACTCCTTTCCCAACTTGGAACCAGACAGTTGTTCCATGTCTAGTTCTAACTGCTACTTCTTGACCCAAATACAGGTTTCTCAGGAGAAAGGTATGGTTTGCTACTACAATACTTTAGAAGATTTCCCACAGTTTGTTGTGATCCATATATACAAAGGCTTTAGCATAGTCAGTGAAGCAGAAGCAGATGTTTTTCTGAAATTCCTTTGCTTTCTTCAAGATCCAATTAATGCTGGCAATTTGATCACTGGTTCCTCTGTCTTTTCTAAATCCAGCTTGTACATCTGGAAGCTCCTGGTTCACGTATTACTAAAACCTAGTTCAAAGGATTTTGAGCATAACCTTACTAGCATGTAAACCAGTGCAATTTTACAGTAGCTGGAACACTCTTTAGCACTTCCCTTCTTTGGGATTGGAATGAAAACTGGTCTTTTCTAATCCTGTGGCCATTGCTGAATTTTCCAAATTTGGTGACATATTGAGTCCAGCACTTTGACAGCATCATCTTTTAGGAGTTTAAATAGCTGAGCTGGAATTCCATCACCTCTGCTAGCTTTGTTTGTAGTAATGCTTCCTAAGGCCCACTTGACTTCACCCTCCAGGATGTCCAGCTCTAGGACATACCATCATGGTTATCTGTGTCATTGAGACCTTTCTTGTATAGTTCTTCTGTATATTCCTGTCACCTCTTTTTAGTCTCTTCCGTTTCTGTTAGGTCTGTACATTTTCTGTCCTTTATCGTGCCCATCCTTGCATGAAATGTTACCTTGATATCTCCAATTTTCTTGAAGAGATCTCTAGCCTTTCCCTTTCTATTGTTTTACTCTATTTCTTTGCATTATTCACTTAAGAAGGGCTTCTTATCTCTCCTTGTTATTCTCTGGAATTGTGCATTTAGTTGGTTATATCTTTCCCTTTCTCCCTTGCCTTTCACTTCTCTTCATTTCTCAGCTATTGGTTAGGCCTCCTCAGACAACAAATTTGCCTTCTTGCATTTCTTTTCCTTTGCAATGGTTTTGGTCACTGTCTCCTGTACAATGTTACAAACCTTCATCCATAGTTGTTCAGACACTCTGTCTACTAGGTCTAATCCCTTGAAACTATTTGTAGATTAGATTACGCCTCCACTGTATGTTCATAAGGAATTTGATTTGGGCTCCAAAATCACTGCAGATGGTGATTGCAGCCAAATTAAAAGTCGCTTACTCCTTGGAAGAAAAGTTATGAGCAACCTAGATAGCATATTAAAAAGCAGAGTGGCTCCAACAACACATTAAAAAGATCATACACCATGACCAAGTGGGCTTTATCCCAGAGATGCAAGGATTCTTCAATAACTGCAAAGCAATCAATGTAATTCACCACATTAACAAATTGAAAAAGAAAAGCCATATGATTATCTCAATAGATGCAGAGAAAGCCTTTGACAAAATTCAACATCCATTTATGATAAAAACTCTCCAGAAAGCAGGAATAGAAGGAACATACCTCAACATAATAAAAGCTATGAATGACAAACCCACAGCAAATATTATCCTCAATGGTGAAAAATTGAAAGCATTCCCCCTAAAGTCAGGAACAAGACAAGGGTGCCCACTTTCACTGCTACTATTCAACATGGTTCTGGAAGTTTTGGCCACAGCAATCAGAGCAGAAAAAGAAATAAAAGGAATCCAAATTGGAAAAGAAGAAGTAAAACTCTCACTGTTTGCAGATGACATGATCCTCTACATAAAAATCCCTAAAGACTCCACCAGAAAATTACTAGAGCTAATCAATGAATATAGTAAAGTTGCAGGATATAAAATCAACACTCAGAAATCCCTTGCATTCCTATACACTAATAATGAGAAAGTAGAAAAAGAAATTAAGGAAACAATTCCATTCACCATTGCAACGAAAAGAATAAAATACTTAGGAATATATCTACCTAAAGAAACTAAAGACCTATATATAGAAAACTATAAAACACTGATGAAAGAAATCAAAGAGGACACTAATAGATGGAGAAATATACCATGTTCATGGATCAGAAGAATCAATATAGTGAAAATGAGTATACTACCCAAAGTAATCTATAGATTCAATGCAATCCCTATCAAGCTACCAGCAGTATTTTTCACAGAGCTAGAACAAATAATTTCACAATTTGTATGGAAATACAAAAAAATCTTGAATAGCCAAAGCAATCTTGAGAAAGAAGAATGGAACGGGAGGAATCAACCTGCCTGACTTCAGGGTATACTACAAAGCCACAGTCATCAAGACAGTATGGTACTGGCACAAAGACAGAAATATAGATCAATGGAACAAAATAGAAAGCCCAGAGACAAATCCACACACCTATGGATACCTTATCTTTGACAAAGGAGGCAAGAATATACAATAGAGTAAAGACAATCTCTTTAACAAGTGGTGCTGGAAAAACTGGTCAACCACTTGTAAAAGAATGAAATTAGAACACTTTCTAACACCATACACAAAAATAAACTCAAAATGGATTAAAGATCTAAACGTAAGACCAGAAACTATAAAACTTGTAGAGGAGAACATAGGCAAAACACTCTCTGACATAAATCACAGCAGGATCCTCTATGACCCACCTCCCAGAATATTGGAAATAAAAGCAAAAATAAACAAATGGGATCTAATTAAAATTAAAAGCTTCTGCACAACAAAGGAAACTATAAGCAAGGTGAAAAGACAGCCTTCTGAATGGGAGAAAATAAGAGCAAACGAAGCAACTGACAAATAACTAATCTCAAAAATATACAAGCAACTCATGCAGCTCAATTCCAGAAAAATAAACGACCCAATCAAAAAGTGGGCCAAATAACTAAAAAGACATTTCATTTCTCCAAAGAAGACATATGGATGGCTAACAAACACATGAAAATATGCTCAACATCACTCATTAGCAGAGAAATGCAAATCAAAACTACAATAAGGTACCATTTCACACCAGTCAGAATGGCTGTGATCCAAAAGTCTACAAGCAATAAATGCTGGAGAGGGTGTGGATAAAAGGGAACCCTCTTACACCGTTGGTGGGAATGCAAACTAGTACAGCCACTATGGAGAACAGTGTGGAGGTTCCTTAAAAAACTGGAAATAGAACTGCCTTATGACCCAGCAATCCCACTGCTATGCATACACACCGAGGAAACCAGAATTGAAAGAGACACGTGTACCCCAATGTTCATTGCAGCATTGTTTATAATAGCCAGGACATGGAAACAACCTAGATGTCCATCAGCAGATGAATGGATAAGAAAGCTGTGGTACATATACACAATGGAGTATTACTCAGCCATTAAAAAGAATACATTTGAATCAGTTCTAATGAGGTGGATGAAACTGGAGCTGATTATACAAAGTGAAGTAAGCCAGAAAGAAAAACACCAATACAGCATACTAACACATATATATGGAATTTAGAAAGATGGTAATGATGACCCTGTATGTGAGACAGCAAGAGAGACACAGATGTATAGAACAGACTTTTGGACTGTGTGGGAGAGGGAAAGGGTGGGATGATTTAGGAGAATGGCATTGAAACATGTATAATATCATGTAAGAAATGAATCACCAGTCTATGTTCGATGCAGGATACAGGATGCTTGGGGCTGGTGCACTGGGATGACCCAGAAAGATGGTATGGGAGGGAGGTGGGAGGGGGGTTCAGGATTGGGAACTCATGTACACCTGTGGCAGATTCATGTCAATGTATGCCAAAACCAATACAGTATTGTAAAGTAAAATAAAGTAAAAATAAATAAAAAGTAGAGACATTACTTTGCCAACAAAGGTCCACCTAGTCAAGGCTATGGTTTTTCCAGTAGTCATGTACAGATGTGAGAGTTGGGCTATAAAGAAAGCTGAGCGCCAAAGAGTCGATGCTTTTGAACTGTGGTGTTGGAGAAGACTGTTCAGAGTCCCTTGGACAGCAAGCAGTTACATACAGTCCATCCTAAACGAAATCAATCCTGAATATTCGTTGGAAGGACTGACGCTAAATCTGAAACTCCAATACTTTGGCCACCTGATGCAAAGAGCTGACTCACTTGAAAAGACCCTGATGCTGCGAAAGACTGAAGGCGAGAGGAAAAGTGGGCGACAGAGGATGAGATTGTTGGATGACATCACTGACTCAATGGACATGAATTTGAGTAAACTCCAGGAGTTGGTGATGGACAAGGAAGCCTGGCGTGCTGCAGTCCATGGGGTCACAAAGAGTCAGACATGACTGAGCAACTGAACTGAACTGAACTGAAATGGCCTAGTGGTTTTCCCTACTTTCTTCAATTTAAGGCTGAATTTTGTGATAAAGAGCTCATGATCTGAACCACAGTCAGCTCAAGGTCTTATTTTTGCTGACTGTACAGAGCTTCTCCATCTTTGGCTGCAAAGAACGTAATTAGTCCAATTTCAGTATTGACCATCTGGTGATATCCAGATGGCCAATACTGAGTCATTTCTTGAGTTGTTGGAAAATGGTGTTTGCTATGACCAATGTGTTCTTTTGTTTGCCCTGATTCATTTTGGACTCCAAGTCTAAACTTGCCTGTTAATCTGGGTATCTCTTGACTTCCTGCTTTTGCATTCCAACTGCTATGATGAAAAGGATATCTTTTTTGGTGTTAGTTCTACAAGGTCTTATTAGTCTTCATAAAACCGGTCACCTTTAGCTTCTTCAGCATCAGTGGTTGGGACAGAGACTTGGATTACTGTAATGCTGTATGGTTTGCCTTGGAAATGAACTGAGATCATTCTGTCATTTTTGAGGTTGCACCCAAGTACTGCATTTCAGACTCTTTTGTTGATTATAAGGGCTATTCCATTTCTTCTAAGGATTCTCACCCACAGAAGTAGATACAGCAGTCATCTGAATTAAATTCATCCATTCCCATCCATTTTAGTTCATCTTGCCACCTCCTGCTTGACCACATTCACTTTACCTTGATTCATGGAACTAATATTCCAAGTTCTCATGCAATACTGTTTTTTACAGCATCAGACTTTACCTTCACTACCAGACACATCCACAACAAATTCTTATCTGCATCCTACAAAATTTTATATGCTGTATTTTTATTGGTATTCAGTTAACATATTCCCAACCTTATGATTTTTTTCCTCACATTTTAATTTGGAAGGATGCTACTTAATTTTCAAATACTTTGGACTTTTCTAGGTAATAATTTTATTAATAATTTATAATTTAGCTCTGCTTGGTCAGGAAACATTCTTTGTGATGAGGAAGACATTCAATTTTCTGAAATGCATTTATTTGTTTCATGACTCAGCATATGGTATTAATATATCTTAGTGAATGTTGCACCTAGTGTGAAAGGAATGTATATTCTGCCACAGATCAGGGTTTACTTCTCTACAAATCAATATGTTGTCAGCAGATTTGTTCAGATATTCTATTTTGTTAGAGATTTTTTTCTTTAGTTGTTCTGTCAATTACTAGGGGGAGGGATATTAAAATCTCTGATTATGAATGTGGATTTGTCTATCTCTCCCTCTGTCAGTTTTGCTTCATATGTTTGATGCTTGATTATTATGCAAATATGCAGTGGTAGTTAAGATATTTTCCTAGTGAATTTTTCTTATCATTATAAAATTTTCCTTTTTATTTCTAGTATGGGGTGGGAGGTGGGAGGTGGGGTTCAGGATTGGAAACTCATGTACACCCATGGCTGATTCACGTCAATGTATGGCAAAACCAATACAGTATTGTAAAGCAAAATAAAGTAAAAATTTAAAAGTAAATAAATAAATAAAATTTTCCTTTTTATTTCTAGTAGCAATCCTAAAAGATGCTGCTGTTAAAGTACTGTACTCAATATGCCAGCTAAGTTGGAAAACTCAGTAATGGCCACAGGAGTGAAAAAGGTCAGTTTTCATTCCAATCCCAAAGAAGGGCAATGCTAGAGAATGTTCAAACTACGTACAATTGAACTCATTTCACATGTTAGCAAGTAATGGTCAAAATCTTTCAAGCTAGGCTTCAACAGTATTTAAACCAAGAATTTCCAGATGTCCAGGCTGGATTTAGAAAAGGCAAAGGAACCAGAGATCAAATTGCCAACATCTACTGGATCACAGAAAAAGCGAGAGAATTACAGAAAAACATCTACTTCTGATTAGGCTACAGCTTTTGACTGTGTGGCTCACAACAAAATGGAAAATTCTTCAAGAGATGGGAATACCAGATCACCTTACCTGCCTCCTGAGAAACCTGTATGCAGGTCAACAAGGAACACAATGGGACATGGAACAAGGAATGGTTCTGAAATGGGAAAGGATTACATCAAGGCTATATATTGTCACACTGCTTATTTAACTTCCATGCAGTATACACCATGCAAAATGTTGGGCTGGATGAAGCAAGGGCTGGAATCAAGATTGCCAGGAGAAAAATCAATAACCTCAGATATGCAGATGACACCACCCTTATGGCAGAAAGTGAAGAAGAACTAAAGAGCCTCTTGATAAAAGTGAAAGAGGAGACTGAAAAAGTTGGCTTAAAGCTCAGTATTCAGAAAACTAAGATCATGGCATGTGGTTTCATCACTTCATGGCAAACAGATGGGGAAACACTGGAAACAGTGGCTGATTTTATTTTGGGGGGCTCCAAAATCACTGCAGATGGTAAGTGCAGCCATGAAATTAAAAGACACTTACTCCTTGGAAGGAAAGTTATGACCAACCTAGATAGCATATTCTAAAGCAGAGACATTACTTTGCCAACAAAGGTCCATCTAGTCAAGGCTATGGTTTTTCCAGTGGTCATGTATGGATGTGAGAGTTGGACTATAAAGAAAGCTGAGTGCCAAAGAATTGATGCTTTTGAACCGTGGTGTTGCAGAAGACTCCTAAGAGTCCTTTGGACTGCAAGGAGATCCAAGCAGTCCATCCTAAACAAAATCAGTCCTGAATATTCATTGGAAGGGCTGATGTTGAAGCTGAAACTCCAATACTTTGGCCACCTGATGTGAAGAGCTGAATCTTTTGAAAAGACCCTGATGCTGGGAAAGATTGAAGGTGGGAGGAGAAGGGGACGACAGAGGATGAGATGGTTGGATGGCATCACCAACTCAATGGGCATAAGTTTGAGTAAACTCTGGGAGTTGGTGATGGACAGGAAGGCCTGGCATGCTGCATGCAGTCCATGGGGTCACAAAGAGTTAGACGTGACCAAGGGACTAAACTGAACTGAATTGTATGGACATGAGAGCTGGACCATAAAGAATGCTGAGTGCTAAAAATTGATGCTTTCAAACTGTGGCACTGGAGAAGACTTTTGAGAGTCCCTTGAACTGCAAGATCAAATCAGTCAATCCTAAAGGAAATCAGCTCTGAATATTCATTGGAAGGGCTGATACTGAAGCTGAAGCTCCAATACTTTGGCCACCTGATGCAAAGAGCTGACTGAAAAATACCCTGATGCTGGGAAAGAGTGAGGGCAGGAGAAGAAGGGGACAGCAGAGGATGAGATGCTTGGATGGCATCATCCACTCAATGGACATGTGTTCTGAGCAAGCTCTGGGAGATAGTGATGGACAGGGAAATGTAACTTGCTGCAGTCCATGGGGTTGCAAAGAGTCAGATAGGAGTGAGCAACTGAACAACAACAATAATCATCATGTTGATGTCTACTTTGTTTGTTACTAACATAGTTTATATAGCTTAAGACTAAGTACTGTTTAAATAACAAGTCTTTTTCAATTCTTTTATTTCAATCCATCTGTTTCTTTGTATTTAAAGTGTGTCTCTCTTAGCAGTATGTTGTTATATATTGCTTTTTCAGCTATTTTGATAATCTCTACTTTTAAATTGAAACGCTTCCTTCATTTAATATAGTAAATGTTAATGTTAGATGTTGGGCCACTGTTGTCCTATTTTCAATTAGTATTGTTTGCTTTTTGTTCTTCTGTTCCTTTCCTGCCTTCTTTAGGTTAATTAAATATTTTTTAGAATTTAATTTTTTGCAACTAGCTTTTTAGGTATACATCTTTTCATTATTGTTTTAATAATTGTTCTAGAAATTGTAATCCTATCTTTAACTTATTACAGTTAATATTGGACTATTTTATATAAAATAAGGGAATCTTGCTTAGTATAGTTCCATTTTCCACTATCCTATCCTTTGCTTTATTGCTGTTATATATATTAACATCTACAACATATTTGAATCACTTTAATACAATGTTACAATTTCTGCCGTAAACAATTATAATGTCTTTTAAGAAAATTAAGAAAAATTATATTCAGTTTTTAGTGTTTATCTATATATTTACTATCTAGGGTACTTTTCACTCCATTTTAGATAGTTTTTCACCTAATATAATTTTCTTTCAGTCTAAAGAAACTTCCTGTAGTATTTATTACAGTGTAGGTCTGCTGGAAATGAATACTCTGTTTTCATATTTCTGAAAATGTTTATTTTTTCCCTTTGTTTTGATAGATAGTTTAGCTGGATGTACAATTTAGCTTGAAAGCTTTCCCTCCAGCATTTAAAGCATTTGAAAGGCCTTCTGGTCTCTGATGTTTCTGACGAGAAGTCAGCTAATAACGATATTACTGTTCTCCTATACATACATAATGTACATATCTTAATATTATGTCTTTTCTCTGGATGTTTTCAAGATTTTATCTTTCGATTTCAGAAGGGTGTCTATGTGTGCTTGGTGCAGTTTTATTTTTATTTATCTTATTTGGAGTTTCCTGAATTCTTAGATTTTTAGCTTATGCCTTCCCTCAAATTTTGGACAGTTTTATCCATCATTTCCTTAATTTTTTTCCAACCTCTCCACCCTATCTTCCTCTGCCTTCTACAATTCCTTACAGTATGCTACATGTATATACATGTTAACTATGTATTCTAGTTAGATGTATGTTAATCCATTTAACAATATCCCTTCAGTTCACTGAATCTCTATCACTTTTAGTATTTTTCTTTCTGTTCTTAAAACTGGACACTTCATATTGATAATTCCAAGTTCCCTGAGTCTTCTGCCACCTCCAATTTGCCATTAAGCCCATTCAGTTAGTTTTTATTTCAAGTCGTTGATCTTTTCAGTTCAAGAATTTCCATTTGATTGTTTTATTACTGTTTCTATTTCTTTGTTAAGATTCTCCATCTGTTAACTAAATTTCCTTTACATCCTTGAATATATTTATAATAGCTGCTTTAAATTCTTTGTTCACTAATATTAACCTCTGGATAGTCTAAGGATCTGCTTCCATTGGTTGCTTTAATTTTGAGTATGGCTTTTCATTTTTTTCTTGTCTAATTTTTATTGTATATTAGATATTGTAGATGACACATCATAGAAATTCATGATTTTTTATGTTCCTCTGAAGTATGTTGATTTTCATACTTGCAGGCAGTTAACTTGGCTGGACTGAAACATCAACCTCTTTCAACTGAAGTGGGCAGCACCCAAAACCTCAGATCAGCTCAGTTCTTTTCATCTTCTAATGGCTGCTTTCTGCCAGGCAACTTGTGGTCTTGTACCTATATATGGAGTTTAGCTGACAACTAAGGATTTGTGTGAATCTTACACACCGAATTTAAAGATTATCCCTTCTGTGCTTTTCTTTCTGAGACTTCCACATAATTCTCCCACCACTCTACCAACCCATAACTTTGCTCTCCAAAACCTGTATTAAGATGGTTGTTTTCTGCCATTCCATGCCATATGACTATAAAATGCCCTCATCTGTATCTAATCTTTTTAATCTATTGTGGTTTTAAAGTATGTTCACAAATTCTTTCATACTTTTTTTGAGAAGTGAAACTTAATCCCACTTCCATTGAGTATAGGCTGAACCTGTGGTCTTATTTGTAATAAACTGAAAATATGATGGAAGCAATACTATTTGAATTCTGAGACTAAGTCACAAAAGGCATTGCTGCTGCTTTTTCCTTAGTCTCTCTTATCACTTACTCTGGGGGAAATCATGTTTTTTTCACAAAAGCAGCCTGTGTTAGTCTGCGTGGGAGCCATAACATATCACAGACCAGGTGATTTAAATAGACATTTATTTTCTCACAGTTCTGGAGGTTGGAAGTCTAAAATCAAGGTGCCAGCAGGGTTGGTACTGGTGAGAACTCTTCTGGCTTGCAGGATGCTGCCTTCTTGTTGTGTACTCACACAACCTTCCTGCTGTGTGTGTGCAGAGAGTGAGAACGTGCTTTAGTGTCTCTTCCACATCTTATAAGGACACCGATCCTATCAGCAATGTTTTTTTTTTTCTTTCTTTCTTTTAAAAAAATTTTTATTTTTACTTTATTTTACTTTACAATACTGTATTGGTTTTGGCATACATTGACATGAATCCGCCACGGGTGTACATGAGCTCCCAAACATGAACCCCCCTCCCACCTCCCACCCCACATCATCCCTCCGGATCATCCCCGTGCACCAGCCCCAAGCATCCTATATCCTGCATCGAACATAGACTGGCGATTCGTTTCTTACATGATAGTATACATGTTTCAATGCCATTCTCCCAAATCATCCCACCCTCTCCCTCTCCCTCAGAGTCCAAAAGTCCGCTCTACACATTTGTGTCTCTTTTGCTGTCTTGCATACAGGGTCATCATTACCATCTTTCTAAATTCCATATATATGTGTTAGTATGCTGTATTGGTATTTTTCTTTCTGGCTTACTTCACTCTGTATAATCGGCTCTAGTTTCATCCATCTCATTAGAACTGATTCAAATGTATTCTTTTTAATAGCTGAGTAGTACTCCATTGTGTATATGTACCACAGCTTTCTTATCCATTTATCTGCTGATGGACATCTAGGTTATTTCCATGTCCTGGCTATTATAAACAGTGCTGCAATGAACATTGGGGTACATGTGTCTCTTTCAATTCTGGTTTCCTCGGTGTGTATGCCCAGCAGTGGGATTGCTGGGTCATAAGGCAGTTCTATTTCCAGTTTTTTAAGGAATCTCCACACTGTTCTCCATAGTGGCTGTACTAGTTTGCATTCCCACCAATGGTGTAAGAGGGTTCCCTTTTATCCACACCCTCTCCAGCATTTATTGCTTGTAGACTTTTGGATCACAGCCATTCTGATTCACCGCTACTATTCAACATAGTTCTGGAAGTTTTGGCCACAGCAATCAGAGCAGAAAAAGAAATAAAAGGAAAAGAAGTAAAACTCTGTTTGCAGATGACATGATCCTCTACATAGAAAACCCTAAAGACTCCACCAGAAAATTACTAGAGCTAATCTATGAATATAGTAAAGTTGCAGGATATAAAATCAACACACAGAAATCCCCTGCATTCCTATACACTAATAATGAGAAAGTAGAAAAAGAAATTAAGGAAACAATTCCATTCACCATTGCAACAAAAAGAATAAAATACTTAGGAATATATCTACCTAAAGAATCTAAAGACCTATATATAGAAAACTATAAAGCACTGATGAAAGAAATCAAAGAGGACACTAATAGATGGAGAAATATACCATGTTCATGGATCAGAAGAATCAATATAGTGAAAATGAGTATACTACCCCAAAGCAATCTACAGATTCAATGCAATTCCTATCAAGATACCAGCGGTATTTTTCACAGAACTAGAACAGATAATTTCAAGATTTGTATGGAAATACAAAAAACCTCGAGTAGCCAAAGCAATCTTGAGAAAGAAGAATGGAACTGGAGGAATCAACTTGCCTGACTTCAGGCTCTACTACGAAGCCACAGTCATCAAGACAGTATGGTACTGGCACAAAGACAGAAATATAGATCAATGGAACAAAATAGAAAGCCCAGAGATAAATCCACACACATATGGACACCTTATCTTTGACAAAGGAAGCAACGTTTTGTAGTTTGCAGTTTATTCCTATTTTATTCTTTTTGATGTAATTATACATGGAATTATTTTCTTAATTTCCTTTGATATTACAGCATTCACTGTAGTGTATAAAAATGTCTTCATCAAATTTGAATGTCACTTTTTATAGTTTCCACCAGTCCATTCTGAAGATTAGCCCTGGGATTCCTTTGGAGGGAATGATGCTGAAGCTGAAACTTCAGTACTTTGGCCACCTCATGCGAAAAGTTGACTCATTGGAAAAGACTCTGATGCTGGGAGGGATTTGGGGGCAGGAGGAGAAGGGGACAACAGAGGATGAGATGGCTGGATGGCATCACTGACTCAATGGACATGAGTCTGAGTGGACTCCAGGAGTTGGTGATGGACAGGGAGGCCTGGTGTGCTGTGATTCATGGGGTTGCAAAGAGTCGGACACAACTGAGTGACTGAACTGAACTGAAGTCTCTGAAGAAAATTTTAATTTTGTCTTCTGTTTTTTAAACATAATAAGCATAGTTGTTTCATAACCTGTTTCTGATCATTCAGATAACTGAAGTCTTTGCAACTCTACTTTCGTTGGTTTATGTTCATAGTACCCTGTTCCCTTGTGTGCATGGTTACTTTGGCTGACTTCTGCTTGATATCCTTGAGAACTTACAGGCAGGAATTCCAAGATAAAGATGTCTTTATCCACAGAGGATTTGCTGTTTCTTCTAGGCATGTACAAGCAATACAGTATATTACTAATTTATAATAAATTCACAGTTTGAAGTTTTTTGGATCACCCAGACAATATACTTTAGGCTGCAATCTATGTGAGAGCTGTCCTGAGCCACAACTTCTTGGGGATAGGTTTTATTGCTTTTCTTTTTATCCCCTGCTCCACTAAGTATCAAGACAATGTTCCTTGAATTCCCCTAGACATGAGTTTATCTCTGGTTAATATTCCTATTAGTTGCCCATGCTTTCACAGGTCAAACTCTTGGGTTCCTTCTCACCCTGTGATTATACCCAAAACCAAACTGCAGATTGTTAAGATGCCCTTGGGGGTAAAAGCAGCTTTAAAGCTCTAGAAATCCATTCACCTGTTTTTCTACTTTCCCTTTGATTTTGATCTCATCGTTTTCTATCATGTTACCTCTGATGCTTTTAAGAATCAGAGGTAGTTTTACTTATATTCAACAGAGGAGTTGGTCCAAATAACCAAGGTCATTATTATCAGAAAATCCAGCATTCATCTTAAAAAAAAAAAAACCCTCCCTGCACTTCACACACCCTATCACCCTACCTCTCTTTTTTTCCCTCCCTACTCAAACTTAAGATAGTTGCCTGTATATTCTATAATCACTTCCATCTCCCATTCACTTTACATCCTAGTCCAAATTTGGCTTCTACCACCAATACTCCTTTCAAAACCATTCTAAAGTCACCTATGAGCTCCATGCTGTCATTTTCAGTGGATATTCATTATATTTGATCTCTTAAAGAGAATTTGGGAAAGGCTGTCATTCTTTTCTTGTTAAAACACTTTCTTGATATTCATGATATCACAATGTTGTTTAGTTGCTAAGTCGTATCCAACTCTTTTGCCACCCCATGGACTAGCCTGCCAGGCTCCTCTGTTTATGGGGTTTTCCACACAAGAATACTGGAGCAGGTTTCCATTTTCTTCTCCAGGTTATGTTCCCAACCCAAGAATCAAACCTGCATTTCCTACATTGGCAGGTGGTTTCTTTACCACTGAGCTACCTTGGGAAGCCCCCATACTTATGGTTTTATTCATACCTCTGACTGTTCTCCTTAACTGATATGGGAATTAGTTGCAAAGGGATTTAATAGTAAATGCTCTATATTCTGATCTTCCCTTGCCTTTAAGAAATCATCTATGAAATCATAATAAACAAAATAGAAATAGGTACCACAATCCACATTACAAAAGTATTATGGTATTTATCATGACATAGGTATATCTGACTCTTATTTCCCCATAGTAACCTCTTTTTAGAGCCACACATGAACACTAAATAACTGGCTGTTGAATAAATCAATGAATAAATAAACAAAGATTAATGTGCTGTTGTCTTTACTCAATTATATTTCAGCCTATTTCTTGACGAGTAGATGCAAATCAGGACAAATGTGCAATGTTTTTCCATAGTGAATAAAATGTACCTTCCAGGAATCTGTTATTAATTCAAAAAGAGCATCCATTAAAATTATATGTTAATTTGTGTTCAAAACATCCTAATAAATTACATAGCATAAACAATTACCAAAATTAAATATATAAAACCAGAAAAATCCTAAAGGTTTTAATTGGGGGAGCTGGTGCAAAGAAGATATTTGCTAAGTTGGAAAATGGTAATTTTACTCTGATTTTAAAAAAGGAAATAAAAGCACAGGCTTCTTGTTAATAATGTAGCTATAGATAGAGGAGCAGCCTTTTTATGAATTGTTCAGTGGCTAAGTCGTTTGGGACTCTTGCAACCCCAAGGACTATAGCCCTCCAGACTCCTCTGTCCATGAGATTCCCCAGGCAAGAATACTGGAGTGGGTTGCCATTTCCTTCTCCAGTGGCTCTTCCGGACCCAGGTATCCAACCGTGTCTCCTGTATTTGCAGGCGGGTTCTTCACCGACGGGTCACCAGGGAAGCCGTCTTAGGAATTAAGGGAAGTCTAATAGAGTTTTCAGTGGAGAAATAACTCCACAAAGAATGAAGGGATGGAGCCAAAGCAAAAACAATATCCAGTTGTGGATGTGACTGGTGATGGAAGCAAGATCCGATGCTGTAAAGAGCAATATTGCATAGGAACCTGGAATGTCAGGTCCATGAATCAAGGCAAATTGGAAGTGGTCAGACAAGAGATGGCAAGGGTGAATGTCGACATTCTAGGAATCAGCGAACTGAAATGGACTGGAATGGGTGAATTTAACTCAGATGACCATTATATCTACTACTGCAGGCAGGAATCCCTCAGAAGAAATGGAGTAGCCATCACAGTCAACAAAAGAGTCTGAAATCGCGTACTTGGCTGCAGTCTCAAAAACGACAGAATTATCTCTGTTCATCTCCAAGGCAAACCATTCAATATCACAGTAATCCAAGTCTATGCCCCAATCAGTAACGCTGAAGAAACTGAAGTTGAATGGTTTTATGAAGACCTACAAGACCTTTTAGAACTAACACCCCAAAAGATGTCCTTTTCATTATAGGGGACTGGAATGCAAAAGTAGGAAGTCAGGAAACACCTGGAGTAACAGGCAAATTTGGCCTTGGAATGCGGAATGAAGCAGGGCAAAGACTAATAGAGTTTTGCCAAGAAAATGCACTGGTCATAGCAAACACCCTCTTCCAACAACGCAAGAGAAGACTCTACACATGGACATCACCATATGGTCAACACCAAAATCAGATTGATTATATTCTTTGCAGCCAAAGATGGAGAAGCTCTATACAGTCAGCAAAAACAAGACCAGGAGCTGACTGTGGCTCAGATCATGAACTCCTTATTACCAAATTCAGACTTAAATTGAAGAAAGTAGGGAAAAGCACTAGACCATTCAGGTATGACCTAAATCAAATCCCTTATGATTATACAGTGGAAGTGAGAAATAGATTTAAGGGCCTAGATCTGATAGATAGAGTGCCTGATGAACTACAGAATGAGGTTCGTGACATTGCACAGGAGACAAGGATCAAGACCATCCCCATGGAAAAGAAATGCAAAAAAGCAAAATGGCTGTCTAGGGAGGGCTTACAAATAGTTGTGAAAAGAAGAGAGGTGAAAAGCCAAGAAGAAAAGGAAAGATATAAGCATCTGAATGCAGAGTTCCAAAGAACAGCAAGAAGAGATAAGAAAGCCTTCTTCACCGATCAATGCAAAGAAATAGAGGAAAACAACAGAATGGGGAAGTCTAGAGATCTCTTCAAGAAAATTAGAGATACCAAGGGAACATTTCATGCAAAGATAGGCTCGATAAAGGACAGAAATGGTATGGACCTAACAGAAGCAAAAGATATTAAGAAGAGGAGGCAAGAATACACGGAAGAACTGTACAAAAAAGATCTTCACAACCCAGATAGTCATGATGATGTGATCACTCATCTAGAGCCAGACATCTTGGAATGTGAAGCCAAGTGGGCCTTAGAAAGCATCACTATGAACAAAGCTAGTGGACGTGATGGAATTCCAGTTGAGCTGTTTCAAATCCTGAAAGATGATGCTGTGAAAGTGCTGCACTCAATATGCCAGCAAATTTGGAAAACTCAGCAGTGGCCACAGGACTGGAAAAGGTCAGTTTTAAGAAAGGCAATGCAAAAGAATGCTCAAATTACCGCACAATTGCACTCATCTCACATGCTAGTAAAGTAATGCTCAAAATTCTCCAAGCCAGACTTCAGCAATACGTGAACCGTGAACTTCCTGATGTTCAAGTTGGTTTTAGAAAAGGCAGAGGAACCAGAGATCAAATTGCCAACATCTGCTGGATCATGGAAAACGCAAGAGAGTTCCAGAAAAACATCTATTTCTGCTTTCTTGACTATGCCAAAGCCTTTGACTCTGTGGATCACAAGAAACTATGGAAAATTCTGAAAGAGATGGGAATACCAGACCACCTGACCTGCCTCTTGAGAAATCTGTATGCAGGTCAGGAAGCAACAGTTAGAACTGGACATGGAACAACAGACTGGTTCCAAATAGCAAAAGGAGTACGTTAAGGATGTATATTGTCACCCTGCTTATTTAACTTCTATGCAGAGTACATCATGAGAAATGCTGGACTGGAAGAAACACAAGCTGGAATCAAGATTGCCAGGAGAAATATCAATAACCTCAGGTATGCAGATGACATCACCCTTATGGCAGAAAGTGAAGAGGAGCTAAAAAGCCTCTTGATGAAAGTGAAAGAGGGGAGCGAAAAATTTGGCTTAAAGCTCAACATTCAGAAAACGAAGATCATGGCATCTGGTCCCATCACTTCGTGGGAAATAGATGGGGAAACAGTGGAAACAGTGGCAGACTATATTTTTGGGGGGCTCCAAAATCACTGCAGATGGTGACTGCAGCCATGAAATTAAAAGACGCTTACTCTTTGGAAGAAAAGTTATGAGCAACCTAGAAAGTATATTCAAAAGCGGAGACATTACTTTGCCGACTAAGGTCCGTCTAGTCAAGGCTATGGTTTTTCCAGTGGTCATGTATGGATGTGAGAGTTGGACCGTGAAGAAGGCTGGGTGCCGAAGAATTGATGCTTTTGAACTGTGGTGTTGGAGAAGACTCTTGAGGGTCCCTTGGACTGCAAGGAGAACCAACCAGTCCATTCTGAAGGCTATCAGCCCTGGGATTTCTTTGGAAGGAATGATGCTAAAGCTGAAGCTCCAGTACTTTGGCCACCTCATGGGAAGAGTTGACTCATTGGCAAAGACTGATGCTGGGAGGGATTGGGGGTAGGAGGAGAAGGGGACGACAGAGAATGAGATGACTGGATGGCATCACGGACTCGATGGACGTGAGTCTGAGTGAACTCTGGGAGATGGTGATGGACAGGGAGGCCTGGCGTGCTGCGATTCATGGGGTCGCAAAGAGTCGGACACGACTGAGCGACTGAACTATGAACTAATTGAGTTTTCGTGATCATATAGGAGAAACTCCAGGGACACCTGGGCTTTCTCAAGACAGATGCGACTATTAGGGCCTCCTCTCTGACCTTTTTAAATGTCATGGGGCAGGATACTTAAATTGAATTACACTTGGGTTAAAACTGATGGTTTCTCAAGTCATAAATAGTGTGGCAGTAAGATTTACAGAATTTAGGTGTGAAAGGTTTCCTTCAGCGACAAACCTTAAGTCTCTCAAATTTTGAAAAAAAAACGGCGTTCTCCTAGAACTCATTTGCATTTCTCTTCAATCCTGACAGCGACAGACGCAAAATTTAGCTCTTACTGAGAACAAATGGTAGCACCTAACTCCTGTAGGAATACCGCTGGGGAAGCCTTTAGGGTGCCGCAAGGTCACCGGAGTCCGCTATTCCCACCTGCATGGTGTTCCGCCTCGCCTCTCACGCTCCGGCGTCGTCCAACTTCGGGCCGGGACTTCTGGCTCCGACGTCCCTTCAAAGCGGTAAGAGAACCCACCGCGGTCCTGGCGGTTCCCACCGCCCGCAGGAAGGGAGCGCGGAGAACAAGCGCCTAGGACGCACTGCGCTGGGCGCAGCTCTGTTGCCAGGCAACGCTGAGGCGTGGCCTAGGAGGGGGCTTTGGGTCGTGACGCCCCTGGTCTTGGGCATTTTCCCCGAGGTGCCTCTTCTGTTCGAAATATTGGTGCTGGCATTCCTCCCACCCTTCTCTCCTCCACCACCAAATTAATGCGTTGTGTCCGAGCCTCCGGCATCCTTCAATTTCTGAGTCCTGTCTTCACTGGGAAGTAACAAAATCTTGGGGAGAAAAACCCTTCAGAGTTCTTAACCCGGGACCCATAGCTTATATTTGGATGGACTTCAGAGCTTGAGGGCTTGAGCCCGAGCCCTCAATACACACATAATTTTGTTGTACGTGTGCATTTTGGGGGTGCATTTCAGGACGAGAGCTTTCATCAGATTCTCAATTGATTCTCCTCCGTCTTAAAAACCCATTGCTTTTAGGTAGGAATCTCAGTCCTTAGGTGGGATAGTTTGGTTCCTTGGTGTTTCAATTAAGAAAAGGAACTGCGAGCTGCCAGGAACATGAGAAAAACAGATGCTATTGCCAAACACGGTTATACCCATAATCACAAAGATGTGAAAAGATTTGAAAAAGAAAAAATGGTTTTAGTGATAGTTTTAAACTCGGGCTCAGCATTGGACCACTCCATCTGTAGTGTTCAGTTAATACAAATTCTGCACTCCTAATGGCCCATAAGTGTTTTGTTATATTTTCTTCTTTTTCTTATTCCCTGCCTCCTCCTCCCCTCTCCACCCTCTTCTTCCCACCTTCCTCCCTCCTTCTTTTTCTCCTCCTCTTTCTTCTTCTTTGTACTATCATGAAAGCACCTCCAAACATTAAGTGGCCTTAAGTTTCACTAGATTTCCAAGAGGCCCTGGGAGCTGCTTGAATTAGCCATCAACTCCAAAGAATGCTCAAACTACCGCACAATTGCACTCATCTCACATGCTAGTAAAGTAATGCTCAAAATTCTCCAAGCCAGACTTCAGCAATATGTGAACCGTGAACTCCCTGATGTTCAAGTTGGTTTTAGAAAAGGCAGAGGAACCAGAGATCAAATTGCCAACATCCACTGGATCATGGAAAAAGTAAGAGAATTCCAGAAAAACATCTATTTCTGCTTTATTGACTATGCCAAAGCCTTTGACTCTGTGGATCACAAGAAACTATGGAAAATTCTGAAAGAGATGGGAATACCAGACCACCTGACCTGCCTCTTGAGAAATCTGTATGCAGGTCAGGAAGCAACAGTTAGAACTGGACATGGAACAACAGACTGGTTCCAAATAGCAAAAGGAGTACGTTAAGGATGTATATTGTCACCCTGCTTATTTAACATCTATGCAGAGTACATCATGAGAAATGCTGGACTGGAAGAAACACAAGCTGGAATCAAGATTGCCGGGAGAAATATCAATCACCTCAGATATGCAGATGACACCACCCTTATGGCAGAAAGTGAAGAGGAGCTAAAAAGCCTCTTGATGAAAGTGAAAGAGGAGAGTGAAAAATTTGGCTTAAAGCTCAACATTCAGAAAACGAAAATCATGGCATCTAGTCCCATCACTTCATGGGAAATAGATGGGGAAACAGTGGAAACAGTGGCAGACTTTATTTTGGGGGGCTCCAAAATCACTGCAGATGGTGACTGCAGCCATGAAATTAAAAGACGCTTACTCTCTGGAAGAAAAGTTATGAGCAACCTAGAAAGTATATTCAAAAGCGGAGACATTACTTTGCCGACTGAGGTCCATCTAGTCAAGGCTATGGTTTTTCCAGTGGTCATGTATGGATGTGAGAGTTGGACCGTGAAGAAGGCTGGGTGCCGAAGAATTGATGCTTTTGAACTGTGGTGTTGGAGAAGACTCTTGAGGGTCCCTTGGACTGCAAGGAGAACCAACCAGTCCATTCTGAAGGCTATCAGCCCTGGGATTTCTTTGGAAGGAATGATGCTAAAGCTGAAACTCCAGTACTTTGGCCACCTCATGGGAAGAGTTGACTCATTGGAAAAGACTCTGATGATGGGAGAGACTGGGGGCAGGAGGAGAAGGGACGACCGAGGATGAGATGGCTGGATGGCATCACGGACTCGAGGGATGTGAGTCTGAGTGAACGCCAGGAGTTGGTGATGGACAGGGAGGCCTGGCGTGCTGCGATTCATGGAGTCGCAAAGAGTGGGACACGACTGAGCGACTGAACTGAACTGAACTCCCTTTGTTATTCTGACCCTCCCAAATCCAGGCTAGTTGAATTACTGTGCATAACAATAGCTCAGGTTGCCTTGTACATCTGGGGCTTTAGAGCTCATTCCTTAGCAAGTTAAGTCCTGTGGACCCTGCTCAGGCCCTAGACAGGCACTGGTTCTCTGTCTTGGCAGGGAGTGGTTTCTTTATCCCTTCAAGTTCCATCAGCCCAATAAGGAAGCCAAAGCTGAGATAGACAGAGCACAAGCTTTGTTCAGTGGCCAAATGGAGAAGCGGGAACTAAGCTCACAAATTAACTTCTTGCCCAGATGAGGAGAGGGATTTAATTTTAAAGAGTAAAGACAAAGGGAGGAGGAGTGAGGCTAATGATGGGAAGGCATATGCATTAGTCTTCTGGGGTATGGAGTGCCACTCCTTTTTATCCTTTTTGGTTCTTAATGTCAGGTCTTAGCCATCAGAAGTCATGTCATTTAATATGATAATATGGTAAAATCAATGTATAATGAGATGCAGAGTCGCTTAGAGGTCAGATCTGTGAACATCTTGGTCCCAGCTGGTTGCATCTGGTTTTTGTTTTTACCTTCCTTTATTATCTCTAGAGCCTTTAGTTTAAAGATTTATATTAACTCTTGCTAAAGGTGGGGGTTGGCAGGTTTTGAGCAAAGACCTAGAGCAGCTCTGGCAACACTCTGGGTCTCAAGTTCCCATCTTGTCAAGTCAATTCATTTTTTTAAAGAAGATATATTTTGTTCTCTTCTGCTCCTTCTTTCTTATGTTTTTCACATGGGTTGACAAGAAGTGAAATTCAGGGACTCTGTTAGTAAAAGGCATAATTTAGGCTATAATCAGTGGTCCTCATTAGTAAGACAAATGTTTATTAGATACTCTGAAGAATGTAAGACCTAATCCTACCCACACAGAGAGCCAGGCTTCTCTAATCAGTTAGCAACCTGCTGGTAGAGAAGACAGTCATCCAAGAGGCCAGATCAGAAGGGGAAACCCAGGGGAAACTGAAGAGAGATAATCTCAACATCCACATGACATTAGTTGTGCCCACTAAACACTTATTTGATGTAAAAAGTTCACCCACTGTGTTCATGATTCTCTACTAGTAAGAGTGTATTCTTTCTGGTAATGGACAAGGCTCGTTGCCTTTTAGATGCTGCAGGGTGAAACAATTAGATAACTAATAAGGACCTACTGTATAGCACAGAGAACTCTACCAAATACTCTCTAATGACCTATATGGGAAAAGAATCTTTACAAAAGTGGATATATGTATATGTGTATAACTTCTTTACTTTGCTGTACAGTAGAAATTAACACAACATTGTATATCAACTATATTCCAATAAAAAAATTTAAACAAATAAACTTAATACTACTACTTGGTAGAAAAAGCTGGCTCTTGATATGTTTGCAGCAATCAGACTATTTTATGGTCTATAAATAAAAACTTGCATATTAGGCTACTGGATTAATCATGGCCAAATCCTCCAACTAGTAATTGTTTTAGTTGGCATGCACATTCTAAGATTTCTAGCTTTTTGACATTCTGGTATTTTATAAGAGCTGGTATTTTGTTGCTGTTGAAATCTAAACAGAAAAAATTAAAATAGCTCCTTAAAACTCAACTCTACTAAGTGTCTTACATGAAAATAACTAAAGAGCACTGTATATGAGTAGCATCAACAGCTTCAAGAATCTAGGGAACATAATTATTTCCAGCTTTATTATACACTATTTATCATTAAACACTAAGAAAAAAATATTTTAAGATGCTTCTTTAATTTTCAATAAATTAAACATTTACAATCTCAGTCAACTTTTACTAAGAATGTTTACAACACAGGGATTCTTGAACTTGGTAAACTTAGCAAGGATTGCTTTTCAGAAGAAAAGAAATGAAAGTCAGTACATTTTATAGCCCATAGCGTTGATTCTGCAGAATATAGCTGGCATTCTGTTCTAAAAAAAAAGAAAAGAAAAGTTTAAGTACAGATGGGTATATGAATGTATGCATATACAAGTCTATATATACTTCCTTTAGTATAGACATCTTTATAAATGGGCTTCCCAGGTGGCTCACATGGTAATGTGTCTGCCTGCAATGCAGGAGACCCAAGTTTGATCCCTGGATTGGGAAGATCCCCTGGGGAAGGAAATGGCAACCCACTCCAGTACTCTTGCCTGGAAAATTCCATGGATAAAGGAGGCTGGTAGGCTACAGTTCATGAGGTCGCAAAGAGTCAGACATGACTGAGCAACTTCACTCATTTTCGCACTTAGTTTGGTGTTAAAATCAGACACTTTTCCAACTTAGTGTTAAATTTTTGTGTCCACATTTTATAATGTCTCAATATTTATAATATTATAAAAGATATTTCTTTATCGTTAACTCTTTGTTCTAGTTCCTTGAAACAAGTAAAAATTAGGAATGTTTGCTCATATTCTTGATGTAACATAAGCCTTTGTTGAAACATGAGTTAATACCAAATATAGTTGATTCAAGTTCATAAGTATGTCCCATGAGCACATGAAATTTTTTCTTCACTTGTCCAATATTTGTATCTTTTATTTTTTTCTTGTCTAACTGAATTGGCTATTGCATTAATACCTACATGAAATAAAAGGAGACAGAGCATCCTTGTTTTGTTTGTGATGGTAATAGAAATACTCCAAAATGTTTTACTATCAAGCTTTCCACTGACTTTGTTTGAAACCATTATATAAATACTGTTAATTTTTTTCCTAATTTCTTTCTATAGGATCTTCTTTGAAAACAAGAAATGTATGTGGCACTTTACCAAAGTATCTATAGGCATACCTCAGAGACACTGCAGGTTCGGTTCAGTGACTATCTCAATTAAAAAAGTCACAAATTTTTTGGTCTACTAGTGCATGTAAAAGTTATGTTTATACTATACAATAGTTAAGTGTGCAATAGCATCGTGTCCAAAAAAACCCAATGCACATACCTCAATTTAAAAATACTTTATTGCTGAAAGTTGCTAACCACTATCTGAGCCTTCACCGAGTCATAATCTCTTTGCTGGTGGAGGGTCTTGCCTCCACGTTGATAGCTGCTGAAGTCACTGAAGGCTGTGGTGGCTGTGGCATTTTCTTAAAATAACAATGAAGTTTGCCACATTGATTGACTCTTCCTTTCAGGAACAATTTCTCTGTAGCAAACAATGCTGTTTGACAGCATTTTATTCATAGCAGCACTTCTTTCAAAACTGAATTGTATCTCAGGGAATAGGGAAGCCCAACAAGAGGGAGAGTGGCAGTGGAATCACTGGTCAGTGGAGCAGTTAGAACACACACATTTGTCAATTAACTTTGCCACCTTACATGGATGTGGATCATGGCAGCCCCAAAACAATTACAATAGTAGTATCAAAGATCACCGTAAAAAATATAGTGATAATGAAAAAGGTTTGAAATATTAAAAGAATTACCAAAATGAGACAAAACACATGAATTGAGCAAACACCATTGGAAAAAATGTCACTGATAAACTTGCTCAACACAGAGTTGCCACAAACCTTCAAATTGTAAAAAATATATCTGTGAGGTGCAGTAAAGCAAAGTGCAATAAAATGGAGGTATACCTGTACTGAATTGATTATATAATTTTTCTTTTAAAGGTGAAAATATGTTCATACACTTCCTAATGTTGAACCATCTTAGTTGATGGAATGAACTTCACTTCATGGGGTTATATAATTCTTTCAATATATTGCTGAATACTATTTTCTATATTTTTTAATGTTTGCATTGATATTTTTCAATAAAATTGACCTACAGTTTCCTTTCTTATACTAACTTTGTAAGGTTTTGGTATTAGTATTTGCTGACTTCATAAAAGTATTTGAAATTTTTCTTCCTTCTCTGAGCTGGGAAATCCAAAATTTCTTGACCTAGTACCTTGAAGGGAGAGTTCCCAGATGATGTTCTCAATTTTTTCCCCATAATGTCATCGGTCTAGTTAGATTTTTTTTTCTTTTTTCTGAGGTCAATTTTGGTAGCAGCTAATTTGTTATACAACCTCCATTTTATCTAGGTTTTCAAACTGATAGCCACAGTGATTGCAAAGTACTTTTATGATTCCCATTACTTTTATATGTTTTAATTTCTCTCTTTTTATTTGTATTTTTGTATATTTATGGCTTATTTCTTTTTCATTGATTATCAGGCTAGGAAAATTAAGAGAGTTTATTACACATTTTATTAAAAAATCAGATTTTTGGTCTATTTACAAGTTCTTGTAGTTTACTATTTTATAATCAATTAATTTCATCTTCCATTTTATAATTCTTCCTCTGCTTTCCTGAGGTTTACCTCATTGTTCTTTTTGACTTATTGACTTAAATTCCTAATTCACTCACTCTTTCTTGCTTCAGTTCAGTTCAGTCGCTCAGTTGTGTCCAACTCTTTGCAACCCCATGGACTGCAGTGTGCCAGGCCTCCCTGTTCTTCACCAACTCATGGAGTTTACCCAAACTCATGTCCTTTGAGTTGGTGATGCCATCCAACCATTTCATCCTCTGTCATCCCCTTCTCCTCCCTCTCTCAATCTTTCCCAGCATCAGGATCTTTTCAAATGAATCAGTTCTTCGCATCAGGTGGCCAAAATATTGGAGTTTCAGCTTCAACATCAGCCCTTCCAATGAATATTCAGGACTGATTTCCTTTAGGATGAATTCCTTTGGATCTCCTTGCAGTCCAAGGGACCCTCAAGAGTCTTCTCCAAGACCACAGTTCAAATCCATCAATTCTTTGGTGCTCAGCTTTTTTTACAGTCCAACTCTCACATCCATACATGACTACTGGAAAAACCAAAGTTTTGAGTAGACGGAACTTTGTTGTCAAAGTAATGTCTCTGCTTTTTAATATGCTGTCTAGGTTGGTCATAACTTTTCTTCCAAGGAGCAAGCGTCTTTTAATTTCATGGCTTTCTTCCTTGATAGTGCTTAAAGTCTTGAATTTTCCACAAAATATGGTTCTGTCAGAGTCCATAAGTTTTAATATGTGTGTTTTCATTACCTTCATTTTCTAGAAATTGTATAATTTTGGTGTTATCTTTTTTAGTTAAAATATGTGATTTGATTTTTGTTTCTATGAAAAAATATTAGGAATTTTACATTCTTAAGATAAATATGTACTCAAGGGTTGAGATTAAATTATATGAATGAAATATTTGCAAAAGTATGTTCAGCATAGAATCTGCATTTAGGATGGGAAATAGATGGGGAAACAGTGGAAACAGTGTCAGGCTTTTTTGGAGCTCCAAAATCACCGCAGATGGTGACTGCAGCCATGAAATTAAAAGACGCTTACTCCTTGGAAGAAAAGTTATGACCAACCTAGATGGCATATTGTAAAGCAGAGACATTACTTTGTCAACAAAGGTCCGTCTCGTCAAGGCTATGGTTTTTCCTGTGGTCATGTATGGATGTGAGAGTTGGACTGTGAAGAAAGCTGAGCACCAAAGAATTGATGGATTTGAACTGTGGTGTTGGAGAAGACTCTTGAGAGTCCCTTGGACTGCAAGGAGATCCAACCAGTCCATTCTGAAGGAGATCAGCCCTGGGATTTCTTTGGAAGGAATGATGCTGAAGCTGAAACTCCAGTACTTTGGCCATCTCATGCGAAGAGTTGACTCATTGGAAAAGACTCTGATCCTGGGAGGGATTGGGGGCAGGAGGAGAAGGGGACAACAGAGGATGAGATGGCTGGATGGCATCACAGACTCAATGGACGTCAGTCTGAGTGAACTCCGGGAGTTGGTGATGGACAGGGAGGCCTGGTGTGCTGCAATTCATGGGGTCACAAAGAGTCAGACACGACTGAGTGACTGAACTGAACTGTACTGAAGTTAGCTTCCCTTGTGGCTCAGACGGTAAAGCATCTGCCTACAATGCAGGAGACCTGGGTTTGATCCCTGGGTCGGGAAGTTCCCCTGGAGAAGGAAATGGCAACCTACTCCAGTACTCTTTCCTGGAGAATCCCATGGACGGAGGAGCCCGGTAGGCTACAGTCAGTCCAAGGGGCCACAAAGAGTCGGACACGACTGAGTGACTTCACTTAGTCACTCAGTTAGTAGAATATTGTTTTATATCTCTGGTGTAAATCTATCAGTGTGCATTTAATTTTAAAATTTATAGTGTAAGTATTAAGATTAACATATTTATTAAGTATGTGTGGGGGCCATTCAATAGCTACTAAGGGTCTATTGTATCTCTGACACACATATGGAAACTCTGGGAGTACTGAAGCAGAAGTCATGTTCTCCTGTCTTTTCACATTTTTCTAGTTCTCTAAAGATGGTAAGCACAACTCTTACAAAGAATTTTTGAATATAGGTTACTTGGAGGACACAAAGGCATTCAGTCTGTAAGTTCTGGCACACTAATGTGGATACTGATTACCAAAATAAATAGACAACCTCTGACATATTCTACTTGTACAATAAATGATGATTAGGTCAATGTCTGCAAAACTGATGATGACTATTGTGACATAGTGTGAGGCGCATACAACATGGGCAAAGAAAATCTGGTCCTAAAATACTGGCATTTTCCATTGTATTAAGTCCTCACAGCCTCTATCTTTGCAGTGTTTATATAGAATATTAGCTTATACATTAATCAAATAATAGAAATATACTGAGCATAGGTTAATTTGTGAAGATGTGAAAATGACAGAAATTTTCAAACTGAGCTGAATTATGATACACATACCATTTTAAATGTAACCTTCTGATCTTCTTCCATTGCGTGGCTGGAAAATAGTAAGTTAGAAACAAAGCAATGTAACTGAGGAGGAAAGTTAATTTTCATAGAAAGCAAACTAATTATCTCAATGAGTGGTATTATTTCTTCCTTATCTATGTTTTCCTTATCTATTATTTTCCTCCTTCCTTCAGTCCATTCTCCTCCAATTTATTGTTAGAATTAGTTTCTAAAATACAAATCTTACTACATAGCTCTGCTTAGACTTTATAATAATGTTGACATTCCTTAGCTGAATATTCCATTGGCTAATATTTCTTTAGCTCAATATTTCATTAGAACTTAAGGAGTAATATCAGGACTTCCCTAGTGGTCTAGTGGTTAAGATTCTGTGCTTCCACAGCTGAAGGCATGGGTTCAATCCCTGTTCACAGAACTAAGATCCTGAATGCTACATGGTGCAGCCAAAAAAAAAAAAAAAAAAACTTAAGGAGTAATATACCTTTGAGACACTTTTTTCCTGCACATGAAACATTATGGAACTAAACTATGAAACAAGTGAATGCCATTTGGGGTATTTACTAACATGAATACTGGATTAGAGAAGAGATCAGAGATACCATAATATTAGAGCAATAAGGTGGTAACAGAAGTGAATCTCAGACTGTAACCTTGATATCAAATATCTTGGGATAAACTTAAAAACAATTAAAACTTACAAGTCAATATAAATAAATACACAGTGAAAATACTTTTCAATGCTGATATTGATTGAATTTTTAAAGAATTATAGTACATGCATACCCTGAATAAAAAGTATCTTCTACTTTGGCTTGCAATAGGACCTTGGAATTCTTCCTGGAAGAGAAAATGAGGATATTAAAAATCAAACAGTAAAAGTAAGTGCAAATGCTTCTTGAGGATATAGTTATTTTCAACCACCATAATTAAATAAAGAGGGAATCAAGGATTTGGGTATATAATTCATATCATTAAGTAATTTTTGTATTTACACCTGAAGAATCTTCAGTGATACTAGCAGTAAGATCAGAGTGTTGTATTTTAATCTAATTTCCTTAACAGTCTAACAGATTCTATATTCAGGAAATTTGTCAATTATATGTATATTCATCAACAAGTAGGCAGAAGACATTTCATAGATAAGTAACTATATTTATAATCTCCTTTCAGCATTTTGTTAGAATAAAATAAATTCTTTATAGTACATGTTGTATGTGCTAACCAATGAACAGGCAAAAAATATAAAACAGAACTGTGTCATAGCTAAAATATACAAATATAGGAATTTAAATTGAAATTGAGGGATAACTTTGGTAAACTATATTTATTCATTGAGACTTCAGAGGAAATTTTCCCCATATACTTATATTCACTGAAATGGTAATTTTAAAAAAGTAGGAACAAACTGATTATTGACTGTGGATATATTTTGAACTGTTTCTTTTTTCAAACATTTCATTTCAAACTTATTAGAAAAATAGGCAACATTTTATGATTTCTATAGAGTTGGTTCTTGTAGCTTCCTATTTTCAAACTACTTATATAAGTATCAGGACAGTAATCACTATGAAATTTGTCACCAAGATCCTTTTCAAATATTCCATAAACATAATCATATTTTTAGATTTTAAGAAATGTCCCTGACAGCTATTAAAATTTTGAAATCCTTGCTTCATAACAAATGTATATTAAATTCTGAACATTCTATACCTAGTTCTCATCCTGACTATAAATCCCCCTCAAATTACTTTAAAGATGGAAAAATTTAATATTTAAAAATGTAAATATAAAAACTATGTATTTATTTGGTTATATAAAAACAGCTATGTATTTTATATTAAGCAGAGAAAAAGAAAGATAGGATAACATATAAGTTAAAATGTGCCCAAAGTTAAAGTTTTCAAACTCAAACACACAGTTCTTTTTAGTCTTATCATTGGCAATAGAACAGTATATAAAAGAATTTGGGAGGTAATGCTAAAAACCATGTTCGGATGGAGGTAAGGATGTCCAGCAAAGAAAATGTAAGGAAAGTATTTGACTCTACTAAAAACTGAAAATTCATTTAAGAACCCAAAATATTTCACTATCAAAAATATGGTTTAAAATTCGGTGATTTAGGCCCAGAAAAAATACTTAAATGTAATTTTTTTTAAAATTTGTGTTTTACTTTCTTTTCTCATAGATTCCTAGGAAACCTAGCCTGCTGTGAAATACTTTTCGGAGCTATCGTTTATCCAATAAGATATTACTACCAAGTTAGAGTTCAGCGCTTCAGCCGTGTCCAACTCTGTGCGATCCCATAGATGGCAGCCCACCAGGCTCCCCCATCCCTGGGATTCTCCAGGCAAGAACACTGGAGTGGGTTGCTATTTCCTTCTCCAATGCATGAAAGTGAAAATATAGGCTCACTCAAGGTGGAACATTGAGACAAAGTACCACACTGGCCACACTACTGAGTAGTTTTGATTTTGCAAATAATAACACTGAAATGTCGCAGTAAACTAATAATTTTGCTGCTGTATTTTAAGAAACTGGATTTTTAAATTGCAATCTTACACTATTCATAAGTCAAGAAGACTCTTCAGAAAGTAAAAGTTAATTCAAAAAGCATATATTATCTCTAGAAAGTTGACAACTGATTTGATTTTTTCATGTTGGAAATTCTAAAATTTTAAGGGGCTACTATAGTTCCTCTTCCATTTCTCATTAAAGTTGGCAGCAGTATTGTCTTCCATGATGGAAGCTTAGTTCAAACCATGTGAAGAATTTATGGAGGAGATAGTGATCACAAAAATAAATTTTGAGAAATTTATTTGCCTAAACTGTACGCATTTTTTAAAGTATTTGAAAACTTTTGGTAGTAGAAGAATAAAATTAATATGGTACTTAAGAAAAATTTAACAGTAAAATAATAGAAATATTCAAGATTAGACTACCAAGGGAACAGCATAGTGGAAAAAAATATTTCCCTAAACTAGAAGGCAAGAAATTGTTGTAGTCTCTAATCCCACTCACTACTGTGATCTTGGGAAACTCCTTTAACTATTCTGAGTTGTTTTTCTTTTTGTAAACCAGGCATAACAATACTTATGTAAGTATCAACAGAATTGTCAAAAGAATAAAATGAGATCCCGTAAGACAGAAAACTATAATGTATTCCAACAATGGAAGGCATTACATAAGAACAATGTGTACAAACTTCCATCATTGAGAGAATTAGGATTCTTTTCAAAGGGCAGTAAAAATGTCAAAATTTCCAGTTTAAAAATATGTTAATTCAGTTATATTTACCTTAAACATAAGACACTGAATTGGGGCCATATTCTTGCTAATTGTGGAAAAAAACAAAATACCTATATTTAATTTCTGATATATTTACTTCATAAACATTATTCTTACTAATGCTTTACTACCTGGATAGAAAGCTTGTCATTCAAGCCACATGTACACAGAGGGGTCAGTAAAGGTCCTTGATCTTTTCTCCTATTCCTATCTAATGACTCGATAGGAATGTCCTTTCTCTGCCATGTCCTTTCTCAAACCAAGAATGAATAGGTTTCCTCACTGGGAGGGGCCAGTCCTTGAAAGGAAGTCTAATCCAGGCTCTCCTCACTGCCCACAGCCTGAGTTAGAAGGGACATATTATGGGGAGGGGGACAGTTCTCTTCCTGAGTGTGAAAATACTCCTGCAAACAAGTGCTCTTCTGTAGGCTACCTGGCTGTTACATGAGGCTTATCCAGGAGAAGATCTTATAAACCACCACCCCTAGGAATAAGCAGAAAGGGCTGCCCCACACAGAGTGGCGAAGCAAGTGTGCAGTGAGTTACATACGTCCAATCTGAACCTCTTCATTCTTCTCTCATGCAGTTGTGGGACGAGCTGCAGCAGCGGATGCAGGACAGAAGACTGAGAGACACGAACACACACACGTGATGAGCACAGAGGCTCCTCAGCATTGGGCATAAAGACGGCTTCCTATCTGTTTTTGTTTTTACCCACTATCCTCGCTCCAGCCAAAAAAGAACAAGAGAGATGTGACCTAAGACAGTCCTCTGTGAGCATTTCAAAGAGCCGTGGATAATAAGCCAAGAGATGGAATAAAATTTGGCAGTTCTGTGCTGGGAATCTCAGTCATTCCGTTGATGAAGCTCTTTCCTGAGGGCCTGAACTAAGGGAAACACCTGCCTGTATCTTTGAAAAGCAAAAAGCCGCCTATCTACTTCCAGACTTACTAAGAGTGGTCTGGGATAAATGAAACCAACTCTGTGAGAATCAGTTTTTCATCATGAACATGTTCATCTGGAAGATTATACTATACACACATCTAGTAATCTTCTTTATAAAATATATGTTTCATTTAAAACTGAACACGTGGAACAAGACAACAGGAGACACAAAAAATGGCAATGTGTCATTGATAGTGAAAAATGTGACTAAGATACATGTTCCAAAGACGTCAAGATGCCAAGCAGAAGAAAATGAAAGCACATTTGAGATATGTGGCTACCTGATACGGTTTCATTCAATGGAAACTTCTCACAAACAATGAATTCATTCATTAAATGGATTACTTTAAGCTGTCTATAATGGTTACCTGTTAATCAGTTCAATGTGTATTTGGTTTAAAGCCCATATAACCTAACTTTCAACTCCTCACACATAAGAGAAGTTGTATTCAATGAGATAAATATTTAAAACTAAGTTTACAATCACGTTCCTACAGGTAAACATATGTTTAAAGTACACTATGTTCCTCATTCCATAAAATTGTCCATGATTGTGAGTCACAAGCTTAGAAAGAATATTATAGTCAAGTAATTTTTAAGTATTCTAGATCGAAACACTGAAATAGGTTGGTTAGCACTTTATAAATCCATGCATACAAAAAGAAAACCACCACTACAGCCACTACAATTAGAAAACCACCACTATAACCACTACAACTTAGAAGTGAAATGAATTAAAGTTATTGGTATCTGGCTAATCTGAGAGAGTAAATTCTCAAATTAAATGCCTAGTTATAAATAAGGAGCTCTTAGGAATATAAGTCAATATTTCTGAAAAAGTAAAAGAGTTGGTAACTCAGTCATGTCCAACTCTGCGATCCCATGGACTGTAGCCCACCTGGCTCTTCTGTCCAAGGGATTCTCCAGGCAAGAATACTGGAGTGAGTTACCACTCCCTTCTCCAGGGGATCTTCCTGACCCAGGGATCGAACCCGGGTCTCCCACATTGCAGGTAATAATTACATTTTTGACAATCATCTTTTAAAATATTTCTTAAAATGACTTTGCATAAGTCTTTTTCCATTGAAGTAATCAACATCTAAACCAACATGATTTACTTAATCATATTTGCTTTTTTTTTGGCCTCTAAAATGTAAGTTACATGACACTTACTGCCATTATTTCTAGTACCTAGAATTGTCCTTGGCTTGGTACATAGAAGATACGCAGTAAATAATTATTGAATGAATAAATGAATAGATTTAAAGTACTTGTAGCTATTGAGATATAAAATAAATGTATAATAAATACTGAATTCCATTTGTTCATTTATATATACATGTTTAAAGAAAAAAAACATGAATCTTGATCTAGCTCTATGAGATAAATTGCAAAAACAGTTTTTTAAAAAAAATACAAGTGATCACTAATAGGTAATTCTACAACTTACCACAACATTTGAATTGCCCAACTTTCGAGTCTTCGAATAATGAAATAAGAACTGTTAAAAAAAAAAAAGTAGTGAGCTTTACTATGAATGATCAGAGGTTTCCTGATTATTTTAAAATGTATATACTTGTGAAATCACCTTACCCTTTTGGTGTTATCTTTTTCATCTGTTTCCTGTTGAAAAGAGATTTATAAATATCACTATATTATATTAGAAAATAATAAGAAATATGTATAAAATATTATAAATGTAGAGTATACAATTTATAATTTATTATAAGATTATAATTCTTAAAACATGTGCTACGTATGTTATACATAAAATATAAGACTGAAATTAGTTAAGTACATATTGCTCTAAAAATAAACGGGCAATTAACTAAAAACTGTTTATAGATAAGAGTATGAAAAAAGGTCTCTACTACAGCATTATTCATAAGAGCAAAAAATTGGAAACATCCTGAGTGTTCTGTAGTGGTGGAATGGGAAATTCTGATATGATCACATGATAGAATATGCAGAGAAGAAGACTAGAAGGAATCACATCAAATTATTTGTAATTGTCACTGCAGAGTAAGACTTATCAGTTATTTTTGCTTCCTTCCATATACTTTTCTAGAGTCCTCTCTCATTCCAAAAATTTAAGAGTGAGACATATCATTCCCTTTTTGTTGTTCTTTTCTGTTCTTGTTTGCTTTTAATATAAATAGAAACTCATGGGTAAACACCATTGTCATATATTTTCTGTTAATTAGATAAAAAGTCAATTAAGTGGTTTGGAAAATGTCACCATTAAAAACACCAGAAAAAAATACAGTTGTAAACACTTGGTTTCCAAAAATATTTATGCTTCTAAAATATCAAGTTTTCTTTGAATTACTGCATGTGTGAGGTATGGAAGTCAGAACATACCAGCGATAATAGGTTAAACTAGTAATGAAAAATATTTTCTAAACCTGAGGGTTTTATCCTTAATAAGGTAGTTTTAAAATTAGTTCACCTACAAGATACAGAACATCAACTGAGGTATGGCACATTATGCCATTTTTCAAGTTTCCATTGCCTCACTTCAGGACAAAAAGTTCTCCCAGAAGAATCAAATAATAATTTTAATAAGAAACCAAGACATCACAGTAAGAATATAATTTTCAAACCGACATGGACAATATAGTTTGCTTTTTTTTTCATTATTAATGTCCTCTCTGACAAGTACACTGTCCTAACCTCCAAGCTTAGAAAAATGCATCTGTTCTCCATCTGTAGTATGATTCAGGGAGAGAGAAAGAGCCAAAATGACCCCAAATTTCTCTCATCAGAACTAGAACACATCTTATACTTGAGGGGGACACGTGATTTTCCAATTGGATGATTGCAAACTCCACTAATATGACCCTAAATTCTCAGGCATCAAAAAACTGAAGTATTTGTTTCTTATACAAAATCAACTTATGCTCGTTCTTATAGCTCCTCTTAGCATGCTTCCTAAATTGAGTGTATTTTCCTCCAGGAGGAATTCCGAGATATTTCTGAGCAATTGTTTTTTGTCTACAAATTAAACATCATTTGAACCTTACCTGGGGCTTTGGTAGAGTCCGCATAATTGTGAGGCAAATCTCCTCCAATGCATTGGATGACTAATATAAATAAGAAGATACACAGACGATGCTTCTGCTTTAACAATATTTGCACAGAAGAAATAACCATAAAATGTCAGGATCGTGAGGATATATATTTCAATACCCTAAATAGAATTATTCTTGTGGCCCATTGAAACTTTTTAAATTCTTCAATTTCTCTCATGACAAAAAATTTGGCTCCTAAAATAAAACCGTCTTTCCAACAAGGAAAAAAAAAAAAGTTATATATTGCACATATGCACTGATTAAGTCTTCCATTGTGAGTCCAGATACAAAACTTCTCAGTATTTGCTAAAATTCTATGACTGAGAGTAATGAGGGAAGTGCAAAAAGAGGGGTTATTCGTCTCAGCTTGCTGCAAAGTCTGAATCTACATGCCAAAGCTGTGAACCTTGCTGAATTTACTCATTATTGGCTAATTTGAGAATCCTGCAATTGTTTGCAAACAATGGGAGTTTGGATAGGAGGAAGCCCAGGCCATGCACAGCGCACCTAAACTGAGTTCCCACCCTTCCAGGCTGCTGACTGCACACCCCAGGATCAGGTTTTTCAAAGTATCTGAGCGTAGAAGCAGGGCAGGGCTCCTGTGGCTCACAGCCAGCGGGGTGTGGTTAGGAGGAGCACAGAGGGACAAGCAGGGACAAAACCTGCTTTGCATAGAATTCAGCATAGTCACATCAGAAACAATTGATTATTTAATAAATATGTATTGGAAATAATAAGGTGAAATGGGGTGGGGGGCATCTGTGGAGTTGAGCAGCTTGCAACTGAAGAGCAGTGCAACTTCCATTTCTCCTCTTTATTAGTTGTGTAACCTTAGGCTGGTTGCCTAACCTATCTCAACTTCAGTTCCTGCCATCATAAATCAAGGATGGCAACATCAATGCAGAATTCTTGGAAAGATTACATGAGGTAAAGCTCTTGGCACAGTGCCATAGACAGAGCAATTAGTTAACAGCAGTAGCATTAAAAAAATGTGTGATCTGTAAAGCTTGATTTATAGCTTCAGTTACTGCTAATTCAGAAGATGTGTCATGAAGGGCCACCAAGACCCTTGCCCCTGGCACACGCATGTTTAACAGGGTAGGCTATAGCTTAGGGATACAGGTGGAGTCATGAAGCAGCTTCTCTGAATACCCTTCCTAGCACGTCAGAGGCCTGCTTTGTTCTGTTTGCCTGCCCAGTGCAAATTGTTGGGATATTTATTAACTATATTAAATGGTTCATATGTATATAGTATTTCAGTAAATTATAAAACATTTTCAAACACATAATCCACACTTTGTCCTTAAAGCACAGCTTGATATATACAGGATGGGAATTATTATTCTCACATATAAAGCAAGTGAGATTCTAAGAGACTGTGACTTACTTGCCCAGTACCACACACAGCTAGGTTGTCTGACCTAGTTTTGCACTGGTATTGACTGATAAGCCTATGATTAGGAGTTATATGAGAGAAAAAATAGAGTGTGAACACTGATATATCTTTCACTTTTTCCCTTCATGGTTGGGTATGCAGGTCGCCCAGAAAAATCTAGAAATAAATTCCTGAAACTTCATTTTATGGCCCATCTAGAAATGCTACAAAATACAAAACAATAAAAAAGTCTAGTGATATCATGTGTCTCAGCTCAAAGAAGAATAAATTCAGATATATGGGTGTTTCCTTAGAAAACAGCTTCTAAATCAGATGAGGTGTGGCAACAAGACTGAAGTCTGACAGAAAAAGTTTCCAAACAAATTATATTTCCTCCAGCAGCTTTTCACATGAAGCCAATATTCACTGAGCTGCAACTGTTTAAGGATTTTTCTCATATGGGATTTTTAATATTTTATTTTTTTATCATGGACCTTTTGAAAGAACCTTTATTTTCTATTTGGTAAAAATGTTTTGAAGAACTCTTCAGAGAATCATACACATAATAGCTAATGTGAAAATTATTTTTTTTAATGGTATCAATTAGTGTAAAAGATTTCATAGTAAATTTACCAAGATCTCCTCAAAAGGCACACAGTCTCCAAAGCCAATAAAAGCCTAATTTACTTTTATGGTTTTTAGATGAGTGCTTTAAAATTCATCCTTTTAATTTTGCAGACATAAAAGTGATTCTGAGGGTGCTCCTGGATTTTATATATAATGCAAAAGCTTGTGCGCTGACTAATATCCATCCCATGTTATATATCCACCAAGGTTCCTCAAGCAATTTGAAATATCATTCGTAAACGTCAACCTATTGTGATTCTGATTTCTCTTTACCACCTAATGCCTGTAACTTGCTGCAAGTGGTCCTCTGCAGGCTGAGGAACCAGTGCAGCAGCAGAAAGGCAGCACTTTATAAGGCTGCTACTCCACACAGGCCAGGATGACATTCTGGAAGGACTACATAAAGGACAGGCACTGCACCCTGGCCAGACCCTGCAGTGGAGTCACGCCAGGCACACAGCTGACTGCACTGAGAGAGGCTGAGCCAAGAGCCTCTGCTGAGCCCTCTCCTCTGATCAGGAGACTGTGATGCTGATTCAGAAAGCTAAGACACTAAGGCTAACTCTGCTACACCGGCACTAAGAGAAAGAACTGAAGACAGACGGAGCAGCATCCAGCAGAGACGTGTAAGGACACACTTACTTCCCACTCCTCCCCATGTTTTTGAGATAGGCGGGGACCCAGGACCTTTTGCTGTAATGCTTGTACCTGAACAAAGCTCTCCTTGAGCAACCAAATACAAAGAAACTATATGGAACTAAAAATAACTGATGTTTGGGCAGTTGGGGCAATTTATGGACAAAAAGATACAAATAGACCAAAAAACCCAACCGCTACTTCTGAAGAGCCAGGAGCAAAAGCAGGAGTACTGAGTCTGCACTGGACACCACCAGAGAGGTGGGCAAAACACCTAAGCCATCCCTGCAGCCCAACCCCTGGACACACCCCTACGCCCACTCCATATAAGGAACCAGGCCCCACCCCAACAGCCAGGGGGCACGAGCAAGGGAACCTTTACTTGTTCTTGCCCCCTCTGCTGCAACAGGATTCCCCCAAAACCTTTGTCTGAATTTCTCGCCTGGCCTCTAGTCAATTTCTACTTCTTGGGGGAGGCCAGGAACCCTGGGTGGTATCACTTCCAGGTATAGGAGCTAGACTAATACTCCTCTCTCCCCAGCCCTCTCTTAGGTGTTTCTTGTGGGAAGAGGAATGAGTTAACCTGATGATTGGCAGCAAGAAACTGGGCACGTTCTGTTCAGCCCTTTCCTCCTAGGTAGCCAGTTCTCTGGCCCGTTGTTCTTGCCTTGTCACTGCCTGTGGCACAAAACCTGATTCTGGCTGAAGGTTTGAGTCACTGACTAACCTCGGTTTAATTCTGGGGGTAGTTTTAGCAAGGTCAGCGTATCTAAGGCCCATTCACAAACTGACTTTTCAGTTACAATGATATTTTTATCTCCTAAATCTGACTCTGTAAGTACATCTCTCCATGGGTTGAATACTCAATAGAGGGACCAGGATATTAGTCCCTTAATATAGCAATAGACACATTTTAACACAGAATTTCATTTTGAAATTAGTATTTTACTTTTGAAATATGGGTATTTTATCTGCATATCTATTTTTCTTAGAGATAAAGCCTAGCACCTTTCATAAACCCTTGTCACTCATTATTACCTGCCGATGATATAATAATTTCTAATATGTTGACATGTTTTAATAAGTCCATAAAATCCTGACAGGTCCAGAGGGAGAAATGCAGTATTTCAGCATGACACAAATGCTTACATCACTCTGAAACAACTCCATTTGGAATTACCTGAGGCTGTGGCTGCATGGATAACAAAGACAAACAAGCATCATTTATCTGTAAAAGAAATGAAAATTCCAGTTACCTCCTGGAAACAGACAGATGATAGCAAAAAAGAGAAAGCAGATTGTATAGTCAGGTTACTTATAAAACATTAAAACAGTCCTGACTGGTCAGGACTCTGGATTTGAGGGGGAGGAGCCTTTTAAACTATCTAAAGAAGTCCTGGAATTGGAATTTCCCCAAGATCTGACCCCAGGCACAGGGGTATACATCCCCATTTCTAGTCATAGGGATCATCAGAGATAGAGATGCTTCAAACATTGAGGGGAAAAACTTTTAGTGTTATTCAGCCTGAGAAATGTGTGTGGTGACTAAAGAATGGCCTCAAAATTAAGGAGCATCCTGTTACGTGGTTCTTTACTACATATAAATCTAATCACATCATCTAAACTAACAGGAAAATAGCATACGTGCTAAACGATAAAGAGTATACACTAAAAACTTTTTCTTACACAACACGAGCCATCTTTTAGTTTTCTATCAAGAAGCCAGCATTAGAAAATGATTCTATTTTACAATGAAGGTTTATTGACTATGCTTGGCAACTAGCTGTCCTCAGCTTTTATCCTTAAAAGAAACTTTGAAAGATTTTAAACTGTAGTATAAGAGATTTATATTAATCACTAAAAACTGTGCTGATAAGCACTAAGCTGGGTGTCTAGAGTAATTACTGATATTTATTATTTTCAGTTCAGTTCAGTCGCTCAGTCGTGTCCGACTCTTTGCGACCCCATGAATCACAGCATGCCAGGCCTCCCTGTCCATCACCAACTCCCGGAGTTTACTCAAACTCATGTCCATTGAGTCGGTGATGTCATCCAGCCATCTCATCCTCTTTCGTTTCCTTCTTCTCCTGCCTCCAATCCCTCCTAGCATCAGGGTCTTTTCCAATGAGTCAACTCTTCGCATGAAGTGGCCAAAGTATTGGAATTTCAGCTTCAGCATCAGTCCTTCCAATGAACACCCAGGACTGATCTCCTTAAGGATGGACTGGTTGGATCTCCTTGCAGTCCAAGGGACTCTCAAGAGTCTTCTCCAACACCACAGTTCAAAAGCATCAATTCTTCAGTGCTCAGCTTTCTTCACAGTCCAACTCTCACATCCATAAATGACCACTGGAAAAACCATACCTTGACTAGATGGACCTTTTAATGTCTCTGCTTTTCAATATGCTATCTAGGTTGGTCATAACTTTCCTTCCAAGGAGTAAGTGTCTTTTTTTTTTTTTTACTTTATTTTACTTTACAATACTGTATTGGTTAGGAGTAAGTGTCTTTTAATTTCATGGCTGCAATCACCATCTGCAGTGATTTTGGAGCCCCAAAAAATAAAGTCAGCCACTGTTTCCACTGTTTCCCCATCTATTTCCCATGAAATGATGGGACCAGATGCCATGATCTTAGTTTTCTGAATGTTGAGTTTTAAGCCAACTTTTTCCCTCTCCTCTTTCACTTTCATCAAGAGGCTTTTTAGTTCCTCTTCACTTTCTGCCATAAGAGTGGTTTAGTGACCTTTTAAAATGGGACTGGAAAAAATGTGACTGATTCTTGTCTGTCTGAGATGATTTAGGTTGAGCCCTATTTATGACATAAAATCTCAGGGGTTGCCTTTTAATTCTAGAATTGTTTGTTGAATTTAATTTCTCACATTTAACTGAAGGGAGGATAATTATATCCTTTAATCATAATTTCTTAAGCTCCTTATTGTTTCCAATAAACATGAAGTAAACTAAAACATGAACTAAAATATCCACTTCTCTAACTTAGAGAATAACAAAAGTATATGTGGTAACATATAGCATTACAGAAAAGCATATGTTTGTGTCTCCTTTTTATGTTCACAAAACTTGTATTGGGAGAATTGTTTTATTCTATTTGTCCCTTGTATCCAGTCACCTGCTCCCGCTTCTGAAGATTCTCTTCAGAATCTCTCTCTCTCTCTCTCTCTCTCTCTCTCTCTCTCACTCACACACACACACACACACACACACACACAGACACACACACACACGGTAAACTTCTTGAGGTCAGGGGCTATTTAACGTGCTCAAATAAGTGATCAATAAATATTCTTTAATTAAATTGTATTGAGCTTGTAGGACATAAAAAGAAGTCAGTTGAGAGAGGAAAACCAAAAGAGTTTTTAAGCTTTAAAAGGTTTTTTTAGCTTTGAATTATGATCAATGCTTAGTGTATCATCCCCAAATGCAATTAAGTCTGCCTTAGTAGGGTAGGAGGAAGTAGTCCCTCCCCCAAATAGTGATGTTTAGGTATGTGAATATGTTATTTGCTCAAGAGAGAGCTGTCCACCCCCAGCCCAGGCAGCCCATCTGTGTGAAGTAGTTAAGTCCAAAGACCCTTGAAACTCAGGGTTCACTAATCAGTGCATCAATATTGCTTGAATAAAACCATCAGAATAAGAAAAAACTCCAGTTAATCAAATTAGTAGATAATTACAAAGCTTTTCAGTCTTTGTACTCCTTTCTTTAAACGGCAGAGTTGTACTACCTGCCGTCTTTCCCTTTGGGAAAGCACTTGTTCATTTTACTCAGTTTATGGGCCTGATGGTTTTAAGTACCACTAATTGCTTTTGAAAACTCTGTGGAGTCCATTGATTAATCCCTTTGAAAATGGTTAGGTCTCTGTATTTGGTTTGAAAAGTACGTATTTCTAGTGTCTGAATAGCTTTGTAATTTTGAAAACCTCTGGTAGAAAGCTTAACTATATGTTCTAAACATTTTACTTTTTAAAATATTTTTTATAAAAGAATTTATAGAGGTTTACAACTCCATTTGATTTTGCCCCCAGCGTTATCATCTAAAAGTTTGTTTTCAAAGATTTTTCACAGAAATATAATTTCAAGCTAAAATACATGTTTTTATATTCTACATTAATATCTATTATCTAATTTGTCATCTTATTAATATATTTCTAGCATGTGTTATTGGGGATTCCCTGGTGGCTCAGTGGAAGAGAATCTGCCTGCCAATGCAGGAGACTTGGGTTTCATCCCTGGGTAGGGAAGATCCCCTGGAGAAGGAAATGGCAACCCACTCCAGTATTCCTGCCTAGGAAATCCCAGGGACAGGGGAGCCTGGTGGGCTACAGTCCATGGGGTCACAAAAGAGTCGGACACGACTTAGCGACTAAACAACAACAAGCATACATCATGATATACCAAGGCAGAGGCCCTTAAAAGAGATTTTATGAGTTTCTATGCTATTTAAGCAAAGAGTCGGACATGACTGAGTGACTTCACTCACTCACTCACTCATGCTATTTAAGACTCTTTAGTACTCGGTCCTTACCATCAACCTTTTCCATCGTGTATTTTGTTAGGGGTGGCTTAGGTATAAACGTATTCTCCTCACTTCATAGCTTGCCATCATCACTGGATATGCTTTATTTATTTATTCTTTTATATTCCCCTTGCCTACTCTGATGTGTATCCTTTGTTTGTTTATGTTCTTATAGAATCTATACTGTTGTTTGGTGTGTGTGTGTATAATATTCTCTTACTTTTTTTTCTTAATACTACGAGATCACTCTCTGTTCCTGGATGCCTCTAGTGTGTTGCTCCTAACGACCACAGAGTCCTTTATAACGTGCATGCAACTCATGTTGCCTACCTACTTCCCAGTGATGGATAGCCTGTTCCCTCCACCCACCCCATTACCTCCTTGTGTCTGCCCCCATATACGGTTCTGTAGGAGAATATGTTTGGGCTGCATACCCAGGAGAGGGATATTCTAGAGCATGGGGATATCTAGGTGGCTTTCCAGATGGCTGTTCTCAGTGCTGGAGGCATGTGGTTCCAGGCAGTTCTGGTCTGTCCTGAGCACAGGTCAAAGAGGCAGAGTCACAGGTGATTGCAGTTAGAAATACTAAGTTTTGAGTGCGCTTGAATGGTGAATGACAAAGGACAATGACAGCATACTGACAATGTCAGCTAAACTCTCCAAGCTTTAGTCTCACTTCCACCAGTTCATTTGTCTGTTCTTACACCCTCATTATGCCTTTTTTATTAGTACAGTATAGTATTTTTTGATATCTGGTAGGGAAAGTTCCTTAGCTACTGGCAGACCTTTATTTTTCTGTATCAATTGTAGGTTAAATTTATAAATTTTCCAAACAAAAGTTAAGTGGAATTCTGATTGGGGTTACATTGATTTTACGGAATCTACATAAACTATTTGGGGAGAATCAATATTTTTCTTACATTAAATTAATTGTTCCATCCAACAGCAAAGAATGTCTCTCCAAATATTTGCATTATCTTCTAATTCCTTTATTAAAATTTGATTTTTTTCATATAAGCCATTGTGTATTTTTGGTTAATTCCTAAATACTTATAGCTTTTGTTGCCATTGTGAATGATGTAGTATTTTCATATTACTTTTTCTTAGTGAAAAGAAATGTTAGTGATTCTTGTATATTGGTATTATATCCAAAACTCTGCTGAATTCTCATCCTAGCTCTAATAGTTTGAAGTGAGAAATTCGTTAATGTAATTCATCACGATTATAGATTAAAGGAGAAAAGGCATGTCAACTTAAAAAAATGCACAAAGTGAAAGCTGCAAGTTAAGTTTTATTTGGGGCAGTAGAAGGCAATGGCACCCCACTCCAGTACTCTTGCCTGGAAAATCCCATGGACAGAGGAGCCCGGTGGGCTGCAGTCCATGGTGTCGCTAACAGTCACACACGACTGAGCGACTTCATTTTCACTTTTCACTTTCATGCATTGGAGAAGGAAATGGCAACCCACTCCAGTGTTCTTGCCTGGAGAATCCCAGGGACAGGGCAGCCTGGTGGGCTGCCGTCTCTGTGGTCACACAGAGTCGGACACGACTGAAGCGACTTAGCAGCAGCAGCAGCAGCATGAGGACTGTAGCCTGGGAGACAGCACCCCAGTTAGCTCTGAGAAACTGCTCCAAAGAGGTACTGGGAAAGGACAATTTATATGTGATTTTGGTAAAAGGAGAGTACATGCAATCAAGTGCATGTTTTTTTGAGGAGAGTTTCTGCTGGTCTTTTGAAGCTTCTGCTAGTCACAAGAGACAATTGTCAGCATGAAGGGTTTTAGTGCTTTTCTAGAGAAGAGGAGATATAAAAATTCAGATCATAAAACCAGTTCCTGAGAATATCTAACTATCTGAAGACTTGTCCTGCCAGTTTCCTGAAGCACAGAGTGCCTCACTTCTGCTCTCCACCCTGAACTTTTTCAGGAAGTGTTGAAGGTCAGCAGCTACAGCTGCACACGATTTAAACCTTGTAGAAGTAGATGACAAGCACCCACACAAGTGCCAATTTGTGGTTGACAGGCATATTGCTTATCTCAGTATTGGTGCAGGTAAAATATTTGATTAAGTTCACATTTTATTTAGGATTAACAAAACTCTTAAGAAAGGAGAAGAGAAATTCCTTAACTAAGTGAACATTATATAGCAGAATTCTAGAGGAAATTTATACTTTACAGAGATCCTTTAGCTACATTTACTGTATGTAAACATAGTACTGGAGGACTCTGGCCATTGCTTGGAAGAGGCTTTCCTGGTGGTTCAGATGGTAAAGAATTTGCCTGCAATGCAGGTGACCTGGGTTTGATTGCTGGGTTGGGAAGATCCCCTGGAGATCCATTTTAAATGGATCCTTTCTAACTTATGGGAACTTTCTTGTCTTCTAAGACACAGACTACATTTTTAAATGCCCCTATTATCTTCAGAAAGAATGTGTATACTATTTAGTACATGTTTTTTAAAATATTTCTAATAGCTCAAATTCATGAATTGTGTTGTTAGGTCTTTGACATATTTACTTATGTGCTATTTCCTTTAACTATCAGTTTTGAGAGAGGTATATTAAAATCTCCAACTACAAATGTTCATTTATCTATTTTTCCCTGAATTTCTATCAATTCTTAAATAAGTTTGGAGATTCTTCTGTTAATACAGGCTTCCCTGATAGCTCAGTTGGTAAAGAATCTATCTGCAATGCAGGAGACTCTGGTTTGATTCCTGGGTCGGGAAGATCCCCGGAGAAGGGGTGGGCTACTCATTCCAGTATTCTTGGACTTCCCTTGTAGCTCAGCTGGTAAAGAATCCACCTATAACACAGGAGACCTGGGTTTGATCCCTGGGTTGGGAAGATCCCCTGGAGAAGGGAAAGGCTACCCATTCCAGTATTTTGACCTGGAGAATTCCATGGACTACAGTCCATGGGGTCACTTTCACTTTCACTTCTGTTAATACATATTAATGATGGCTGTATCTTTTTGCTCTGTTGCTCTTTTATCAACATATGTTTATCTGTTAAAATGGTTCATGTACTTGAATCCTATTTTATCAGATGTTAAGACTGCTACTCCAACTTTTGTGCAGTTCATATTTATTTGGTGTGTCATTTTCCATTCTCAACCACTTTTGGTTTTCTACTTCAAGTGTGACTTTTACATAGACCATATTGCTGAATCTGTTTTTAACATCCGGTCTGATAATCTCTTTAAATGGTGTATTTTAGCACATTCATATTTATTCTCATTATTCTATTATTAGGATTTATTTCTGCCATCTTCACCATTTATAGTATTTTTGGTTTCTTTTCATCTTTCTTTCTTTCATTTAATAAAAAAAATTATGAATTCAGAATGTTGCTAAAATCACAAAGCTCAATTACATTATTTCACTTTACCATGATAATTTTAAAAAGGGTAAATTTCCACTAATTTGTGTAATGATAATTCTTTACCTCATTCCACAACTGTAATTCTTGTTCAGGCTGTAATCCTTGAGGCAATACTGGAGCACCTAAAAATAAAGTTATACTCACAAGTTAATGTTACAATATTTCTCCTAAAACTAAGCATTATGTATAGTTCATTTTTAGATGATATTTCTCATTTTTCACTGTATATCATCATTCTCCTAGTTCAATTAGGTATCTCCGGATTTGACTTAGTATAAGGATTCCCTGGTGTTTCAGTTGGTAAAGATCCCCCTGCAATGCGGGAGACTGGGGTTCAATCCCTGAGTGGGGAAGATCCTCTGGAGAAGAACATGGCAATCCACTCCAGTATTCTTGCTTGGGAAATCCCATGGACAAAGGAGCCTGGAGGGCTACAGTCCATGGAGTCCCAAAAGAGTGGGACATGACTTAGCAACTAAACCACCAGCAACCAAGGAGACATAATTATTAAACAAACTTTAACAACATTACAAAGACATTACTCTCAAGAGTGAAAGACTTATATGTCCGCACAAAAACTTGTGCATGAACATGCACAGTAGCATTATTCATAATAGCCCCGAAGTGTAAACACTCCAACTGTCCATCACCTGGTGAAGTAACAAAATGTAGTACATCCATACAATGGAAAACTGTGGTCCATAGAAAAGAATGAACTATTGACATATGCGGCAACAGAGATGAATCTCAAACAGATTGTGCTAAATCAAATAAGCAAATGCAAAAGATTATATTCATACATATAAATGTATGAATCCATTAATATGGAACATCCAGAGAAGGCAAATCTATAGCGCTAGATCACTGGCTGCTTAGGGCTGAGGATAGGAATGGGGACTGACTGCAAAGGGACATAACAGATCTTTGGAGGGTGATGGAAAATTCTATTGTTGTGATAGCCACACAACTCTTTCTTTTCTCTCTCTCTCTCTTCTTTTTGGTAGAGATGAATCAATACTTCATTTGTTAAGGAGAAGTAAAATTACTAAAAGTTTTGTAAAACAGAGCAAAAAAAGTAAGAAATCCATTCTACTTAATTCAGAATGCTTGAAGAGTCACTTATGCCCCTATGTATCATAATGCAGGAAGAAAAATTTATTACAGACACATTTTTTTTTAGTTTGGGTTTAATGCTGGCTTGACCTAAATATTATAAAGAAAGATATTCAACCAATTGAAATAACATTTTTCAAGTAAGATAATGCCTCCAGGGTATTCCTAATGTGATTATGAAAGAGAACTTAGATGATGAAGTATCACATAAAATCCATGTAAATGCATGAATACAATGTTGTAGCACAACTTTATGTAAACTTTATGTTTATTTGTATGTAAATCACTAGTACTTGCTATAACTAGTGGGGCTTCCCTGGTGGCTCAGATAATAAAGAATCTGCCTGCAATGCAGGAGATCAGGGTTCAGTCCTTTGGAAAAGGGAATGGCTACCCTCTCCAATATTCTTGCCTGGAGAATTCCATGGACAGAGGAGCCTGGTGGGCTATATAGTCCATGGGGTCGCAAAGAGTTGGACACAACTGAGTGACTAACACTTTAACTGGAAGGTTATACCTTTTGACCACCTTTATGAAAACTTATTTATACCATAAATCACAGATTAATTTAAAAAACAAACAAAAACTCTCAAAATATATGAAACATATTTTTAAAAAGGTAATGGCAGATATCCTTATAGGATAGAACTCTTTCAAATCAACAGAAAAAAAGGAAACATGAATAGGCAAATGGCTGCTCAACTCTTTGCTACTGCTAAGTCGCTTCAGTCGTGTCCGACTCTGTGCGACCCCATAGACAGCAGCCCACCAGGCTCCCCCATCCCCAGGACTCTCCAGGCAAGAACACCAGAGTGGGTTGCCATGTCCTTCTCCAATGCATGAAAGTGAAGAGTGAAAGTGAAGTCACTCAGTCGTGTCCAACTCTTAGCGACCCCATGGACTGCAGCCTATCAGGCTCCTCCACCCATGGGATTCTCCAGGCAAGAATACTAGAGTGGGTCGCCATTGCCTTTTCTGGCCCAACTCTTTAAGTCCACTTAAAAATCACTGAGTTACATAATTAAAACATAAATTTTATGGTACATAAACTGTATCTCAGTAAAGGTTTTTTAAAAAAAGAATTACTTGTTAAGGCCTTAATTATTGTTGAAATAAAATGTTAACTAGCTTATAGCCTCTAAAGTAATATTTTCTTCACAGGTTTAATTTTATAATTCATGCTGTATAAATTATAAATATTAAATGTAATTATTGTTTATTATATATATATATACATTTATTCTTACTAAAATTAAGAAAACACCCTTTTGTGAAAATGAAAGTGTTAGTCTCTCAGTCATGCCCGACTCTTCACAACTCCATGTACTGTAGCCCAGCAGGCTCCTCTGTCCATGGAATTCTCCAGGCAAGACTTCTGGAGTGGGTTGTCATTCCCTTCTCCAGGGGATCCTCCCGATCCAGGGATGGAACCTGGGTCTCATGCATTGCAGGTGGATTCTTTAGCATTTGAGCCACCAGGGAATCCACAGGCACTATGTTAAGCATCAAAACATGTCATGTCCTTAAACCTTTAAACCAACCTTTTAAGGTAGCCATTCTCCTTATTCCCATTTTAAGATGAGGAAACTGAAGGAAGGAAAGATTAAATAATTTGTCTCAGGTCACCAAAATATATACGTAGCAGAAGCAGATTTCAAATCAGTTCTGCGTGCAGGCTCGGTCATGTCTGACTTTTCGTGACTCGATGGACTGTAGCCCGCCAGGCTCCTCTGCACATGGGATTTCTCAGGCAAGAATATTGGAGTGAGTTGCCATTACCTCCTCTAGAGGATCTAACCCAGGGATCCAACCTGGGTCTCCTGTGGCTCCTGCATTAGCAGGCAGATTCTTTACCACTTGAGCCACCTGGGAAGCCCTCAAACCAGGTATGACCGATTCCAAATCCTAACAGATTTTTCCCCCTAATTCTACCACTTTTCAGTCAAGTCTTGCTTTGAGGTCACTCAAATTTATACTGTTATTGAAGCTAAGTTCTAATAAAAGTAACAGTATTTAACTACATTTTCTGTACCCAGCATTAGAAGTAACTTACATGGATCATGTAGTCCCTAGTCAAGAGTTCATTTATTTGAATCCCCTTTCATGGGACAGCTATTCTAAGTACACAAACAGTGTTACGCACTTCTCAATTATATATTTCTTATCCTAGCCCAAAGGTATATCTCAAAGTCACTATTGTCTGGTGACTGTTATTCTAAGTTGATTCTGTTTTCAGAAACAGATAAAGCTGTGCTTCTCAAATTTTTAGACAAAACATCTGGTGATCTGACTAAATGAGATTCTGATTCAGTGATTTGGGTACAAGTCCAGGAATCTGCATTTCTAGCAAGCTTCCTGGTGATAAACTGATGCGGCTAGTCCATGGATAACAGTGAACAGCCAGAGGCAGTGAGCACTGCATTGCAGAAACAGAGGATGCCTCTTATTTGACAGAACTAGGCAGCTCAAAGCAACATTTTAGGTGTAAGGTTTTTAACAAGTCTGAATAATCCCAAAAGAGGGATACAAATATTCTCATGAAAAAAATCTAACAGGCCATCGGACCATTCCTTATAGCTTCAATGCATCACTCACCTACTGTTACTAAGCGTACACAACTTTGAAAAATAGGAAGGTGAAAGAAAGGGCGATAAAGGGAGAGAGCAGTATTTGATTGAAGAGAACCAGAGTCAAGTACGATGCAAGGAAATACACAAGGAATTTTACTTGTTGGATGCAGTCTACACCTGCCTGTACTTTTGATTTCTCCACTCATCACACCAGGGTTAATCTCTGTTTGACAGGGCATTTCTGTGTAAAGAACACAATTTCATATTCTTTCTTTGCTTGACCATCCTCTACCCTCCAGTAAAAGTGGAAGCACCCCCTACCTACAGCCTTACCAAGACCTTTGAGACTTTGTCTCCTTCCATGTCCCCAAGCTGGCCCGGGCCATACCAAAACTGCCACTGTCTAACTTAGTCCCAAATATTTATATAATAAAAAAGGGATACTTTGTGGCTCTTACACAAAACACATAAGCACAGTCTCAGGGTAGAAGGTTAGAGAAACCAGAATTTTTAAATGTTTACCTATAATTTGTAGAAAAGCATTAATATCCTATGGCTGAATCCAAACATAAGAGGAAAAAATGTCCCCTTTGTCTATTTGTTAACTAAAGTTGATGTGCTTCTCCTCTCAACATACCCAGGATGTGGGCTTTACATTATCAAATAGTAGTGCTAGACACTTTCCCAAATACTGTCAGGACAGTGCCACTCTCTTCTATATCCTGAAAACAGCATTGGATTTTTTTTTTGTTTTTGCTTTTAATTTTTATTAAAAGTAGGACTTTTATTAACAGTAGAGCTTCCCAGGTGGCACAGTGGTAAAGAATCTGCCTGCCAATGTTGGGTTTGATCCCTGGGTCCAAAAGATCTCCTGGAGTAGGAAATGGCAACCCACTCCAGTTTTATTGGCTGGAAAATTCCATAGACAGGAGCCTGGTGGGCTACGATCCATGGGGTCACCAAGAGTTGGACACAACTAAGTGCACACACACAGTTGACTTACAACGTTGTATTAACAACTGCACTATTTTTGATCAATTTCAAGACTTATATTTAACACTATCTCATAAAGGGAAATCTTTAGTTTTATACTGAACAATATAACTAATGCAAATAATATGGATCAACAGCTTGGGCATCTGTAAATACACCAGGTGTAAGAGAAAGAAAAGCAGATCCTGCTATTCTAAAAGTAGTGTCCATTTTCTTTTCTCATTGCTAGTACTTAGCCAGTGTAGGATTTGGAAATCAGAAATCATTACTGCTGACTGAATTTCAAGAACTATTTCATGAGTAGGAAAAGACACTTCTTAATTTAGTCTTGAGCACTTCATCACTTCTTGTCAGAGGCCCTGTCAAGAGATATTTTGTTGCAGATATCCAAAGGTACCTCTCTTTAGGAAATTTCTGTCTTCATTTTAATGTTCTTTGAATGGTAAACTGTTTCCAGCCACCAACTCTGTGGCTGGCCCTTTGCCTTTTTATTGCCATTGCAGCTCTGCTAACTCATTTTTGCCGAGGATGCTACACTTATTGACACAATTTTGCCCCCCCCAACCCCGCCCACCCCATCCCCAGCTTTGTGGCATTTGCTTTGTTTTTTGATACATCCACTTGCACCTTGCATAATGATTAACCTTGGTGGATTGTCTCCTGGCTTGGCTTATGTATGTCAAGCTTCCCCTCCAGTGCTAATTGTCAGGGCTCAGGAATATAGCAGATCACCAGGGCAGATCAGATGAGAGTAAATGCACCCTCTTCCCTTCTCATCACATTTTTAGAGGGATAAAATTAATTTTTTAGTATTAACAGCAGGTCTGAAGGGGAAAGAAGACACAAAAGGGTAGTCTAGGGGGATTTCTGTGTAGGGAAAGAGGTATCTCATCCCTTAACTTGAGAAACAGTGGGGATATTTAAGAGATGATTGGTCAACCAGCAGATACCCTCTTTTGGAAACAACACCCCAAACTTGATGTTTTTAGAAAATGGCTGCTGCTTCCTGTAGTTTCTGCCCAATCACCAGTAGCCTGAAAATTCCCCTGTATCTCCGTGCTAAAAGTTCTCTCTCACTGATGCAAAATTCACTGCAAGCATATAGTACTTAACATGCATGGAAAGTATATTTGCTTCGCAGAGAAAAAATTAAACTGTGACCATCTGCTTTCTGAATAAGGTAGATAAAAGCGACCATCCTAATTTTACCAATAACAAATTTAAAACGGAAAAAGATTAACGTGACTTTGCAAAAGGCATGCTGTATCGCTGCTGAATATGCGATGGAGAAGGTTTAGGTCTCCTAGCTTCTATTGCTTACATTTCACAACCAAATTACCCTGCTTTTCAAGCCGAGGAGTCCCCACCTCTCTGAATCTCAAACGCCCCAAGGAAAGGGGGAAAACAATGAAAGGACAGCAATAAAAATAGCTCTATTAGGAAAAGAATGATGTGTCAGTTCCCCCACCTCTAAAAGGGGGCTGGGCTACAGGTTAGGGAAGGTTCCCACACTAATCGCTTTAAGTCCTAACATTACGGACAATTATGAAACGGCCCTCCCTTACACTACTGAGAGGAGAGCAGAGGGAAACTAAGGGGACCCGTTGCGGATCCAGAAAATTCAAGATCTTAGTAGGGCTGCCGCTGGCCCAGGAGGGCCCTAGCTCAAAGCTGGGAGATGAGGGATGGTCCCCTCAGGCTACTTGGAAAGGTAACCTTAAGGGAGCAGGGAAGTGATCTTTTCCACTGGAACAGGTTATATCTACCCTACCCCAAGTCCCAAGCTTCGGACACCCCTTCCAGACCTTGCTTTTGCTCTCCCCCCATCTTCCCTCTAGGCCACGGCTTCACTGGTGGTTCAGATGGTAAAGAATTCTGCCTGCCAATGCAGGAGACCCAGGTTCAATCCCTGGGTCGGGAAGATCCCCTGGAGGAGGAAATGGCAACCCACTCCAGTATTCTTGCCTGGAGAATCCCAAGGACAGAGGAGCCTGGCGGGCTACGCTCCGTGGGGTCTCAAAGAGTCGGACACGACCGAGCAACTAACACTTTCACTTCCTCTAAGCGAGGCACAGAAGTCCTTGTTACTATCGAAGCACAGAGCCCACGCTCTCCCTTTCCATTCTGCTAGAAAGGGGCTTGTTACTGCTCAGGGTTACCTGAACAGTCCGGAGCTCACTCACCAAGAAAGGTGAGCATTTTCCACGTTGACCTCGCATCACACCCACTCTAGTTTTGCTTCATTGTCAATCCCTCCAGTAATTGTAATCAAAGGAAGAGCATTTTGATTTTCACTATTTTAACTCCCGTTACCCATAAATCAAGCGGGCTGGACATCCCGAGTCTGAGGGGGCTGCCCGGCTTGGGAGATTCCCCCAGGCCCAGATCCAGGCTCGAGCCGGGCCACAGACACGTGCGCCCTGGCTACCCTGAGGTGGCGACCAGTGCGCCGCGGCACGAGGGTGTGGCAAATCCCACCAGCCAAGAGTAAAGACGAGAAAAGGAGATAAGAGATCGAGGAATGGAGCGGGGACAGGAGGCACTGGACTGGACGCGGCGCGGGTGTCCCAGGGGGCGCGGGGTCCTCTTACCTCCGCAGTCGTCCGCGCAACAAGACAGCAGTAGCAGCAGCAGGAGCGGGGACCCGGCGGCCACATGCCCCGCCGGCGGCTCGGGGCCACGGCTCGCGGCTCGCAGCATCCCGGGACCCTGCGCTGCACCTGCCGCGCACTCCGAGCAGTGCTCCGGTTCAGCTTCCGCGTCCCCGGCGCGCTGTTCTCCCGGCTCCGCGTCCAGACAGACAGCCCCACGCGCTGCCAACTTTTAAATCTCGCGGACACGTGAGCTGAGGCGGCTAGGTCCCCGCGCGCGCGTCACCTCCCGCCCCCGGCCTTCCTCGCGTCACTCCCAACCCGCCCCACCCCGCACCCCAGGCACGAGTTTCTGACTCAGGGCACCACGCATCTTTCACCCTCCTCGCCGTAGGGTCTCTGGAATGGAGGGTCATAGAATTCAAACGAAGCCTGTCCATTCCCTTCTTTGGAAGCACTGAAGGGGAGCCGGAGGGGAATGCAAACCAGGCGGCCAGCAGAGGCTGGTATCCCGGCTTTTACACTTGGTGGTGGCGATGCTCTGCCAGAGACGACCCGTCTGCACCCTCCCCGGAAAGCCTTCTCTGCCCCACCCGACTGTGCGGCACCTCTTGTCCAGGAGCCACCTCGGTGCAAGCACCTCTGTTCTGTTGCCGTGTTCATCCCCAGCTCTTGGTACACGCCCAGGGGATCTTAGAGCAGTACTGGCTCATGGTGGATAGTTAGTGTTAGTCGCTCAGTCATGTCCGGTCTTTGCGACCTCATGGACTGCAGCCCACCTGTCTCCTCTGTCCGTGGAATTTTCCAGACAAGAATACCAGAGTGGGTTGCCATTTCCTTCTCCAGGGGATCTTCCCAACTCAGGGATCGAAACTGGGCCTCCTGCACTGCAGGCAGATTGTTTACCGACTGAGCCACCAGGGAAGGTGGTGCTGTGCTTAGTCGTTCAATCGCAACTCTTTACGACCCCATGGACTGTAGCTCGGCAGGCTCCTCTGCCCATGGGGATTCTCTAGGCAAGAATACTGGAGTGGGTTGCCATGCCCTCCTCCAGGGGATCTTGCCAACCCAAGGATCAAACTCAGGTCTCCCACATTGCTGGCAGATTCTTTACCCTCTAAGGCACCAGGGATGGTGTTCCCCAAATTCCTATCAGGTCTGAGATCTTTTAGGGGAAAGTAGTTGTCTGTTAAAGACAGTTAAAAAAAAAAAAAAAAAGGACTGCTGAGGCTTGACCACATAGACCTTTCTAAGTTCTGGAAGGTCTTGACTCTCCTGTGGAATTGCAAGCCTTAAGGTAACACCTCCCTTTCTGTGCATTTCTCCTGCTGTCACTTCCTAGCAGTTGCATTCTGATTTCCAGAGTGACCTGACTTCTACTATCCCTCTCTGCAGTTTCCTTCCTAGGGGGAAATATCCATGAAACAGACTTCTCCAGCGCACTAGCTGATGTGGCCTTAATTTCCTCTTCCAGAAACAAGGAAGAGGGATCTTATTTGACCTCCTTTTGAAAGGAACGCTGAGGGAAGGGTAGAAAAGGAAATACACTAACATTTCTTAAGGGACATCTTTATGGCAGGCACCTTCCCATGCTATGCATTTAATATTCAGGGCATCTCGGGGATGTGAAAGTACTTTATTATGATTCTCACTTGATGAGCTTAGAGATATTAAACAATCCACCCAAGGATATCAGGCTTCCCTTGTGGCTCAACTGGTAAAGAATCTGCCTGCAATGTGGGAGAACTGGGTTTGATCCCTGGGTTGGGAAAATCCCCTGGAGAGGGGAAAGGTTACCCACTCCAGTATTCTGGCCTGGAGAATTCCATAGACTGTATAGTCCATGGGGTCACAAAGAGTCGGATATGACTGAGTGACTTTATATACATATATATATATATATATATAAAGATATCAGCATGTGAGGGAGCCACTGGTCATTCTACTCTGTAAAGATGCTTCTCCTCTAAATCAGGGATTTTAATGTATCAGACATGCGCTGTACAGTCCACTACAGGCAAGGCATGTCCTTAAGGATACATTTACTAGTCTTCCTAAAGGATATTACAGTTTGATAAAGGACCCCAAATCTATACTCAAATAGCTGTATTACAAGGCCAATGGGATAATGCTCTGTCATAAATACAGAGAGGCAAGAGAGTAACCCTGATAGAGTGAAAAAGTAATGCCTACACTTTAAAGTTCTTTATATCCATGAAACACGTGAGCAAGGCCATATTATATGGAGTCTGGTCCAGGTTCAAAGATGGATGAGAATAGATTTAAGATTGCATGTGCTTTTATTTATTCCCAAAGTAGTGAAAAAACATTGAGTACAGAGGATGTAAATGAAGTAAGGATGTGGGTGGGTGGAGGGGGCTCTGGTTTCCCACTGCCTTGCTTGTATCTCCTGGAAGCACACTGAAAGATCACTAGTTTCGGCCGCCTTTGTGGGTGAGATGTCAATGAAAACAGAGAAGCCTGAAATAGTGGGCTTGATGCTTTTCAATACTTCTAGAGGTCAGGAAAAGAAATGACTCATGTATGACAAGTTTTTTCTGCATGAATCAGGCTGCTCTGGATGTTCTGATACATGGCCCTTGGTACATGTATGCAAGACTTTTCTGAATTAGAGTAGTAATAATAATAATAATAATAACCTAGCAATAGTGTTATTAGGTCATAGATCCAGTTAAACTATGGATTGTTTTCCAATGCGTTGTACCAATTTATACATCAAAAGAGGACAAGATGGCTGGGGCATCACTGACCCAATGGACATGAGTTTGAGCAAGCTCCGGGAGATGGTGAAGGACAGGGAAGCCTGGTGTGCTGCAGTTGATGGGGTTGCAAAGAGTCAGACACGACTGAGCAACTGAACAAGAACAACACCCCACCAGTAGTGCATGAAGCTTCCATTGCTGCACATTTTTGTAAAAACCTTTGCCATACAGGTGGAGGTGGCATCTCATTGTGGATTTAATTTGCAATTCCTACTACTAATGAGGTTGAATATCTTTTCACAAAGGTATTGGCCATCATTGTTTTCTCTTCAGTGAAATGTCATTTATCTCTTTTCCATTCTTCCCCTTTGGGTTGTTAGGTTTTTCTTACCCGTTATAGAAATGCTTTATGCATCTGGAGCATTTGTTGGTTAATTGTGTGGCAACTCTTTCCTCCCTGCTTATGACTTTTCCTTTACTCAGTATATATGAGTTGTTATTTTTGAAGAAATGCTTTTTAAAAGTCTTGTAGTCAAATGAACATGCTATTGTATGACTTGGATGATAAGAGAAGATAGATGGGGGAATGAAGGAAAACAGACACTTTCCTAAGAGCAAAGGTACGGGGCGGGGGCTGGGGGGCATTCCACAAATGACTAAATGGAAGAAAGCTGATTCCCAAGGTCGTCTTTTGTCCAAGTATTCCAAAGAAGCTAGATTCCAAATCTCTACAGTAGAGGCTTAAGAATTTTCTTAGCATTCTGATCTTTATTTATATTGAGCTTATACATCAGTATATACCACCAGGTATAGTGCAGCATCTAAAGCATTCCTCCTTACTCTGCTCAAGACTGAAAGTTTGATTCTTGGTTCCATGCTGATTCCTCTCACCTATTTCTCTCTTGCAAATTGGCAACTGGATTTTGCTTTTTGTTTATAATCTATAAGAATGAAGGCTTGATTAGACCACGGCCCTTCAAACTACTGAGACCTGCTAGCTTGTGACTGGGGTATCTAGAAAAGTCATCATGGAGAGCATTAGGAAGGGGAGGATGGCTGAATGTCAAGAGAATGGGAGAATCAACAACAGATGGAAACTCAGGCAGGAAGGAGCTGGCAAAGTCTAGTAACAGGTAAAGAGATCCAGCTTTAGGAGCTGAGAAAAGGGGCACAATCTGGAAGATTTAGGAGTTCTAGGCAAAATAGCCATGCATTCCTTCAAATATTACTTGAGCACCTTCTAGGCTCCATTTTAGAAGCTTGGGATACAGCGGTAGCTAAGTTAAAGTCTTTGCTGTCATGGAGTTACAGGCATTGAAAGAGAGGCAGATAATAAGCAAATAAATAAATGAAACAATTTCAGATGGTAGTGAATGCTATAGAGAAATTAAAACAGAGTAATGATATGATAGATGGTGACTGGGAGCTGGGAAAAAGACACGACACAGGATCATCTAGGGTAGCCATTTGAGGGGATGATATGGGAGGCCTGAAAGATAAGAAATCAATCATAGAACGATCTATGAAAAAAAGAGTTCCAGGCAAAGAGACTATCACATGCAAAGGCCCTAAGACAGAAACGGAAAGAAAAGCCAAGCCTGAAATGATCCAGGAGCAGAAGGAAGCCAATGGAACTGGTACAGAACTGTTACAGAGTAAGTACAGTATGGGGGGCTGATATTTGAAGTAGGCAAGGTAGGGTCCTGATCAGTGAAAGATTTTGGAGACTGCAAGAAGGAGTTCAAATTGTTCTCTAAGTAAAATAGAAAGCCTTTAGAGGATTCTAAGAGGAGTGAGGTGATTTGATTTACATTTGAAGAGCATCATCCTGGGTTTCGTGGAAAACTGTAGGCTGTAGGGGATCCCAGGAGAGGCAGGGAGAACACTGTAGAAATCCACACCAGGGCCAGAAAACTGGATGCAGTACTGATGTGTACTACACCATGGATGAACACTGAAAAGATTATGCTTAGTGGCTGCTGCTGCTGCTAAGTCGCTTCAGTCGTGTCCAACTCTATGCGACCCCATAGACGGCAGCCCACCAGGCTCCACCATCCCTGGGATTCTCCAGGCGAGAACACTGGAGTGGGTTGCCATTTCCTTCTCCAATGCAGGAAAGTGAAAAGTGAAAGTGAAGTCGCTCAGTCGTGTCCGACTCCTAGCGACCCCATGGACTGCAGCCCACCAGGCTTTTCCGTCCATGGGATTTTCCAGGCAAGAGTACTGCAGTGGGATATGCTCAGTGGAGAAAGACACAGAAGGCTACCTACGGTATGAGTCCATTTATACATAATATCCAGAAGAGGTAACTCCATACAGACAGAAAATAGACAAGTTTCCAGGGCCTGGGGAGAGAAAAGAGGGACTGCTAATAAGTATGGAGGATTCCTTTTGCAAGAGGTTTCCTTTTAAAGATGATGAAAATGTTCTGGAGTAAGACAGTGGCGATGTGAATATACTAAAAATCATTGAATTTGTACTTTAAAGGGGTGCATTTTATGGTATGTTAATTACATCTAAATTTTTTTTTTTTTTAAAGGAAGAAGTCCAGGTCAGAAACAATGTTGGTGGCAGTCTTTGCAATTTAGCAAAAGAAATATTTGTCTATTTTTGGCATGAAATATCCAAAATTTGCTATTTAATACCTGGATGTTCTTGATAACTATGACACCACCTCCCCTTAAACTTTGTGAAGCCATTCACCTAAGACATGTCTGTATCAATGACCATGCTATAGTCACTAACTATAACTTCTTTCAGGGCAGAAAATACTTTATAAACCCCAGATGGAAAATGTTGGTCTTTATAGTCACTTTGATATAACTGTTAACTATGAATAGAATCATTATATAAATAATGGCAAGTGGATACTATTTGTGAAATAATGATGACCTGTTCTTAGTGATTAGCAGGATACTCACTCATTCATTCACCAAGTATTTATTAAGCCAGTGTCTGCTGTAAGATTTATAGACTAACAAAATATTAAAAATTCTGTATCCTGTTTTAGCTCTTCTAAGACCACCTGTACCCTGTCATGCATCTTCCCAATTATCTGTTATTTATTTCTTATGTGCATGTAGGATGATCTATTTAGAAATACCACCCTGATTCCAAATTTGAAATTTAAAGAAAAGTTTTTGCTTAAGGGTATCTAATCTGAAAAGTAATGTTCTGCTGAGATTATAGTAGTTAAAAGCAAATTACTCCAGGGATTTACCTGGAGGTCCAGTGGTTAGTACTTCGCCTCCAACATAGGTGGTGCTGATTCCATCCCTGGTTGGGGACCTAAGATCTTGCGTGCCTTGAGGCCAAAACACCAAAACATAAATCATAAGCGATATCACAACAAGTTCAATAAAGACTTTTAAAATGGTCCGTATGAAAAGCAAGCTATTAATACTTCAAGGACTCAGTTCAGCCTATGGTCTCTTAAGTAGAATTCTGGACAGAAGCCAATTGTGGAGCTACTGAGCTTGGGTTCAAAGGGAGTAGTCATTAGTAGCAACTGCAGGAAAACAGACCAAATGATTGGGGATCTGTTTGCTTCTGAAGATGAGTATCTATTACTTAGTGACAAGGATACTTTTCAGCTTTTTCTACAAACAGCTTTGGTATCTGGATGAAACTTCCAGTTTACAGCTGCATTTGCCTTTGCTTTGAACAATAATATTTCATAGATTTCATGGTAACTCCAATAATCCCAACTATTCTTTTTCCCATCTATGTTTTCAAACTAGGTAGCTATCAACCTCTCTGCTTTCAGGAAGATCTCCTGATTCAGAGTGACTTTTCAATGAACAACACTGTACTGAGAAATCAACCCAGAAGAAACATGCTTCTAAAATCTAAAAGATAACAAAAGAATAATGAATACAATAAATGGAGGACCACAGATCAAATACATCCACATTTCTTAAGACTTTCTGTTGTAGGATTATTAACTTTGCCCTGATAAAGATGTAGCAGATCATAAAATTTAAGAAACACAACATGATCCTTTACAGGGCAGGGAAACTTTTCTTCTTTTGTCAAATTATTTGATAAAATTTATTTTAAACAGTTTATAGAAATAATGGGCAACATTAATAAAAGTCCCTTCACCCAAGGTTGTTTTTCAGGTTCTTCCAATGCACATAGTGACTGTGATGTAGACTAGTAGTGAATAATAGCTTTATATGTCCAAGAGACATTCTTGCTAATGTCTTTGCAAAAGGAGCTCGATTTCATATCTCCTATCTCCTACACTTAGGAGGATGTGGCTGGAGACACAGTCGGTGAGTTCTCTCAGTACAGGCCAGAGAAGGTTGATGTGCAGCCTGAAAGCAGCATAGGTTTTTCTCAGAGATCCTTTAGAGATAAATCCCTTTTGAGAAAAGTTATAAGAGAATTTTTTAAAAAGCAAAAAGTCAATAACTTTTTGCAGTTACATTGACACCTACAAGGCTAGATTTTCACATGATAGGTGTTCCGAGGGGAAAGCCATCATAGAAAGGCAGCACCATTATTGCTAATTTGAAACATGATGTTAAAAAAAAAAAATTCCAGTCCGTGGAAGGCAGAATCATTCTTTGTTCCTTAAATTGCAATTACAATATTAATACATACTAATGAAAGATCTATTAGAGTTTCTTGATGTGTTTATGAATCGCATCATGGCAAAGCTGGCAGCAAACAAATACTTCCTGACATATGAAGCTGTATACAAATGAAAACGCAAATGACAGCCATAAAAATACAAGGATAGCTAAAGTAAAATTTATTATTTCTACACAATAAGTTGTACATCCATTTCTTATCATAGACTGGCTTTTCAATCTATTTTAAAAGGAATCAAAATATTACATTTTCTAAAGACATCTATATTTATGAAAAATACATAATTTCTCTACATAGATAAGTTAATTTTTGAACAATAATATAAAAAATAAATAATTGAAAAAAATAAAGAAAAATTGATATTATTCGATCTTCCGAAAAATGCTAAAATAAAATAATCAAAAGAGACCTGGAATGAGTTTCTGAATATAAAAACAAGTGACATTTCAGTTAGTATCATAAAAGAAGTAGTCACTACTCATTTTATCTCTAGTGTCTCAAATAATTTTAGCTCTGATTTTTTAAGCGGACCACAGAGATATGAAATTCTCAAAGTTGTGTATGGATGTATGTCATGTTGCTTTAAATTAAATACTAGATGATATTATTCTGAGAAATTTAAGATATTTCTGAGAAGAATAAAATGAGTCATTTTTGAGTAGTTTATTCTCCTTGTTCATCTGTGAGGTGATCAAATACCCTTTTCCTCAAAAATATATCACAGGTCTTTTTTTCTATATTTTCACTCATTAAATATGTAAGCTACTTTCAATCTTGAATTTCAGCCCAAATTTGAGCTTCTAAACAGCTTAAAAGGAAAACGCAGAAGTAGACAAGTTTAGAGAAAACTGAAAATTAGGCCAAACAAAATTAGGGCAATCATTGCCTTAACTTGGTGTGTTCCCAAGCAAATCAACCCTGATATTCTCATCACGACATCTATATGTTTAATGGTTTAACTACCAACACTTGATGTGGTATAAACGGTGATATCCCTTATAATAATATCAGAGTGAGAAAGCGATCTTTCTCTGCATAAGGCATTGCTTAGACCCTTCCTGGGTTGTATTTCCTATTCTGTCCTAGTTAGTGTGGGAGACTCAAGAATCTGGAATTTATAAAGAAAAGAGTCAATAAATATACGGTAGAAAATAAAAATAAATATAGAAATGCTGTTGAAAACTGGTATTATCTAACGAGGAGAGCAAGAGTTCTTAGGGGGAGTAGGACCTCATGATTGAGAACTTGAGCAGTGGAGCTGGACAGTCTGGCTCTGAGTCAGGGAGTACCATTTACTAGCTGAAAGATAGGGTAATTATCAACCTTTGGAAGATTCAGTTTTGATTATTTGTAAAATGTGAGGTGAAAGTCACTCAGTTGTGTCTGACTCTTTGCAACCCCATAGGCTATACAGTCCATGGAATTCTCAGGCCAGAATACTGGAGTGGGTAGCCTTTCCCTTCTCCAGAGGATCTTCCCAACCCAGGGATCAAACCCAGGTCTCCCACATTGCAGGTGGATTCTTTACCAGCTGAGCCACAAGGGAAGCCTATTTGTAAAATAGGAGTGTATAATTGTTTTTTCTGCATAATGTCCCTTCCTTTGGAAAACCACTCCTTTTGCTGTAAGAATCTCACATGATTCAAGGATTTATCCCTGCCTTTGCCTCAGAGCTACAGCAAAAGCTCTGTCTTTCTCTGTGAGTCTGACGTATGAGGATCATGTGGGTTACCACACGCAGAGAAGCTATTCAGTTTTCATTCCAAGCCCAAAGAAGGACAATGCCAAAGAATGTTCAGACTACCCCCAGAACTGTGCTCATTTCACACGCTAGCAAGGTAATGCTCAAAATCCTTCAAGTTAGACTTCAGCAGTACATGAACTGAGAACTTCCAGATGTACAAGTTGGATTTAGAAAAGGCAGAGGAACCAGAGATCAAATTGAGAAATTCTGCTGTCTCATACAGAAAGGAAGGAAATTCTAGGAAAACATCTACTCTTGCTTCATTGACTATGCTAAAGCCTTTGACTAGATCACAACAAACTGGAAAATTCTTCAAGAGATGGGAACACCAGACCATCTTACCTGCCTCCTGAGAAACCTGTATGCAGATCAAGAAGCAACAGTTAGAACCAGACATGAAACAATGGCCTGGTTCCAAATTGGGAAAGAATTGAGTCGAGGCTATTTATTGTCACCTTGCCTATTATCATGAGAAATGTTGGGCTGGATGAAGCCCAAGTTGAAATCAAGATTGCCGGGAGAAATATGAATAACCTCAGATATGCAGATGATACCACACTAATGGCAGAAATCCTAGAGGAACTAAAGAGCCTCTAGATGAAGATGAAAGAGGAGAGTGCTTAAAACTCAAGATTCAGAAAACTAAGATCATGGCATCCGGTCCCATCACTTCATGGCAAATAGATGGGGAAACAATGGAAACAGTGAAACAGACTTCATTTTCTTGGGCTCCAAAATCACTGCAGATGGTGACTGCAGCCATGAAATTTAAAGATGCTTGCTCCTTGGAAGAAAAGCTATGACAAACCTAGACAGAATATTAAAAAACAGAGATATCACTTTGCCAACTAAAGTCTGTCTAGTCAAGGCTATGGTTTTTCTAGTAGTCATGTATGGATGTGAGAATTGGACCATAAAGAAGGCAGAGCACCAAAGAATTGATGCTTTCTAATTGTGGTGTTGGAGAAGACTCTTGAGAGTCCCTTGGACTGCAAGGAGATCCAACCAGTCAATCCTAAAGGAAATCAACCCTGAATATTCACTGAAAGGACTGATGCTGAAGCTGTAGCTCCAATACTTTGGCAACCTGATGCAAAGAGTTGACTGACTGGAAACAACTCTGATGCTGGGAAAGATTGAGGGCAACAGGATAAGAAGGGGATGACAGAGGATGGCATCACCAACTCAATGGACATGAGTTTGAGCAAACTCCGGGAGATAGCAAAGGACAGGGAAGCCTGGCATGCTGCAGGCTACAGGGTCTCAAAGAGTCAGATATGACTGAGAGACTGACAACAAAAGCGATGAGAAGTGGAGAGCCAGGGGAAGAGAGAGAGATGAAAATTGTTATACATATTGACATTTGGCTAGGCCTGAAGCTGGGTCCAGCCTTTGATGGAGTTAAGTATATCAAAAACTTCCATTTTTCTTTTAAGTTGGGATTCTTATATTTGCAACAGGAGAGGCACAAAATAAGTGCACGAGAAGTTTTACTATGTTGGCAATGATTGACAAGTGGAGGTGAAACAAAATCCATTTAATAGAAGAGACAATTTTGAAAACTTTAAAGTTTTACTGCATTTTTGTGTATCCATAATGAATAGTGGCAATGCCTAGAATAGGAAGAACAGACACAAGAAGGATGAGAACTAATTTACGCATGAAACTTCCAAGATCTAGACCCACCAATTTTTCAGGAAGGTGGAAGGAGGAGACAGGACAAATTATTATCATTACAATTTTTTTTTAACCACCCAGACTTTTTACTTAACATACAACTCAAGCTCTCATAAACTTTTTTATTTTGAAATAATTATAGATTCATAGAAATTGCCAATTTACAGAGAAGTGCTATGTGTTCTTTGCTTATTTCTCCCAAAAGTAGTACCTTGTAGTAGGAGTGTATGTATATGTGTGTGTGTGTGCTCAGTTGTATCCAACTCTTTGTGACCCCATGGGCTACAGCCTGCCAGGCTCCTCTGTCCATGGAATTTTCCAGGCAAGAATACTGGAGTGAGCTGTCATTCCCTTCTCCAGGAGATCTTCCTGACCCAGGGATTGAACCCATGTCTCTTGCATCTCCTGCATTGGCAGGCAGATTCTTTACTGTTGAGCCACCTGGGAAGCCAATAGATCAATATCAAAATCAGGCAAGTGACATTGGTACGATCCATAGAGCTTATTCAGATTTCATCATTTTTACATGCATTTGTGCGTGTGTGTATGTGTAGTTCTATGCAATTTTATCAAATGCACAGATTCTTGTAACCACCACCACAGTCAAGACGCAGAACAATTCCATCATCACAAAGCTCCCTGTTCTACCCTTTTTTATCCATATTCACCCCCTCATCTCTAACCCCAGCAGTCATTTGTTTTTCCTACTCTTTTGTTATTTTAGGAATGTTACATGAATGGAATCATATACTATGTTACCTTTTGAGAATGACTTTTTTTTTTCCCCACTCAGCACAATTTCCTTGAGATCCGTTCACATTGTTATATGCATCAGTAGGTTGTTCCCTTTTGTTATATTACATTCACCAGCAGAAGGGCATCTAAGTTTTGGCTATTGTGAAAAAAGCTCTTATGACTATTTGTGTACAGTTTTTGTGTTGACATTAGTTTTCACTTCTGTGGGATACATGCCTTGGAGTGCAATTGCTGAGTCATATGGTAAGTGTTTGTTTAATTTTATAAGAGACTGACTATTTCCCAGCATGGTGGTACTATATTACTTTCCCTTCAGCAAATAGTGATCCAGTTTCTGTGTATTGTTTTCAGCATCTGATGTTATCATTACTTTTATCTTAGCCCTTCTGATGGGTGTATGATGATAACTTGAGGGTTTAATTTGCACTCCGTTAATAGCTATTAAAGTTGTGGATCTTTTCATTTGCTTATTTGCCATCTGTATGTTCTTGGCAATTAAATGTATGTTAATGTCTTATGCCCCCCTTTTTTTAGGGTTTTTAAAATATTTATTTATTTGGCTGTTTCAGGTCTTAGCTGGGGCACAGGAATCTTTGTTGCATCATGAGGGATCTTTTTCTTTTCCTCTCTCTCTCTCTTTTTAATAGAACCATTTTCTAATTACATTGAGTTTTAAGAGCTCTTTCTGTATTCTAGATACAAGGCCATACATTGAGTACATAATTCAGAAATATTTTCTTCGTTTGGAGCTTGGCTTTTCATCCTTCTCATAAAGAGCAAATCAAAAAAATTTTTTTTTTGCCTGGAGAATCCCACGGACAGAGGAGCCTGGCAGGCTACAGTCCACGGGGTCTCACAGAGTCAGACATGACTGAATGATTGAGCACGCATGCAGAATATTTTAATTTTTATTAAAAATTTTATTGACATATAGTTGATGGACAATATTATATAAGTTTCAGGTATATAACTTATTGGTTCACAATTTTCAAAGGTTATACTTCACTTAGAGTTGCAATAAAATATTGGCTATCTACCCTGTGCTGTACCATATATCTGTGTACTATGTACTTTATACATAGTAGTTTGTACCTCGTAATCCCCTACCCCACTTTGGCCCTCCCCTCTTCTCTTCACTCTGGTAACCACTAGTTAGTCCTATCTGTGAGTCTAGTCTTGTTGTTGTTATTGCTATATTCACTAGTTTATTCTTTAGATACAAGTGATATTATACGGTGCAAAATTTTTAATTTTGATGAAATCCTATTTATCACAATTTCCCTTTTATGAATCATGCTTTTGGTGTCAGATCTGGAAGTTTTTCATCCACTCCTGGGTTCTGAAGTTTTATTCTCAAATATAAAAGTTTGCATTTTTATATTTAACCAAGTCTGTGATTATTTTTTAGTTAATTTTTACATAAAGTATAAAGTGTAACTCAAGGTTCTTTGTTTTGATTTGTTTTTGTTGCCTATGAATGTCTGATGGCTCCAGCAGCAAGAATACTGTAGTGGGTTTTCATGCCCTCCTCCAGAGGATCTTCCTGATCAAGGGATCAAACCCAGGTCTCTTATGTCTCCTGCATTGGCAAGTGGTTCTTTACCACTCAGCACCTGGAAAGCCCCAATATTTTTTGAAAAGACTCTCAAAAAATGTTAAGAGTAATAACATCTTTGATTGTATTTTCATCCTATTGGCATTATTTTAAAAGCCAGTCAGAAAGTGGGATAACCACTTTTTATTTTTTTTAAAAAGTTACTTTAGGATAATCCTGTTTGCTTTGACTTGATTTTACTGTATCTGCAGCCTCTGGAAGCCATTTTTGCTAATAGATCCATTGCATCTCATTACAACTCAGGAAAGGGAACAGTACCCCCCCCACCCCCCCAAAACAGAAATGCTGTGACCTTTTCCAGACTGGAGAAAAATGCTGCTTATAAAAATAATATCCAGGCCCCAACATTCCCATCATTAAATATAGTTTCTTCTTCCTCAACAAAATTTGGCATTTACATGGGAATTAATGAGATTGCAAGAAAAATCAACACCTCAAGCATTACATAAAAACTGTTTTCAGAAAGCCCATGTAAGGATTGAAAAGTGAAAGTCCCTCAGTCGTGTTTGACTCTTTTCAACCCCACGGACTGTAGCCTGCCAGGCTCCTCTGTCCATGGAATTCCCCAGGCCAGAATACGGGAGTGGGTAGCCTTTCCCTTCTCCAGGGTATCTTCCCAATCCAGGGATGAAACCCAGGTCTCCCACACTGCAGGCAGATTCTTTACCGTTTGAGCCACCAGGGAAGTAAGGAGTAAGTCAGTTTATGGTAAGTATAGATCCAAACATATGCCGGGACACGACTTCATTTTCAAGAAAATATACACAGTTTAGAACTTGAAAATGTCAAAGGCAAGTGCTGTGTAACCCTTCTGCCAACTGAAAACTATACTGGAATTTGAGTATGGGTCTGTGAATGGATGGAATAATACTGTCTTTTCCCCTGTATCCAACCCAAGAACATTTACAGTTCTCTGGAAAATTTGTGCAGGATTGTGCAGAATTCCCTAGGGGAAGAAACCACTCCATCAGAAGACAGGCAAATTACACACTACTGCTGAGGGTCGGACACGACTGAGCGACTTACCTTTCACTTTTCACTTTCATGCATTGGAGAAGGAAATGGCAACCCACTCCAGTGTTCTTGCCTGGAGAATCCCAGGGACCGGGGAGCCTGGTGGGCTGCTGTCTATGGGGTCACACAGTCGGACACGACTGAAGGGACTTAGCAGCAGCAGCAGCAGCAGCTACACACACATATGTCCTTTACCTACCCAGGCTTAGATATGAACATGATAGAATAACATGCAATAGTATGCTTAGGGCTTCAAATTCAATATGACCAATTTACTAAAATTTACAGCTGCAAACTTGACCACTTCCTTAGCAATATTTAACTGTGAATAATAATAATAATGGCACTATACATGTATTATATTTAAATCAGGTTGTTACTACCACTATCTGAATTTTACTCACTTAAGTCTCATGATATCCTTTAGCATTTTTCCTCTGTATTTCTCTCCTGTTAAACAAGAGACTTGGTAAGAATCATATTTAATGATTTTAGTGAGACTATTTCTAATGTCTGTCTTCCTTTGTTTTTGTAATGTTAGTGCCCATAGATTATCAATGCTCAAATCCATGAATTATTCACAGGTTAGAACCAGACATGGAACAACTGTCTGGTTCAAAATTGGGAAAGGAGTACATCAAGGCTGTATATTGTCACCCTGCTTATTTAACTTATATGCAGAGTACATGATGAGAAACACTGGGCTGGATGAAGCACAAGCCAGAATCAAGATTGCCGGGAGAAATATCAATAACCTTAGATATGCAGATGACACCACCCTTATGGCAGAAAAGTGAAGAGGAGCTAAAGAACCTCTAGATGAAGGTGGGAAAAGAAAAGAGTGAAGAAGCTGGCTTAAAACTCAACCTTCAAAAAAAGAAGACCATGGCTTCAAGTCCCATCACTTCATGGCAAATAGATAGGGAAATAGTGGAACCAGTGACAGACTTTATTTTCTTGGGCTCCAAAATCACTGCAGATAGTGACTGCAGCCATGAAATTTAAAGATGCTTGCTCCTTGGAAGAAAAGCTATGACAAACCTAGACAGAATATTAAAAAACAGAGATATCACTTTGCCAACTAAAGTCTGTCTAGTCAAGGCTATGGTTTTTCCAGTAGTCATGCATGGATGTGAGAGTTGGACCATAAAGAGGGCTGAGCGCCAAAGAATTGACGCTTTCTAATTGTGTTGGAGAAGACTCTTGTGTTGTGTTGTGTTGGAGAAGTCCCTTGGACTGCAAGGAGATCCAACCAGTCAATCCTAAAGGAAATCAACCCTGAATAGTCATTGGAAGGACTGATGCTGAAGCTAAAGCTCCAATACTCTGGCCACCTGATGTGAAGAGCTGACTCATTAGAAAAGACCCTGATGCTGGGAAAGATTGAAGGCAGGAGGAGAAGGTGATGACAGAGGATGAGATAATTGGATGGCATCACTGACTCAACGGACATGAGTTTGAACAAGCTTCGGGAGATGGTGCAGGACGGGAAGCCTGGCCTTCTGCAGCCCATGGGGTCATGAAGAATTGGACATGACTGAGTGACTGAACAACAACAACAATATATAAATTCACAGGTATGTTTCACTGAGGCAGCTGCAAAAAGAGATAAAAAGAAATATACCAAAATTGTGATTGTGATTATTTTCATATTCTCTCATTTTCACGTGTTTTACAATGTGGTTAAATTCCCTTTTAAATTAGAAATACATGTTCACATTCAAAAGGTCATCAAGCTATATACTGAACACTTTGCATTTTATTATATATATATATATTCTCAAAAAAGTACTGGAAAATGGTGTGAAGGAAATGTATATGCAAAACACACTATAAATTTTATTTTTTTTGAGGAGAAAAGAAAGAATTTAGAAATATACTAATTAAGGGCAATGTATGGAATTTGTTTAGATATTAATGCAAACAAATCAATTATACGCCAATAAAAAGAGGATTCAGAACTGGATATTTTATAGTATTAAGGGAATTATGTTATGATTCAAATGAATATATAATTTACATACAATAAAATGAATGCTATGGACTATAATTCTTAGCCTCATCTATGATTTTTTACTTTCTTGCAAGATTTTGTTGAACAAATCAGGTAGTTATTACCATTATCTGAATTTTACTCACTTAAGCCTCATGATACCTTTTAGCACTCCTCTTTTGTATTTCTGTCTTGTTAAACAAGAAACTTGGTAAGATCATTTTACTGAGACTATTTCTAATGTCTGTCTGCAGCTCTTTTTGTAATGTTAGTGCCCATAGATTATCAATGTTCAAATCCATGAATTTTTTATACAGTCTTTTTTAACATTTTTTCCTTTATGATTTATCCCAGGTGATAGGATATAGTTCCCTGAAGAAAATTATCTTTGGATATAGATTTCTAATGTATTATTTCTGTTCTTATTTGTTAAAAGTTAGTTGTTATATTTATTGGTGATGTAAAAACCACCAAACATTAGCATTCTCATGTATAGAGGTTGCCATTTTTTTAATGCAGTAAGGACATTCCAAAAAAACATACCATCTAGATCTAGTCACACAAAATAACTGATCATTCTATGTCAAAGGACAGCTCAGAGAAAACAGCTCATTCTAAACATCATCCCTAAGCATTAATATTCTCTCAGGACAGGGCAAGAAGGCTCCCATTGCCTGTCAGTAGCTTTGACAGCCAGACTTTCATTTCCAAGCGCACATAGCACTCATTTGGAACTTATAAAGAGATCAAGTGGATAACATCTGCTTTCTTCTCTAAGTTTTGATTGATGATTTCATTCTGTGACTTTCTCCTCTGTGAGGATATGATTTCATGAGAGTCCTTTAATTCCTCAAGATAGAACTGAAGTGTTATTTTTTTGTTATTAATTGTGAAATCTTAAAATTCATTTGACTCACTTTTGAATCTTATATACCAAAAAGGGACACACTCCAGGCATCCTGAATTATTTAACTTTATCATGTACGAGTCTAGATTCATGAATCATACTTAAGCTCGACAGGATTATAAGTGCTTATGGTAAATGTAAAATGGCTCTAAATCCCATGTCTCCTCAAGTGAAGGAATCTGTTTTTTAAATATTTTTTTTTTCATGTGGACCATGGTTTTAAAGTCTCTATTGAATCTGTTACAATATTTCTTCTGCTTCTGTGTTTTGGTCCCTTGGCTGCAAGGTATGTGGGATCCTAGCTCTCTGACCAGGCTTCAAACCCACACTCTCTGAACTGGAAGGCAAAGTCTCAACCACTGGACCTCCACGGAAGTCCCAAGTGAAGGATTCTTAAATGTCACAAAAGTACCTGAAAATTATATGCCTTTCATGCGTTAAAAACATCAGCAAATGTCTGTTTCCAAAAGTCTTCTTTTGTATAGACATGCAAGTAACAGAAAAGTGAAAATTTGAAGTTCATAAAAGTTTGTTTTATGAACAAACTTTCTGCCAAGGTAAGTATTTAAAGTGCCCTAGCTTTAGCACCCATTATCAAAAATACATTTACTATTTTTCCTCAATCTCTTGGAGAAGCTTCCAGTTCAAATTATTGAGTTATCCAATGTAAATGACTACTCTTTTCAACACTTTCCTTGCACATGTGTTTCAAGTAGAGACCTTGAAAGAGCATTTTCTTTCATGATTATAAAAGAAAGTCCAGGCTAAGCCTCCTATTTTCTTTTCATATTTGGATGTTTCTCATGGATGTGTCATGCCCAAGGCAAGATTTAGTGGCACATAAAGAACAAAGTATGTATCCACATAAGTGACGAACAGATGTTGTATTTGAGGCAACCAAACAAACCAACAAGTCATTTTTGTTACAACTGCTATTTGAAAAATCATTTCTTATGAACTCCACCCTGGGCTTTCCCTATGGCTCAGTGGGTAAAGAATCTGCCTGCAATGTAGGAGACACAGGAGACATGGGTTTGATTCCTGGGTCAGGAAGATCCCCTGGAGGAGGGCATGGCAACCCATTGTAGTATTCTTGCCTGAAAAATCCCATGGACAGTGGAATCTGGTGGGCTACAGTCCAGATGGTCACAGAGAGACACGACTGAGCAACACAGCATACATAGGAGCTTCACCATCCAGACCTTCTCACTACTGTGAGTTCGAACAGATTGACTAGAGGATAAGCAACTGGGTTTAGTAAAAGTATACTAAACTTTGAGAGAAAATTTGTATTTTCTAGAGATACTTAAGTTTGTAGCTTCATAAGCTCTCAAGATATATCCTGGGAGGAAGCCAAGAGTTCACAGTTATTGTACATATTTTATAGATGAGAAAAAGAAAGTTCAAGGACAGTAAGCAATTTTCTCAAGTTTTATTCAAACCCAGGTCTGTCTAACAAGAAAGCCTATTTCCTTCCACCATGAATAGCACCTTCTAAGCAGTGACACTGAGCAAACATTCTGGGTACAGATAATATTTGCCCTTTTTCATCCAACTTTGATTTTGTAATGATAATAATAATAGAGTCTACAAACACATAACTGCAATTTTAAATCACAAAAGCCAAAACTAGGTTTTATAACTCATTTGGCAGTGAAGTCTGACATGACCTGAACTAATCTGATGACAAAACTTGGCCTAAAATGTAAAGACTTTTCATAGCCCTTATTTATACCATTTACTTTGAATATTCAACATTTTGAGGTATAAATATTTATCTGTTCATTACAGGGTTCTTCCCCAGGCAAAATGGAAGCTGTTTTGTAATACATAGTAAACATATGGTATTATTTTACAAAAACAAAAAAAATCCTGAATTCTGACACACAGCTCCAAGAGATTTAGGCAAGGAATAAGAAATGTGAATAACAGCAGCAACAATAACAATGATAGTAAAAGTTGAGTTTTATAGTTTTATCTCATCTTTAATTTTTATAAAATAATTTCATACAAATTTATTGCATTTGTCATTATAATGTAAAAGTTTCCTAATTACTTTGAATAAATTTTGCCCTGATTATCTCTTTAGAGGGAAGAAAACACAGGACTAAACTCTTGATGCCATGAAGTCTCTTGGTCAAATGAAGACCTGACATCAAACTGACTTTTGACTTCTTAAAACAGAAATTAATTTGAGTCAGAAATAGAGAATGCTGCTGTGTGTATGTTTCTTTTCTCTAAGCTTTTCTTAAATATAAGCCTCTCTGGTGACTTTACTTGAAGAGGAATGATACTACATTTTTATTTAATTGTCTGCTTTTTGACCACGGTAATAAATTAAGAGGTTTAGTGACCAGTGTTGTGAAATAGGATTTCAGCAGATGCTAAGGAAATGGCAAGATATAATTCCCATGTTAGTATAAAAAATGTTTCTTTGTCTCATAAATTATGGATGATCAGTTGTACATATTCAATCAAGATACCTCTTCACTCTGTAGACAATTTTAAATTTAAATCAAGTTTTCAAATATTAGCTGTTTTCCAGATCAGTAGTTTTCAATCTCCTTTTCTGCCTCAAAACACAGGAATACAGCATATTCCCTTCCACAATAGCAATCCACAAAGTATCAATTACACAGCCAGCAATAATTCCCATACCTGGAGTCCAGCAGACCCATACAGTGTATCAGTTTGAGTATTATTAAACATTCAACACATTTCATATATTTTCATATGTTCTAGATGCTAATTTCTTACAGACTGCATTTTGCTGGCCTAGGTAGCAGGTCTAGGGTGAGGGGAATCTGGAATGGATGACAAAGGAATTAGATAATAAATAATTAACTGTAGCCTGAAGGAGGCTTCCCAGGTGGCTCAGTGGTAAAGAATCCACCTGCAATGAGGGAGATACAGGTTCGATCCATGGGTCGGGACGATCCCCTGGAGAAGGGATGGCTACCTTCTCCAGGATTCTTGCCTGGGAATTCCCATGGACAAAGAAGCCTGGGGGGATACAGTCCATAGGGATCACAAAGTCTGACATGACTTACTGACTAAATAACTACAACATAACCTTGAGATCATTTGGAACAGTAGGGACTGTGGCTTGTTCCATTAACCGTTCTGATGAGTTTTTTGTAGAGATTGTGGCCAGCCACCATCTTGAGAGCTATGTTTGGACTCAGTGTAGGACTGGGGCTCAAGCATATAAAAATACTCTAATCAAGCAGGGTATTCTAAGGGATCAGAGGTAACTCCTAGGAACTAGCCATGGACCAGTCCTATAGCGAAAGGCTTCTCTTTGGAATGTACAAGTTTTAGGAACCCCAGACCTGCTGGGCTAACCTTTTACCACACCCTTGTATTGGTCTTATCTTCCTAACTAGAATATAAGGTCCTCAAAGAAAATGATCATATATTTATACAGTTTTACCTGAAGCCAATACCCACTTGACTATATCTTTGCCAGAGTCAGAGGAAATCAGCATTTCAAAATTCCTGAACTCAGATTTCCCTTAAGAACATGTTTTAGCATTACATTTGAAAAATACTCTGGAATTGCTCTATAAAAATGCTTTGACACCCATGTTGATCACATGTGCGCATGCTCAGTTGCTTCAGTCGTGTCTGACTCTTTGTGATCCCATGGACTGTAGTACCCCAGGCTCTTCTGTCCATGGGATTCTCCAGGCAAGAATACTGGAGTGGATTGCCATTTCCCTCTCCAGGGGATCTTCCCGACGCAGGGATTGAACTCATGTCTCTTATGTCTCCTGCACAGGCAGGCAGGTTCTTTATCACTAGCGCCACCTGGGAAGCCCCCGCGTTGATTACATGCAATTATAATTTACCACCATGGGTACTACCCTGGCAGTGCAGTGGTTAAGGATCCACCTGCCAATGCAAGGGGCACAGGTTCAATCCCTGGCCTGGGAACTAGGATCCCACATGCCACAGGTCAGCTAAGCCTGTGTGCCACAACTACTGAAGCCTGCACACCCATGCTCCACAACTAGAGAAGCTATTGCGATGAGAAGCCTGTACATCACAACAAGAGAGTAGCTCCCACTCACCGAAACTAGAGAAAGCTTGCTCACAGCAACGAGGAGCCTGCACACCATATCAAAGACCCAGCGCAGCCATAAATAAATAATTTTTTTTTAATTTGCCACTATGAAAAGCTCAAGGATCCCCATTCTTTTTGGCTTTCTATTCCAAATCTCGATCAGGATCAAGGGCAAGTTTATTTTGTTGGATCACAGTGCCAAGAAGGAATTTCATTGCTAATACAGAGGAGTGAAATGTCCAAGACTTTCCAGAATCATTTCTTTTTGATCCTTTCTTTTTGGCTCTCTTCCATAAACTCCAAACCAATTACATCAGAATATCTGGAGTTTGGGACCAGGAGCTCCAGGCAATTGTAACGTGAAGCTAGGGCCAAGAACCGGTTGCATAGAGTGCCAAGATCCAGGTGATGGCTCAGGCAGGCAGGTGCAGAAGAATCCTTTCTGACCTACTTAGGCTGGTTCCAGCCTGCTGCTGCTGCTGCTAAGTTGCTTCAGTCATGTCCGACTCTGTGTGACCCCATAGATGGAAGCCCACCAGGCTCCTCTGTCCCTGGGATTCTCCAGGCAAGAACACTGGAGTGGGTTGCCATTTCCTGCTCCAAAGCATGAAAGTGAAAAATGAATGTGTAGTCTCTCAGTCGTGTCCAACTCTTCGAGACCCCATGGACTGCAGCCTACCAGGCTCCTCCATCCATGGGATTTTCCAGGCAAGAGTACTGGAGTGGGGTGCCATTGCCTTCTAGGCCTCACTAAAACTGTAGTTTATGGATCAGCAACATTGATACTAGCTGCGAGCTTGTTAGAAATGCAGAATCTCAGGTCCTACTCAGCTTGATTAACTCAGAATCTGCATTTTAATAAAATAGGTAACACTAGTATATTTAGAATTTCAGAAGCACTGACCTAGGCAACAAGACTCCTCCTTGTTCCCCAGGGCCCCACACTGGAACCAGAGATGAAACCTCTAGCTGGGAAGTATTCCTCTGTCTGGCACATTTCTTCCTGTGGTTGAAGAAGAATAGATGGTGAAGGATGGAAACAGGTTCCTTCCATTTCAGTATCACTCAACCTATCATCTTAACTTTACTTACAGTTATCAGCAGGGGGTAAAGAGAAGAATGAGACGATGGCAGAATCTACTCCGTCAATGATATCAGCTTATGTAAAAAGGAGATATATTAAGAGCAGGTTTCCACTATACTCAAGAGGCTTATTTCACAAAGTAAAGATAATAAGGTTCAGGGAATTGGCTAAAAATCTACCATGACTTTTAATGAGTGGAATTTGGGGAAAGAGAAATCAGCGATTAAGATTCCATGGTCATTACACTTGGGCAATAAGCTACTACATGGCCTTGCTGTTGTTCAGTCGCCCAGTCATGTCCGACTCTTTGTGACCTCGTGGACTGCAGCACACCAGGCCTAGACATGCCTTAAAGGAATTTTAGCCAAATCCATCCAGTCCAGGTGCTCTGAGTTGACCAGCCTTGTCTCTGGACCATTCTGCCAGCAGCAGCCTTAGAGGAAGATTTGAGGTTTTAAGATAATGGCTTATAAAACAGACCTTGATAATGATGGTAATGAATCATTTTTGAACACATGCTATGTGCTAAGCACTAAGAGCCTGAAAAGTATTAATTCATTTAATTCTCACAACTATTTGATACACTATTATTTTTCCTTTTGTACAGGTGGGGAAACCAAGATAAAGAGAAGTTATGCAAACGGTAAAGCAGGATTCAAACCAAGGCAGCCTCCAACACAAGGCAGTAGACCTCACTATATGGAGAATCAATACAGAATCAAGAAGGGAAAGATACGCTTCGATTCTTTTGCTCATTTGGGGAGTATTTCTGAGTTCTACAAATGATTACATAGATGCAGACTTCAAAATCTTCCTTCAGCAATATTTTCTCTCTCCAATGCAACATGAGTCAAGGATATTTTTTTAAATGCAGATTCTGATTCCGAATATCTAGAGTAGGGCCCAAGATTTTGCATTTCTAACAAGCTCCAAGATAATGTCAATGTTGCTAGTCCAGGGTCCACACTTTGAGTAGCAAAAAAAAAAAAAAAAAGTGCTGCTACATCACTTCAGTTTTGTTCAACTCTGTGCTCTGTGCAACGCGATGGACTATGTAGCCCACCAGGCTCCTCTGTCCATGGAATTCTCCAGGCAAGAATACTGGAGTGGATTGTGATGCCCTCCTCCAGGGAATCTTCCCAACCCAGGGATCAAACCCACTTCTCTCATGTCTCCTGGATTGGCAGGTGGATTCTTTACCACTAGTGCCACCTGGGAAGCCCATACATATATGTATTACACATATATATATACATATACATATATAATACATATAATATACATATAATAATACTGTACATATATTACATATAATAATACATATACATATAATAATACTATTATATATATAAATGCATAAAATCACAGTCTCACCTCTTGCTAAATAGATTATGTAGCAAGCATTTCATTCTAAAAGTCTGTGAGGCTACTCTTATCTAATTCTTTGTAGGACTTAGACATGCTTCCAGAGGGGCAAAGAGAGAGTCAATGCTTCCCAATGCTCCCTGCTGAGAATCTGAAACTTTCTTTTACTCTTGCAATTTGGTATCACTGATAAGTTCAGCATGAAGGTATTCTAAAGTATGTTTTTTTACCTCACTGATAATAACAGTTACTAATGTTATTTCCTTGGTTGATACTTAACCTGCTTGATGTTCCAGATTTTACCTAAAATAATTAACACATTAACCAAATGGATAGTAAAAAATAGTAATTTAATTTCCAGACTGTAGACACAAGTGAATTCTCTTTTATTGCACTCTGCCATAGTGAAACAACCAATAAAAATGTTTTATATATATTATTTTGAAAAGATGCTGAACCTTGGGTTTGACAAGTTGGCTACAGAAGATAAATCAAAAATATCAGTTAGTGCCTACAATGCACAAGGGAGCACAAATTGAAAAATGGTATCTCCACCTATCTTTTTAAATTTTAAAGTGAGGTAAATGTCAAAGGCATTTTTATAAGATGATGTATCATTCAGAAAGGAAAGTAGTTTTTCAGGCCAGCATATATAATTTGATGTCGACAGTACAGACAGACATATAAACACACACTCACAAGAAGGAGACAAGAATGTGTCCTGAGATCATCAATAGTCATACATGGGCACAACAAATGGTAGGTAGTCTTCTCCCTTCTACTGTTATAAAGTAACTGGAAAAGAGCCCAGCAGTTCCTTGTGAACAAGAAGCTTCTTAAGACTCAAGTTCATCGCATTATATTGAGAAAGTTGAGTTCCACCTTTTCTGCTTGCCTCAGAGTAGAAGTCTCAGTGAAAAGGACAAAAATCTGGGAGGATACACAGAAGCAAACAGTACAGTCATGCAAAGCTTTTCTGAAAAAAGTTGCAATTATTTTAATTTTTTAATGTAAAACTTAAATCACAATATCAGTGCACTGCTCTTTCCAGACCTCATTTGTTTCCAGAAACATGAAAGTTGAATTCTAATCCAAAATTGTCATGGATGCCTATAGCCCACATTCCCAATTCTGAACCTGCAATTTCATCATATACCTGGACAAGAAGCTTAGCAACTTTTTACTCCACAGTCCCCACTGTCCCTCAGGTTGTCATAGCTTCACTTGCGGCATTCAGAACTAGAACTTGAAGCTTCAGGAGGAAGGGCTTTCAGGAAGGAAACTCAGCCCTTTTCACAGGCAATCCAAAGCTGCGTGAACCTCCTCCCTGTGCTGTGCTCACTGGAGGCTCCGCAGACAGTCCCACAGGTAGGAGGGCGGGACTTCCTGGGAGCCAGGTACATCAGATAGGAGCTGCTCCAAACCCTGATCCTGACACTCACTGCTGGCTTTGTGCTCTTTGTTTTGTTTTGTTCTCCTATATTCTAAGAACACTGCTCAGGTGCTTTGACAGCTGAACAACTTATCCTAACTCCTTCAGCACCTCCACCAAAGGACAGCTCTCTATAGGCTCTGGTCTCGGTTGAGCAGCTTTCTCGGTGGATGAAAATTCTTAAGGCTGTAAAAGGAAAGGAAGGTTATGGAGTATTGTACCATATCAGCTCCTATCTGTCCTTCAACAAGGGCAAGTACCTTCCAGAGATGCTGTTCAGTAATGTCTGAACTCAGATATACGGAAATTAGGCAAATCCATAGATTCTACCTCATATGAGCTCTTCTGAAAGCAGAGGGACAGGATAATGGAAACAATAGCATTTATCCAGCACTTGCCACCTCCTGTGTATAAGACACCATTACAAGAAGCTTATACAAACTATCCTTCAGGGCAGCTACATAAAATATTGTCACAAAGTACTATCTTCTGGATGTAAAATGACAGGGCAAGTGACTTAATAATTGAGAACATGTAAAAAGCACTTAAAACTATGCCAGTCACATAGCAGACAAAAAATCTTAGCTATTTTTCAGTAAACAAAGTCACCAAAGCACAAGAGAAGGGAGAAAGGAAGAAGGAAGGAAGAGAGAAGAATTATAAAAACATTCAGAAAACAATTAATAAAATGGTAATAAGTTCATACCTATCAATAATTACTTTACATGTAACTAGATAAAATTCTCCAATAAAATTCACTGAGTGACTGAATGAATAAAAGCAAACAAGCAAAACATCTATATGCTGCCTACAAGAAACTGACTTCAGAAGTGAAGACACACATAGACTGAAAGAGCCGGGCTGGAGAAAGATGTTCCATGCAAATAAACAGAGACCTGGGGTAGGTATATTCATCTCAGACAAAATAGACTTTCAAACAAAGACTGTAATAAAAGACAAAGGGCATTATATAATGACACAGGGATCAATGCAGCAAGAAGATATAATACTTATAAACGTACATGCACCCGAAATGAGAGCACCAAATACTATCAGATTTTAAGGAATAAATTGACAGGAATAATAGTAGGGAATTTAACACCTCACTTACATCAATGGATAGATCATCTAGACAGAAAATCAATAAGAAAACATTGGCCTTAAACAATAGTCCCTTGAACTGCAAGGAGATCCAACCAGTCCATTCTGAAGGAGATCAACCCTGGGATTTCTTTGGAAGGAATGATGCTAAAGCTGAAACTCCAGTACTTTGGGCACCTCATGTGAAGAGTTGACTCATTGGAAAAGACTTTGATGCTGGGAAGGATTGGGGGCAGGAGGAGAAGGGGATGACAGAGGATGAGATGGCTGGATGGCATCACTGACTCGATGGACGTGAGTCTGAGTGAACTCCAGGAGTTGGTGATGGACAGGGAGGCCTGGCATGCTGCAATTCATGGGGTCCCAAAGAGTCGGACACGACTGAGCAACTGAACTGAGCTGAGGTCAAATGAACTTAATTGATATATGTAGAATATTCCATCTAAAAGTAGCAGAATACACATTCTTTTCAAGTACCCATGGAATGTTCTTCAGGATAGATATTATCAAAAAGACAAAAAATAACAAATGTTGGTAGGATGTGGAGCAAGGGGAATCTTCATGCACTGTTGGTGGGAATGTAAACTGGTGCAACTACTATGAAAAAGAGCATGAAGTTTCCTCAAAAAACTAAAAGCATAACTACTGTACAATGCAGCAATTCCATTTCTTGGTATCTATTTTGAGAAAACAAAAACATTAGTTCAAAAAGATATATGCAATCCTATGTTTAGTACAGCACTACAGTCAAGATATGAAAACAATTTAAGTATCCATTGATAGGTAAATGGATAAAGAAAATATGGGGGGAGGAGTGGGGAGAGAGAGAGAAAAATTCTACTCAGTCAAAAAAAAAAAGAAAGAAATCTTGCCATTTACAATGTGAACAAATCTTGAGGCTACCATGCTAAGGGAATAGGTCAGACAGAGAAAGAAAAATACCACATGATTTCAATTATATGTGGATTCTAAAAAGAAAACCAAAACATAATGCAGACTCATACGGAACACAGATTGGTGAATTGCTAGAGCAGAGGGGAGGGGAGGGGGACAAATGGGTGAAAGGGATCAAGAGGTACAAACTTCCGGTTGTAAAATAAGTCATGGGGATGTAATGTACAACATGGGTAATACGGTCAATAATATTGTATGAACTTTGTATGGTGACAGATGGTAACTAGACTTATTGTGATGAACATTTTGCAATGTACACAAGTGTTGTATCATTATGTCATTATGTTGTACAGCTGAAATTAATATAATACTGTATGCCTAATATGGGTTTGCCTGGTGGCTTTGTTGGTAAAGAATCTGCCTGCAATGTAGGAGGCAGGTTCAATCCTTGGGTTGGGAAGATCCCCTGGAGAAGGAAACGGCAACCCATTCCAGTATTCTTGTCTGGAGAGTTCCACGGACAGAGGAGCCTGGTGGGCTACAGTCCATGGAGCTCCAAGAGTCAGTGGTTTAGCAATTAAATTACCACCACCATGCCAAATATATTTCAATAATTTTAAAAATGAAACTTATTTTAATAACACAATTAGTAAGTGGCATGGTTGGGATTCAAATAAAGGCACCCCACACGTTCACATTCTATAGCCCCATCTCTGTAAACTGAGCTCGGAGAAAGCCTCAAGTAGCCCATAGTTACTCCATACATATCTGGAAACAAGATTTTCTAATATATAAATATGATCATGTTACTCATCACTTGTAGGATGAGGCCAACTCTCTACTTAGACTGGCATTTGAAGCTCCTCACCATCTCATCCTAGTCACTGCTCCCCGACACCCCATGTTCCAGCCCATTGCTCCCTCACCATGGCAGTATTTCTGGCTTCTTCAAATCTCTCTGTGTTCATGCTTCTCCTTTTGAAGTGCTCCTATCAACCTTCCCTATGTCATATCACCCCATCAATAAAGCTTCTCCTGAACCCTGTCCTTCACTCCTAACCCCATCCTGCTGAACCACTTACATCTTCTCCCATAGGAAGTTTCTCACATCTCCCTGTACCACTGACTACGTAATACTAGAGTCTCATGCTTTATATGCCTGCCTCTCCCATTGGATTGGGCACTCCTTGAGAGGAGGACCACAAGCAATGATTATTTGAAAAGCATTCGTAGAACAACTATTATCAGGCCCTATGTCCATTATAGTTCATCGGCTGTAACTTCTGCATCTTGATTTGATTGATCCTTTAGCTAGGAGGTTTCCTCTTTGCCATTATATCTCACACCTCAACGTGGCCGCAGGAACAGATGAGTTAAGGATTGCAATGAACGTAGTTTATTTGTGAGGTATAGGAAGCACTGGCAGGGGGTGAGAAAGTGGCAGGGAAAGAAAGCAAGCCATGAAGGGTGAGTTATCAGGCCAGTCATCATCATGGGCAAATGGAGCTTCAGTTCAGTTCAGTCACTCAGTCGTGTCCGACTCTTTGCGATCCCATGAACCACAGCACACCAGGCCTCCCTGTCCATCACCAACTCCTGGAGTCAACCCAAACTCATGTCCATTGAGTCGGTGATGCCATCTAACCATCTCATCCTCTGTCGTCCCCATCTCCAGCTCTTCTCACCAGGTGGCCAAAGTATTGGAGTTTCAGCTTCAACATCAGTACCTCTAATGAACACCCAGGACTGATCTCCTTTAGGATGGACTGGTTGGTTCTCCATGCAGTCCAAGGGACTCTCAAGAGTCAACACCACAGTTCAAACGCATCAATTCTTTCGTGCTCAGCCTTCTTTATAGTCCAACTCTCACATCCATACATGACCACGGGAAAAACCATACCTTTGACTAGATGGACCTTTGTTGTAAAAGTAATGTCTCTGCTTTTTAATATGCTGTCTTAAATCCTGAAATATGATGCTATGAAAGTGCTGCACTCAATCTGCCAGCAAATTTGGAAAACTCAGGGGTGGCCACAGGACTGGAAAATGTCAGTTTTCATTCCAATCCAAAGAAAGGCAATGCCAAAGAATGCTCAAACTACTGCAAAATTGCACTCATCTCACATGCTAGTAAAGTAATGCTCAAAATTCTCCAAGCCAGGCTTCAGCAATACGTGAACCATGAACTTCCTGATGTTCAAGCTGGTTTTAGAAAAGGCACGGGAACCAGAGACCAAATTGCCAACATCTGCTGGGTCATGGAAAAAGCAAGAGAGTTCCAGAAAAACATCTATTTCTGCTTTATTGACTATGCCAAAGCCTTTGACTGTGTGGATCACAATGAACTGTGGAAAATTCTGAAAGAGATGGGCATACCAGACCACCTGACCTGCCTCTTGAGAAATCTGTATGCAGGTCAAGAAGCAACAGTTAGAACTGGACATGGAACAACAGACTGGTTCCAAATAGGAAAAGGAGTACGTCAGGCCTGTATATTGTCACCCTGCTTATTTAACTTCTATGCAGAGTACATCATGAGAAACGCTGGGCTGGAAGAAGCACAAGCTGGAATCAAGACTGCCAGGAGAAATATCAATAACCTCAGATATGCAGATGACACCACTCTTATGGCAGAAAGTGAAGAGGAACTAAAAAGCCTCTTGATGAAAGTGAAAGAGGAGAGTGAAAAAGTTGGCCTAAAGCTCAACATTCAGAAAAAGAAGTCATGGCATCTAGTCCCATCACTTCATGGGAAAGAGATGGGGAAACAGGGGAAACAGTGTCAGACTTTATTTTTCTGGGCTCCAAAATCACTGCAGATGGTGACTGCAGCCATGAAATTAAAAGACGCTTACTCCTTGGAAGGAAAGTTATGACCAACCTAGATAGCATATTCAAAAGCAGAGACATTACTTTGCTGACTAAGGTCCATCTAGTCAAGGCTATGGTTTTTCCAGTGGTCATGTATGGATGTGAGAGTTGGACTGTGAAGAAGGCTGAGTGCCAAAGAATTGATGCTTTTGAACTGTTGTGTTGGAGAAGTCTCTTGAGACTCTCTTGGACTGCAAGGAGATCCAACCAGTCCATTCTGAAGGAGATCAGCCCTGGGATTTCTTTGGAAGGAATGATGCTAAAGCTGAAACTCCAGTACTTTGGCCACCTCATGCGAAGAGTTGACTCATTGGAAAAGACTCTGCTGCTGGGAGGGATTGGAGGCAGGAGGAGAAAGGGACGACAGAGGATGGGATGGCTGGATGGCATTACTAACTCGATGGACATGAGTCTGAGTGAACTCTGGGAGTTGGTGATGGACAGGGAGGCCTGGCATACTGCAATTCATGGGGTCACAAAGAGTTGGACATGACTGAGTGACTGAACTGAACTGAACCAGGTTGGTCATAACTTTCCTTCCAAAGAGCAAGCGTCTTTTAATTTCATGGCTGCAGTCTCCATCTGCAGTAATTTTGGAGCCCAGAAAAATAAACTCAGCCACTGTGTCCACTGTTTCCCCATCTATTTGCTATGAAGTGATGGGACCAGATGCCATGATCTTTGTTTTCTGAATATTGAGCTTTAAGCCAACCTTTTCACCTCCTCTTTCACTTTCATCTAGAGGCTCTTTAGTTCTTCTTCACTTTCTGCCATAACGGTGGTGTCATCTGCATATCTGACATTATTGATGTTTCTCCCGGCAATCTTGATTCCAGCTTGTGCTTCTTCCAGCCCAGCATTTCTCATGATGTACTCTGCATATAAGGTAAATAAGCAGTTGACAATATACAGCCTTGATGTACTCGTTTTCCTATTTGGAACCAGTCTGTTGTTCCATGTCCAGTTCTAACTGTTGCCTCCTGAGCTGCATACAGGTTTCTCAAGAGGCAGGTCAGGTGGTCTGGTATTTCCATCTCTTTCAGAATTTTCTACAGTTGATTGTGATCCACACAGTCAAAGGCTTTGGCATAGTCAATAAAGCAGAAATAGATGTTTTTCTGGAATTCTCTTGCTTTTTCAATGATCCAGCAGATGCTGGCAATTTGATCTCTGGTTCCTCTGCCTTTTCCAAAAGCACCTTGAACATCAGGAAGTTCATGGTTCACGTATTGCTGAAGTCTGGCTTGGAGAATTTTGAGCATTACTTTACTAGCGTGTGAGATGAGTGCAATTGTGTGGTAGTTTGAGCATTCTTTGGCATTGCCTTTCTTTGGGATTAGAATGAAAACTGACATTTTCCAGTCCTGTGGCCACCGCTGAGTTCTCCAAATTTGCTGGCATATTGGCAAATGGATCTTAGTGTGCTAGAAATGTGGGGCAACAGTGTAAAACATATCTCAAACTCGAGGAAGGGTTGCTTTATATTTGTATTACATGTCAGGCTTCCCTGGTGGCTCAGATAGTAAAGTATCTACCACAATGCAGGAGACCTGGGTTCCATCCCTGGGTTGGGAAAATCCCCTGGAGGAAGTCATGGCAACCCACTCCAGTATTCTGGCCTGGAGAATCCCCATGGAGAGAGCACCCCGGTGGGCTACAGTTCATGGGGTCACTAAGAGTCAGACACAATTGAGTGACTAAGCACACAGTCTCATCAGTTCTTGGTTGAGGGTTCTCAGGGATATGAATTCCCCACTCCTTCCTTCTAGCCCGCCCTTTATGTCTAAGGAAAGCCCATGGCTCTGGAAAAGCCCTCAAGCAAGCAGGTGCAGATCCTGGCAGTTGGAAGTGGGCTGGAGCGTGCTGGGGTGGCAGGAAGGAATCTGGGTGAGGCATTGACAGCATCTGCTAGGAATCCCCTCTCAAATACTCTGGGGTTGAGATGTAGAGAAACGGGAACTTTTGTACCCTGTTGATAGGAATGTAAATCAGTACAGCCACTGTGCAAAACAGTATGAAGGTTTCTCAAAAAACTAAAAGGAGAAGTTCCACATGACCCAGCAATTCTACTCCTAGGTATATATCCAAAACAAAAACAAATTCAAAAAGATAAATGCATCCCAGGGCTCCTAGCAGCATTATCTACAATTTCTAAGACATGTTAAGTAACCTGTGTCCATCAATGGATGAATGGATAAAGATCCATCTTCCATTATATATATAATGGTACTGAAAATGAAAGTGTTAGTGGCTCAGTGGTGTCCTACTCTTCTCGGGCCCCATGGACTGTAGCTTGCCAGGATCCTCTGTTCATGGAATTCTCCAGGCAAGAATACTGGAGTGGGTAGCTATTTTCTTCTCCAGGTGCTCTTCCTGACCCAGAGATCGAACCCGGGGCTCCTGAATTGCAGGTAGATTCTTTATTATCTGAGCCACCAGGGAAACCCAATGGAATACTACTTGGCCATTAAAATAAAAACAAATTTTCTATTTGCTGCAACATGGATGGACTTGCAGGGCATTATGCTAAGTGAAATAAGTTAGACAGAAAGTCTATATATCACTTATATGTGGAATCTAAAAAAAACAATTTAGTGTATATAACAAAAAAGAAGCAGACTCACATATATAGAAAGCAGACTGGTGTTTACTAGACTGGGGGAAGTGAGAGGTGCAAATTATTGGATGTAAGATAGGCTACAAGGATATATTATATATCATGGGGAATATTGCCAATATTTTATAATAACTATAAATGGAGTATAACTTTAAAAAAATAGTATTAAAATTAAAAAGAAAAAGAATCCCCCAGGCTTGTAGAGGAAGAATATGAGTTGGAATTTTGGAAGATTTCCAGTAGAATTTCATAACGCCTAAAACACAACCCAAATTCCCTGTCTTTAGCACTAAAGAACATAGGTGATTGGAAGCCTAAAAGTAATATGAGACTGAACTCATGGATAAAATCTAGTATAAATTGGCACCAGGACTTTGCACTATAGATGAGGCTATAACTTCAAGGAATAGGTGAATATTCACAATACATCAAGAAATTTTTTAAAATGTTCTAGTCAAAAGAGGATGAGCACAAACGTCATGTGAAGAGCATGGCCTTCAGTCATGGAGAAGCCAGATAAATACAAAGACATTTAAAAATCAAGTTAATAAAGAAGTCAGCAGATAGGATTTAGGAGAGTATACCTCAAAGGGAAAAAGAAAAATGTATTAAGAACCTGAATAGCCACATGATGCCATTGGGCTTGTGGTCCAAAGATCTCTGGGTTTTCATAAGGGAATTTTATGGAGAGCAAACCAATATAAGAGCAAAGTACAAATGGCTAGAATCTCTGATAATAGCTTATGGGGAATAGCATTATGTTATTTCTTTAATTTCCCCAAGCAGTGTTTCAACAGCTATCTTAGTAAGCGAAACACAAGTTTTAAAAGTAACTTCCTGCAAGGAGCTGTGTGAGTTACCTTTTCAGGTTTGTGTGAGCAGTACAGTGTAGGTAGGGAAAGAAGATCAAGAACTGACTTGACTGAGAAAATCCACACATATGTCAAAGGTAGCCAACATTTTTATTTTAAGGATTCTGGTTCAAAAACAGAAAGAGAAAATTCATCTGTGTGATATTAACATCTCTTAATAAAGAATGTTACAACAGGAGAGGGTGGTCTACATGGAAATACAGAAATGGGGACCAGAACAACTAAAACTGGCAGAGTTGACCTCATTTGTTATTTTTGTTCTTTGTGATGATGGCCATTCTGATAGGTGTGAGGTGGTACCTCATCCAGGTTTCAATTTGGATTTCTCTGATAATTATTGAACAGAGTTTTCTCTTGAATCAACCTCTGTAGGCCTAATTTCTCTTCTGGATTTGATAGTCGTTGGCTTGCTGGACATCTACATGCAGCTGTCCTTAGATACTTCAAATACCCTGTGTCAAAATCTAAATCTATTCTCTCATCTCTCTACCCAGACCTAATCCTCCTTGCACTCAATTATAGGACAGTGGTTTTGTTTTGTTTTTCATTCAATTATAGGACAGTTTATCAGCCAGTATCTCAATCAGAAACCACCTATTGTTCAATTGATAGGTTGTGTTGGACTCTTTGCGACTCTGTGAACTACAGCACTCCAGGCTTCCCTGTCCTTCGCTATCTCTTGGAGTTTGCTCAAACGCATGTCCATTGAATTGGTGATGCCATCAAACCATCTCATCCTCTTTTGCCCCCTTCTCCTTCTGCCCTCAATCTTTCCCAACATCAGGGTCTTTTCCAATGAGTCGGTTGCACCTGCAACCTACTATTTTGTATGTAGCATTAATGGTGCTTGCTTGGTTGGGTGTAAAAGTGAGATTATACAAGACTATGTGCTTTCTCTGAGGAACTATGTGGTTTCTCCACATAGTCATATTTAATCTCACTTTTACACTCACCAAGCAAACACCATTAATTCTACCTACAAAATATCTTGAAAATGCATCATTACTTGTTCTAGTTTTTGGTTGCTGCATCACCCCAAAACTTAGTCTTTTAAACAACAATCATTTTGTTTTCTCTCAAATTTCCCATGACTCGGGAATTTGGTAAAGGCTCAGTGGTGACTACTTACTTATCTCTGGTCCATGATGTCTGGAGTTTTATCTGGGAAGACTTGAAGGGTGGGAGTGACCCGATGGCAGAGTCTGGAATCTACAGAAGGCTTGATCATTTACATGGCTGGTGAACAATGATGGTTGAGGTTCAGCAGATCCTTTATCCTTCCATTCATTTCGTCTCTTTTTGAAAGAAACATCAAACTGATCTACAGGAGTATCAGTAGATCATATGTCTGGTGAATGACACTGGCTGTCAGTAGGAATCTCAGCCTGGGCTGTCAGCTGGAGTACCTATATGTCTCCTTCCATGTAGCGAGTCTTCTTCCTCTCAGCTTTGTAACTTAGTTCCAAGAATGAATATCCCAAGAGGACCAGGCAGAAGCTATACTGCTTTTATGACCTGGCTTGGGAAGTCACATAATGTCACCTCTGGTATTCACAGTGCCCCCTGCCTCCAGAATGTAGGGGAAGGAACACAGACCCCACCTTTGGATGGAACAACATCACTTTCACATTCTAAGAGAAGCATGGGAGATCTTGTTGCACTTGTCTCAGAAAATGCAATCTGCCGATGCATTTCTGCTTGTCCCAAAGGGCTGAACTCTCAGGGACACCATTTACCTGGTAGGGTGTTTGGGGGGCGGGGGGGGGATGGAAACCATTCACATAAAATACATTTGTGTGACTCGAGCCCTTCTCATATCTCATCCAGATATCACCAATATTCTCCTCATTGCTCTCTATGCTGTCATTCTTTAAATATTCCAACCCACCCTTCTCACCCTTCTCTACTCAGAATTCTTTCAAAAATACTATCATCATCATCATTATCATCACCACTAAATTTTATTCAACATTTACTGAATATCAGGCATTATATTAATTTTTACTTATGCAACCCTTAAAAAGGTCCTCATATCTCTCTGGTTTATAGATGGGGAAAGTGAGAACTTGAAAGTTAAAGTAACTTGCCTAAATTCATACTCATAAGGAGTGATAGAGCAAGGATTGATACTCGAAAATCTAACTTCAGTGCACAAAATTTTAGTGTATATCCCAGCTCCTTCATTTCTAGTTATGCACTTTATCTTAATAAACAACTTCTCTGGTTCCAAAGAGCCTTCATTAACCTACTTTTTGATGCTGGTGCCTCCCTTGCCAGCCTGGTTATTCTACCTTAGCTTTTTTGGTTGCTTTAACTTTTGATCTGGTCATGTTGGACTTTTTCCTTTTCCTCAGACATTCAGCTTAATGCCCTTTGATTTTGCTCATGCTTGTGACTCTTCCTAAAAAGCCATAATGCCATTTTTCTGGCTTTCCAAGGCCAGCATAAACCTCACCCTAAAGACATGACTATTCCCACTAAGTGCGTCACTGCCTTCCTGTAGCAGTTACATCTGGCAGCCCTGCTAATTATCGTCTCCTGGAGAGCAGGAACTGGGTCCACCCTCCCTGGAGCTCCCAACACTCTCCCTGGTGCAAGGAGGTGCTCAGTGGAGGTTTGCTAGGCTAAAGATATAGGGTGCATGCCTCTACACTGGAAACTTTTCACAAATAGACTAAAGCTTATTTCTCGGGCTTTTACTGTCAGGAACTAGAAAACAGTAACTACTCGGCACCAGAGTTGGGATCTGACCTGATATTTCTGTAGATCTTTTCAATGTTTCTTTCAAAAAGAGACAAAATGAAAGAATGAAGACCTGGGTCAGGACAAGGGGTCTTTTTACTAGCAGCAATATTTGGGGGTACACAGCAGTTCTAATATTGGGGATATTGTCCACATCAGAGCCTGCTTAAGTCTGTTAAGGGCAAAGACAGGTTATTAATTTCTTTTCGCATGGCAATGCCAACCCAAGTTTTCTTGCATAGTGGAAGCTCGACGATAGGTTGCCTATGTCTGCTATGTCATGTAAGAAGTGTCATGGCGAACAAGTATTATACAAATCATACTTTTGTCATTTTCATTGCTGGCTTCCTTGGTGGTTCAATGGTTGAGAATCCACCTGCCAGTAGAGGGGACATGGGTTTGATCCAAGGGCCAGAAAGATCCCACGTGCCGGAAAGATCCCACATGCCGCGGGGCAACTAAGCCCATGCACCACTACTCCCGAAGGCCTCACTCCTAGAGTCTGTGCTCCACAAGAAGAGAAGTCACCAGAATGAGAAGCCCGTGCATTGCAATGGAGAGTAACCCCCTCTCACCACAACTAGAGAGAGCCCACATGCAGCACTGAAGATTCAGTGCAGCAAAAAATAACTCAATAAAAATAAATGAATAAATAAATCTTTTAAAAATGTTGTTTTCTATCATGGGATCTTTCTCTGAGAGTGGACACATTCTCCAGTTTCATGAATTTCTAGTTGTTCTCTTTGATTATTTTTATTCAAGACTTAAAATTTTTCCTTTAGGCTTGTTCTTTGTCAAAATGCAAGTTGAGCGTGACATAAACCAGAAACTTCAAAACTGGCAGCCACAAGACAAGATGTTGTTTTTAATTAATAAGAAGATGTGGGATTGGGGAAAGAAGTTTTATGTGTGTGTTGTAAGTAGTTTAATTCATTAAGGTTTTAGTAAGGTATTTCTGGATGGCTACTTCTGCCTGTTCTGCTTCATTTATACTGATTCAACTGCTTTCATCATTTCTTAGTATTTGATCTTGACATTTGTGCATCTTTTAAATGCTCCAGAAACAATGAAGTCCCTGTCTTGATAGAGATCACTTCTTACACTGGAGTGCAGAAAAGCAACCAAAATAACGACAATAGATGTTACAATAAATTGCAATATAAAGTATAAGGGAATGGAGGGAATGATTATTTCTGCCTTTGAGAAGGCAGCTTAGACAAGCAAAGTAAAAGAGGAAGTCCAGGCAGAGGGAAAAGCAGGAGAAAAGTCTTCACAGGTAGGAAAGTACACAGCATGGTCAGATAAAAGACAGTGAGAAATCTCACTGTGGCAGAAAGTGGATGGAGGCACTAAGCCCCTGGAGAGATAGGCTTAGTGAGGTTGGAAAGGGCCTTTGTTTAGCGCGCTAAGATGTACAGGCTTTATTCAGAGAGCAGTGAGGATACATCAAGAGCTTCAAATGGTAGATGCCACAGTCAGATCTCTGTTTTAGATAAACCATGCTAATGCAGTGTGGGAGGCTGGATGTGAGAGGAGTGGACTAGGAGATCAGGGCTACCGTGCGCATTCAGGACTGACTCAGGCAGTGGGTGTGGAGAGGGTGAGATGGATGCAACTGTTCAACAGAATCTATTCTTCTTGATATTCAGAGTGATTAGGGCAAAGTAACATGAGAACAACAGAGCGGCACAGAGGAGTGTGTGTGTATTTGCTCATCCATGTGGTCAAACTCATTTTTTTCATTTATTCCTTAAGCACCTAAGAAACTGCTGCTTATTCATTTTGTCCTACTTGCCCATGTTTTGTAATTGCTCATTATTTCAGACTAGTTTGGAATTTGTGATGAAGATACTTGCTGGGTACAAGTTTACTCAGCCCTATCTACTAAAAAAGAAACAAAGGGAGGGAAGGAGGAGGGAGGCAAGACTTACTAAGCAAATTAATATTAAAAAATAAGATCGTAAAAAAGTTTTCTCCTGAAGATAGCAGTTTTGAGCCTTTAAAAAGCATGGAAGTCCACAGAAATGTGGCACCTCTGACTCCCAGCGCACATGAGAGGTCACATCGCTATGTCCACCCTCTGCTCCTCACCCAAACGTCTCTTCTGTGTCAGTGGGGATGATCTTAATGATATCATACAAACTACACAGTTGAAGGGGAAGGAAAGAAGGAGCAATGATAAACCATGACAGGGTGAGGAACAGCCAACAAGGCAGTCTGCCAAACCTCCAACTCTTTCTCCCTCACTGCCTGGATCTTTACATTTTAATCTGATCATCTAGTCAGAAATCCTACCAGTCAGCAGTCCCCTTGGGTTCATAAATGTTCTGTTAAACATTCAAGTCCTGTCGTGACTGTTAATATCAGATTAATCATCCTAATATTACTGGGAAGTGTGGGCACTGAGGCTCAGACCCATTTAATGGGGCAGAAGCAGAACATTACAGGACCAGGAGGAGACAGCTTAGGAAACAGGGAGAGGCCAGAGCTTTGTACTTTATAACTCAGATAAGAGAGAGAAAACACCTTTCTGCTCCTTCACTTCAGCACCTCATAAGTGTTCCCAGTGCAGCCTTGAGCAGGACCTATGGGACCTTCCCAGGACAGAGACCCCTCCTCCACCCTCTGCCCCTTGTCCTCGGTTGTAGCTCCCCTCTGAAGCACCTAGCTCACAATACCTGATACACATTTTCTGAGTTGTTTTACAGATGCTAAAACTCCCACCAATTGGAAGATGACATTAAAACTACTTCATGACCATGAGCATGAGCATGTAGCCCCAAATTCCAAATGTAGGTCCTATGTTCAAGTCAGGCAGTTGTTTATTGTTTTTTAGTGCCTACTTGATCAACTTGAAGAAAGTTATGCTTGTCCCAAATATATCCTCTTTTAGGGAAGGTTGGGAAATGTAAGAAATATTTCCAAAGGACAGAAATGCTCAGGGGTGTGGGCTTCCCTGGTGGCTCAGATGGTAAAGAATCTGCCTGCAGTGTAGGAGGCCTGGGTTCAATCCCTGGCTGAGAAGATCCCCTGGAGAAGGGAATGGTTATCCACTCCAGTACTCTTGCCTGGTGAATTCCATGGACAGAAGCTGGCTACAGTCCACAGGGTTGCAAAGAGTCAGAAATGACTAAGCAACTAACACTTCACTTCACTTCATAGTCTTATAACCACTTCTGCTATTCTTGGCTCTTCGTTGAGGAAAAACCCAAAATCATGAATCCTGGTCCCAGCTTTCATCTGATAACTTTTAAATCACTTGCTAAGGGAAAAGTTAGCTCAGCTTGTAAAGAATCCACCTGCAATGCTGGAGACCCCAGTTCAATTCCTGGGTCTATCTGCTGTAGAAGGAATAGACTACCCACTCCAGTATTCTTGGGCCTCCTTGGTAATTCAGCTGGTAAAAATTCCACCTGCATTGCGGAATACCTGGGTTTGATCCCTAGGTTGGGAAGATCCCCTGGAGAAGGGAATGGCTACCCACTCCAGTACTCTGGCCTGGAGAATTCCATGGACTGTATAGTCCATGGGGTCGCAAAGAGTTGGACAAGACTGAGAGACTTAACTTTCAAGGAAAAACTTGACTCCAAAATTTCACTGTAAATGTCATATTTTAAATGGAAATCATCCTATCGTGAAAGTCATAGTTACAATGGCCACTCCTGTTTAAAACTGAGTTTGAAAGGTGTTTCTGTGGTTCAATGAACTTCAGCCTAATATGAATACTTCCCAGTTGCTTTTGCTACACTAAGAAAATGTGCAAGGAATCACAGCCACAGAATCCCCTGCCAGTTTTAATTCTATTTGTGGGGACCCTCTGGTACAATGGGAAAGGGGATGAATTCCCTAAAAGAAAGTGAAAGACAAGAGTATTAACATTTTTGAGTTTTTATTTTGTTTGAATGAGGGAAATGAAGCCAAGTAATGGATCCGCAGGTCACAGAGCTAGTAAATAACAGTAGAAGTGGGGCTTGAATTGGTCATGGTATTTCCTAAAGAACTGAAGATTTTTAAGGAAGGTACTTATATGATATTTAAGAGGACAAGAATAACAGTATCAGATCTTATATCAAGAAAATGCCAAACTGAAAACTAACATAACTGGGGGCCCAAAATGTAAAACCTATGAAATATGAAGACCATAAAACTTAAATCTTTCATGAATTATTAAAATTAGGCACAAACCTGTGTGTGCATGTACATGGCATACACCTCAATCCTTCTGTACTCTTATAAATTTATTGTTTTTAATTATATGGTGACATACACATAGGAAATCAATAGCTATTTTTAATTTTTAGTAATTATTAAACTTAAAAGAAGAGAATATTTTAAATGCAGGAATGTAGCATATAGCCAGTTCTAGATAAATAGTTCCAGATGAGTTAGAATCTGACCAATAATATGAACACAGAGAAATGGCAAAAATATGACCTGCCCATTGACCTTAATTTCAGTTGGAATTACTATGGATTTAATATAAGATAAATAACTCATCATCATCACTAATATTTATCATTTATCAAGTATGTCAGGAACTGTACACTCTCTGGTTTTAACTATTATTATTACTTTGTGAAGAGGTATATTGCAACTCCTTATCACTGATGCAATAACCAAAGCTTAAGGACTATAGCAGATGTTTATGGAGGGTCATTCTACATGCCTAGTACACTTGATATCAGCATGTCTTAGATGTGCATGTCTATGCGTGTGGCCCATGGCCCACAAAAATTCTGGGCCTCAGCATCTCCCTGCTTTGCTGCCAGAAGCTTCTTTGAAGCCTTGGGAAATTGTTCAGCCATGCAGAAATCTGCAAGGAGCGGGAGGTGAGGAGAGGCAAATGACCCTGAGAATCATCTCAACCAATGGGGGCAAGAATCAGCAGGTAAATGCACCAGGATCCCCACCAGGTGATAAGACAATTCTATGCACATCCTTAGAAGGTCCCAAGCACAGCTAAGTCCAGTTCCCCCAACAACAACTAAATCATTAATATACCCTTTGTTGGCTTTTCTTCCTTTCAAGCCCCACTTTCTCCACTTCTGCTTCCTGGGATCATCTCTGAAGTAAATTATCTTCACCTAAGTTCTTCTCTGAGGAGAACCCAAAATAAGGCAAGTAGATTAAGCAACTTGCCCTAAGCCAAACATCAGTTGGCAGAGCCAGGACTGCAACCTAAACCATTTATTTCCAACCCCTGTGGTCTTGGAGATATTCCCTACTATGAATTAATATTAACACATCTGTAAAGCTAAGTCGAAAGAGGAAAAAAGCTAAGGCAGATTTAAAACACATTTCCCAGCTGTTTAAAAAATCAATTATGCTTTTGCCATTCTACATTAAGTGTGGTGCTGAAAGAACAGCAAGCACATGGGCCCCTCTTGAAGACCCTGGGGTCTCATGCAGACAGGCATCTATGCCGTGGACCCAGGGACCCACCAGGGACCCACATGAAGACACAGCTTACTAGGAGCACTGCATCTAGTGATGAATATGTGCCTATCACATCATGAATAAGACCCCATTCAGGATGGAAGATAATATACTATTGAAGTGGCTATCAGCTTTAGCAGCAATTTTTTGTTATGGTTGCATTTATTATGTTCTGGTCAAACACTTTTATTTCCTGTAACTTTTTGAAAAATCCATTGCACTTTCATTGCAAAACTCTCACCTTGTTAAAACTCAACGGTTCATCTATGCTAAGTTCATCTACCAACAAGCATAGAACATTATGAGTAAAACATATTATGCTGACTGGCTGCACTTTAAATTTATAAGAATAAGGGCTTGCTTAGTAGAACATGGCAAGACAGTTTTTAGAGTTCTGTGGGAAGAAGTGAATATATGTGATACTTTTAGAGAATGGAAAGAAAATATTGTTCAGTTGCTCAGTCATGTCTGACTCTTCGCAACCCCATGGATGGAAGAAACTAGAGCAAGGATGTATGGCAGGATTGCCATGCTATATACTAGCAGCAAGTTTTAGACAATATTTGCAGGCTTGGGTTCTGAGTCTGACTCTACTACTAAATACACCATGTGATTTGGGACATTTTATTGAACTCCTCTGCTTACTCATTTGTAAAATAAGGACAATGCTTCTTGCCCTGTGTGCTGCACAAGGGCACCTGAGAAGCTCAAGTTAGATATTGTACCTGAAAATTCTTTGAATCACACAAAAACTTAGCAAATATGAACTACTGACACTTTGAATCATCACCATCATCAATGTGTATAATTACTTCTGTTTGTTACACAACAGACACCATGGACAAACTTTTCAAAAAAATGTCAAATGGCATGTGACCTTGCTGTGACATTAGTTATAATTGAGTGGAATTGAATACAGAGCATATCTGATTTTGAAATGACATTTTACTAATGGGGGCTCCCACAAAATTGTAATATGGCATTGAGAATAAAGCTATGGACTATCCCAGCACACTGCATTCTCTCTCTAGAATGAATTCCAGAGCCAATTCCACTTCCTTGGAGTTAACTAATTGGTTAAGGAAATGAGTTTATTCCCCCAGACCACTGGGTACCAATTAGTGCTAATTTTGGCTATAATGAAAAATGGGCTGAAACCAACCTAAAGACATTTAGTGGGATAAATGCAAAGTCATATTCCTAGGGACAAGGAATTTTGGAAAACGATCATTGGTTATCCTCTCATTGTTTCGGAGAGCCTGATAATTACCATTGAGTGCTGAACCAATTGAGAAACAAGACAATAACATAAGGCCATTCAGGCAGGACTATTACCTTATTACTGATAAAGTAGATAATGAAGAAACTGATGTAATTCTGTAGACAAGTGGGTCTCCCAATACAGAGCTCCACTGGATGACTGCCAGTTCCCTGGGGCAAAAACCCTTTGCAAAACTTACAGCATGGGGAAGGCAGCCCAGAGCTCATGCTTTCTGTGGGCTAGCTTGCTCCCAAAGAAAGAGGAGAGAAAAAGGCATTGAGCTAAGGATGTCCATTTCCTCCATCAGGTGAAGTCGCTTCTCCTCTGGGAAGACTACATGAGAGGAAGAGAGAGAGCCCAGGCCTGGTTCAGAAATAGGCTTCACACCACACAGAAGGAAAAGTCAGGAGTGGAAAAAGAATTCTCCCCCCTCTGTAAAGCATGGAGGCCCAGAGGGAACATGTGACCTTTCAGGATTATATAGCAAGTTGGTAGCAGTGTTAGGGCTAAAAGCCAGAGCTGTTTTATTTACTTGTGTTTTAAAAAACAATAGAGCAAAAACAGAAAAAGAGATTACCTTCTGATTTATTTGCATTACACCTGAAAAAGTTGAGGGTTGGGCTTGTTTCATAGACTAAAAATTTAGCATAAAACTATTGGTCACTTATGTGGCTTAAGTATAGGGTCCAGATCACAGAAAATAGTGTATCTGTTCTTCAAGACTTTCTGGAGGTTCATATTCAACTCTATGAACCCCATTTAGGAAGACTGATGATATAGGAAGTACAGAGAGAGATAATCAGGACAATAAGAAGCTGAAACAGAACTGGAATTTGAAGAGTTCTCATTAGAAGAGGAAGGGGACTCGCTTCCATAGAGCTCCAGATGAAAGGGCTGAGAGAAGTGAGAGAAGTCAGATGGAGGCAATTCCAAGTTAACAGAAGGAAGAACCTTCTAACATATGCAGACACATACACACACACACACTCTCCTAGCAGTGAGTCAGATGCAAATTTGATCATGTCACCCCTTTGAAAAAACCACTGATGGTTTCCCAGTGCTCCTAGATAATGTCCACATTCCTTAGGAGAGTTCATGAGCCCTTTGTGGACAGCCCATTGGTTGATGTCCAGCTCTAGCTTGAATGCTCTCCCTGTCAGGACACTCGGGACCAGGTGTCCACCCCAAACTACAGTCATATCTAACCTCATTAAATACATATTATGGACTTTGCATATTGGAATTACTCCTTTACGATGAGCCACAGCTATAATTAACAGAGAATGAGAAAAGGAAATTGGGTTAATTACTCGTGGGATATTTAGTTCTCGTAACTGTGAGAACTAAAATAAGGAACTACCCCAGGATTCAGACTAACCCTTCTTAGGTGTACACAAAAGCTCAGCTAAATCTGCTTACACTAGGTCCTTTCAAAGAATTCAATGCATGAGGACAGAGATGAGAAAAATTCAAGTTCCCCTTTGCCAGGATGTTGCCAACAGTGAGAGCCCCCATTTAGAATTCATTGCTTTTAAAAATGTAACTTTTGCATTTTAAAACTGTGTACCTCTGATGGAAGATTGAAGCCAGACTTTAAGCCTACTTCAGCTAGGAGAAGTGGGGAGAGGTAATCATAAGTGAATAGAAGGAATAGCTCAGAGCTGATTTTGGCCTTGAAGAGGACAAGATGAGACCTTTGCCCATTTAATTTCTCTGTGCAACCTGTTATTTCATTCTTTACTTGCTAGCCTAGTAGTGGGAGACACATCCATTGTTATTAAATGTATATCTGCTCTCCTTTATCCCAGAACATGCTGCCAGAAATGACATGTGAGAAGCAGTTTGGAGGCAAATTAGTGCCGCACTTCAAGGCCTCTGCCTTGGGACGTTCAGCAGTCTCCGCCTTCTCTGTCCAGGTGTCTCAACACCGAGAGCATGTACTCTTGTTCCCTTACAGCATCTATAAGAATTTTGTGCCTGGGAATAGTTTTGTTGTATTTTCACATAACATACCGCATCAGACTTGTCCGCAAAACTGGAAAAAGTGAGAACATGAAGGAAGATTGAATACACAATTGAAGAAAGAAATGATTAATGGAGCAAGACTTTGGAAGAGGTGGGAGGGGTCTAACAAATGTCCATTTATCTAAAAAGTCATTTTAAGACTAAATTCTAGAGGTTGGCTACAAAAGCTCAGAGCTCTCTAAACTTGGAAACTACTCAGCCTGACAACTCCTCTACTGCTTATTTTTGTTTCTTCTTATCAAAGTATTATAGTAAAATAATAATAATTCAAAAAACTTGCCATTTAGCTCAGAATACATTCATTCATAATACAAATTTAAACTATATAGACTTCATGGCAGTTAAGCTGTTTGAGTTCCTAAGGCTTGAAGTGACTCATAGATTAAGAATCACATTTATAAATGTAGTTTTCTGAATGCTCGCTTATGTAACATCACAAGCAAGATATAAATAAACAATGTAATATTCAGTCATAGCCAATAAGTAATTACCTGGACACAACTAGTGTCAAGGCTCAATGCTATAAAGAAAAAAAAATGTGGAGTAGTGGCTGTCAAATTAATGGTGAAAGTACAGGAAGCTGAGCTCTGTGACCATCAGAATCTTAAGATTCATTGTCTCATTTTAATATTTTCCAAACCAATTAAATGACCCAACTGTGGGAAAATGTGACATTTACCAGACATTTGAGAATGGTTAATTTGGTATATGTGTCTTTGTACTTTTTTTTTAAACTTAGTATTATGCAACATTTTAAATATATGCAAAAAAGAAGATAATATAATGAAACTTCATGTATCCATCACCCATTCTCCCTGAAAATAATTTTGAAGCAAAGCTCAGACGCCATTTTATTTCCTGTGTGTGTGTGTATTACAATTTAAACTATTATTATCAGTGCTCATCTCCTGGGATTGAATTATTTATCAGTCACCAAAGATATAACAACCACAAGTTTCTCGATAAATATTTGTGGATACAATGAATAAAAGGCTAATATTTATTGAGTACTTACTGCATGCCAGGCCCTGTTCTAAATTTTTACATGCTCTCTTTCATCTAATTTTTATAACAACCCTAAGTCATAAACATCTTCACATTTCAGATGAGAAAACAAGTGTAAAGAGATTGAGGGACTTCCCCAAAGATAAATACAAATTCAATGAAAAAGAAATCAAACAAAATCATATTGTGAATATAGAATAAAAGTAAAGCAAGAATGACACTTGATATTTTAATAAGGTTCAGAATCCAGGCCTTTGAGAATGAAAGTTCAGTTCAGTTCAGTTGCTCAGTCGTGTCTGACTCTTTGCAACCCCATGAATCACAGCACGCCAGGCCTCCCTGTCCATCACCATCTCCTGGAGTTCACTCAGACTCACGTCCATCGAGTCAGTGATGCCATCCAGCCATCTCATCCTTGGTTGTCCCCTTCTCCTCCTGCCCCCAATCCCTTCCAGCATCAGAGTTTTTTCCAATGAGTCAACTCTTCTCATGAGGTGGCCAAAGTACTGGAGTTTCAGCTTTAGCATCATTCCTTCCAAAGAAATCCCAGGGTTGATCTCCTTCAGAATGGACTGGTTGGATCTCCTTGCAGTCCAAGGGACTCTCAAGAGTCTTCTCCAGCATGGCAAAATATTAAAAACTGGTGAATCTGGATAGAGGTATTTGGGAGCTCTTTATAGCATTATTGCAATTTTATGTTGTAAGTTATTTCAAAATACAAAGTTAAAAATGCGGACGTCCCTGGTGGTCCAATGGTTAAGACACCATGCTTCCAATACAGGGGGCCTGGTTTTGATCTCTGGCCAGGGAACTAGATCTCACATGCTGCTAAGACTGGGTGCAGCCAAATAAACAGGTTTTTGTTTTTTTTTTTAAGTTAAAAATTTGAAGTAGGCCCATTTTTTCTCAACTAGCAAAGTTCAAGGAAGAAGCTGGCTGACAATTTTGCATAATGGGCCAGGATTTCTCTTATGTTGGGTCCCTCTGAAATGAGAACCCAAGTCAGGCAATAGGTTTAGGTCAGCTTTGTGGTTGGTTGGGAGGAGGGTCATATCAGGAAGCAGAAAGCGAGGGGATGGGTAAAGCGACACAAGGAAGAAGAAAAGAACACATTATCAGTCAATCTCTCCCTGTAGCACCTAAGATTCAATCCTCCTGGGGACCGGTGGTGGCCAGTCTCCAAGGTGGCCCCCAGGGATCCTTGCCTCCTTAGAATCACACCTTTGTGCAGTGTCCTTCCACATTGCACCAGGGTTGGTCGGTGTGACCAACAGCATACAGAAGAAGAGATATTATGTCATTTTTGAGGTTAGATCGTAAAAAAGACTGGCTCTCATTTTGGGCACTGGCCTGCTCTCTTTTGGACCACTCACTCTGGGGGAAGCCATATGGTGAGAAGCCCTGGGCAGGGGTCCACATGGTGAGGGGAATCCTTCTGCCAACAGCCATGTGAGATAGAAGTGAGTCCTTCAGACCCAGTCATGCCTCAGAAGACTACAGTTTTGGTTGACACATGGCTCCTCTGGTGAGAAACTCCAAGTCAGAACAATCTGGCTAAGCTGCTTCCTGATTCCTACCTGTAGAAACAGAAACAAGAAATTTTTGTTATTCTAAGCCCCTGAGTTGGAAGTCATCTGTCACACAGACAGCTAATACAGGACCCTTTGAGGAACTGTGTTAACAAACCTTCCATCAGAGACTGGGAAGCTGAGGCAATTATCCACAAAACACCGGTTCCAGAGTGGGCACTGCAGGTGGGATGCTGTCAACATGCCAAAGTAAACACAGAAGAAATCATAGTTGGGCTGAAAGTACGTGAGGCTGGTGTACCGGTAAGTGAAGTGAAGTCGCTCAGTCATGTCCGACTCTTTGAGACCCCATAAACTGCAGCCTACAAGGCTCCATCCTTAGGATTTTCCAGGCAAGAATACTGGAGTGGGTTGCCATTGCCTTCTCCAGGGGATCTTCCTGACCCAGGGATCGAACCCAGGTCTCCCGCATTGCAGGCAGACGCTTTACCGTCTGAGCCACCAGGGAAGGTAAACACCTGCAAGAGGACTTCAGGAGGACACCACCTTGAACTTTTCTAGGACAAGATACAGGTTTGATGCAACATGAAGCTCTCCTCAGGAGGCTTCTCTTTATTCCCTGTGTTAGTCTTTCAAAATTTGCAGCTTATCTCACAGAAGCATTAACCTAGCCAGAACTGGAATTTTTAAGACTTCGTTTTTCTGATTAAAAAAGTAATCTCTGTGATTAAAATATGTTTGAAGATATAAAAATACCCAAAGAAGAAAATTTTAAAACATCAGAACAAATGCACCATTCACAGACTACCACTGTTAAATTTTGAAGCCATTTAGTATGCTGTAAAAATTCATATATATTTTATTGAAATCATTTTAGTTATAGTTTATAGATGCTTTAACCACTAAAAAATATACTAAGAGCAATTTTTAACATGAAGCAATAACTAAATCATAAACACATCATTGGGCTTCCCTGGTGGCTCAGACAGTAAAGAATCCACCTGCAATGTGGGAGACCTGGGTTCGATCCCTGGGTATGGAAGATCCCCTGGAGGAGGGCATGGCAACCCACTCCAGTATTCTTACCTGGAGAACCCCCATGGACAGAGGAACCTGGTGGGCTACAGTCCGTGCGGGTTGCAAAGAGTCAGATACGACTGAGCGACTAAGCACACACAAACACATCATTCATGAAAAATAATAAATGTTTATCAGGTTTCCAAATCTGATTTCAATTTCAATTATGTTTTCCGAAATGAGGAAGTTCTGAGCAAGTTAGGGTGTGGCATCACTTATTTAAGCAACGCTAATAAATCCCATGCCCTCACCATGACGGAGGCACTGCTGAGTGCAGGCTGAAATAAACTTCTAGTTGTGTTTTTCAATCTCTGTTAGGATTTTCTTTTATTAAAACTAAGAATGAGCTGAGCCAGTGGGTCAGCGTTCCCTCTTCAGGGGCTGAGCCATGAGTCTGGCGTTGTGCTCATTCCACACCCACTGTTTGATCAGATGCTCCCAAATAGCCTCTTCTGTGGGGGTAGGCATATGCCAGCCCCAAAGCAGTTTTCCTGAATTCAGTGCTGGCTTCTGCTAGAAACAGGTTTTTGGGAATAAAAATGCATTCTGCTCCTTCACTAATCTAGAAGAGAGAATGAATACAGAAAGGTTTAGTTGTTTAATACACAAAAGACATATGGTTTAGGATCTAACATAGATTAACAAAGAGTTCATGTGCCCCTCTCAACCCTCGAGGACCTAATCAATCAACACCAATGTGCTGCGTGTATGAGGAGCTGCTGACTTGTCTACCTAATCTGGGAAACAGGATGGCAACTGTAAAGCTCATTTGGACCCATCTGGTCCTGACATCGAAAAAGCAAGAGAGTTCCAGAAAAACATCTATTTCTGCTTTATTGACTATGCCAAAGCCTTTGACTGTGTGGATCACAATAAATTGTGGAAAATTCTGAAAGAGATGGGAATACCAGATCACCTGACCTGCCTCTTGAGAAACCTATATGCAGGTCAGGAAGCAACAGTTAGAACTGGACATGGAACAACAGACTGGTTCCAAATAGGAAAAGGAGTACGTCAAGGCTGTATATTGTCACCCTGCTTATTTAACTTCTATGCAGAGTACATCATGAGAAATGCTGGACTGGAAGAAGCACAAGCTGGAATAAAGACTGCCAGGAGAAATATCAATAACCTCAGATATGCAGATGACACCACCCTTATGGCAGAAAGTGAAGAACTAAAGAGCCTCCTGATGAAAGTGAAAGAGGAGAGTGAAAAAGTCGGCTTAAAGCTCAACATTGAGAAAACGAAGACCATGGCATCTGGTCCCATCACTTCATGGCAAATAGATGGGGAAACAGTGGAAACAGTGTCAGACTTTATTTTTCTGGGCTCGAAAATTACTGCAGATGGTGACTGCAGCCATGAAATTAAAAGACACTTACTCCTTGGAAGGAAAGTTATGACCAACCTAGATAGCATATTGAAAAGCACAGACATTACTTTGTCAACAAAGGTCTGTCCCGTCAAGGCTATGGTTTTTCCAGTGGTCATGTATGGATGTGAGAGTTGGACTGTGAAGAAAGCTGAGCACCAAAGAATTGATGCTTTTGAACTGTGGTGTTGGAGAAGACTCTTGAGAGTCTCTTGGACTGCAAAGAGATCCAACCACTCCATTCTGAAGGAGATCAGCCCTGGGATTTCTTTGGAGGGAATGATGCTGAAGCTGAAATTCCAGTACTTTGGCCACCTCATGTGAAGAGTGGACTCATTAGAAAAGACTCTGATGCTTGGAGGGATTGGAGGCAGGAGGAGAAGGGGATGACAGAGGATGAGATGGCTGGATGGCATCACTGACTTGACGGACATGAGTCTGAGTGAACTCCGGGAGTTGGTGATGGACAGGGAGGCCTGGCGTGCTGTGATTCATGGGGTCGCAAAGAGTCGGACACGACTGAGCGACTAAACTGAACTGAGTCCTGACATCTATCTTATCAATACCTTAAGCAATTATGCATAAGGAATATAAAAGGGTTAGTTAAGAAAATATACACTCCTATGGGACAAGACATACACAGTTTGTATATAAGACATTTAGTTATATCACAGTTTGTAGGTGGCATGGAGTGTGGGTCTGATGTTAACCATTATTCTTCCCTCAGTAGGACATAGTGTTCTGTGCCTCTGTTCTGGTCCTAGTCCAGATCTTTCTCTTCTTCTATTGAGTCAGATTCTACTCCTCTGCTCTTGATTACACTTCTACGTTCTATGTATACTTCTACATTCTAGATGCGTCCCTATGTGCCAGAGATAGAGTTGTGAATAAGAGACTGATCACTTTCTCATATTGGGCTTCAATCTCTCTGCAATTATTCAAAAATTTTGTCACAAAGTTCAGCAGGGTTATTTCTTTCAGTTTTGCGGTTTTTGCTCTTTTTAAAATTGCTGTTGCCGAATGCCAATGTATCAGAAATTAGGGCCACTTAAATACTTTCTGTAGCCAAGTGGGAGTAAAACTGGACTTCCCTGGTGGCTCAGATGGTAAAGTGTCTGCCTGCAATGCAGGAGACCCGGGTTCTATCCCTGAGTTGGGAAGATCCCTTGGAGAAAGAAATGGCAACCCACTCCAGTACTGTTGCCTGGAAAATCCCATGAACAGAGGAGCCTGGTAGGCTACAGTCCATGGGGTCATGAAGAGTTGGACACGACTGAGAGACTTCACTTTCACTTTCAAATACTTTCTGTAGCAGGGTGGGAATGAAAGTGGAATCCCCTAAGATTTTAAAAGAGAACAAGAGATTTCCTAGGTTGGATATGCCAGGAATGCAATCTTATTACTTAAGTGCCTTTTCTTCTAGAGTCATGCTTCTGTTCCAATACAAATGTTTCCATGCAACTGCCTGTTCTGGACAACAGAGACTGGTCTCATAGTGAACAGCTCTTCAGGCTAACTCTGCCTGGATTCTACAGGCAAAGCACTGGTTATGAGTAGCAAAACTTCCTTGAATACTCTGATTTTATACTGTTTGAAACCTTTTGTGAATCTCAAAAATTAGAAAAAAGTTCAAGAGTCTAAGTACTCTTAGGAGAAACTATAAGGTTTTCATTAATACAAGATAAATTCTGAATGTATATAACATGGAAAATAGCAGATCAAAGAAAGGTTCAGTTCAGTTCAGTCACTTGGTCATGTCTGACTCTTTGCGACCCCATGAACCACAGCACGTCAGGCCTCCCTGTCCATCACCAACTCCCGGAGTCCATGCAAACCCATGTCCATTGAGTCGGTGATGACATCCAGCCATCTCATCATCTGTTGTCCCCTTCTCCTCCTGCCCTCAATCTTTCCCAGCATCAGGATCTTCTCAAATGAGTTAGCTCTTCGCATCAGGTGGCCAAAGTATTGGAGTTTCAGCTTCAGCATCAGTCCTTCCAATGAACACCCAGGACTTATCTCCTTTAGGATGGACTGGTTGGATCTCCTTGCAGTCCAAGGGACTCTCAAGAATCTTCTCCAACACCACAGTTCAAAAGCATCAATTCTTTGGCGCTCAGCTTTCTTTATAGTCCAACTCTCACATCCATACATGACCACTGGAAAAACCATAACCTTGACTAGATGGATCTTTGTTGACAAAGTAATGCCTCTGCTTTTTAATATGCTATTTAGGTTGGTCATAACTTTCCTTCCAAGGAGTAAGTGTCTTTTAATTTCATGGCTGCAGTCACCATCTGCAGTAATTTTGGAGCCCAGAAAAATAAAGTCAGCCACTGTTTCTACTGTTTCCCCATCTATTTCCCGTGAAGTGATGGGACCGGATGCCATGATCTTAGTTATCTGAATGTTGAGCTTTAAGCCAACTTTTCCACTCTCCTTTTTCACTTTCATCAAGAGGCTTTTTAGTTCTTCACTTTCTGCCATAAGGGTGGTGTCATCTGCATATCTGAGGTTATTGATATTTCTCCTGGCAGTCTTGATTCCAGCTTGTGCTTCTTCCAGTCCATCATTTCTCATGATGTACTCTGCATAGAAGTTAAATAAGCAGGGTGACAATATACAGCCTTGACGTACTCCTTTTCCTATTTGGAATCAGTCTGTTGTTCCATGTCCAGTTCTAACTGTTGCTTCCTGACCTGCATACAGGCTTCTCAAGAGGCAGGTCAGGTGATCTGGTATTCCCATCTCTTTCAGAATTTTCCACAGTTGATTGTGATCCACACAGTCAAAGGCTTTGGCATAGTCAATAAAGCAGAAATAGATGTTTTTCTGGAACTCTCTTGCTTTTTCCATGATCCAGCAGATGTTGGCAATTTGATCTCTGGTTCCTCTGCCTTTACTAAAACCAGCTTGAACATCTGGAAGTTCAAGATTTATGTATTGCTGAAGCCTGGCTTAGAGAATTTTAAGCATCACTTTACTAGCATGACAAACCAGACAAAGACAACACACAAAAAAACTACAGGCTAATATCATTGATGAACATAGATGCAAAAATCCTCAACAAAATTTTAGCAAACAGAATTCAGCAGCACATCAAAAAGCTCATACACCTTGATCAAGTTAGGTTTATTCCAGGAATGCAAGGATTCTTCAATACATGCAAATCAATCAATGTGATTTACTATATTAACAAACTTAAAGATAAAAACCATATGATAATCTCAATAGATATAGAAAAAGCCTTTGACAAAATTCAATACCCATTTATGATTAAAACTCTTCAAAAAAATGGGCATGGAAAGAACCTACCTCAACCTAGTAAAGGCCATATATGATAAGCCTACAGCAAGCATGATTCTCAATGGTGAAAAACTGAAAGCATTCCCCCTAAGATCAGGAACAAGACAAGGGTGTCCACTTTCACCACTATTATTCAACATAGTTCTGGAAGTGCTAGCTATAGGAATCAGAGAAGAAAAATAAATAAAAGGAATCCAGATCAGAAAAAAGTAAAGCTCTCACTGTTTGCAGATGACATGATACAGTGCATAGAAAACCGTAAAGATAGTATCAGAAAATTACTAGAGCTAATCAGTGAATTTATCAAGGTTTCAGGATACAAAATCAATACACAGAAATCCCCTGCATTTCTATATACTAACAATGAAATATCAGAAAGAAAAATTAAGGAATCAATCCCATTCACTACTGCAACAAAAAGAATTAAATATCTAGGAATAAATTTACCTCAGGAGTCAAAAGAACAGTAAACAGAAAATTGTAAGACACTAATGAAAGAAAGCAAAGATGACATAAACAGATGGAGAAATATTCCACGTTCTGGGTAGGAAGAATCAATATTGTGAAAATGACCATACTACCAAATGAAATTTACAGATTCAATGCAACCCCTATCAAATTACCAATGGCATTTTTCACAGGACTATAACAAAAAATTTCACAATTCATATGGAAACACAAAAGACCCAGAATAGCCAAAGCAGTCTTGAGAAAGAAGAATGGAGCTGGAGGAATCAACCTTCCTGACTTCAGATTATACTACAAAGCTACAGTCAAGATAGTATGGTACTAACACAAAAACAGAAATATAGACCAACAAAACAAGATAGAAAGCCCAGAAATAAACCCATGCACCTATGAGTACCTTATTTTTGACAAAAGAGAAAAGAATATGCAGTGGGGCAAAGACAGCCTCTTCAATAAATGGTGCTGGGAAAACTGGACAGCTACATGTAAAAGAATGAAATTAGAACACTTCCTAACACCACACACAAAGATAAACTCAAAATGGATAAAAGACCTAAATGTAAGACCAGAAACTATAAAATTCTTAGAGGAAAACATAGGCATAACACACGATGACATAAATCAAGGCAAGATCCTCTATGACCCACCTCCCAGAGTAATGGAAATAAAAACAAAAGTAAATAAGTGGGACCTAATTAAACTTAAAAGCTTTTGCACAGCAAAGGAAACTATATGCAAGGTGAAAAGACAACCCTCAGAATGGGAGAAAATAGCAAATGAAACAACTGACAAAGGATTAATTTCTAAAATATACAAGTAGCTTATACAACTCCATGCCAGAAAAACAAACAACCCAATCAAAAAGTGGGGAAAAGACCTAAACAGACATGTCTCCAAAGAAGACATAAAGCTAGCTAACAAACACATGAAAAAATGCTCAACATTGCTCATTATGCAAATCAAAACCACAATGAGATATCAGCTCACACTGATCAGAATGGCCATCATCAAAAAGTCTACAAACAATAAACGCTGGAGAAGGTGTGGAGAAAAGGGAATGCTCTTGCACTGTTGGGAATGTAAACTGATACAGCCACTATGGAAGATGGTATGGAGATTCCTTAAAAAACTAGGAATAAAGCCACCATATGACCCAGCAATCCCACTCCTAGGCATATACCCTAAGGAAACCAAAATTGAAAAAGACACATGTATCTATTGTTCATTGCAGCACAATTTAAATAACTAGAATATGGAAGCAACTTAGATGTCCATCGACAGATGAATGGATAAAGAAGTTGTGGTACATTTACACAATAGAATATTACACAGCCATAAAAAGGAACACATTTGAGTCAGTTCTGATGAGGTGGATGAACCTAGGATCTATTATACAGAGTGAGGAGAGTCAGAAAGAGAAAGATAAATACTGTATTCTAATGCATATATATGGAATCTAGAATAATGGTACTAAAATTTATTTATAGGGCAGCAATGGAGAAACAGACATAGAGAATAGACTTATGGACATGGGGAGAGGGGAGGAGAGGGTGACCTGTATGGAAAGAGTTAACATGGAAACTTACATTACTATATGTAAAATAGATAGCCAATGGGAATTTGCTGTAGGGCTCAGGAAACTCAAACAGGGACCCTGTATCAATCTCTAAGGGTGGGATGGGGAGGGAGATGGGAGGGAGGTTCAAAAGGAAGGGATATATGTATACCTACGGCTGTTGATGTTGAGGTTTGACAGAAATCAACAAAACTCTGTAAAGCAATTATCCGTCAATTAAAAAATAAACTTAAAAAAAGAGAAGAGAATCAAAGGAGTTTCTATTACTTTAAATCAAATAGTAGTTTAAAATAAGCAGAAATACCACAAATTCTTTGTGCTTTTACAATCACTCAAAAATAAAATCATGAACAGAAATTAGGAGGACAATATTCAATGAAGTTGCTGTACAGATTACACATATTACAAGGCAAACCGACCTGTTATATAGGTCAAGCTCATTTTCTTTGATGAGCTATCATGATGCAGGGTTTGCCTAGCCTGTGTAGGTCTGCCCAGCTGCTATGCTTTTAGCAGGATAGTCAGAGTGGAATTACTTCCAACTCATTAATATGATGGTTTTCAAACCTAACTGTGAATAAGAATCACCTGGAGAATCTGTGAAACCTGCAGATCCCTGAGCACTACCTGCTTCCGCCAGATTCTGATTGAGCAGGTCTGGGGTGAGGCCAAGGAATGTGTATTTTAGCCACACATTGGAAGGCGTGGGGGTGGGAGAGCTTCTGATACTTGAGGTTTACAGAACATACTTTGAGATAAACTACACTGCAAATGATTAAGTAAAAACAACCTCATGAAGCTTGAATGTCCAGATGCAGCTAATAAACAGTTGATTCTAATTGGGAGATTCTTTTTAACAACAGTTGCTCAGTCGTGTTTAATCACTCAGTTATCTTTTTTTAAACAACAAAAGGAAACTTTGTACCTTGTAATGTTTGTCCTTTGAACAGGATCTCCCCCAGGCTGACAATGAGCCACAGGTCAGACTGGAGGTCCAAGAAGGCTGTGACTATGACATGAACTTGAAGAGATGCCCAGCAGCAGACGTGTTCCCCATTAACTCAAGTGGCAATTTTTTTCTCTGTTCACCCCATATTCACAACAGATCATTTTAGGAAATTTAAATTAGCTTGGGGGTGCCTGCTGGTGCACTCTGAAGGATAACCAAAGGAGAGGGAGAAAAGAAGACAGACCTGGTAATGAATTTCAGAGGCAGAAGTGGATGCTTGGGGGGGTCTAACCTTCCAAAGTTACAGATGAAGAAACTGGTAGGAATAATAAATAAAAATATAAGCAACTTCTGAAAACCACATTAGTGGGGTTTCCCTGGACTCTACTTCAAATGATAGTCTTACTCCTTTTAATTCCTACTATCCTTCCATACTACAATTATATATAAGGAACAAACCAATTAGATGCATTTTTCTATTGCTTGAATAGCAAAATAAATTCTGACAAGCAGACAGCAAGCCATTTGGGATCTGGCAGTCTGCCTTATGATTTTGTCATTTAAAATTTTTTAAGCTGACCTCTCTTTTTACATGTCTCCACTGGTCATGAATAACGACAGAGATGCAAATTTACTAAAATTTTACATCTTATGGAAATAAACCTGGTAAATCAACAAAACACTGACAAGTACTCTCACATGTAAAGAAAACTCATTGATCATTTTGCCAATAAAATATAAAACTTGTTTTAGTTGGTTCTAGATTTTTATAGTGTATCCATCAGAGCAAAACAAAAACTGAAGTAGTGGTGATTTGATAAATAACTAGCAATATTAGTGATAGATTAATAAGAGTGTGACATGGGAAGAAGAGAAGCAGTCATATTATATATCAGTGTCAGAGAGGACAAGAAAGTGAAATCTGTGCCCTTTACTGCAACTGAATAAATAAGAGCACAATGAAAATGGCTTAAGTACCAGTCAAGTGAGAAATTCATTCCTAGTCTCAAGGTCAGGTGTTTCTTGTAAGCCACATCATACCCTTTTGTGAAATAAACCAAAGCATAAACAAATGCATGCCCTCACACACACATCCATACACATACATATACTTTTCTCTCTCACTTTCCTATCATTTATTCAATTCATTCAACAAATATTTATCGAGTGCCTATCAAGTGCCTTGTGCAGCTAATAACCCAGACAGAAGACAATGAGCATGAGAGCCAACAGATATACAAGATAATTTCAGAAAGCTGTAAGAGCTCTGAAAAGTTTGATGAAGACATGTGAGAGAGAAGGTTGGGAAGAGGTCATGTAGGGATAGGAAAGCCTTCCTAAAAAAGTGCTTCATAAACCTGAGCAATGAGAGGAAAGTGCCTGGGAAGTTCATCTGGGCAAACAGTGTAGTGGTTAGTCGGGAGACAGGAACAAGTTGCCACTGAGCACAGTGAATGAGCCAAGAGATTGGGGGATGATAAGAGCAAAGTCAGCAGAGGATACAGCTGCCAGATCGAGCTGAGCTTTAGGGATTATTCTGATACTGCATATGCAATAAGAACGAGAGCTTGGGTCTTCCAATTTATAGCTCAAGGTCCCTTTGTTCTCCCTCTAACACTGCTTCAGTAGGGAGGGAACATGGGAGGTAATAGCCACTCACCCAAACAGAACACAGGCCAGCCCAGCTCTTGAAGGCTTGGGAGAGATGACTATGCCCCATCTCTCATTCTGATTTCCTGAATGTGGTTCTCTCCTGGGATTTTCTTGCTTTGATTTCTATCACTTTCCTCTTGTTCAAGTCCCTGAAGTATGGTATTTCTCAAAACACTCCTGTCCTTGTCTGAGATGAACAAACATTTTTAAAGGAGAAATTTACTAAATGTGGAAGTGAAAAATGATTTTCAAAGGAGAAGTTTCTAAACACAAGATTCATTAATTCACATACTATCCAGCTTCAGTGGACTGGTGTGCATGCATGCTCAGTCACTCAGTTATGGCTGACTCCTTGCCACCCCATGGACTGTAGCTCACTGGGCTCCTCTGTCCATGGGATTTTCCAGGCAAGAATACTGGAGTGGGTTGCTATTTCCTATTCCAGGAGATCTTTCCAACCCAGGGATCAAACCCACATCTCCTCTGTCTCCTACACTGGCAGGTAGATTCTTTACCACTGAGCCACCTGGGAAGCCCACTATCCTCAAATATGTTGCTCTGTATTTTTCTGACCCTAGTCCCACCTGTTATCCAGCGTCAAGTCTTGAGCGATCCTTCCTATTTCCAGATCCTGGGAGATGGTCTACCTATTCAGTGTGTGTCATTTTGTGACAAGTTCTCAAAAGAATTTAAATAACACTCAGTTTAATAAGATTCTTTCTGGTATATAAGAGAAGATATGCACCTGGCCTTCTGAGTTTACTGTGGCAATAATGAACTAGATTGACTCCATAGGCCTCTCAGGAAGATTGTTCTCACTGCCTTATGCTCAACTTTCCTATTTAAATAAGTAAAAGACAATTCAAGGTCTTCTGAGTCAGGTACAGAGTATGAGATTTAAGATTAGAATTATAAAAGTTCAGAGGTGAAAAAAGCATACTGTAGAGTGGATCAATACAAAGATCTTATAAACAAAGTAGATTCTGAGTTGGAAACTTGTACTTCACTAGTATATATTAATGACTAAGAGAATTGCAAAGAAATCTTAAAACTGCATTCAAGAATCTTATTGTAAGTAAGAGTTGTATCATTATTTTGAAAGTATTCCATATACATTACGGCATAAAGCAAATAAGTATCTTACTGTTATTAAGGACCAAGATTTTAACTGTGACATAAAATAATACAAGTATAAAATCAAACACAGTAAATAATCTTAGATTTGAACTAGAATTATCAGTATAAACTATGCTATTTTTCCCTCTTAAAGAAAAGCACACATTTCCTAGCTCTATAAACTGTACAAGGTATAGAAGCAAAGATAACTTGCTGTCAAAAACATCCACAGTCCCCAGATTACAATTTCTAAATATTATTTCCCACTAAAAGAACTAGATCTTCTTGAAGAAATGTCTAATTCCAGGTATAGATCAGGAAATACACAAGATGAGACTGGGTTATCTTGTTGAGTCAAAAAGAAAGGAAACACTCAAAGATCACTGGGTCCCTCGCATTGGGAAAGTGACGTCTTAACCAATGGACCACCAGGGAAGTCCTAAGAGATTTTATTTATGATTAATATGTTAAAGTATCCAGTAGAAAGAGCAGATAGCTTGAATAACAGATGGAAAATTTTAGCAAAGAGATGTAACACATAAAAAACAGTCAAATAAAAATTCTAGAAATAAAAAAATAGTGTGGTATTGGAGTTGAAGAATTCTTTCCAAGGGCTTACTGGACAGGGGGGTCATAGTGGAGGAAACAATCAATGAACTTCAACACAAATCAACAGAAATTATCCAAAGTGAAACACCAAGTAAAACTAGAGTGAGGAAAAAAATAAGCAAATAGTAACATTAAAACCAGAATAAGAGTCTTGATGACAGTATCAAATGATCTAATACACATGTAGTTGAGGGATTCTCAGGTGGCTCAGTGGGAAAGAATTGACCTGCCAGAGCAGGAGATGGAAGAGATGTGGGTTGATCCCTGGGTTGGGAAGATCCCCTGGAGATGGAAATAACCCACTCCAGTACTCTCGCCTAGAAAATTCCATGGACAGAGGAGCCTGGTGGGTGACAGTCAATTAGGTCACAAAGAGTTGGACATAACTGAGAACACACACACACAGATGTGGTTTAAGTACCAGATGAAGGAAGAAAGAAACAGATGAACAAAGACACCTAAAGAGATAAGCTGAGAATTTTTCCAAAATTAGTAACAGACAACAAACACAAATCCAAAAGGCTCAGAAAACCCCAAGCAGGAAAAATAGAAAAAATTTTAATACCTGACCACATTACAGCCAAATTGCTGAAAACCAAAGATAAAGAGAAAACCTTGCAGAGAACAAAGATAATGAATGATAGTAGACTGTTAGAAACTATGCGAGTCAAAATACAACAGAACTACCTCTTCAAAATACTTTAGAAACAAAGTCAACCCAGATTTCAAGAATGCTGTAACTAGTGAAAACATATTTCAAAATGAAGGTGAGAAGGAGGACTTCTAGAATGGAGTAAGGAGCTCAACTAACTC